>NW_004524600.1:7712830-7727302 GCF_000260255.1 Octodon degus | reverse complement strand
ATCTTGGTTTGGACATCTAGAGTTTGATACCTACTATGGCAGAAAACAATTTAAAAGATGGGAAGGAAAAGCACTTTCAAAATAGATGAGTGGTCAGTTTTTGCTGTCTAGTGCCCAGAGCATCCGGGGGAGAGACCTGTAGTAGCTGTGCCTTGGGTGGGTGCAGTGAGCTGCGCAGAGTTCACTTCATTAAAAAAAGTTCTCAATTACTGTGATAGCAAGGACTGCTTTTTCTCATATATCAGTGAGGTGAAGGGATAGATTCTTTTTTTTTTTTTTTTTTTTTTTTTTTGGTGGAACCAGGGATTGAATTCAGGCCCTTGCACTTGCCAGGGAAGTGCTTATTCCACTGAGCCATCTCCCAAGCCCTGAAGGGATAGATTCTGAGTCTGGTAATTTTAGAAAGTTTTTAAAGTAAATTTGTACAAGGCCTCAGGTTTTATTGGTGGTCAGACACCATGTACATCCATTATCAATGGAACCAGATAATTAGTTTTATTTTATGACTAAGTGCTGAATTAGCCACCTCATTACACATTACCTATAAATGGGATAAAAGTGTAATTTCTGATCATTGTTTGCTGGTTTTATGTTGTGATGTGTCAACATGAATCTTTTATGAACAGTGGCAAAGATAGGCGAAAACTAATAATCAAGACATTGTTTATAGAGTAAATTTCATTTTGTTGACACATAACATTCTGGTAAAATGTCAGCAGGATAACCCATCAGTAAACTATAGAAATCAGTTCCAAGCATCTTCACTGAATGTTCATTCCTTTCAGGACACGACTGATAGAGACCCTGCTGCCACAGTAGGCTAGAAATAAAATAGTGATGGATCTCTCTGCTTAATCTCTGCTTCTTTGCCTTCCCCTAAGGAAGTTCTACAGAAGCATTTAGAGCAATCAAACTGTTCTCATATGTTTTTCTGTGCTTAATGAATTTAAGTTACAAAACAAGATGTGGGAAGTCCTCACGCTAGTCACCTCTTTCCTTCTGGGCAGTTCTTTAGCTTTTTATCAACAGCAGATACAGGGCCCAGAGTACACATTCATTTTACATTTGGTATGAATGAAATACAAGTGTGATAATTCACATTCTACAGCACAACTTTTACCGTTATAAAGTGAGACTGCTTCGTAACCTTCACATCAGCCCTATTGTGCTACATGACATTTATTGTGGATAGCCTGAGGCTAAAGTGGTGTGCTACAGCCAAAAGAACTTGTCCTTCATTCTTTTATCACAAGAGAATGAAGGGTTAGTGGCTGCAGATAAATTGTCAGTACTCAATCTCCTCATCTGCAGTGGAGGTGGAAGCATATGAGATCCAATCAAACAGTGGATACTAAGCATCCAGTGTTATTTTTTTCCTTTTGCTTTTTCTTCTTCCATGACATAGTGTGATATTGTTCTAACGATATAACAGAAAACATATGTAGGCTCATTGCACCAGGTGCTGTGATATGTATCTCACTCATATAAGTAGGTGAAATTATATAAAAGGAAAGGAGGCAAAACCCTTAAATCCCTGATAATTGCTCCTTTCTGCTCTTTCCATCTACCTCCCTCCTTTGGCTTTAGTTTTCCTGTTTTTATTTCCCCTTTGGAACTTGTCTTTGTTACTCTTGTTTTGTTGCTAGGACAAATACCTGACACTCAAAATGAAGGAAGGAAAGGTTTATTTAGCTCACAGTTTCTGGAGGTTTCAGTCCATATTCAGCTGGCTCCAAGGCAGAGCAGCACAGAGCAGAAAGCAACCTTTCAGGGCAGCAGCAAAGAACAAGAGTGCAAGGGAGAGGTAGCAGCAACTCAAGCAGTTAGCTTCTCTTCCCTCCTTACATTGTAATGCAAATTACCTGCCCCAGGGCAGGTAGAGCAGCCACACCCACAGTAATCAATCACAAACTCCAGAAGTTACCCCATGACTACATGAGGCTTTGGGGGGACACCTAGACACAAACCATAATAGACCTGAATCTTCTCCATTCTTGGTACCATACTGGTATCTTAAGTCAGTATCTAATAAATTGCTTCTCTAATCTAATACTGCCTGGCTCAATTTATCTTAATTTTTTAATAGAGTAAATGCTATGGCTTGTATCTTGGTGTCCTCCCAAAGCCTTATGCACTCATAGGTGGCACTTTCCATAGCTGGCTAAATCTAGGGTGTGTAATATGGGGATTAAGGATGTGATGCTGGGTTTAAAGGCACTCACCCTGAATGTGAGTGCTAATGCCCCTGTCATGCCATCCTGCCTTAGAACCGGCCAACTATGATTTTCATTCCTTTGAAAATATTTTCATCTACCTACTTATTGTCCCAAATAATCTAGATAGTTTTTAGGCTCATGAAAGTCAAATCTCAAAGATAGGACAAGATTGGCTTGATTTGCAAATTCAAAGATGCCCTTAAAGGCTCATAATCTTTTCTTTTGTCATTGTGCTTGTTACTCTTCTCATTGATGAGACCAAATACCCAACATCCACAAGTCAAGGGAGGAAAGATTTATTTACCTCACAGTTTGTAGAAGTTTCAGTCCATAATCGGCTGGCTCCAAGCTAGGGTGACATGGCAGAGGGGCATCACTGAGGAGAAAGGCAGAAGGTAGCAAAGCTATAAGCAAGGGACAAAATAAGCCTCTTTCTGTCCCCTAAATAATATCTAGACTACTGGGATTAGGATGATGTCAAACCAATCAGTGAACTGATGTAATAATCACCCAGCATTGATCCCAGCATTGCACCATGAATCAATCACACACTCTAGACTCAGCCACCTCTCAAAAAGCCCCGCCTATGACTGCACAAGGCTTCGGAGGGACTTGTAGACATGTTATAATTGCCATAGTAATTGCATGAATTGGACTCCCCATGTGTTCATGAGATTGTGTTCAACATTGTCTGGGTGAGCTGCTTCCCCTTTTATGTCCAGAGAGAAAGCCTGTTTAGGGCAGTATTCCTAGTTCTATTTTGAAGCTGGCCTTCCTGGTACAAAACTTGACCT
The DNA here is from genome assembly GCF_000260255.1 of Octodon degus. Taxonomy (NCBI): domain Eukaryota; kingdom Metazoa; phylum Chordata; class Mammalia; order Rodentia; family Octodontidae; genus Octodon; species Octodon degus. The sequence continues at coordinate 7,724,292 of NW_004524600.1, read as the reverse complement.
GAAAGTCAGATGAACTGGATATCTACAGCAGGTAGCAGAAGGCCCTCTTTCAAGGGGAACATTAGGAATTGACTACTTGACGAATGATCAAAGTTCCAAATTCCCAAGGCTTTCTGTCAGTGCACAACTATGGAAGAATTATTGTGCCAACTGCTCACTGAATTGGGTAAGAAAGAGAAAACCTCTTATCTTTCCTCTCCCTTATCAACAATTAATTTCAAACCAACCTACCAAATTATTCATTATTCAAATTGCAAGTAGAAGCAGAATAAATTGTTGGGATATTTATTTGCATCATATTCATAATTCTACAGGAAACTTAAAGAATGGGAATTATTTTCCTCCTTTCATATCATAAGAAACCAGGTTTACACTCAATGTTTCATGGCTTCAGTGTATTTTTACAGAACTTATGACACAAGAGGAAGTCACTGAATCAGGCTTAACTTTTGGCCTCGAGACACAGCCATGAGGAAGATTTAAATTGAAGTGGAGGAACCAGAATTGATCAGATAAGGATGTAGGGAGGTAGCTTGCCATTTTCCAGAAAGACACTTGAGCCACTGGTGGCCCAAGAGGAGACTGATCCAAGAAGACAGAATTCTCTCATGAGGTGGTGGTGGGTGTGAGAGGAACTCAATGATTGGCCAAGAGAACACATTTATTCTCTTTCTGGATGTTTCCTTCCACATGGAAAGTGCACAACCATCAAGAACCTGCCCTCTCTCCACCCATCCTGCCAGTCTCCCAGGGGAGAGAAGCCACTGCCCTGAACAGTAGGTGGGAAGAAGAAACCAAGTCTCACAGCCAACATCTCCTTCATGTGTCCTTGTTCTGCTCTGTCACTCTTTTCCCCAGCTCCACACCAGTGGAGGAGAATGTAGTTGCCCAGAGAAGCCCTGGCTGGGTGGGTGGAATAGTTGAGCACTGAAATCTAAGGTTAGCAAACCAGGAAAGCTTCATTGGTGTCTCAGGTGTCATTGGGGTCTCCATTTTAGCATCCTGCACCTGTTGGTCCTGAACTCTAGTGGAGGAAAAAAGGGTGTGTTACACACAGGCTCCTCAGAAATCAACAAGGAAGAATACTAGCCTTACAGGCTATGCAAGTTTCTTTGGAAACTATGCAGACCACAGCCATCAATAAGTCTAACTCTTCATGTAGAAATAAATGATACTCAAAAATGGTGCAGCATGCTTGTAATGCCAGTACTTATGAGGATGAGGCAGGAGACTAGGTGGAAATTCAGAACTAACTTGTGCTGCATAGTGAGTTCAAGGTCAGCATGAAGTATGTAGGAAGACCATGAGACAGAGACAGAGACAGAGACAGAGGGAGGGAGGGAGGGAGGGAGGGAGAGAGAGAGAGAGAGAGAGAGAGAGAGAGAGAGAGAGAGAGAGAGAGAGAGAGAGAAACAACCAAGACTACCAAGGACCACTGGACCAAGACTATTGCCAAAAGGATTGGGTAGGGCTGGGGAGATCGCTCAGTAGAATAAGCATCTGCCTGGCAAAAGGATCGAGTGAAGACAAGAGACCATATTTGGTAGAAGCTGGAAGCAGAGTCAGTGCTTGGGACTCTGACAAGTCTCTGTAATGGAGAGTTATGCCTGATCTAGGGAACAGCTGAACATACATGGGACTGAATTCCAGCAGGAGTCCCTGAGTTCCTAATGTTCTTTTTTTGTGTAAATTGAATTTTAGAATGGATTTGAATGCAATAAATACCTGCTTATTAAATATTGGCTTCCCAGACTAAGAAATTTCAGCTCAAGAGCTGATTATTTCCTGGAAAATGCCAGCTGTCAAAATCTGGAGAGTTGGAAGATGTCTTCTACAATGACGAGTTGAATTTGGGTCCAATTCCACACTGACAGAGAAGAGCCCTTAATTCCACGGGAAATTTCAAGCTCTCCTGTAGGAGATTTGTGTCACCAGTCTCAGCTAGCTGGTTGTCAGGTAACCAAGAATGATTTCCCAAAATTCGTGATCAAATGAGAAAGACCAGGAAGAATAAACAGAATGACTCATTCCAGAGAAATCAAACTTTGTTCAGGAAACCAAAGAGAATTTTTTTAAAAAGCCTCAAGGAGCTATTGTGTGCAGCCAGCTCCCACAATAACACCTGCCCACCCACCTGCCTATAGGATAGAAGAGTCACACTGTCACAGAAGATACATTGAATAGTGGATCCCACTAGCACCAACCTTCACTAATAAATCAGAGACCACAGGCAAGAACCAGGCACGGGGGAGGCCTTTCTCTCAGAAACACTCCAAATCTGTGTCTTCATTTTTTAAATTTTTATTTAGAAAAGGGGAGACAAATAACAAGAACAAAGACAAAACAAAGTAACATGAAACAGTAAAAATCATACAGAATTTCAAAACAAGAATACAAAATGAACGACGGTTGTTATGTTACATATTGTTATCATCGGATTTGTTGCTCAGATTATCAATTATAGGCATACAAGACTGATCAAACAATTAAATATTAACTCAGCAAACTTTAATTCTTTTCTTGTTCTTTTTATTTTTTAAATTTATTTTAAAGAGTTCAAAATAACAGGTAAGACATTAGAAATTATACACATTTAAGAAAAACAAGGTGAAAGGTATTCAACAGTGGTTGTCATATTGTACACTGCTGTTCTCAATATAGTTGCTCAGATTACAGATATTACCATATAAAATTGGTCAAAGTAAAAATCTTAACTATTAACTGCTACCTTCAGAAAAACTGATAGAAATTAGTAGTACAGTCATCTTAGCTTGGGGCCAGGGAGATGGCTCAGTAGAATAAGCACTTCCCTGGCAAGTGCAAGGGCCTGAGTTCAATCCCCGGTTGCACCAAGAAAAAACCGAAAAAAATTTACCACTGCTACAATCATCTTAGCTGTCCTGTGTATATATTTATGTGATTTTTCCCTTCCTTTTTTTCTGTCTATTCTCCTTTCCCTCATCTCAGTTGTTTATTCCCTATGTTCAGTTTCCTTCCCTTTTTTATGTATTTATTACACAGTCTAAAAGATCTCACTATACAGCTTGGATTCATAGTGATCCTCCTGTTTTCAGCCTCCCAAGCACTGGGATTACAGTCACGTACCACCATGCCCAGTCTCAGTCACTGTCTCAGCACACCCTGGGGGCAGAGCTGGCACAGCATGCCAGGGATCAAACCCAGGTCCCTGCATCTGCCTAAGCAGGCACATGCCATTTTATTACACCTACTGTACATTTCATAATTTATTTTTCATGTTCTTACACTACAGAGACAATATGTTTACACATGTGATTCTGATTTATTTTACTTATGAGTAAAATAGTTGCATCCATTTATCTATAAAAGCCTCAAATTTATCTTTCTTTATAGCTGAGTAATGTTGTGTTGTATAAAAAATACCACATCTTTCTTATTTATTCCTCAGGTGATGGATATTTTTAGCTATGACAAATTATGCTACTATAAACATACCTCATATATCATTGTGGTATGATGTTTTCAGTTCTTTTGGAAAAATGCCCAGAAGGAGAATATCTGGGTTGGATGAGATTTCTAATAATAAATTTTTGAGGATTTTCCACACTGGTTTCCATAGTGGTCATACTAGTCTACACTCCCATCAACAGTGGAGAAGGGTTTTTGATTCCTCAAAGCCTCCCCAGAATTTATTAGTTGATTTCTTAATGATAGCCATTCTTTCTGGAGTGAGATGGAATCTCAGTAATGTTTTAATTTGCATTTCTTGAATGACCAGTGCTATGGAACATTTTTCATGTATTTATTTGGCATTTGTATTTCTTTATCTGAAAAGTGTGTATTCATTTCAGATGCCCATTTTTGGATTGGGTCTTTGCATTTTGGGAGCCTGATTTTTTTTTAAGTTCTTTGTATATTCTAGGTAGCCCTTTATCTGAGTGACTGTTGGTTAAGACTTTTTTTCCCAATATGTGGGCTGTCTTTTCATTCTGTTGGTGATTTCTTTTGACATGCAAAAACTTCTCAATATGATGAGATCCCAGTTGTTGATTCTTTGAAGTATTTCCCATGCAGTTTGGTTTTTGTTGATAAACTCTCTGCCTACTCCTATATCTTCAGGATTTTCACCTACTTTCTCTTCCAGATTTAGTGTTTCTGTTTTAATATTTAGATCCTTAATCCATTTTGATTTTAGTGTAATGCAGGCAGTAGATCTGGATCTAGTTTTAGTTTTCATCATGTGGGAAACCAGTTTCTGCAGCACCATTTGTTAAGCAGGCTATCTTTCTTCCAGTGACTATGTTGGTCCCCTTTGTCAAAGATAAGATGGTTGAGTGTGTTTGTAGCTGTGTCTGCATCTTCTAATCTGTTCCTTTGATCCTCAGGTCTGTTTTTTGTCCAGTGTCATGCTGATTTTATCACAGTGGCTGTGTAGTATACTTTCAAGTCAGGGATTGTGTTGCTGCCTGTCTTGCCTTTGTTGGCCAGGATTGTCTTTGCCATTGTAGGTCTTTTCTGGTTCCAAATGAATTTTAGGAATGTTTTCTCTAGATCTGTGAGATATGCTGATAGTAGTTTGATCAGAATTGCATTAAGTATGCATAACAACTTTGGAAGTTAGGGAATTTTCACAATGTTGGTTCTTCCTATCCAAGAGCAAGGAATAGCTTTTCAGTTTCTAAAAGCCTTTCCAATCTCATTTTTCAGAGCATTGTAATTTGCATTGCATAGAACTTTTACTTTCTTTGTTAGATTAATTCCTAGGTATTTCATTTTTTGGATGCTATTGTGAAAGGTATTGCTTCTCCAATTTCTCTCTCAGTGAGTCTGTTGTTTATGTAGGGGAATTCTATTGGTTTTGGGGTGTTGACTTTTTATACTGCTACGCTATCACATTTATTTATTAATTTTAAGAGTTTCTTAGGTCTTCCATGTAGAGTATCATGTCATCGGTGAATAATGATAGTTTAATTTATTCTTTTCCAATTCTTTTTCCTTTTATTTCTCTTTCATGTAAAGGCTCTGGCTAATGTTTCATCTAAAGGCTCTACAATGTACAAGTATATTGAACTGAAGTGATACTGGACATCCTTGTCCTGTACCTGATTTTAGAATAAAAGTTTTCAGTTTTTCTCCATTTATAATGATGTTGGCCATTGATTTGTCATGGAATGCGTTTATCAGGTTAAGGTTTAGGCCATCTGTTCCAATTTTCTCTAGGATTTTTGTCGTGAATGAGTATTGGGCTTTGTCAAAACCTTTTCCTGTATCCATTTAGAAGATCATGTGGTTTTTGGTTTTGGCTCTATTGATATGATGTATTATGTTATAGATTTGTGTATGCTGGACCATCCCTGCATCCCTGGGATGAATCTTACCTGGTTGTGGTGTATAATTTTCCTGATGATTTGATATATTTTATTTGCTGGTATTTTATTGAGGGTTTTTGCATGCATGTTCATGAGGGAGATTGGCCTACAGTTTTCTTTTCTGGTTGGGTCTTTCTCAGGTTTTAGTATCAATGTAATCCTTGCCTTGGGAAATGAATTAGGGTGAATTGCTTCCTTTTCTACTTCACTGAAGAGTTTTAGGAGTGTTGAGATTAAATCGTCTCTAAATTTCTTATATAATTCAGCTGTGAATCCATCAGGACTTGGGCTTTTCTTTGTAGTTACATTTTATGGTATTTTCAATTTCTTTGACTGATTCTGAAGACTGTTTTTGTATTTAGTACAGGATCTACAAGGTCTCACTACACAGACTAGACAAAACTATGAGGCTGAAAACTCCTGCTTTTCAGCCTCCCAAGTGCTGGGATTACAGGTGAGTAAGTGCTGAGCCACCATGTCCAGTCTCAGTTGCCCACTCATTGCACCCTGGGGGTGGGGCCAGCACAGCAGGCCAGGGATCAAACCCCTGCCCCTGTGTCTGTCTAAGCAAGAGCTTTAATCTGCTGAGCTATCAGCCTGGCTCCATTGGCTGATTTTGGCTCATTCAGAACTTTTTATCTTCTTGATTCAGTTTTGGTAATTTGTATCTATTTAGGAATCTATCCATTGCTTGTGTGTATTTGATTCTGTGAGAGTAAAGATTTTCAAAATAGCTATTGATGATCTTCTGAATTTCCACAGGGTCTGTAGTAATTTAGCCATTTTCATTCCTTATTGCTTGAATTTGAGTTTTTTCTTTCCTCTTTTTTTTTTTTTTTTTTTTTGTAATGTATTTAGTACAGGATCTACAGGGTCTCACTACACAGATTGGACTCAGTGATCCTCCTGCTTTCAGCATCCCAAGCACTGGGATTACAGGCTTGCTCCACCATGCCCAGTCTCAGTCACCATCTCAACGTGCCCTGGGAGCGAGGCTGGCATGTCACGATGATCGAACCCCAGTCCCTGCACTTGCTTTAGTCCGTTGTGCTATTTAGCCAGTCCTCTTTCTTCTTTTTTTGATGAAAAGGGGTTCCTTAATTTTATTTAATCTTTGAAGGAACCAGTTTTTGGATTCATTAATTCCTTGTATTATTTTATTTGTCTCAATTGCATTAATTTCTGCTCTAATCTTTATAATTTCCTCTCATCTTTGGGCTTTGAGCTTGGTTTGCTCTTCTTTCTCTAGACACTTGAGGTGCAGCATTAGGGTATTTATTTGTTCTAGTTCTGTTTTCCTAATGTGTAAGTTCACCTTTATCTATTTCCCTCTGAACTGCTTTCAATGCATCCCAAAAATTCCAGTAAGTTGTGTTTGAATTTGGATTGGATTGCAGATATTATTTAAGTTCTTCTTTAATGTCATCTGTAACCCATTGTTGCTGAGGAGGGTGCTGTTTGATTTCCATGTGTTCATGAGGTTTTTGTTTCAGTTTCTTTTGTCTTTAATTTCTAGTTTCAGTGCTCTATAGTCAGATATTAAGCATTGGATAATTTCAATTGTCTTGTATTTATTTAAGCATGATGTATGGACTAGTATGTGGCCTATTTTAGAGAATTTCCCATATGCAGCAGAAAATAACATGTATTCAGATGCTGTTGATGGAACACTCTGTAAATGTCCACTCAATCCATTTGTTCAAAGGTTCGGTTCAGTTCTGCTGCCTCTTTGCTGATTTTTCATCTAGTTGACCTGTCTCTTTGAGATAACTGTGGTGTGAAGGTCCCCTGTTAAAATTATGTTATTGGTTATTAGATTTTTCATGTCCTTTAAAATTTGTCTTATATAGTTGGGTGCTCCCATACTTGGGGCATACATATTTATGATTGTTATCTCTTCCTCTTGAGATTTCCCTTAATCAATATGTAGTGACCTCCTTTATCTCACTTGATCATTCTTGGTTTGAAGTTCACATCATGTTTGAACAGAATAGCTATCCCTGCTTTTTTTCTGAGGTCCCGGAGCATATAGTATTGTTTTCTATCCTTTGACTTTCAATCCTTTTGAGTTAAACATGCTTCTTGCATATATTCTATTGTTGAATTTTGTTTCTTGTTCCACTCTGCCAGTCTATATCTTTTAATTAGTAAACTGAGACCATTTACACTGGTGGTTATAACTGATATGTATTGGCTTATCTTTGTCATGTTATTTTTCTATTGTTGATTCCCTACTTTTCTTGTGCTTACTTGCTGGCCCTATTTGGTGGTTTATTTCTGTTGTTCTCCTTGGAATTGTGCTAATTTGTTTTCTTTGTAGAAAATCTTTCTGTACTCTTTGTAGTGTTGGGTTGGTCATCATGAATTTCTTTAATTGTTCATTGTCATGAAAGTATTGTACTTCTCTATTAATTTTGAAAGAGTCTTATAGGGTATATCCATCTGGGTTGGAAATTGCTTTCTTTTAGGTCTTGAAATACTTCACTCTAAGCTCTTCTTGACTTAGTGGTTTCTGTTGAGAAATCTGTGATTCTGATGGATTTTCCTTTAAATGTGTTCTGTTTCTTTTCTCTAACAGTTTTTAAAATATGTTGTCCTTGTGCTGAGTTTCTGGGATCTTATTATATGTCTGGGTATAGACTTATTTTGATGGATGCTATTTGGAGTTCTGTATGTCTCACTTTCTGTATGTCATATTCTTTCCCCCTTGGGAAGTTTTCTGCTATTACTTCTGTAAATAGTTTTTTTATATCATTTGTGTTGACTCCTTATTTTTCACTGACACTTATTAGTCTTAAGTTGCTCATCTTTGTGTTGTCTTATAGCTGCTGAATTATTATTTCCTGGTTCCTTGTTGCTTTTAAGAAATCTTTTGTTCCCCATTCACAAGCTGCAATGATGCCTTCAAGGTCTGAAAGTCTTATCTTAAATTTCATTCACACAATTTTGCCAGGTTTTATGGAATTTTTAATTTCCTGGATATCTCTTTGAATCTGTTTCATGCATTCTATTTCTTTCCTATGCAGTTCATCCACAGTTTCCATCATTTTTCTATGCTTCTCTATGTTTTAAATCAATATCTTATTTAGATAAGCTTAGCAATTCTTTCATTATAGTTATCATTTCTTTTTTTACCTGAGAGGTTATTTCTGATCTGATTTCCTCTATGCCCATTTAGAGTTGTTTCTTTACTTCAGTTGCAATCATTTCAGAGATTTCAGGCGTATGACTTCCAATTTCTTCTATGTTAATGTCTCCTGGATTCATTCTGTGTGAGATGGAGCCCTGAGATTGCATTTTGTTCCTTTGCTTTGTCATTTTCTATTTTGGAATGAACTCTTTATTTTGATTTCTATGATAATTCTTGTGAGTTTTTGATAGTAAATAGCTTTATCAGTACTATCACTCTAGGAAGAGTCTAGTCTTCAGGGATATCTTCTGTATGTCAGAGATTCTTTATGTGTACCTCTCCCAAGATTTTGCCTTCCCAATTACTTGACAGTGAGATGTTGGTTTCTGTTTGACACTGTCCTTGGTCTTTCAGTGTAGGGATTTGGTGAGGTTATTACCCCAATGTTTCCCAAAATTATTATCCAAGGGAGAACAAGTGATTAAGGCAGATATGTCATCCTAGCTACAGCAGTACAATTAGCAATAATAATGTCAAGCAAATTTCAGAAATTGACAAACTTTGATAACGAAAGGGTTTTATACTTTAGACCACAGGAGCAAAGACAGTTATATAGAAAAAAATCATAAATTTTAAGTTTGTATGCAAAGTGTGTCCTCTTATTAGTGTCAGTTTACCCTGTGTTCCTCTTCCCAGTTGCTAGGTTCTGGATGCTTCCCTTCATATAGACTGATGGGACTGACATCTGGATTCCTCTGGCCAAGCTAGTTACCCAGAGTTTCACACATTTCCATGCTCATACCTGCTGGAAAGTGGGGCTCAGTGTCTATTTTTAAAACACATTTCCTTGGGGCTGGGGAGATGGCTCAGTGGAATAAGCGCTTCACTGGCAAGAGCAAGGGACTGAGTTCAATCACTGGTTCCACCAGAAAAAATAAAAATAAAAATAAAATAAAACACATTTCCTTCCTCCCTTATTAAGATGCATTTGGGTGTCAGGTTAACAGTTTTCTGAACAACGTATATGGTATAACTGTTTTCAATGAACAACATTTACATTGTGAGTTGTCCATTTTTCAGCCTGTCACATAACTCCATAGATTCTGGGTGAATTTACAGAAACACTCTACCAGATACCTCCTCCTTCTTTGTATTCACTTTAGATTTTGCCTAAGTATCCTGATTTTTTTTTCAGAAGGATTAGCGGTAGAAAACTTCTGAGCTATGATGATAATTGCAATAAAAGAAAAAAATAAACACTTTGATCTTCACCACTGGCTCTGGGCACAGAGCTTCTAAAACCCCTATAATTTCTTAAATCTCTAAAATTCCTTGTATTTCCTAAAAGTGATACAAAGCTTCTTTGTTCATTCGTGACAAACCTTTTCAAGCCCACCTGAGTTAGTAAGATGACTTCTGGAAAGTCCCTATGTACAAGGGAGCCTGGTGGTCAAGTGAACACATGATTAGAGAGTTGGAACTTTCAGTCCCACAGGAGAGGAGAGAGAGGCTGGACATAGACTTATTCACCAATATCTAATGGTTTACTCAACCATGACTATTGAAGTCTCCATAAAACTACAAATAGATGAGTTTTGGTGAATTTCTGGAAAAGCTGGGCCACACTGGCAGAGAGCATGGCAGCTCCCTTCCCCTTCCCATGACTTTGTCTTTTCCATCTCTTCCATTGTCATTTACTGAGTTACATCCTTTTAAAGTAAAATGGTAATCTAGTACACAACTGCTTTTCTAAGTGCTGTGAATGATTCTAGCTAATAACTGAGACTGAGGAGTGAGCCATGGTGATGTGCCATTTGTAGCAGTTTGTCAAGAGCATAGGTCAGAGCCCCAGCTTTCAATTGGCTTCCGAAGTGGGATAGGGGCAGTGTTGTGGGACTGGGCTCCACAGGGTGGGGAAAACAGACTGGTAGGACGGGACTGAATTGTAAGACGTGCTGTGATGTCCATAGTGGAGTGGAAGAATTATTTATACCTACTGTTAGACGTGATGATCGAGTAATAGTAGATAGTGGAGAAAAAGAAATGAATTTTGTCCATTTAGCTGTGCATGGCTAACAGTCTCTATCTTATTGTCATTGGAAGTCATAGCGTGGCTACTATATAACTCTGGGTTGATTTAATTGTTCACTCCTACACATGGCAGCTGACTGACAACAAATATCATTTGTGTATTTACAAGGTGGTTTGGTCAAGGCTAGACTCTTCCCTCTTCCATCTTCCCTCAGTGGCGAGAAGGCTTCATTTCTGCCACGAGCCTTGCTCTTTCTATAGTCCACCTCTCCACATGTTCACTATATCTGGTCCCTTCTTATTTACTGAAGGCCATTCCTTGCTCTGGTTGTTTGTCCTCTTTTTTTCCTAGATCATTTTGTTGTGAATCATGAATCATTTCCTTCAGCACACTGATGCATAATAACTCCTCCCCCCTGAAGTAATCCCTTTCTTATTCCTGCCCTTTGGACCATTGTCCCATTTCTTTGGACTATTCATATAAAACCCTCATAGGGTTGCCTATAGGTTCCCACTGTACTTCCTCTCTTTTTCTTGTCTTTTAAGTCCATTCCCTATGGGCTTCCTGCCCTATCAATCTATTAAAATAACATCCTCACCAAAGCCATAATGATCCTGTGTAGCTTAATCCAATGGTGACCTGCAGTTCTCATCTTTCTTGACTTTGTTCTCCTCAATAGCAAATAAAGTATGTTACTCAGCATCCTGGAAATGCATCCTTCTTTCAATCGCCAGCATGGTATATTTTTCATAGTATATTTTTCTCCAACTGCAGACAGACTTTTATAGTGTTCCCTCCATGATTTCTGCCTCCTGGTGCTCACGCTGTGGCATACTGTCCCCTTAAATGTGCTCAAAGCCTGTGACTTCCTTCTTGTATTTATCTATTTGTGATTAGCAAAGAAAAATTCATATACATATTTTCCATGCACAGTATTATATTTTGAAATTTG
>NW_004524600.1:7706745-7712365 GCF_000260255.1 Octodon degus | reverse complement strand
TATATGTATATATATACATGTTATTAAATATAGTCACTATGTTGAATGATAGATCTCTTAATGTGACTTTTTTTTCTGTTTAGTAGACTATGAGAAAGATTTATAGTGTTACTGGGAATTGGGGTCCTAAAATCACAAAGAACTAGTCAACATTCTTTGGTTCCTGTTTCCTCAGTGAAAAAATTCAGAGAAGACACTTAGGCAGCCCTGCAGAATATAGGCAAAGTATAGCGTGAAGCAAAAAGTCCAGAGAAAGCACACTTTTCAGTGTGAGGGTGGGCAGTGCCATGAGACCGAAGACGACTGCGCGGAGGGAGCGTTTCAGTGGGTCATACACAGGAGCTCCTTCCCGTGGTGCAGGACACTGGGGTGATTATCCTCTTATCAGCATTCTACCTGCAAGCTGTGCAGGACTCAGGAATGTCTGTCTTTTTTCTTTTTAGATGCTCACTGTTTCTTTTGAAGTATTATCTATTACTATCATCAAGGGCTTTAGTCATATAAGAAACTGAAGTAAAAAAAAGCTTGAATCAGGTCGCAGCGTAACATGAGTCAGTCTGTCCTGAAGAATGCTGGCATTACTCTCCTCCCTGAAATCCATGGGCCTTTCTCCCTGGCTGGCTTTGATCAAGTGAGCAGGCATGTGGGGAGCCCACACTGGTGCATAGCTCATGAGGGACTCTAAAACCCGAGGGCAGCCAGCAGCTCGAGCTCTCAGCTCTTTACCTTCAAGAAATAAATTCTACCAAGCTTGGAAGTAGGTTTTCACCCAAGGGAAGGCTTCATATGAAACTGCAGCTCCTATCCAACCCTTTAACTGTGGCTTCCCCATCCCACCCCCTTGTACTGGGAATTGAACCCATGGCTTTTGTACTGAGTTATATCTCTACCCTTTTAATTACTTTTCTATTTATTTATTTGTTTGTTTGTTTGTTTATTGCAGAACTGGGGTTTGAACTCAGGCCCTTGAGCTTGCCAGGGAAGCACTTATTCTACTGAGCCATCTCTCCGGCCCTAATTATTATCTTAAGGCCGGTTCTTGCTAATTCAGTAAGGTGTACAGGCAGGGTTCAGAGTTAGGATCCTTCTCTCTGCCTTCACAGAGCACTGGAATTACAACCACTAGCTCCTATAGCCAGCACCTGTAACTGTTTGTGATCCTGAGCAGAAGCTGACAGAAGCAGAAACAATAAATGTGCATTTTTTTTTAAGATACTAAATTTTGTGGCACGTGATTATGCAGAATAAATTACCAATAGCTATGAGGGGTCAATCTAAAATGTACTCAGTAAGAGTGTCCAAAATAGAAAATAGAGAAAAATAAAGGGAAAGTTATAATAAATGAAATAAGATCATAAAATAATATTTCTAAAACACAAAACATGATCTAATTATGCAGATTAAATGTATTGAGGAAAAATCACTTGATGGAGAGAAAAGTCATACCAAGATATGAGATAATTAAAGAGGCTTAAATAATTTTTAAGAATGAAGTATCAGGCAGCAAAGGAGTATAGTATCTTTAAAAGGAAAGGAAGCAGGCATAATGGCTCCGACCTGCAATGGCAGGACTCGGAGAGGCTGACGAAACAGGAAGATCTCCTGGGCAGCTTAGCATGACAGTGTCACAAAATGAAAAATATTTTAAAAGGCTGGGTTTGTAGCTCAGTGCACAGGCTCTGGATCCAATCTTTTCGTTGTTGTTGTTGTTTGTTTGTTTGTAGTTAGTACAGGGTCCCACTACACAGATCAGACTCATAGTGACCCTCCTGTTTTCAGCCTCCCAAACACTGGGGTTACAGGCCCGTGCCAGCAAGCCCAGTCTCAGCTGTCAGTTGCCTTCTCAGCCCAGCCCAGGGGGCGGGGCCAGCACAGCAAGCTGGGGATTGATCCCAGGTCCCCGTGGCTGCCTAAGCAGGTGCTTTAGCATGCTGAGCTATCTGGCGGGCCCAAATTTCTTATCTCATCATAGATGCCTTCCAGTTTCCAAGGAAAAGTTGCTTTGAACCCAGTATTGCTCCAGCTCCCACTATTACCCAGACATAAAAGTGAAACGAAGGTGTTCTCAGACACGCATTGCTCAGAAGATTTTCCTTCGATTGTTCCTCTAAAAATTACTGGGAAAACACGTTTTCCTCAAGAAAACACAAAGGCAGTTAGAAAGTAAAAGAAAAACAAATTTCCTGCAAAGTCAGCATTTAAATGTGAAGTTATCTAAACTGTGGTATGATTTTAGGCAATTGACACAGTGTAAGACGATAAATGATTGCCTTGTAACATTTGATCTTTTTCTAGTGTCACAACTCTTGGTGCACATGAGTGCATTTCTTAATTTGTCTCAGAGCATTATTTTATTTAAGTCTACAATGAAATACATATTCATAAATAAACTATTGCAAATACTGGATAGGGAGCAAGAATTTTTAATATCAATTTATCAACAGAGCAAGAATATATTAATCGAAGCTAGAGAAATTAAAATCCTAAAGGTAGAGAAGTTAAAAGCTATAAAATTTGATTATTTTAAAATAACATGATTGGAAAAAAATAAAAATAAAAATAACACGATTGGGCCGGCTAAATAGCTCAGTGGATTAAAGTGCCTGCAAGCAGGCGCAGGGGCTGGGGGTTCAATCCCCAGCCTGCCGTGCCGGCCCCGCCCGTGGGGCACACTGAGACAGCAATTGAGATTGGGCGTGGTGGTGCGCACCTGTAATCCCACCTCTTGGGAGGCTGTGAACAGGCAGATCACTATGCGTAGGATCTAATAGTGAGACCCGGAACGCCCTGTAGACACTTCCCTAAGTTACAAAAAATAATAAATGAATAAAAGTAAAATAACACTGACTATACAAGTTGGGAAGCATTATAGTGAGAATTGCAAGCTTGTGGCTAGGTCAGGGAAAGAATTTTTATTTTCTTTGTGAAACAGGGATTCACGATGCAATTCAGGCTATCCTTGAACACCCTTTGTAGCCCAGGCTGGCCTGAAACTCATTGAAAGCATTGAAAAATGCTTGCAGTGGATTAGGAGAAGAGAGGAGGGCCAGTGATGTTTGTGGCAGTGAAGGAGGGAGGAGTTTCTGATGTCATCAGTGTTCTGTGCACAAGCTCCTGTGAAGATAGGAATGCCTGAGGCAGGACAGGAAGAGCAGCCTCTCTGGGTGAATCAGGAATCCAGCCCTCTGAGATGTTGCCACCTCTCCCTAATGCTCAAGGCACTCTTAATATGTTGGAATTACTTGTCTAAGTGTGAGAATCACAAAAGCCCCCATGCTCTTTCTGGTTGCTGTAGGAAACACTTCATTTCTGCAGTTGCACTCTCTCCATTCTCTCTCCCTCTAGGCAGCTTAATTCTCTTCCCTCAGCTCTGGCTTCCACAAAACAAAAGCCAGGGGGAGGAGTGTCCTCTGGGTGCCTGGCAACCACTACTTCCGGTGGTGCTGCAGGCTGGGAATACAAAAGTCTGTCCAGAGGTAGGAGGGAGACCAAAGACAAATTAGTATTTTTGAAGAAGCATCTTGCATCAACTGTTCTACTACCCCTCTTGCCTGCCAAGCCATCTCTGCATCTCTGAAATCAGTATCTTGAAATCCCTACCCCAAGCCTATCTGGGTTTCCCTGGGATATTAACTCTCCAACCTGAAGTCGTTCCTTAGTTGGTGAACAATCTTTCCCGATGTCCTCAGGACAATGCAGAGGACAATAAAACTGCAGCAAGAGTGCCAATGTCCAGGTAGGAGAGGCAACTCTTCAATTCCTTGTACCTATTCTACAGTTTTCTTGGTCTAATGAAGCTCCTAGAAAATATCATGTACTGGAAAACAGAGTTTGGTTTAATTTTGGACAAAAATAGATATCCCCCTCAACCGGAAGTTCTAATAGAGTCCCCAAATGTTCAGATATAATGTCTGAAGAAAGATTGTTCTTTTCAATACTGAAGTCAAGTTAAAGAAAAAAGCAGCTCTTCAAAACTAGATGTCTTTACATATTCCGACAGCTGCTCAGGGCAGGACCTGTGTATTATTAAAACTGAGTGTTGCATTTATATTCCTGATAGCTGTGACAGTGTTTCCTTGGCCCTTCAAGACCTTCATCCACAAGTACATGCCTTGTCTAGTTCAGAGATCCCTTGGGAAACTCCTTTATGGAAGGCTTGCATCACTTTCATCCCATCGCAGTGGTGGAGGTAGCTACTGATTACTGGAGCAGTCATTTTTTTAGTGCTATTATTTGGGCCTTGGTTATTTGACTTTGGAATGTGCTTTGTACCATCCAGACTGAAACTGATGCACCTACAAGTGATGGGTTGGAAAGCTGTTTCCTCCAACTGCCAACTAGTAGAAAGTTATTAAAACCGTATCGATCGGGGCCCTTAGATAGGTCATCTTGAGCCTGCCCCTGACCTCTGCAAACATTACTCTGATCCTCATTAGCAGGAAAAAGTTAGAACCAGATGGACAGTTAATTCTAGGGATACAGTAAGACAGTAAGTAGCTAAAGTGTCACTGGGCCCAACATAGAGTCAGGACAACCAGGCCTTGGTCAGATAAGCAGGAGCCTCAAGTCAAGAGTTAATAAGAGCCAGATGGACTGTTAATTCCAGGGACGCAGTAAGGACGGAAACAAGCAAGGTGATGGGTGACCACTGTGACACCTTCTGCTCCTATCCATCAGGGAAATATTTTGTTCTCTTAACGAGCTACTTGACTGTCCAAGAGGCTGAAAGGCCCTTGAAGACATATGCCTGCTATGCACCTCAGCCTCTCAGAGCCCCACTTCTTGCTTAAGTAACCTTGCTTTAGTTGAATAGATTGACTTTAGCTTGAGTGGCTTGAGCTCTATTCATTTTTTGGTGTAAGCACTCCTAGACGAAGAATCCCTGTAGCAACCCACCCTCAGGTCCTCTCCGAACTACCAGGAGCTATTCCTTTCTTCTTGAGAAACACTGTTCCTGCTAACCTCTGTTGTCCTTGGTTTCTCTCTTCACTCCCATGAGACGTGGACCTAGATTGGACCATTACAGTAGAACGCCCCCAGTAAACCAGCTAGCCTGGTCTGTGCATGCTACTCCCCAAGAAGCCATTAACCCTTCAGTCCTCAGGCTCAGAACCTAGTTAAGCATATAGGTGCTTTGGGGGGGCTGTTTGTTTGGCAACATTAAGCTTCTTCCCAGGCTCCTAGTGAGGGGTTTGATGTAGCAAACATGGGTTGCAGGAAAAGAGAAGGGTAAAACTCCAGTCTGTCAGGCTGGCTTGAAGTCAGTATTTACAGTGGCAGAGAGTGCAGACTCCTCTGCTGACTGCTGCTATCTCTTGGCCTTTGTCTTGAGCATGTCCAGGGAGAGATTGTTGGTTTCACACTCCATATGGGAAATGGGACCAGCTGCCACCCGCTTCCAAACCCACAGCTAGTGTTGCCACGAAGAGTAGCCTACAGCAGCCCTCAGATCAGGGACGCGGAGCTGGCCACGTGCTATCTTCTCTGCCATACACCATACACCCCGCTTGCCTGTATCAAGCAGCCAACTCTGATCCTTGTGGCTTCCACAGCAGTTCTCTGGACATGTCCCTGCCTTAGATACCTAAGCCTTTGTCCTTAAAGTAAAAAAAAAAAAAAA
>NW_004524600.1:7704787-7706645 GCF_000260255.1 Octodon degus | reverse complement strand
GCCCATTTTCCGGAAAGACAAACCGAGGCCCCAGGAGAGAGCCAGCCTCAGCGTGGACACCTGGAAAGGGCCAAGCCGTGCCCCCACCCCCAGCAGCCTCTGTTCGGGAACCCCTCCCCCCCTTCCAAACACCTACTTGGAGCCCACTTCCAGCCTCAGATAAAATCTTGGTTTGGGGAAAGGAGAAGTAAACCCCTGAAGCTTCTCCCCAGGCTTTCTCCCACGGTCACCATGGCGATGGGGAAATATTATGGGTGCAGGAATCATGGGAACATGAGTCAGCACGACAGGCCGAGGACCCCGGGAGGGCCGGGCCTCCCAGCGGACGCTGCCGCTGCCTCCACGCCAGCTGCTCAGCACGCTGTGCTGCGCTCTGCTCACTGCCCGCCTGCAGCGCCGCCACCGCGAGCACAGGCTGCCCGGCAACCCGGAGTTGTGGAAATCTGCTGGCTTCATTAACTTTTAAACATTTTCCCCTGCCAAGTGAAACAAATTATTGATGTTGGTTTGGGTGGGCCTTTGAAGTCGTCCAGTGGAATTGGAAAGTGAGGCGGCGGAACCTGGCGGAGCTCTTCCCGTGACACTAAGTAATGCAGAACGGAATGGTCACAGTGTGCTGTTGTTGGGGAGCACTTCTAAATTGTTAGCTGGTTTGGGTGTGACAAAAATCACCACCTGAGCCTGGCGTAGGGGCGTACACCTGTGATCCCAGCACTCAGGAGGCTGAGGCAGGAGGGTTGCCATGAGTTTGAGTTTGAGGCCAGCCTGGACTACAGAGTGAGCTCAAAGCCAGTCTGAACTATAGAGCGAGACCCTGTCTCAACACAAACCAACTCAACTGAGTTCTTAAAAAGAAATTAAGAATAGAATTACCTTATGACTCAACAATTCCACTTCTGGGTATATTCCCAAAGGAATTAAAAGCAAGGGTTAAATAGAAACATTGATGCCCATGCTCATAGAAGCACTAGTCCCAGAAGCCAAAAGGTCTCTCCCTCTCCCTCTCCCTCCCTCCCTGCCTCCCTCCCTCCCTCTCTCCCCTTTGATGCTGAGAAGACAATGTCATCCATACATCACCGAGTGATTGGCCAGTAGTACATAGTCTCCAAGCCAGAATAACTTGGTCTGGTATGATGGCCTCAGTGAGATACCGACAGAACAGCACAGGAGGAGCCTGACCCATAGGCCAGTTGAGTTTTCTTTTTGTAACAGACTTTACCTTTTAGAATAGTTTAGGTCCCCAGCAAAACTAAGCTGGAAATACAGAGATCTTTGCATATACTCCCCTAGGTACTTTCTTCCCCATTATTAATGGCTTCTGCCAGGTGGTGCACTTCTGACAGTGGTGAGCTACACCGACACATCAGCACCACCCTGCATCCATAGTTTCCATTAGGCTTCGCTCTTGGTGTTGTGCATACCATGAACTTAGACGAATGTATCAGGACATACACTCACTATCACAATATCAGACATAAGAGTTTCCTCTCCTACAAGTCTTCAGTCTCCATCTATGTGTCACTTCTTCTCCTCTGGCCCCTGACAACCACTGATCTCTTCACTGTCTTCATAATTTTTCTTCTCCAAAATACTACAGCGTTGGAATCAAACAATATGTAGCCTTTTTCCACTGGTTTCTTCTACTCAGCGGGACCCATTTGAGTTTCCTCTACATCTTTTCATATACTGAGAACTTCTACTATTCATCCCAATTGTTAATATGAGGTGTGGATTGGGCCTCCCTGTTGTGCTACAGACTTCAGGTCTGGAGTTTAACTATTTTGTTTTCCCTTCTCCTTCTTTCCTTCCTTCCTTCCTTCCTTCCTTCCTTCCTTCCTTCCTTCCTTCCTTCCTTCCT
>NW_004524600.1:7700429-7704482 GCF_000260255.1 Octodon degus | reverse complement strand
TCCTTCTTTCCTTCCTCCCTTCTCTCCTTCCTTCCCTCCTTCTTTCCTTCCTTCCTTTCCCCCTCTATTTTAGAATAAAACTTCAGAGATAACAAGACTGTCACAGAGCACACTGTGTTCATTTGAACTTACAAAGAGCTTAAACACATTCTGAAAGAAACAAGAATTGACTGATTTTCCACTAAGATCTGTTAGGCTATATGGCTGGTGTTAATCACGGCTTGAATCTATGCTTACTATTTTAATTAATATATTTTAAAATGGATGTATTATAAGGTAGTCTGCATGAGCAAAAACTACCTGAGGGTCACCATCTAGACACAAATGAGTGAAGGAGCCAAGCCAGCTTCTGTACCAACACGCTGATTACTCTTCAAGACAACATGGCACGACAATGGAGTTCACGCATTCCCCAGAATAATCCAGAAAATGTTTATCGTGGCTCTTACTATATGTTAACTAAGCAGAGAATTGCACAACGAATAGCAGGATGATGACGAAAACAAAATCTCTCTTAAATGATTATCAAAAATGTATTCTTCATCCAATTCCCTAACCACGGCAAATTTGGATGTGCTACTTATTCTTGATTGCCCAGCATGGAGTATAAGTATTTGATCATGTAAAGGAAATAAGACCAATGCTCAAGAATAAGAAAGGAGAAGGTAGATCTATAGGTGTTTGATGTTTATTTTTGTCCTCTTCCTCAGGTGGACAAGATGCTTTGATCTTGGACAAGATGCTCTCCTTGGTGGCCCTTTGATCCTTTGCTGGGTGAAGCAAAGTGACACAAGCCCCACAGAACAGTAGCTCCACATCAGGTTTGGTAGCCCAAGTAATCTAGACTATCATATTTTTAAAAACTTTTCTTATTTATTTATTTATTTTGTATTTTAGGACAGGGTCTACAGAGTCTACAGAGTCTCACTGCGTAGATCAGACTCTAGTGATCCGCCTGTTTACAGCCTCCCACGTGCTGGGATTGCTGGAGCGCAACACCACCCCAGTCTCAATTGCTGTCTCACTGAGCCCTGGGGGTGGGGCCAGCACAGCAAGCCTGGGGATCAAATCCGGGACCCTGTGCCTGCTTGCAGGCTTTTTTTAATCCGCTGAGCTATTTGGCCAGCCCTTTAATAACTTTTACAAGAAAAAAAAACCACAGATAACATAAAGCTGCCTTATAACTCTTTCCTTTATTCATTAAGGCTACTGATTAGATCACCATGCAGCAAATTGTGTAACCACATATGGCTTCGGCTTCCCATTTCCTACAGATCTAAAGAGGATGCTACACCAATAACATCTGAGGTCACATTCCACCCTTACATGTTGCATCTCTTAGCGAGATCCTTATACCACTCAAGAGAAATAATAAATGATCAAGGATCAGTTTACTTACTGAATCACAATTTTACATCAGAAAAAACAAATATCCTCAGCCCTTGGTCAGGTTGGGAAAACCATTTTAGAAAACTGTGACTGTGCGCTTCAGAACCTATGTCCTGGAAATCAATCTGGGTGCTGCTCTTCTGCTGGTAGGGGCCGGCCCATTGTTTGAATCAACATGTTTGCTAACTGTTGCTTTTCTTAGACCCACTGGTCACCGCATCTGGGCTTTCTTTTCTCTCATTCTCAAACATTTAATTAAGGGATTGAAGGATCATTCTGAGAAAAGTTCTGTTTGCACGAGATCTGTATACTAACCGTGAGGACACCGGCACAGAGCATGCGGGTCGTGAAAAGGATTAAGAAATACTGTGAGGAAGATGAAGTCTCAGGGAGAAACTAAACTCTAATTGCTGGTGAGTTCTGTGGCAAAGAGCTCCAGAATGTGTGTGTGTGTATGTGTGTGTGTGTATGTGTGTATGTGTGCATGTGTGTGCATTTGTGCACACATGTGCACACGTGTGTGTGACTGCTCCTGCTGGCTAAACCTTCACAGTATGTAGGTCCTATTCCAGTGTTTTTAGATGAAATAGAAGGTCCTATTTATACCTGTCTGGCAGGAGTTCAAAGAGAAAGAAATGTCGACAGTTGGTCCAGCCAGTGAAACACATACAGGGCCTCCAAATGCTTGGAAGAATTTAGAAGGCTCGCTTGCGCATCTGAACTTCCCACCCTGGATGCAGCAGGGTGTTCTAAGAACAGAGAGTAAGATGACGTCCATGTTCCCAGAATGCCAGAATACTTGTTTTCTTCTTTTCTGTCACTTATTTCTCATTCTTCAGCATACACTATATGGTAATGGAGCCTGGAATGATCCAACTCTCCTGACCTGTCTGGGTCACACTGTAGTGCTCTGGATTTGGGGAAGATTCTGCGGTTTTCTAGAAGAGACTTTTTGCCACATCGAAGTTACTGTGAAGTCTGACATAGGCCACAGAGGGACAGAGGCCCTATCAACTGTTTCATGATTTTCTTTTCTTTTTTTTTCTTTTTTGGTATTTAGCAAAGTACAGGGTCTGCAGGGCCTCACTACACAGATTGGACTCATAGTGAGCCTCCTGTTTTGAGCCTCCCAAGTGGTGGCTTTACAGGCACAAGCCACCATGCCTGGTCTCAATTGCTGTCTTAGCATGCTCCTGGAGCAGGGCTGGCACGCAACACCAGGGATAAACCCCAGCTGCTGCCTCTGTCTAAGCAGGCATTTTAATCCACTGAGCTATCTGGCAAGCCCTGATTCTTTCTTTTCTGTAGAAATTCTAAACTGCTCCATTTCTTTTGAACCACCACAGGAGTATGCTGCATGTAGATGTTAAGAATTCTATTAAAATTTCTTTCCAAAGTTAATACTCTTTCAGGCCAAAGGCAGCCTCAAACGGTACACTCTTTGGCTCAGATTCTGTCCCAGTGTAACAAGACAGAATGAAACAAAAGTTTTAGAAACAGTGACAATAACATGAACCTAAGGAGGCCATTCATAGCTAAAAAGCAATCTAAGAGGTATTTGGGATCTGTAAATACAGGTAAAGATGACTGTTGTGTGTGGTGTAATAAGGAAAAAGAAATCTAGATCAAAGACTTCAGTATTCACAATTCATGTTTACAAAGGGTGGATATTAGAATCTACAGAAAGCTAGGCACAGGGGCCCTGAAGGTAGTCAGACAGCTTAGAAAAGATTTGGGCTTTTCCATGAAAATGTCTCTCCAATTGTTCTATTTCTATGTCTTACTTTGTCTATTTCTATGTCTATTTTTATTGCCTTTACTTTGTCTATTTCTATGTCTATTTCTATTTCCTTACTTTGCATCAGGTACTTGGTAGACACACAATAGGTATTTGGGGGCTGCAGAGATACCTCAGCAGTCTAAATGCCAGCCTGGCAAGCACAGGGACCGGGGTTCGATCCCTGGCACCACATGCTGCACCAGCCCTGCCCCTGGGCATGTTGAGCCAACCCGAAACCAGGAATGGTCTTGCATGTTTGTAATCCCAGCACTAGGGAGGCTGAGTCAGGAGGATCACTTCGAATCCTAGCTGCATAGCAAGACCCTGTACCAAACAAATAAAAGATTAAAATTTTTTAACTAAATATTTGGATGGAAAATGAATTTTTGAATGAATGTTATATTCTCCTTTCCCAAGGGCTCCAAGAAAGGCAGCAGGCACAGACGCGGCACAAACAAGTGAATGGCAGCGGCCAGAAAAACTGCACAGAGCAGTTGACAAAAACAAGTCCCAGGACTCAAATAGTTCTCTTGCTTTTGCCAGGACAATGTGTGCTGGCAGCAGTTTGCAACCTCCCTTTTCTATTGACAGGAAACATGCTCTTCCTTGCATTTATCAAAAGAGGGCAGCAGAGAAGAGACATTCAGATCGGAGACACTATGAACTAAGCCCCTCCACTTCCACAAACACCTTAAAACAGATTTTCCAAACTGTGTCCTTCTAAACATTACTGATTATTTATTTATTTATTTATTTACTTATTTATTTATTTATTTTGGTGAGTGGGGAAGATTAATGGTACAAATTTTAAAAATATTTCTGGGGGCTGGTGAGATGGCTCAGTGGTCTAAAGCACCTACTTAGAACAAGCTTAGCAAAGCACA
>NW_004524600.1:7665926-7700329 GCF_000260255.1 Octodon degus | reverse complement strand
AATACAAGAAAAAGTTATTTTAAAGAGAGAAAAGGGGGGGCTGGTGAGATGGCTCAGTGGTCTAAAGCACCTACTTGGAACAAACTTAGCAAAGCAAAGGGACCGCGGTTCAATCCCCCAGCACCACATGCCAGCCAGCCCCGCCCCCTGGTGGGCTGAGCTGGCCACACACACACAAATAAATAAATAATAAATTAAAAAAATATTTCTGTACATATAGTGTGCAAAATTTCTCAGGTATCACATGTCTTTGGTGTTCCGAGACCAATAGGAAGAATTTCTCCATCTCTTTGAATGATGAGACAATCCCCTGTTTATTGCTCTAAATAGTTACTTTTATCTACAGACATACAAGCTTTGCAGAAGAAAGTCTCAGAAATCCCACCTTCACAAATGTATTCTTATCTTCATGAGGAGGTTGATTATCTCAGCCTTATGCCATCAGCTCTTGTGCCAACAGAGGGATGACTGGAACTTTGACTAGCACCATTTCTTGGAATAGATCATCTAAAGATGGAGTTTGAAAAAAATATCCATTCCTTTACCCTTGCCATTTCTCTCCCTTGGCAGCTATCTTGCCAGTCCTAAAAAAATAAAACCAGCTGCGCAATTTTTATCTGCAAGTTAAAAGATTTTACCAGGGTGCTCTTGTTTGGCATGTACCTTTCTGAAATGTTGAGTCAGGTCACATTGTTGCAAAGGCTGGAGATTTGTGGAACTTTCCTGTATATCAGTTGCCAGTCTACTATCATACACAGCTTTTGGGCGGGCCAAAGAGCTCTGTGGATTAAAGCGCCTGTTTAGGCAGACGCAGTGGCCCGCGGTTGGATCACTGGCATGCTGTGCCAGCCCCACCCCTGGGGCACGCTGAGATGGCGATTGAAAACTGGGTGTGGTGGCTTGTGCCTATAATCCCAGCTCTTGGGAGGCTGAAAACAGGAGTATCACCACAAGTCCGATCTACGTAGTGAGACCCTGTAGACCCTGTACTAAATACATTTAAAAAATCATACTCAGCTTTCATCCTTATTTAAAAAGAAAGCATGGTTTGAATGCATGAATAAATAGATTAAGCATTAATTTGATACTCTTCTGACATCACTATTGTTGTTGCCTTGGAGAACAGAGTATATTTATATTACCTTTACAATTTTAAGGATGATTCCAAATACCTTATCTGATTGCATCTTAATTAAAATCCTTTGAGACAGTTTATATGAGGGAGTGTTTGGACTCTGGGGAAAACTAGACAAGAAAAGAGTTTGCTCCTTGGCTTTAAAGTTGTTCACAGAACTAAAGAGACTAACAGGAGGAGCAAAGAGTTGGGAAGAACCAAGATGTTTCAGAACCAGGTAAGGATAGAAACTGGAATAAGGTTTTCTGAGTTCTACTATTTGGAATTGGTGAGCTAAGTCTCTCCCCCCCCCCCGGTGAAAAACCATTTTATACAAATTCACAGTCTGAACTTTGTAGAAAACAGGGTAGGGTCAGGGTGACTTCCAGCTCAGGAGGTGTCCATGGCTTCCTCTTTGAGCTCACTGAAGAGGAATGGGTCCCTTCATGTACTGTGTGGACCAAGACTAGGTCTTGGGCCATCTCTCAAGACCTGTATTCCAAGAAAGACTATCCCATCATCTCAGTAGGCTATCGAAAACCTACCCAGTGGCTAGAGAGAGGGCTATGTTGACCGGCACACAGTTCCAAGCCTACTTCTTGGCATGGGGGTAGCACACACTCATTGGCATGTTCATTAAAACCGCATGCCATTTCCCAAAAGAACTTCACAGGAATATTGCCAGAGTAAGTGAGTGCGGCTTCAGGGCAAGCAATTAACAGCTTTATGTGAGGCTGGAGAATGTCTCCTTATCTTAGAGATGAAGAAACTAAGCCTAGAGATTATTTGGCCTGCCTAAGGTCATGTGAACAACAAAATAAAAACTCACCATAAGAATTTATGTTGTCTGACTCCTGGATCAGCGTTTTTGCTATTACCACTTTCCCCTTCTAGGGAGTCCCATAGAGACAATGAAAGCAGCTACATTTACTGAGGATCTTTGTGGTCAGATTCTGGTCTAAATAATGGGTGAATATAGTAAGTAGCTTACTGTCGTAAGAGTCCTGTGTATCCTATTTTAGAGATGGAGAATCTGAGGCATAAAGGGTGTCCAGAGTTAGTAATTGAAAGGCAAGGATGAAACTGTTCTACAACATACGTTCCAAACAGTATGGTAATAAATTGCGATGAGCCCAATCTGAAATTTTATTGCTCTTCTCCATCCTTCTTGCCTGTGTTTCTTTCAGCAAATGTGTTCTGTAGTGAGGAAGCCAGAGAGCTTTAGGAACCTGGCTCTGGAGGAGGATGAACAAGGTGGTCATGACCTTGCCCTTACAGCATCTACAGAATAGGAAAAATAGAATAATAAATTAGAATAGCACACTCTGCCTACTGTTCTGCTAGACGACCTGCAAGCAGAGAGGAAAGGCATGTGGCCCAACCTGGTGGAGAGGAGGCCAGAGAAGACTGAGCACAGGTAGGAAGGACAAGAGCATGAAGAGTGTATCACCCAGACCTTAGAGGGGAAGAGCACTAATGTATACTGGGCTCCCAGAGACCCCAAACCAAGACTATTTTCATGAGACTAGACTGTGGTATCTCTCTGCTTTATGCTAAGAATTTCCATTCTTCTGCTGTCTCTGCTCTTATCTCTCATGTCTTGCATGCCTGTTTTGCTCCAGGTATTTAACTCAGGCTTGCATAACTTTAGACTGCCATGACTTAACTCCACACCTCACTCCATGTAACCATACATTTACCATTATGGTGGACACCATAGCATGGTCCTTCCATCTCCATGTCACCCTCCCTCTCACTAGAGAGACTAGAAAGCTCCATTTCCCAGACTTCCTTCCAAGGGGGCTCCAGATAGCCATTATATGCATCTGCACGTAGGTAGATATGATGGGAAAACTTTTCTTTGCTTCTTTGGGGAGCTTCTCCCAGCCTTTTGGGGAGCTTCTCCCAGCCTTCAGGATTAGGCAGACAAGAGGATTTCCTAAGGCAACAGCTGGCATCTATTGCTCCCTGGGGAATGCATTTATGGGAGCAGACATAGTCTGGTCCCTGGATTAAATCAGTGCATTCTTGAACTCATGGCTCTGTTAGGTGGCTTAGTTGGAGGAGCTCAGCTGATGAGTCAGCTGGGAGTTATGCTTGTAGCTTCGAATCTGATCTTTCAGGCTTTTCAAAGATGTTGCAAGAGCTCAATTCCCTGCATTAAAATCCCTCCTGCTTAAAATCCCTGCAGCAAACTCCGTAGGATACAACCATTCCCAAATTTAATTCAGAAAGGGTCCAAAAGAGAAGGTCCTGCACTATCCTGTTCATTTCCTGAGCAAGGAGGCAATGATTGGCTGGAGTCTATGTAATCATTAATGGGACAAGATTGCAGAGCTCAAGTCAGAGTGGCAAGCAGTAAGCCTGTAGGGGTCAGCTCATGGCAGATGGTGCAGGGCATTTTAAGCTGTGAGGAGAGGTAGCACATCTTTCTGTCCCTGCAAATGAAAGTGAAGAAAGGGAGAATCATGCCTTTTGAGTGTCTGCGCAGGAGGCAGTTTCTTCCATGTGGAGGGGAATCATGAAAACCAAAAGGGTCTTCACATGCTGAGACACCTAGAAAAAGATAAAAGTACACATCAAGTTCTGAGCTATACATAAGAGCTAAAATTGTACTAGTTCATCTCCAGAAACTGAGCATGAAATTTCCCCTTTCAGTAAACTTTCTGTCCCTAAATTTCCTGAAGTTATTCAAATGACATAAGTTTGAAAAATAATCATCTTATATAGTGCCTTTCTCATGGACAAGGAAATAGGAGATGTGGGCTGCAACCTCTAAAGCCATGAGTCAAAACATAACTTTGCTCCTCTAAGTGGATTTTCTTGTGCTTTTGTTGTTGTTGTTTTGTATTTTAGGGAAGGGTCTACAGGGTGTTCAGGGTCTCACTACTAAATCAGACTCATAGTGATCCGTCTGTTTATGGCCTCCCAAGAGCTGGGATTACAGATGTGCCACCATGCCCAGTCTCAATTACCCTCTCAGTGCACCCTGGAGGTGGGGCTGGCACAGCAGGCATGGAGATCAACCCCCCAGCCCCTGCACCTGCTTGCAGGCGCTTTAATCTGCTGAGCTATTTGGCCAGCCCTTCCTGTGTATTTTGTCACAGAAACAGAATGTTAACTAACACATCAAGGAACAGGTTAACCAGTGAATAGCTTTTGGTGGATGTCTTCTACTTAAGGAGCATGAGAATAGTAGGGAGGAAATTTTAAAGGCATTCTTGCATGTCTGATTAATTCTAAAAGCCTCTCTATCCAAGCTGTTCCATTAAGAGCTATGAGTTTAATTCAGGGTCCAAATTATTTCTGCCCAATAAATGTAATCTCCAGGAAGTGATAGGTACCAGTTGCTGCCTCAAGAAAACCTCATGCCTGCTTATCCCTGGAAGCTAGAATATGTCCTCAATTAGGTAAAGGGGCTTTTCTATCAGATCCACCTACCTGCAGATGCTTCTAACAGCAATATGGAGCCCTCTTGCAAGGAAGTCTGGGAAATGTAACTTTCTATCTCTCATTGTGCATAAATACCACATTTTCTGTACCCATTCATTTACTGGTGGATGCACAGGCTGCTTCCAAGATTTATCTACTATGAACTGTGCTGTTGTAAACATGGCTAACTGTATCATTGCACGTAAGTAAGCTTCAATGAGCCACAAGCACTTAAAATCCATGAACCATCAGCTGATCATCCTTGGCCATTCCGAACTCTACCAGGAACTGGCATATGTTCCTGTGCTGGTCACCCTGGAGCTGGATTACTTCTCCATATTCTCAATGCTCCATGACAGTACCATTGTACCAGATTTCTCCTTGAATGTCTTCACCAGTTTCTTTTTATCATAATCATCAGCGATCCCTTCCTGGACAGTGGTGAGGGCCTTCCTGCCATTTCTCTGCTGGATTCTGATATGGATATAATCTTCAGTGCTGGCAGGAAGCAGGTCATCTCCTTTACTTGCATCAGCAAAGGGGGTGAAAGAGTAAAAGTTCTGGATCCTTTATTTGCTTCTGCTGTCTTCTGACCACCATGAACTATTTGTTCTCTGCAACACCCTTCTCCCATGCTACCCTGCCTTCGAGCCAGCCAGCTGTGAACAGAGACCTCTACAAACTGCACAGAATAAACATTTCCTCCTTTAACTTTAGGTATTGGGTATTTTGTCTCAACAATAAGAAAAAAGTAGCTAAGGCAATGTAGAAGTCTGTTTTGGGGCCAGTATTATACTGCCTTCCTTTCTCCAGTTTCATAATATAACTTGAAATCCAGAACTGTGATGCTTCCTGCTGTTCTTGTTGTCTCAGATTTCTTTTGCTGTTCTAGGTCACTTCTGATTTCATAGGGATGTCAGGATTGTTTTCTTCGGTTCTATGAGAAATGGTGTTGGTATTTTGATTGGGATTGTGGCAGATCTGCATCTCAATTTATATATGAGCATTTGGACTATAATGGTTCAGTCTAGTAAGTTGGATTTCTTTCTACTTTCTGATGTCCTTTTCAATCTCCTCTTTCAGAGTACTATAGTTTTCATTGTAGAAGTCTTTGACATCCTCGGTTAGGTAAATTTCTGAGTATTTCATTTTTCCTGATGCTATTGTAAGTAACATTACTTAATTTCATTCTTAGTAAATTCATTATTGATGTAGAGGAATACGATTGACATTTATTTATTTATTTATTTATTTATTTATTTATTGCCTTTTTGAGACAGTGTCTTGCTGTGCCGTTAGTTCCGGCTGGCCTAGAGGTCACTTTGTAGCCCTTGAATCTTGAATTTGTAATGCCCCTCCTGCCTCAGCCTCCTGAGTGCTGGGAGTACAGCTGTGTACCACCACACATGGCTTATTGATTCTTAATATAGAAATAATTTATTTAGAAAAGGAGTAATATTGAAGGGGCAAGGGAGCCCACTTTACACAGCTAATTACTACGAAAGCAGACACAGGCCAAAGTAATAGATAAGATACTGGTGCAGCCTGAGGGCAAATTCTGATCTGAGCAGTCCTGTTAGCTACTCAAATGAACTTATGTGCAAATTATAAAAACCTGCCCATTCTTGAAGATATTTTTATTATATTTTGGAAAAATTTCTTTATAAGTAAATTTGCTGTCTGCAAGTGAAAATAGCCCACTTGCATGGCAGCCCTAAATATGAAAATCTTTTCATTTTATACGTATAATATTAAGCAACTTTAGCATATATGTGATTCTGGGAATCTGAACCCAGGGCCCTGTGCATGCTAAGCAAGTGCTCTTCCACTGTGCCACCTCACCAACAAGCCAATGACATTTAAGTACTTTTTGCCCACGACTTGCCACCCTAATTGTATCAGTCAGTGTTCACTAGAGAAACAGATTCAATATTATGAGTTTACAATGTGGGTTTACAATAGCTGCCTTACAGAGGTAGGTATGGAAGCGTACAGCAGGGCCAGCTACACTCTGAAGATCAAGTCGAAAGTGAAAGGCCTGCAGCTCACTGCAGACTTCCGTGCAAGTTCACATCCAGCAGCCTAAGGGTCTGCACTGGAGGTCCCGAGAGTCAGTCATGCCCGGAAGAAGAGTTTGAGCGGGAAGGCAGGAGACAGAAGTCCAAGGCAATCGCAAGGACTAGAGCTCCTCCAAAGAGATAGGCGTCTTCCTACAAGACTGTTGGTTGGTGCCACTCACAACCATGGTGGGGCTTTCATCTTCTAAAGTAATAATTTTGTCACACCCAGAACTATGCTAAGCCAAGCAGGTGGTTATTTCTTAAGAGCTCTTTTGGAGGTTCTAGCAGGGGAGAGCAGCTGATTGTATACTCCTGACTGAGGAATGCTGTGCATCCATCCGGGTAGTCGTCCTCTTCCACTGAATGCACAACTTCAAGAGGAAAGAACATGAAGCTGAAGGAGAAAGGGTCCTCCCACCTAGCCAGCCAGACCAGCCAAGTCTACCCTGGCAATCAGTGGGGTGACAGATGTTGCAGCCAAACGCCCACACATCCTGGTCATCTCTTTCTCAAGTTGACATTACAGTTAACAATCACACTAATATAGCAATTGAATTATTTTCTTTTTTTTTCCCTGTATGGGTCCACCCACTCGGAACCCCCTTCTGTACCTTTTAGAGAGATGCTTTCTTTTTCTCAATAAATACTACTCTTAAAAACTTTTCTTCATGTATGCTTTTGGTCTTGAACAACATACATCTATAATTTTTAAAACTCATCGTGATAGTATTGTACATACAATTTTCCCATCTAATTTTCTCACATAAACTAATAGAAATAACATTTTTCCTTTGCTACATTGCCTTTCATCTACTGATTTATTATATAAATTACTCCAAGTGAACACAGTAAATTTATACTTATTTTGTAAATTGAAGAACTTTGATTAATATATTATGATTGTTAATATTCTAAACATAATGAAGAGAACTATATTGAAAACTTTCAGAGAGTAATGTAGCTAATGCAAACAGAGTAAATAATTAATATCCTTCCCAACAATCATAATAAGATATTTTTCTGGGATATAGCTAATAACAACTGAAGTGCTGGAAGTCAGCCAGCATTTTCATCACCCTGAAAAAATATAATGGCCAAACTAGATCCATCCCAAAGAAGGGTTCTGCGGAGGGTGTTGAGCCCACAGAATACAAAGGTCTGTTGAGAGCTATGGATGGAAAAGAAGATCAGCCCTGTGCTGAGCTCCAAAGAAGTAAGTTTCCATGGTGGCTCCAAGCTGTGGAGCGCTAACATGGATGTGCTGAAGATTGACAGAAAGGACAAGACTAGAGAGGAGGCCCAGATAGCATGGTAAAGGGCACTGGAGTCTCTGCTTTTACTGGTGGTTAATCAAAGAATTGTTCTTTTTCCTTTGTGTTGTTTTTCTTTTTGTTTGTTTGTTTGTTTGTTTGTTTTTGTTTTGTTTTGTTTTACTTTCAGCCACAAAGCTAGATGCTTGGTTTCCCTGCTTGCAACTATTTTCATGTAAGATGCAGGTCATTTTGGAGAGAAGAAGATTACTGTTTACAGTAGTTGTGGTAAGAAAATAGACCTGTCCTGCATGGCTGTGTGTTTTCAGATTATTTTCCAAAAGACTCTGTAATTATTTCCCTGAAGAGCAATGTATCATTAAATATCACTCTCTCCTAAAAAAGATAATAGGAAATAGGAGGCTAGACTTTTTCAAATGGGAAAAGCATCAAGAGATAGGGAAGAGACTAAAAAAATAACTAAGATTTATTACACACATGTATAAACCCCACATAGGGAATGTGAAGATGAAATTCTGCAAGTATTATATTCTGTACTGATGAAAAAAACCTCTAGTGTAGACATCCATGAAGTACTGTTCAGCAATAAAAGAACAAATTACTAATAAACAAAAACTGAACCAATCTCAAATTATACTCATTGAAAGAAGACTTACATAAGAATAAATGTTCTCCAGTTCTATAATATGATGATTATGGAAGTTGATTTCTGTGAAAAACAATCAAGTCATTGGTTACTCTTAAGAGATTGGGATAAAAATTTATTCAGAAGATACATAAAGGAAATTTCTGGAATGATGATCATGTTCTATAACATAATAAGAGTTTGGGTTGTGTGTATTCTTTTTTCTTTTTTTTCTTTTTTTGTGTATCTTTTCTCTGAACACATCTAATGGTACGTTTAGGATTTATGATCTCCCTTGTATATATAGCTTGCCTAAAAGATAAAAAGAATATAAATAAATATTGAGTTCTAGTTAATAACCTGCATCTGAAGCACTTCAACTTACTTTAAAAGGCATACAAAGTAATATGGATCAACTGATGAATGAGGGACTAGCAGACAAATGTTGCAAAATTATATTTTCCTGTGTCATTCAAACTTTTCATGTGAAAACATCAGAAAATATCTTTTGATTTTGGGCATGTTTTATAAACTTCTCAGTTTGGATTTCAGCAAAATAGAAGTCGTAGCATGCACTTCACAAGGCAAGGCATGTAGTTCACTATTCTGTCAGTTTATAAGCCATGAGAAGTGTTTTCAGATTTGACTGCATTGGATATGGGTAGTGGTCTCAAATGGTATGTAGCAAGATTGTTGGGGTTATGAGGAATGACCTGTCTCTCAGCAGATAGTAGACTTACATCCCTTAAGTAGATGAGTAGCTTTCAGTGAAGGCAGTGTTTTAGACTCTGGGAAAGAAAGACATCCTTTAGTGACATTTGCTACAAAGGCATTGCCAGAAAGAATAAAAACATATCACAGAATCATGGCCAATCATCACATAGGTATTGATAGTAAATATCCGAATAGTTATTTGGCTCTAAAAGCTCTAAGTGAGCACTCACTTGTTTGACAAGTAATTACTGAGTGTCTATTGCATATTGTCCTAAGATCCAGGAATATGGAGGTAGCTGAATATATAGGTACAAGTGCCTGAACTTGGCTCACATTCTCGTTATGATAAAGCTTATTGGATTTACAGGGAATCAGTCTTTTAGCTGTAAAGGCTGAGATGTGGAAGCCCTTTCCTTAGCCATCTTAAGGGTTATGGCTGGTACGATGGTCAGAGAAATGAGGTTAAAAAGACAAAAGCAAAGAGATTGATTTAATCAAAGTTTTGTGTAACATAGAAGTCTTCAGAAATAAAGACCCAAAGATCCAGGGAACATTGGTAGTTTTTATGCTTGGCTTGGATGAATAATGCACAGCCGTGTAAAAATGCAAGTGGACAGAAGGGTGTCATGCGATAGTAACTGAGAGGAGAAGCCAGCAAAGCCTATTCAGCTTCTTCTTGGACTCACTGTGTTGCATTTCTCTCCTTGGAGTATGGGGTAGGAGCCTTCTTCAGGGGAGAGGGAGATTGATTCTCCTTAGTTTATGACTTGCTTTGAGGAAAATCAGCTTACCTTAGGGAAAAGGACTTCTGGTTTCAAAGATTTGCCTGAGGACAGTGCAAGTATTGAGAAATAAGAGAGCAGGAGAAATTCAAAGAAACTTAGCTCTTGAGGCCCTGCTAACAGCCTTCAGATCAAAGCACCCAGCATCTGAGGTGTCATACTCTGGAATACCACAGCCTAAGCCCTGACTCAGCTAGCAGAATCCGCTTTGTATGTACTCTCCTCTTAAACTCCCTACTAAGCCATATAGAATATGGTCCACACTTTGAGGAGTTGTTGATCCATTGGAAGAGACAGATTTAACCCAAACAATACAGCTAACTAATAAATTCATTATAAAGATGCTAAACATGGGAAGCATAGGATATTAAGGGAACTTAAAGAAAATGCCCGCCCCCCCCCCTTCCTGAACAAAAGCTCCTTTTAAGCTTTTCCCTGAGTTAAGAGAATGAGGTGAGCAAGATATTGGCTCCTGTCTGGTCAACAACAGGACAGGCAACAGAATTAGGCGAACCAGGAAGTAGATGGTCAATCTCATTGTTTCTTCACTCTTTTGAATTTTGGTTGGTTTATACCTGCAGAGTACTGGATAATTTGGCTGCAATAAAAGCAGAGCGAGAACTGTTGAACTACTTTCCACCAGAATCAGGTCATCTGGAATTAGGCTTCGCTTGTGTCTGCTCAGTTGCCACAGCAAACACTCTAACACCTCTGCTGACACAGGTCCTAGGGATCGTGAAACAATGCACTCCTACAACTCGCCCAGGACACCACGGCCCTCCAAGCAGGTCACTGATTATACGCAGAAAGAAGACAAAAGCCAAGAGAAGATGGAGAACTGCTGAGAAACACATCTCATAAGTACAAACTGCCACTCCTGTGGTATCAGTGCAACCCAGGAACAAATTAAGGCAGTTGCCTAAGTCATCTTTGTATTACACGCTGTATACCAACTCCTCACAATGAATACAATCATGTGGACTGCAAATGTGG
Organism: Octodon degus; assembly: GCF_000260255.1. Classification (NCBI taxonomy): domain Eukaryota; kingdom Metazoa; phylum Chordata; class Mammalia; order Rodentia; family Octodontidae; genus Octodon; species Octodon degus. The sequence goes on along the minus strand of NW_004524600.1, from coordinate 7,689,338 downwards.
ACTAATAAAAATAAAAACAAAGTCAAGAAGAGCTAGTCAAGAAGGACAAAGCTAAGTAGTTACCCCGGAGGATAGTAATGGCCTTAGACCTCCTGGCTTCACCATCTCAGCTTTGTGCTAACTAGCTCGAAGCCTTGAGTCAAATTACTCAGCCTCTACTTCCTTGGTCGAATATTGCAAGCTTGTCTCCCTAACCCCTAGAAAGGGTCATTTGAGTTACTGACCTTAGTATAATTTCTGACATGTAAATACTATATAGAATTTAGTTTCTACTCCCAAGTGATTTTCTGAGAAGATCTTAGTTTCGCTATAATTTTTTTAAACACCTGTGATTTGCTAAACATGTAACTGAAGGCAAAAGAGTATTACTCAATAAGACTTTATATAAATATATTCACAAATCAGAAGAGCAGTCTTTCCTCCTATACCCTTCTGTGTTTCAAGTTACATGACCAGTACACTCACGCCGTGGGTCATTTCATCCATCTTCCTGAGTGGGGACTGTCTACCTCCTACCCAAGCAATCATTCAACCTGATAGAAGATTGAGGATTACTTCTTTCTTTTAGACAATTTTGGGCATTTAAAACCGGATTAACTTGCTGTCATCTCAAGATAAACAAAATCTAAAGAATCTGTGTATTCTGAGTTGGCTGCAGGCTTTGATTTGCTTGACAGGCCCTAGAAGAGGAAGTACACGAGGCATTTACCTAGACTGCAATTAGATTGAAATGATAAAGATGTTTTAAGTTTTGTGTAAGCTAGTAAGTATCCTGGCTCTTGGAATGATAGTCTTGATGAAAAATTAACACACTTTTCCTTCCGGTATGTCTTTGCATAAGTTATTTCTCTTCTGCAAGATTAGGTGATACTATCTGTGAGTGTTGTCGCCTCTCTCAGCTGGCGTTTAAATCCGCACTTTCCTTTCTTTGCCTGTTTTTAAAGGTGCAAGAACACAAGAGCTAGCCCCAACTAAAGGCCACACACTGTGGTGGAGACTTGTAAGCAAGTCTTTTAACTCTTGCTTCCAACTCCGCATCCAAAGGCAGCAACAACCGTCCGGACTGGGCCCTCCCCCTGCCTGTGATAGGCTGCTTGGAATAGCAACAGCCTGTGTCACCGCAAAGGGCAAAGCCTTTCGGAAATAGAAACAAAGTTGGTCACAAATCACATTGGCTTTGCCCGAAGACCTGTCCCCCCCCCTCCACCCCCGCGACTCTTCCTTAGTGTGGTACCATGGGGAAAGTGACCAGTCCTGTCGGCGGTGCAGGACACGGTGGTTTGGTGAGGCTGTAACTTCTACGTGACCATGGTACCTGTTGAAAACGCAGAGGGCCCCAAGCTGCTGAACCAGAAGGGGAAAGAGGCAGAGAGCGATGGCAGCTCTGGAACCCGAGGAGCCGGCCGGCACCGTGCCTGCGCGGGAGGTAAAGTGAGCTGCTGGGCTCCCGCGACCCGCTGGAAGGGACAGCGCTGCTGTGTGCCACTCGGGCGTGCATGCGTGTGAGTGTGTGTGTGTGTGTGTGTGTGTGTGTGTGTGAGCGCGCGCGCGCATGAGCGGGCTGGATGCGGGGAGAAAGGGAACAACTTTTGGTGGGACTTGGAATGACCCCGAGCTGTAACATGTGAGGACAGAAGTCTTAGTGGGGCCTTAGGTGTTAAGAAAATGTGACTTGTATACCCACTCCTGGTACGTTAGGTCTTATCAACTGTGTTTATATGAGACGATGTAGGAATCTTTTTCATTCTGGAAAAGTTGATTTCATTTGTCAAACCACACGCACATTTTTTTCCCCACACACTATTGCTAATGAACAATATGTAAACCCTGTTTTGTGAATCAGCATTTTAAAAAGGCTTCGCAAAGTTATTCGTTATGTAATCAATGAACATAACTTTTCTTTCCCAATGCTGCACACATTAGTGATGAATTTGAGGGCTGTTCAAATGCCAAAACCTCTTCTTCACTTGATCCTGCTTTCTTTAAAATGGGTCTTTGAAACTGAGGTGTGCACTGATACTTTTTCCTTCCAGAGGTGACATTTGGAGCTGTGCTAGTTCATGTCACTTGCCTTTGCTAGCGCAAATGCCCACGGATGCACCACATACCTGTTGCTGCTGCTTCCTTTTAGTTTAGGGAGTTTCCAAAGAACTGCAGATGATTCGTACAATGATGTCAGATATAAACAATCATCTCCTTGCCACTACTGTTCTCCACTCTGCCTCTCCTAATCTTGTATTATGTTCCCAAAACATATATTGGAATTTCATAAATCATCCAAAAGAGTAAATGCTGTAACTGCATTTGCCTTTCACCCTGGAATGGCCCACACATTGGAATTCTGGTTGTGGGTTTTCTTGATTACAGAATCTGGTCCACAGCCCTTCATGTGAAGTTGAAGAGGCACCTTCTGTGTTTTTGGTACCAGGACTTGAATTCAGGATCTTGCGCTTGTTAGGCAAACAGCTGGAGGAACCTCCTCAGGAGTGAAGACTCTGCACCTCTTCCCCTCCTGTGCCTTCTTTCTTCCCCACCCCTAGTCAAGAGTGGAGACCTGGGGCCATCTTCCAGCTGACTGACCCTTTCTCCAGCAGAGCTGTCCCTCTTCCATGGGTTTGTTTGCTGACTCAGTGCTTCCCAGAAGCAGGCAAGGGGAATGTGGCTCTGGCGTGAATAGAGTGCATGATTTTTTTCTTTTAATTCCTGAATTCTTAAGAAACTGAGCTCCAGACAGCAAGCTGAGGAGCTGGTGACCATCAAAGGGGGCACTGAGTGGAATCAACTGATAATGTCACACACACACAAGAAAAAAATTTTCTGTCAAGGAGGGACTTTTTCATTAACAATTGACTTTAAATTTTGATATGGCTGTAAAGGCACAGTGTTCCCTAATAGCTTATACTGTACAAGTTCACAGTTATCTGCATAGAAGATGATATGTGCTTATGCTTATAGAAGTTGAATATATGCTCATATTTAACTCAATGTGCAAGGGTTTATGTTGTTATAAAGAAATTATAAAAATGATTAGCATAAATTATCCTTCAGGTTTAATTGTAAATGGGTCTTTATTATACAGAAGAAAAGCCTAAATGTTTTCCTAAAATCTCAGATGAATACACATTTGATTTATGCGACATGTAGTTTACATTTAAATGAGCACAAAACTCTGCATTATCACTTCTGTAAATTTTCGTCATTTGCTTTGACATTCTTTGGAGCCCAAAGGTACCCAGACACTTTTATATTTAAATGAATGTGTTGTGTAGCCTTGCTGTACAGTTCTGACAAGCCACTTATGTCGCTAACTGTTAGTATTGGGATGATACCTTAAATGATTTTATAAAGACACTGAAATGTGAAGAAATACTAACTAAAATAATTGTCAAATGCTTCTTTTAGCTTCTCTGTACATGAATTTCTATGTCTGTCCTTCTCCTTCTCTTTCCCTCTTTTTCTTTCTGTCTCTCTTTCTTTGAAACAGGGGCTTACTACATAGTTTGGACTTCAACTCACAGTGTAGCCCAGGCTGGCCTCAAAGTCAGGGAGACTCTGCTTTGGGCTCCTGAGTGCTGGGATTACAATCATATTCCACCATGCCCAGTCTTATAATTTCTTTTATCAAGGAATTAAGAATATTTATAATATGCTTAGTAATTGCCATCCAATTTTTGAATTTCAAAGAAGGAATTTTTTTTCTGGATTTTTTTTTAAATGGAAAAACTCAAAACACAAGGAAAAATAAGTTATATAACCTAGGGCAAGGTGCTTAAAACAAGGTGCTAAAAAGCAAAACCAAACCCCTAAGATGGTGATTGAAGGCTACTGCACACAATGAGGCATTCTGATAAGTCTCTTGGCCAACTCTAGAAAGAATGCTTTGTTCCAGTGACTACAAATTAATGAACTTAATTCATTTGTAAGAATTAAGCTATGACTGAAAATATATACACTTAGTAGATGTTTCGTAGCTTATGGGCATATTCAAATTGACCTCTTAGGACAAGGTCAAGCTTAATTTGACATTCTGGTGTCAAGAGCAGATGATAGAGAGTGCAGAACTGATTGTGGAGGCCCTGGGCCTAGGACGTTCTCTGTCTGCTATTCATTCTCAGCTCCAGGGCTTTCCTTCATTCATTATCCCTCTACCACCTGAAAACTGACTTTTCATTTTCTATCTGGCCAGAAAGTAAAAAAAACAAGAGTGACAATGATTGTGTGAGTGTAAGCATAGTTGTTTTCAGACACTTTAACACTATCAAGTCCTTCTTACATGTGCAAGCTGAGAGTTGGTCGGTATGTAAGATACAACTGTACTTAGGCTGCTACTGAGTGTTGTTCTCCAGTGTAGTCTGAATCTGGCCCCCTTGAATTCACTCTGACCTAGTTGGCTCATGCTTCCTGGGGTTCCCAAGGGCAAGTCTTCTTTTAAGGGAGACAGGGTGTGTGTGGAAGCAAACATTCTGAAGAAAGAGCAAGGCTGAGGGTAGAGCTGTGATTGTAAGAAGAGGGAATCTAACACCAGGTTAGTTACCTTGGGCAACACTAGGCCTGAGGCCTGGGCCTCCTGTTACAACTGACCTTTAGGGCAATGCTAGGCCATTCTACTTTTTTCTAATCTTTCTACATACATAGTGAAAAATTAAGTGCCAGAATGCATGAAAAGTATTGTACTTCACAATGTGTGTTTAATAGGTAGATGTTAGAATAAATGACAAAAAAAAAATATTGTATTAAGAAATCCTCAAGGAAATGACAGGATTTGTAGACAGGTTGATTTAGAAAGAACTAGCAGTTCTGTGGTGCACACCCATAAGCCCAGCACCAGGGAGGTCAAGGCAGGAGGACTGCAAGTTGGAGGCCAGCCTAGACAACCTAGGAAATTTAGTGAGACTCTATATCAAAATAAAAAATAAAAAGAATTAGAAGTATAGCTCAATGTGAAGGCCCATAGTTAAATCTGCAGTACTGAAAAGAGAAAGGGGGGAGGGGAGAGAGAGAGAGAGAGAGAAAGAGAGAGAGAGAGAGAGAAAACGAATGAGAGAGACCTCTCCCTTCCCGATCCAGTCAGCACCTCTGTGAGACAGACCATTGTCCTTGTTGGGAAATCATATCAAAAACTCTAAATCTGAGAATGCAGGATGGTGAAGCTGGAGCAAATGGCTCCTCTGGGGCCTCCTAGAAAGTAGAAGGCTCTAAACAAACATGGTACGATTTCTTTTATCACAAGCTCTGGGTGGAGCTTCTGGCACAGGCAGTGAGAACAGCGCTCTTGCCCGTCTGAGGACACGTCACCCAGAGAGGTTGTCACTTGCCCTCTCTGACAGCAGTGGCAGCAGGCCGAGGCGGGCTGGGAGACAGGGCTGCAGCCAGAGCCCACAAGCCCTGGGGCCCACCTGGACCGGCTGAGTAGAGTCAGCACACAGCCGCATGCCTGAACTGGTTCTCGCAATCAAGGCCACTCTGGATAGTCTGAGGCCTCTGTCCTGGTTGTTCAGAACTGTGTTTTGAAAACCACCCTGCTCTAGTTGTTGTAAACGGGTGGGATTTGATTTTCATTTACCAATAGTCCTTGAATCATGGTTTCAGATGTAATGCTTTCTAAACAGAAGGAACCAAAGGACTGGTTAGCTTCAGAGTTAGAAACCCTTCCAAGAGCTCCAAAAGGCCCTCCATTTGTGTGTTAAAGCAGCTATTTACTTAGAGGATATAAGCAAGATCTGTTTGTTTGTTTGTTTATTTATTTATTTATTTATTTTTTGCAGAACTGGGGATTGAACTCAGGCCTTTGCACTTGCCAGGGAAGCGCTTATTCCACTGAGCCATCTCCCCGGCCCAAGATCTGTTTTTTTAACTGAGCAGAGATGGAGTTCTCTAGTCTGGTGTTCTTTTTGTGACCAGTCTCTGCCAGGAGGGTGGAATGACTGAATAATTTAAAAGCCACAGAGCTATGGGATGGGAAAGAGAAACGTTGCATGGCTTCTTCCCAAGGGGCTCTTTGACCAAATACCAAATGGGGACAATTTCTCATCAAATCAGCTCTCAAAAAGAGCCAAAACTCAGATAAAAATCACAGAAGTCGAAATTCCTTAATATATCCCCCACCCGAAATGGAGTCCAATAACCCTCACAATAAATCATAAATGTTTATGGGTTATTTCTATTTTAATTTGTATTTCTCATTGATATTATTTTCCTTTCTGTGTTGCAGCCCACGCATTGATACATTTGCTAGGTGGCTATGCCTCAGTAACATCCTCTTTATAAAATTTCGGGAAAAGTCATATATGATTAAAATAATTTTCATATCTAATTTTAGCAGCTTTCATTATTTTTGAACAATGACTCATTTTCCAATTCTGCCAAAATAGCAAGGAGAAAAGTACAGTCCTTTGTTTGAATTATAGGAATATTTTTTTTCCTCAAGTAAATCAAGTATAATGCAACTTTAAATTGTTCCATTGTGGCGCCCTTACAGGCGATGGTTCCTCAGATCACTGGTGACTCAGGTCTGCCTGGCGTGGCAGTGCCGTGGGGCTACTAGATACTCATATAATCATACCAAATGTTTCCACGCTTAATGAAGTTGGAGTCAGGAGCTGTTTGCCAAGCTAACTGAGAAACTTGTTTAAAATAACACCTCAGCTTCATAGGTGTGAGGCTTTTTAAGGATAGGGGGAAAATGTTTTAATTAGAATGCATCGTTTTGGTGAGAGAGCATCCCCACGCTAATAAAATGTTTTCTTTCCATTGGAAAACTCGGGATGGGGAGATGGCTCAGTAGAATAAACACTTCCCTGGCAAGTGCAAGGGCCTGAGTTCAATCCCCAGTTCCACAAAAAAATAAAATAAATAAATAAATAAATAAAACTACACATCCATTGGGAAACTCTACTGTAGAAGCCATAAGGCAAAAATCACATGAATAAATTGTTTTTTATGATGTAAGCCCAATTATGTATGTTCTGTCAATTTGGAAAACAAAACAATTCAAGAATTGCTTTGAATTCAACAATTGATATGGTAGAAACAGGTAAAACTTAATTTCCTTTGATAGCAGTAAGAGAGATTTTCATAAGTTTACTTTCATATTAAGGAAATTTACCACACTGATTCAGATTAAACAACTTTTTGCTAAATTATTATTATTGTTATTATTGTTATTATTATTATTACTACCAGAGATTGAACCCAGGGCCTTCATACTGAGCTACATCTCCAGCCCTTTTAAAAATAAAAGGGGCTAGGAAGATAGCTTAATGGTATAAGTGCCTGTCTGACAAGCTCAAGGCCTTGAGTTTGATCCCAAAAAATTAAAATTAAAAATAAATAAAATAAAAGGTAGATACTAAGACATTGGGGGAGGTTTCTTAAAAGGGAAGAGGAGCAAGAGATGGGGGTGAGGAGGAGGGAAAGGGGATGAAGAAAAGAGTGTACACGGACCTACTTCCCATAAGGAATGCAAACCTTATGGATAAAAGGCATGCACTAATAAAGGAGGTGATCTGAATTTTTTTGTTGTTGTTTTTGTTTTGTTTTGAGACAGAAGCTTGCTAAGTCACTAGGTTGCCCAGACTGGGCTTGAATTTGTGATCCTCCTGCCTCAGCCTTTCAGAGTGCAGGCTCCCACTTCTTATCTATATGACAACCCCAACCCAATCAGGTAATGTTGCTTCCAGGTCACAGATGGGAACAGAGGCCAAGAGCACAAACTGATTGTCACTAAGTACTTACTCCCTCTACCAAGCTCTCGTCTATCTCATTCATTCTTGAAACTCTGTGTGTTAGATAATACTATTATCTTTACCTTATGGATGAGGACAGAGAGGAACAGAAAGTTTGAATTCTTGCTAGCCTTGTCAAAGATTAGCTGTAACTTATCACTGTAATTCCAGACTGTACCTTTGCCATTCAGCCTGGGTATCTGTTGTAGGAAGCAAAATGATTTGTTCCACGTAGCATAAATGACAGGTGGTGGCCTAGGGATGTGAACCTTAGTACTCAACCCACCCAGGGGTTTGGTCCTCTTCATATCCACCAGTGCTCTTTCTACTTCCTGATCTGTCCAACCTGGAAATCTGTTATACTCTATCCAGCCCTCGATTACGTTGTATTTTTGCTAGTTCTCTCATTTTCATGTGAGATGTTTTTTCTATAAAATTGTAAGTTGCTGGATAAGATCTATGTTCCAGTACTTACTAGAGCTCTGAGCTGACTGACAGAGCTTAGAAAGTGTTTTGCAATTCGCAATGGGTGGGCCTGGTGCCTTTTCTTCTGCATTGCTAGCCTAGACATCAGGTATGACGTCTGACACAAGCCGGCATATTGTACCACCAAATCCTATGTAACCAGTGCTCACCGTACCCACTCAAGCTGGTTTTGATGACCATCGAGATGCAGCTTGCCTGCCGCTTTTGCCCAAGGCAGAGCTGGCATGTGACACTTTGTTAGGCAAGCAAATGAAGGGAGAAAGGCTTGTGGAACTCAGCTGGAGCATTGTAATTCAGAGAATTCTTATTGAACCCTTGCTGCAAGAAGGGCTCAGTGCTGGCTACATCAGAGTGAGGACATCCAGGGCATTATCTCCATCTATAGCTTTTACCAACTCACCAGGAAGACAACAATCTAATACCTACAGTCATGCACCACATAACGACCTTTTGATTAACGAAGGGCTAGCTGACTCACAAACTGCAGTGATCCCCAAGATTGTGATGTATTCTCCCTCTTTCTCCCTTGCTCCAAAGGTCTCCCTCTGTATTATAGAAAGTATCTCAACTTTTTCTCCCTCTACCTCCATATCTTCCATAGTCCCATTGTGAAAATGTCCTCTTGATTTCTCCCTTTACACCACAAGGGACTATGTGGGTCTTACTTTTATTTTTTCGTGGCCAGCTCAGCCCACCCCGGGGGCAGGGCTGGTGTGGCACGTGGTGCCGGGGATCGAACCACAGTGCCTGCACTTGCCTAAGCTTGCCTAAGCAGGCACTTTAGACCACTAAACTATCTTGCCAGCCTGAGTCTTATTTTTAATGAATAAAAGTGTTCTTCTAAAAAGAACCTCCATCTATAGGCTCTGTAATACTATTTATGGTCTTCCTATTTCATTTCCCTAATTAAAAATTTAAATAGTTCAAGACATGATTCTCAGCCATTTTTAAATATGCAGACTCCTTTTGAAATAGAAAAATAACTTCAAATTCTCATATAGTTGACCTTGCAATCTATATTCATTGATTAGATAATACAGAATGACAGAAAGCTACTACATATTCATGAACATATTGTGTGCTTTTTAAATTTGCATCCCATCTACATACAGTTGATATTTTAAAATACAAATGTGTTGATATTTTTTCCAATATTAAATAATCATCCATGAGATTATTTCATTAGATGGTGTAGATTTTCAACACAGTTTCTACATATTGACAATTTTCATCCTAGAGATGTTGAAGGTCTCCAGACAGGGTGCCTTCTCCTGATTCACCTTCTCTTCATAATCTATTGAAAAATCTCCATGAAAATATGGAAGCAGATGCAAAATTGCAATACCACTGAGAGCCAGAATGTGGGTTAAGTACGTAACACTATGTTACATGTAGATGTCATGCTTATGTACAGGTGGGGCTGAACAGTGTTAGATTCCTACAAAATCCCGCTATCCATCCCCATTTATTTGACAGATTGGGAATTTTTACCACAAGGAATGAGGGGTTGCCTCCATAGGCCATTATAGCTGGCTTCTCTGAGGCCATATCATGCTGCTAATTCTTCTCACTCCGTCCTGACATTATTACTCCTTTTTTTTTTTATCTCTTCAGGGAGTATAGTTTCCAGAACTTCAAAGACTTCTAGGATCGATAGGAAAGGCAGTCTCACTGAATTCTAAAATATAAAATCACTCTTAAGAAAAGACCAACCCTAGAAGAGCCATCAGAGAAGTCCGTTCTACAAGTTATAGCTTTGTACATATTATTTTTGACAAGCAAAGAGCTATAGTCTGCTTTAAGTAATCCAGGGATCGTGTTCTCTATTTATAACCAGGGCACCAAAAAAGTAGAAGGGAAAAGTTTCTTTCTCAGCCCAGTGGATCCATACCAGAAAAATAGCTCCAGGCACCAGAATCTTGGCTAGCAGCTGTGCACATCCGGTGTACCTGTAGTTTCAGACCTAGGAGATTCTAATTGCAGTCAGGTGTCCACGTTGTGCATTCAGATATGTCTGAGACTAAATACGCAATAGCCACTCTAACTCCCTTGTGATTGTCCACTTTCCCACCCAGTTAACTACTTCTTAGGAGTTACTTCTCATTTTTCATTTCTTAAGTCTTTCTTGGAGCCATGTTTGCCCAATGGCTGATGGGTTCTGGTCAAAGAAATGTGAGAGCAAATCTACTAGGATGTTTCTGAAAAGTTCACTTCTTGATAAAAACAGAACCATGTTCCTGTCCTGAACCTTCATTGTCCTCTGAACTTTGCTTTGATTGTGTGACAGCCTGACTCTTGGTGTTGTGTAAGCTACCTTACACATACATTGACCAACCAGGAGGAACAAAATAATGTCTCTGACTGAAGAGGCAAGAAGAGAAGGTTAGGTAGAGCACAAATGCTTAGAGACACCAAACCCAACATGGTCTTCTTGTTAATTAAAATAAATGCCACTCTGTGTTCAGATTTGTACATTCTTACAGTCAAAACATTACAACTGACTTGAGGGTAAAGACACTGCATGTATGGTTACCGGAACGTATGAAGTATGATAAAAAATGTTGGAAACATTTATTTTAGAAAAATATGGTGGAAGACACATTGCCATTAAGCCTTCTCAAAACACTCACTCTCGCTTTTGTATGCGCCTGCACATTGCTCTTTCACTTTCCAAAGTAGTTCTGGAAGTACTATCTATGGATGTCTTTATTTTTATTTATTTTTTTTTAATTTATATATTTATTTTTGAAGTATTCATTTTAGTAAGTTTATTTATTTATTTTTAGTACAGGGTCTATAGGGTCTCACCACACAGGTTGAACTCATAGTGATTCTCCTGTTTTCAGTTTCCCAAGTGCTGGGATATGGATGTCTTTAGTTACGCTGTTGCAGCTGCCTCTGTGTCCTGAATTCATACAAAACATTGCTTTTCTTGCTCATTTTGCCAGGCAAGTGCTTATGCCCCTGAGCTAGATCCCCAGGCCCTTCCTTGCTCATTTTGATGAAGAGCCAGAAGTCTTACAATTCCAGATCTAGTGAATAAAGTGGACAGGGATGTGTTGTCTTTTTGTAAACCTGCTTTCTATTGGTGGCACTTGGCAATAGCATTCACCTTATTTTGATCATGGAGCATAGATTAAACTCACAAAAGAGGACTTTCAGAAGCACTTCAGAAAGTGGTGCGAGTGATGGGACAGGTGCGCTAGGAGCAAGGGGGAGGATTCTGAGGGGGGCAAATAGCAAATGTGTATTTTACCACAATAAAAATTGGAAGTTTAAATGTTCACCATATATTTTGATCACCTCATATATTTTATATACAATAAAAAATAGATTCATGTAAGACTTCTTAATATAGGTAATGTTGGAAAGCAAATTCTTTTTTTGGTGGAACTGGGGATTGAACTCAGGCCCTTGCTCTTGCCAGGGGAGCACTTATTCCACTGAGCCATCTCCCCGGCCCCTGGAAATCAAATTCTTTTTTTCTCCATATAATTTTTTAAAACAAGGACTGAAAAATGATGTAGAACATCTTCTGTATAAATTTATTTTTCAAAATACGTATGTCTATTTTTCATTATCATCATAAAATATCTGAAACAGGCCTACTTTATTTTCCAAAAGTTTATTTAGCTCATGGTTTTATAGGCAGAGAGTACTAGATCAAGGCTCCATTGGTTCAGCCTCTGGTAAGGACTAAAGGCTGTATTGTCATAATAGGGGACCATGTATAGGAGGAAGAGATCACATATTGAGACAGAAAGGTAGAAAGAGATCCAGGGGTCAGGGTAAGGCTTTTATAAGCATACACTATCAACAGTACTCGCTCTAAGAAAACAGCATTCCATTTCCCAGGGCAGAGTTCCCAGGGACCTCAGGACACGTCCCAAAGGCCCACTTCTTTAGAGTTCTCAGCACCTCCACATTGCCACTCTGGGACCACGCCTTCGACAAATGAATCTTTGGGGAACAGACCATATCCAAACCATAGCAACATCTAATGATAAGAGTAAACTGAGGGGAAGACAGATCAGGTAGACAACTGAGAGCAGAACTTTATAAAACCTGTGGAGAGTTGAAAAGGATAAAACTGACAACTAGAATTATCCAGAACTCTGCAATGTAGAGGATAAATATGAGAAACTGTGGTAGGGTGCAGATAAAAGGACAAGCATATGGGGGTAAAATGGGAATGATATATACAAGTAATATGTAAATAAGTATGACTAAATAAACAGGACAAAAATAAGAAAAATATTAGAAAAAAAAATTTTCTCAGTCAGTACCAGAAAAATTTAGACAAACAAGACCACAGACTTATCATGGTTGCACTTACCTTTGTTAGTGTTGGGACTAGAGGCAAGGAAAGGAGGAAGAAGATCATGCATGTATTCAGGCAGAGGAGGACAGTGAATAAGAACAACAAAGCTGAATCCAGTGAGCTCTAATATGAAAATGTGAACAATGTCCCCTCTTGAAACCTCTCCTGCTAACAAGAAGTGAGTAAATATTTATTTTAAGAAAGAATGTCTATGAAAGTACTATCACATCAAACTTGAGCTTGGAAAAATGAGAAAGAATAATAGCAAAGTTTCTCTTGTTCTTGGAGAGACCAAACAATATTAGGTGTTTAGGGAGGCCAAAGGTCAGTCTATTGGTCTGAATTTCACCGTGTGATAAAGGCAGGATTGGGGTGTCGGAAGGGGTGGGGGCAGAGGTTAGACAGATGCAAGTCCCCAATATTTACCACCACAGAGGGCACCACACCTGTTCCAGGACTGAGAAGAGACTTGGCCCTGCAAGGGGCTGAGAAGCCCACGGGTCAGATCACCTTAGGCCATGGGCTGTAGGTGTATGGGAGAGGTGCAGCCTCTAGCTCAGCCAGAGCACATCTTTCCTGGGGCATCCTAGACCTGTACTGAGCAAGGCCTGCATACTACTACTCTCCTGGGGCTGCCCCTCTAAGGCAGGAGACAAACAACAGCATCATTTGGGGTGCCCTAAGTAGAGAGAGAAGAGAGATCACTGCTAACCAGGAAGGGAGGTCTGGAAAGCTTTGGTAGAGGTGGAGATTCCAAAATCTCCACCAGGTGGACCTGGATTTTCTAAGATGAATTGGTTTCCCCCAGGCTGTGAAGAAAGATGATACTGTATGGAGGTGATGATTGTTGGGGGGGGGAGTGTGTAGTGTGTGTGGCTGTGTGTGGAAGTAGAAGAGAAGCACAAGTCAGGGGAAAACAGGAGTTTCTAAAAACAGCAAATGGTGCCGATGGGCCAGAGAATCTGTGTCTGAGAGTGATAAGAACTTGAAAACCCAGCTCTGAAAGGGGAGCAGCTACATGCTGAATATGAGCAAGCAGAAAATAACCCCATACACGGGGCAATGTTTAATAAAAAAAGTGCATATACAGATATGAAAACATATTATACTCCTTGAAATAGTGTGTCATTAACTAGCTGACAGTAGTGCCAGGAACCACAGAAAGGCAGAGCGCAAGCTATTCAAGTGGTAAGCAGTTATGGAACCGTAAAGGTCCGCCTGCTCACCGTGACATCATCTCAGGTATTGAGTCTGATTACAAGCAGCGGGGAGGAGAGGACCAAGCATGGATCTTCTGGCGTGCTGCTTCCACTCATACATTTGTTCATTCACTCAACAAACATCGATTATTTTCCTTGTGCCAAAAGACTAGAGGTGAGAATGGAGATCTGAGTAAAGCAGATGCTGGTTTTCAAGGACGCTTCAGTCTCATAGGGAAGACAAACAGGTCCATGTGAGTGTGTGCCTCCCAATGCAGCGGGTGCTGGAAGCAGAGACTGTAGACAGACAGTGCGATGAGGCTGGGAGAGGGGCAGAAGAATACAGCGTCGCAGGCAACAAGGCCACCGAAGGGGGCCTCCTAGGGGCGGGGCTCTTGAGACGCTGAGATGGAATGGAGCAGGAGCCAAGAAAGGAGAGGCCTCAGCGGCCAGGACGGTCGGTCGGGGGCCACTGCGAGCTTTTCTCGAACAAAACATGAAGGAGGGGGTCTTTTTAATTCGCAACGCATTCACAGTTGGTCAAGCTGGACGGCTACCTGGCTGCCTGCCAGGGAAACCCATGTGTGCGTGCCTTTCAGCCTGCGGCGGGGCGCAGTCAGGCGGCAAGTATTTGCTGTGCGCACATTGTGTACACACGCCCTAGCAGGCGCAGGAGGAAGAAAGGCAAGAAGAGAGGAAGCAGGAACTCAAATATTGTGAAAAATGGAGCATTTCGTGTTGAGGGCTGGTTACAATTGTGGCTTCCTCTGACCCACCGTGAGCAGACAATGCAGCTATTGTGGGGGCAGCCAGCTCTGGTCTCATGGCCAGCGCTGCGCCTGCCTGCCTGCCCTGCGCGCCCCTGCGCTGCGGGTCTCACCGCTCATTTGCATAAAACCTCTTGATTGGGATCACTCCGTCCCATTACCTTAATCAAGAGTTATCACAGCATCGAAAGAGCCATTGGAGATTCTGCTTTTGCAGCTGCTCCTCTTCTAACAAAGTGACCGGAAGTCACGGGGGACAAGCAAAATCGGCAGCCTGTGATGTTTCTCTTCTCTACCCAAGAGTTTCCTCTCCTGTGGTACCACTTCTGGGGAGAAAAGAGACATAAGAGAAGGGATCCTGGGAGGCAAGGCCGTGAGCAGAATGGCATTGTTGTCAAGAGTTAAATGACGTCAGTCCTGTTTTTTTTTTTTTGGGGGGGGGACACCAATTATAAATGATTATCTTTCCCTCTCCTGCTGTCCTGACGCTACTCCTCAGTCCACCCAGGTCTCGCATCAGTGTTTAGACAAACAAACCCCACCTTCCTGCCATAGCTTCAGACCACAGCCTATCTTTTTCTTTCCATTCACCACTAGAGATTTTGGAAAAATTATCTCCACTTCCTGGAGTTCATAGAGTATGATTTTGTGTCTATTACTGTCATTAACCAAAAGAAGACACAGGAAAAGGGCCTACTCTTTATGTCTCCCCTCATGGATTTCTTTATATGGAAAAGCAGCACGAGGAAAACATCTTCTGGTGGTGTCTCGAGGTATTTGGGGGCTTCGGTCTTGGAAGCCCTAGAGGTGCCCTTACACAACCAATTAGAATTTCAAGCCTCAAAGGAACAACTTGTGGTGAGACTTTAGCAGCCTGAGTCCCTGTGGCAAGGTGAGTAGGGGTGCTAGTTTAGGAAAACACCCCTTAGACCACGTAATGGAGAAGATAAGTGACACTCAGACAACAAAGACCTGACTTAATTCTTACTTCTATAGCATAAAATCTTGTTTTATTAAGCAAATTGCCTAGAGAGAGATCAAATAGATAATGAGAAAAGTAATGTTATAATACATTAAATTTAAAGTAAAATGCTTTTAACAATTAATCGTATGGAAATGTTGCCATTATGTCTCTTGTCAGTTATACTCCATGTAGGGTTCTGGGTCTCAAGAGGGGCACTGACAAACTGGGGTGATATCAGACCCCTTTGCATGCATCCTTGCTTGTCAGCATCCTAGGCATCCTTACTAACGATCCAGGAAGATGACGCAGGTCTAGAGAGCAGCAGCAGAAGCTGGACCTCTATTCAGTGAAGCGTGTGTCCCCAGACGACAAGGAGTTGGTTTTATATTCCTACTCTCCAATTTAACTCCAGCTGTCACTAAGACAGAGCAACAGAGAATGGATGGAAGAGCTCTTTGAATCTCAAGGAGTCGTTGTTTTGTAAAGAAGAGTCCTTTCCTTTCTAATAAAAGGGAAAACAAGGAAGAGGAAGGCACAGAAAATGATAGGAATATTTCCTGCAACTCAATCAATTGTGGCATGATTTCTTTACATCTTTTACTCAGTGTCCCCTGCCATTCTCAGCCACTCCAAATACCTTTCCTGGGGCCTCACTTAATCTGCTTCTTAAAAATGTCTTTTTCTACATTGTTTATTTCTCCGATAAGAATTTCAGTGGCCAGGTACCAATTCACACACACACGCGCGCGCGCACACACACACACACACACACCAACCCCAACACATCAAACATTGATTACATGAACAATGGCAAGTAGAGAGAAGACTAGTACAGTATCTTTATCCAAATGAGAAGATGCTACCTAATTCTCCTTATGGGAAAGGAGTTTGTTGATGGAGGCTCTAAGAACATAGGAGGAAAAGAAAGTGTGGAAACTGAGGACATGAATAGATCTAGAGTACTTTGTGGTCATTTTGATTGAAAAAAAGGGAGGGACATAAATGGTGATAGATAATAGGGGTACTGCCACGATGTTAAGATTTTTGGAGGCAAGGACCACACCTGTGTTATTTCACTACATGCATATGCATTTTAACATCTAGAAAATTATCTGGTCTATAGTTTAAACACCACAATTTAGTTTTATTTAACAGGGATTATTACATTCTTATGTGCTCCTTTTTCTAAAGAGCCAGTGATTATTATATTATTATTATTATTATTATTATTATTATTATTATTCCTACTACTATTTTGAGTCTCCCACTTCCCATATCCCATCAGGATCATGGAGATGCAAAACATTTTGGATATTTTCAATGGGAAGGATGTAGGTCTCCTTAGCCTGATCTGCGTGGTTCTAAAAAATTAATTGGCATTTCTAAATCACATCATCCCCTCCTGCAATAAAGGTGGGATTGGTGGCCTTAGTTCACCATGAGCTTGCATACTCTAGCACTTGTTTCCACCCCATCTTCCTCTCATCTCACTTCTGCTTCTCCATCTCCTTTCCTATACTAAATACTGGAGTTTCTAAGGTCTTCATCCTAATCTCACTTGTTCTTTAGCTCCAATCTGTCTTTCTAAAGACCAGGCCATTTGCATGGTTTTGAACACCAAGTAAAATATATGCTGCTGATTCCCAAATACCTGCCTCCAGCCTTGCCCAATGGTAGGTCCAATCCCTTACTTGGTGTTTTTACCTCAATATCTTAGAGGCAAAACACATAGCTTTTAGTAGGTTCAAAATGCAGATTCACTCTCTGGCCTCTCACAGCTACCTCTCCAGCCTCCCATTCAGCCGCGCGCACTGCATGCTGGGCCATCTGACTGTACCTGAGACATGACCCAAGTTTGCTTGTCTTTCACCCTGGAAATTAGAAACAGCACTCCTGTGCTGGGTGCTCTCCCCTCTGCCACTTTGCTTTGTTTTCTGTTTGCTTTTTATCCTTGCTTGCTTTTGTTTTGTTTTCAAGATGTGGTCTCAATAAATTGAGCTAAGAGAGCTGAGTTCATGATCCTTCTCTCTCAGCTTCCAGTGTGCTGGGAGTGCAGGCGTGCCCCACTATGTCAGGTCATTTTGATACATGACATATAGCTACATATCTCTTACTAAAAGTTAATAACCTCTTGACATTTTTCCTAGGATTTTAACATTTATAAAAAAGAGGAAGATGTAAAGTCGTCTTGCTCTCATCCTTTTCTCTTCCTTCTTATTGTGAGAGGTGGGTGCTGCAGGTTCCTGACCCCGCATCCAAGTGTCCCTTTCTTTGGCACACAACCCTGACTTTGTTATGACATTCACACATCTCCTCCAGCCTTTGTCCCAAAGCCCTGACATGCAGAAGCAGAAGCCACTCAACTGTGGCTGGTCATCCAGCAGGGAACAGCAGGCTTCCAGGTTGTCCCTATGTTTGCTGTTCTACCATGTGAGGCTTGCTCTCAGATTGCTGAGGTGGGATTAGAAGAGCCAGGATATATGGATTTTCCTTCACGTGTCAGGGTATGTACTAAATGACATTCTTGTTTGCTCAGTCTTTATTATCTGTCATCTTATTTCACATAGTTGTCTCCTCTTAACTGCAAACATCACATTATAGAAAGAAGGAAACTGGGTTTCTAAATGTCCCCACGACTCTTGGCCAGCACAATAAAACTGGTATTTCTGTTTATAGCTAATCATTTTTGGTTATTGCATTATTACCAATGGTCATGTTTATACTCCATGTTACAAAAGACATACCAGGTCTAATTCTTTAATTGAACAGAAGATGTTTAAACTAACAACTCCAAACTGACCTCTCTTTCTCCTCTCTCCTTGTAGGGTGCAGCATGTTTACTTTCCTGACATCTGTCACCGCAGCTCTCAGTGGCCTCCTGGTGGGTTATGAACTTGGGCTCATCTCAGGGGCTCTTCTGCAGATCAGAACCCTGCTGGCCCTGACTTGTCATGAACAGGAAATGATTGTGAGCTCCCTGCTTATTGGGGCCTTCCTCGCCTCTCTCACTGGAGGGTTTCTGATAGACAGATATGGACGAAGGATGGCCATCATTGTGTCATCTTGTCTACTCGGACTTGGTAGCTTAGTTTTGATCCTCAGTTTGTCCTACATCATTCTCATCATGGGACGCATTGCCATTGGAGTCTCCATCTCCCTCTCTTCCATTGCTAGCTGTGTATACATTGCTGAGATTGCTCCACCGCACAGAAGAGGCCTCCTTGTGTCACTGAATGAGTTGATGATTGTCATCGGCATTCTTTTTGCCTATATTTCGAATTATGCATTTGCCAATGTCTCCCAGGGCTGGAAGTATATGTTTGGCCTTGTGATTCCTTTGGGAATATTGCAAGCAATCGCAATGTACTTTCTCCCTCCGAGCCCTCGATTTCTGGTGATGAAAGGGCAAGAGGAAGCTGCTAGTAAGGTTCTCGGAAGATTAAGAGCAATCTCAGACACAACTGAAGAGCTCACTGTGATAAAATCTTCCTTGAAAGATGAGTATCAGTATACTTTTTGGGATCTATTTCGGACCAAGGACAATATGAGGACTCGAATAATGATAGGTCTAACACTGGTATTTTTTGTGCAAGTCACTGGACAACCAAACATATTATTTTATGCATCCACTGTTTTGAAGTCTGTTGGTTTTGAAAGTAATGAGGCAGCTAGCTTGGCTTCCACTGGGGTTGGGGTGGTCAAGGTTGTAAGCACCATCCCAGCCACTCTTCTTGTAGACCATGTTGGCAGTAAAACCTTCCTCTGCATTGGTTCATCTGTGATGGCAGCTTCATTGCTAACTCTGGGTATTGTGAATCTTAACATCCGCATGAATTTCACCAACATCTGCAGAAGCCATAGTTCTATTAACCAGTCTTTGGATGAGCCTGTGCTTTATGGAGCAGGAAACTTATCAGCCAGCAACAATATTCTCAGAGAGCACTTTAAAGAAATTACCTCTCACAGCAGGAACTCACTTATACCAACGGAAAATGATATGGATAAGAAAGGGGAGATGACCTCCACATTCTTACCAAATGCTGGACTACACCAAACTGGATACCAGATAGCTACAGACCCTGATGAAGTCCCAGCTTCTTTGAAATGGCTGTCCTTAGCCAGCTTGCTTGTTTATGTTGCTGCTTTTTCAATTGGTCTAGGACCAAGTAAGTACCTTATTCTTTTGCTCTCTTCCTTATCAATTCTACTGTATCATTTTGATCAGAACATTGCACTGCTATAGGGCCTTGTTCCATGTGAGTCCTAGAAGCAAGATGAGAATGATAATGGCCTTCAGATGTTTCTACTAATGTGGAAAATGTGCTTGACCTATATCTGCTTCTGAAAAGAAGAATTTTAGTCTAGCAACCTCCCTGGGCTCATCTTTCTCACACATTAAATAAGAACTAGAATCTAGTTAGTCATTTAACACAATGATCAACTTGTAGTTCTATGACCAAGTTTACATACTTCTCTTGAGCAAAACCTCTTAGAGGTAAATCTGCTAGAGAAGTTGTTTTTTGTAATTTTATAGCCTTTTATCCTCACACTCATAGTCCACACCTTCCTGCAAGATGGTTGGAAGGTCTTTTCTAAACCTATGTTGGAAAAGCATGCTGAAAAAATCAATGACAGTCTTTTTCTAGCACCCTGCCCCTTAACTTCTCCTTCTTTCCCTTTTATTCCTCTCTTTCCTTTCCTCTTCTTGCTCAGGCCCTCCTCTCTATTACAGAATTAATTTGGAAGCTTAACCAGAAGGATCAAGAGGGCAAATAAATTGGCTTAACTAAAGTGAAGTATCGGAGGTTCCAGACAAATATGAAAACAAAGACTGTGTTGAAGAGGGGATCTAGCATGAGGTGCTGGGTAGAGATTCTGGAAAGGTTACATAAGGGCTTGCTCTAGCCTCAGTGCTAACTTATTAACTGTGCATTCAATAGATATGTATCAAATGACTCATTTTTAAATAAACAAGAACTACCCTTATGCTGGGAAAATGGTAATGAACAAGGAAGGCTGTGTTCCTGCATTCAAGAATATGGTGAAATAAATGAGCTACACTCCCTGCAGCAGCTTTATGCTGCTCAGCAGTGGTTAGGATTTGTCAGTTGCCTAATCTCCATTAATTAGTGACTCAACTTACACATGTTGATGTGGCCTCTCTGCCCCCAACCCTATCTTCTTATAGTTCAATTTCCATGCCCGCATCTAAACTATCAGCTGTTAGATATTGATTGTTCAAATTCCATAGATGAGGGGAGACCTAACGGAGCCTGATCTTTGCTAAGCTAAGTCAAGGGTGGCACCTCAGGCTTCATCAGCTGTGGCAAGGTTGACTCATACATTCCAAGATACAGATGACAACAAGCTGGCTGTCCTCTAGCCCTTTGGGTAGATGTAGTTCCCCATAAAAAAAGGTATGGAGGCATAGGTGGAGTGAGTAACTATTCCATCAACCTCTGATTGTTATGGCTTGTTCCCGTACCTTGATCCTACCTATGAAGTCTTAATAATATTTATTATCAATGAAAAAAGTTGATACCATCGTCAGGATCCGAATATCTTGGGTGTTCACCTGTGAGATACTTCTGAGGCTGTGTGATGATTTAATGACATTTGATTAATCATCTTGTTTACATTCTATTTCAAGAAATGATTCATTATCTATCAGAAGAGCAAGGTATGGATACTACCTTTAATTTAGGAACTTGATCTTGTTTGTGAAACTTTTGTATAGAAATAAGTCCAGCAAGTTTTTTTCATTTTATAAACTTCGAGTGTAGTCATCAATCCCTTGATTTCCTTTGCCAGAATCTTTCTCCCCCTCTATGTTCATAACCAAAAAATTTCCTTTGTGTATCAGGTTTCTTTACCTAGTCTTTTGGAACATCAAGACTCTACTAAGACTCTAAGAAAAGGTTAGCAAAAAGAAAGATCTACTCTAGGTTTTAATTCAGAAAAGCATCAGGTTGAAAGAGTTTGGATTATGGCACATATCAAAAAAGGCATTGATTTAGACTTTGTTTTTGTTCCAGGAATCAAACTTAGGACCTTGCAGTTGCCAGGCAGGTGCTTGTGCCACTGAACTATATCCCTGGCCCCATAGATGACATTGATCTAAACTTCCAGAATGAACATATTTATGGTCAGAATACTTTTACCTTCATGCCATCCTTTTTCCTTTAGTTTTTGAAAAATGTAGCAAATCCTTCAGTATATTATATATCACTGATGTCTGATTGTGTTGGAGTTATCCTTTACAGAAAATTGATTTTGGAAATATCTACTGGAGGCTGTTTGTTATTTTCCATTCTTCTAGGATTCCTTAAATAACATTGTCTCTGTTAATTTTCTCTTGTTCTGGGACAAAAATAACAAACACTCAAAATGAAGGAAGGAAAGGTTTATTTAGCTTACAGTTGGTGGAGGTTTCAGTCCATACTGGGCTGGCTCCAAGGCAGAGCGGCATGTGGCAGAGGGCAGCCGTTCATGGCGGCAGGAAACAGTAAAACGGCAAAAGCACAAAGGGAGGAGCAGAGGCAGTGGCTGAGAGCCAGCCCCTTTCTTCCTTATGTTGCACTCAGGCTATAGTGCTGGTGTAGCATTCACACCCATAATTCCAGCACTGGATCTTGAATTAGTCATGAACTCTAGACGTCCACCCCCAACCACTGCATGAGACTTTGGGGGCTACAACTAGGCACAAACCATAACAAACAATATTCTCTAATTATTTTAGAATATAATTTAAGCTTTGAGTGTGAATTGGTGTTTGTGTGCAGTTATTATGTCAAACACAAGAATAAGCAATCTTGTTTTGACCTTAGTTGAACTCTTCATATGTTAGCTTTCCGTTGCTATGACAAAATACCCTGAAATAATCAACTTGAAGGAAAAGAGGTTTCTTTTGGCTCGTACTGTCAGAGATTTCAATCCATGGTCTCTTGACCCTGTTGTACTTTGGCTTATGGTGAGGCAGGACATCATAATGAGAAAGTGTGTGATGTAAGAAACTGTTCACTTCATGGTGGCTGGGAAGCAAAGATGAAGGAAGGAAGGAAGGAAGGAAGGAAGGAAGGAAGGAAGGAAGGAAGGAAGGAAGGAAGGTTTTAGTATCATTTTAAAGGGCAGGTCCGCCCTGACCTAACTTCCTTCCACAGGCTCCACTAGTGCCAGGGCTGGGAACCACACCTTGAGCCATTGGGACTACTCCAGATTTAAAAGTAATTAGTTACTTTTAGTTTAGTTCTCTTCTTGAAGAGATATTAGATATAAGAATGAACAATAGCAGTATATATTTTGTCCATCCATTGTGTCCTTTTAAGTGGGCCATTCTGTGCTTGCTACCAGGTAGAGTTATAGATTCCCTTTTTCCAAAGTTGTTCTGGATAAATCAGTAGATATGTTTTGTAAGGCTGAGTGCTAGGAAAAAGGAAAAGGAGAACAATAAGCTTCTAGTGTCCATTTACTTGAATGACTGAACTCAATTAAGGAAATGTAGAATGCATGAATTGATTAGAAGTCAAGCCCAGCTGATGTGACTGGGACCAAAGTAACAATCTCTTGAGTTACATGTTTGTTTTTCTCTCATTTAACAGTTGGAGATGGCTAGTTCTGGGTGCTAAGGGATGCAACAGAAGCTTGTAATTTCCCCAAACTTTATATTAGCTAGCAATTTAATACTGGTTCCTAATCTATCATGATGACTACTTTAAAATACTAAGATACATTTTTAATGTTGTTATCCTTTACTAGTAGCCAGCAGCCTCTCAAGAATAAGGGCAATGCAGAGGTTGGGGTGATAAAGGCCCAGGTAGTCTATAACAGTGCAAGTAATTGCAACAGCAGCACAACCACTGTGGTGGTGTAGGTAAGGAATTTCATATAGAAATCAGATACCAAATATTTGTGGAAGAATCTGAGGAAGTAAAGGTCCAGAAAGAAATGACTG
>NW_004524600.1:7641026-7664906 GCF_000260255.1 Octodon degus | reverse complement strand
TTTGTTTTCTCAGGAACATTAATTATCTCCCCTGAGCTCACGATTCTCACTTATCTCCACTTCTGTCATCTCACGTAACTCAGTTCCTTTTTATCCCCAGTGAGTAGACTTTTCCACTTTGATGCCTCACTATCAGCCAAACAAACAAAAAAGCCCAAGTCTGAATTCTCTTTTGCTTCACCCCAGAGTGCCTTTCCACCTCTCTTCCTTTCCCATTTAATAGGCCACCCTGCCAGCCACCCAGGCTGAAGCTTTGGGACCTTTTCACCCCTGTCACTAGTCCAACAGTCCTGGATTTTCCCTCACAAATGACTCTTGTGTTCACTGTGTCCTTCCTACTCCGCTGTCCTAGTAGCATATGTTCTCACATCTGGGTTATCAGGAGACCCTCGTAATAGCCCTCGTACATCCTGGGCTCTTCTCCTGTCCATCATTCTTTCATACCAGTATTGATTAAATATCATTTCCTCCTATCAGTCATGCTCCCAAATCTTGCATACCTTTGTACTTCTGCCACACAAGAGAAGTCAGATGCTGTTTAAAATGGAAAAAAAAATCAAATCCTTTAGTCAACATTTTCCTTTTATAGGAAACAAACAAACTGCTGCAAAGACTGAAACCACACAGTCTGAAGTCACAATTCGTAGCCTGTTACCCATGTTTGAGGGAACAACTGTGTCTGGTTTCAAGGCCCTCCTTCATCTCACCTAGCTGTACCAGGGTTTCCTTGCACCGTGTACACAACGGTCTATGGAGTTGTGCTGCAGCACCACCAAGACAGAAGTGCATCCCGGTGTCACAGAGTAGACTCAGCAAATCATGAGCCAGACGTGTACATTGGCCTACCTGTCTGGACTTCTTTGTTTTTCACTACCCCCCTTCAATAAACATAATGCGCTATTGCAAATGTTACTTCCCTCTCTACCCAAATGCTTTTTGTCTCCGAATTTTAATTAAAATCTTTCCCCTCTGTGGATCCACTGCCTTTCTTAGAGGACTTCATTTGTATGAGCTGGTCGTGTATTTCTAGCATGCAGTTACTGAGTCATAGGCTACAAGGAGACTGAGTTAAAAATCAGCAAATGTAGGTTCTAATCCCAGCTCTTGAACTCATTGGCTATGTGTCTCTAAGTGATTTCTCTTCTCTAAGGTGTTTCCCACCTATGAACTGGGCATAATAGGCTGGCTGGCTTTGTCTTCTAGAGTAGGTGCATGTCAGGTGGGACAATGCGTGCAAGTGCTTTGCATGTGCAGAGCATGATACTGATGAGCTACACAGCTCAGGCCTTAATGGTACATGTGTTCCTTCTTCTGTATGTTTATTTTGGTTTATTAGCTGGAATATAGTTACTAGATTATAAACTCTGTGAGAGAAGAAACCATATTTCATGTTTTTGTTTTGTTTTATTTTGTAAAGCAAGCACTGTGTAAGTCTGTTTAAAAATCATACTAGGTTCCTTGGGTTGTTAAGAGAGGTGAGAGAAAAACACTTGAAATATATGACGCAGATATAGGAAAGACCAAAGCATGCTTCTTAATTTGGTAGAGCTATCAGGTTGGTGGGCGAACAACCCAGAAATCTGGAAATGCCGGGCTGCCAGGAAAGCCCTGCTGCCGCCGGACACCATCACGAGGGTGTGCAGAACAGTCAATCACTTGGACCTGCTTCTAAAGTTCTTTTTTTGTCTTTGTAAGAAAATGCAGGGAGCTGGTGGTACTGAGAAGCAGCTAGCAGGAGGCATGTAGGGCATTTCTTTTGTCAAGTCATAAAGAGCTATTTGGACACATATCAGAAAGTTGTCATGCATTTTGGGGGACTATTTTGCTTTATGCTACAAAACAACATGGAAGGAGCCAGGGAGATGGCGCAGTGGAATAAGAGCTTTCCTGGCAAGCACAAGGACCTGAGTTCAATCCCTGGTTCCGCCAAAAAAAAAAAAAAAAAAAAAAAAAAAACATGGAAGAGAGTCTTTTTGAGATCTTCTTAGACAAAAAGTAATACTAAGCTCATGGAAAAATCTCAGGATTGAAGACAATAGGAGTGTGAGGGCCGGGGAAATGGCTCAGTGGATAAGTGCTTCCCTGGCAAGCACAAGGGCCGGAGTCCCCAGTTCTGCTAAAAAAAAAAAAAAAAAAAAAATAGGAGTGTGAGAAAGGATATAATTCTCTCACTTCATGGTTGGTCCCATTGATAATTACAGCTCATGGACTGACCTGGGTGTTCACATGTGATCTTGGGTCAGCTCATTGCAGGCAGACATCTGAATCATCCTCTCTAAAGAAAAGTTATTCTCACTGTGGTACTAGACTATGAATTTTTCTAGTGTTTTATGGGAGATCTAAATAATTGTCCTTGAATGTCTCCTTGGCAAACGTCATTTATGCCTATATTCATGTGGTAGTTCTTTTCCTTCCCTAAAAAAATACTGTAGGAATTCTATGTCAATCCTCAAAATTATATTCTCAGGCATTGGTATAAGCTGTATGAACTGTTGGAGTTTAAACATAAGTTTTATTAGGAGCAAGCTTTTCATAACAGATTTTTGAATGCTTTATAAAACTTATTAACTCGCTGTGATTATTCCTTAGGTATTTCATTTAAATAAGTTATGGCTTGTAATACAAACACATCCTTTGTGCATAGTGGTATGAAAGGAAAAGCAACTGCTTTAAAGTAATACGGAAAGGAAAAGTAAACCACCCTTATTAAATTTTCTTAAATATGGGTTGGCTTCAAACAACATTCTTTAATTGCATTAGATCACAGTGTGGTTTTCTTCTGCCAAGAATGTGTTTCTATTCTTAGGTTAAAGTGTATGCCCTATGTCATTTTACTTTCTTGTCTTCTGTTTCTCTAACTGTGAAAATAACAAGGTTGCTTGAGGTTCCAGAACTTAGGAGGAGATATAAATATGGTACTGAGGAATCTTGTATATTTTATGCATTTAAAGTATGGTCTAAAGATTCCCTTAGCTTTGCTAGCCTGCTGAAGGCACTAACAGCCCACAAGTGGGTAACAGCCCCTGTCTTCCATTTCTCTTTAACTAAAAGTAAAACTCTTCTGTCAAATAAAATCAGGACAGTACTCCACTGTCATTATTAGAAACGCTTACTAAATATTCTGTTCTCTATATCTCACCTTTCACTTCAACATAGGTTCAAAAATCTTAGCCCAAATCTTCGCTGTGTTTCTGGGCTCCATTCAATAGCTCAGATGGTTACAGCATGAAATCACAGATTCCTAATATTTTGAGGACATGGAGTACATGAAAATTTGTGTTCTACTCATACCTCACAAGTGAGCAAAGGCAAGCCAAAACCTAAGGCCTAATGTTATTATCTCACGAGTTACTTTGAGGTGACGCATTGTAGAAACACAGTTCTCCTTAAAATACACATTGTAACTCAGAAAAATGCTTGGGGCTATGCTTTCCATAATAATTACTGAACTTTGTTAGTCCAAAAATTTATGTGTCCATAAATTAATTAATTAACTTCATCTTCCATTCCACAATTAGCATCTTTTCATGATGAGTTGATGGAGGAAATTTTTCCTGATGTCACCATCTAAGTTAGGTGATGAGGTTGTGACTGTCATTCTGCATCAACTTTTGGTTGATGTATTCTAGTGGAACCTAACACTGAAGAATGAAAGGCAAATCACACCACATAGTCTTCCCTTTCTCTTTCGCCAACTCTGAAGACCAATATAGGCAAGAGTGAGCACCATGGAGTGACCCAGAAGAGAAGATGAAGGGAAAAAGCAGCAGGGAGCAATCTCTTCCCCCACTAGCTCCCTCGCCCAGCAGGTGGGCGTTGCTCACCTATGATGTGCAGGGCCTTGGGGCCAGGAGCTGGTGATTCCCAGATGGATGGGGAAGATCCATACATTGTCCTCGTAGAGCTGGTGATGGAAGCAGGCAAGGAGCAAGAAACGAAATGCATGTACAGACAATGTCCGGGAAGGGAAATATTGAACTTTAGGTGAAAACAAGAATGACAAAGAAAAATAAGGATAAGAAAAAGAGTGTGTATGAAGGGCTTTTTTTTTTTTTCCAGGTGTGATGAAGACAGAAGGTGTTTCTGAGCCAGTGACATTAGTATCTAAGGCTTTTTGAAGAAAGCACTGTGAAGATCTGGGATAATAGTTTAAGTAGGGATAATCATAGGTCAAGTGGCCTTAAGGCCATGAGCCTGCAGGGTGATGAACACAGTTAGGACACCTGCTGAGTCTGTACAGCATGGGTTGGGATCTGGAGGAGGCTTTGGGCTCTAACTCTCTGGCCTTGGATACCAGTTCCACAGTATAAGACTATAGGCAAGTCAGTTAATATTGCAAGGCTCCAGTGTCCCTACCTAGAATATGGGGGCCATCGTGTGTAATGCATCTCGTAATTATGGAGTTCATTGAAACAATCTGTATAACATCCCCTTAGCTTTGAGCCTGGTGTGTAGCATTGGCCAATATACTTAGTGATAAAAAGTATTAAACATCTGCCTCTAATCCAGACATGAGAGAGCTCTGACTAAGCAGGCATCTGGCTTGGGCATTCCAGGGACACAGCATGTACTCCATGACCATATACTGATTTATGAGGCTATGGTCATCCTTATCTTCCTTTATATACTGTGCTAGTATTTAAGGTTATAGAAATTGATTTGTGTCTTTAAATTGTATGGCTCAATCCTGAATCACATACAATCCAGAAGGCTTTCCCAGGAAACTAGATGGGTTGCACAGACAATCCTAAAGTTCTGATGAAAGGTAAAAGGTGAGATTTCAATGGGGAAACACCTAAATGTTTGCTCTTGTGAGTTGTTATGACTACTTTAGATGGCATGTTCTGTGCTCAAATAAATCCTGCCCTATTTACTATGACTTACAAGAGCCCAAAATAGAACCTAGTCTATGATAAGTTGGATGAATTTTCTTTTTAAAAATATAAAACTCTCTTAGTTTCCATGATTAATTGGGATTCTTTCAATCTGGGGTTAATATAGCCAGATCTCTGGCATGAAAGACCCGATGACTAGGGAATAAAAGGTGAATGTGGTTGTTATGAAACCCATACACACTTGGCTAAAAATTATATCTGAATAAATCTACTTAATTGAGGATACAAGGCTAAAGAAGGCTCATGTTTTAAATTCACTAAGATTAAGGCCATGCAAAAAATGTGTGTTGTGAGAGGGAATGTTCATTTACAAATATTTTTATTTTGTTCTCCAAGTTTCCCCTGGGGGAAAAAAGGACTGAGACCTTCAATTCCATAGGATAATTCCTCCAGTCTTAACTTAGTAATTGAATATATTGAAAATTCAGTTTTTACCAAAAGATCTTTTTAAGGCAATACTTCCATTGTTTTCCTAAGAGAAATATGTAAAAATCTAAACCCGAAGTTTGGAAGGAACATATTTTTCTACCTAATAAGTATTATTCGAGTTTATAGAAATATTTCAATGGATTAACAGGCTTAAAACTCACAGTAAAATTCCTCAGATGTGAATGGGCAATCCAATTTTAATGATAATAACAAAAGCTCTTTGTAGGAAAATAATACCATAGTCAGGAATAATCAAACTGTCAATACTGTAAAGGGGCTAAGATTTTTACCTCACTTGCAAATTAACAAGCTAGCCCTCTACAGTTTCCTGGATGTGGGTAAAAGACACAAGACTTCATCACAAAGTGCCATTTATTATTCACAATCATAGCAAGAGCCAGAAGATCCATATTCATGCTAGATTCTCAAGTCTCAGTGCCCACAGGTCAGCAAGACGAGATGAGATAACCCCTGCACCTGGGTGTTATATCTAAGAGGAACCCGAAGCCTGGAGAACTCACATCACAGAGCAGACAGCAAACCAGCCTGATTTCTTCCCTCGGGGTAGACACTGTCTATTCTTTACTGGACAGTGAACAAGGCAGTCCTTTTCTCCAAAGGGATATACTGTCTCTGTCTTCTGTAACAGCCTCTAAAGACAGTCAAGAGCAACAATGATCAGTGCCATTGCTTATGAGACATGCAGAAATGCCAGAGACCGCAGGGAGTGGGGGTGCATGCCTGTAACCCCAGCATTCTTGGAGGCTGAGCAGGAGGTTTATAAGTTTGAGTCCAACCTGAATGATTCAGTGAGACTGTCTGAAAGTATAAAGGGGCCAAGGAGGTTGCCTAATGTGAACTTTGGGTCCAGTCCTGAGTACCTCTCAAGGAATGAGTGAGTGAGTGAATGAACGAGTGAATAGATGAAAAGAAAGAACTAGCAAAGAATAATAGAGAATTATTACCCAACCTTCATATCCTGTAACTCAACCTCTTTTCAGTCTTAAATGAGATTAGTGTTTTTGTAAGCTGAGCAGCTGTGGAGCATGCCTTTTTATTTCATTTTTTTTTAATTTTATTTTTACATTTTATAGAGATGAAGCAGTGGTTTGGAGGATGTGTACTGGTTGGAAGCATAAAAGTCATCTGCCAAACATTTAAATTCAGATTTTACATCCAAACAGCCCTGGGTCTTCCAGAAAAATTGTTCATGTGCTGTTTGTACAGCTAAACAGTATGACAATTCCAGGGACGCGGAACAGCGGGTTCTAATTTGGAAGTTGACTTAGCTGCTCACTGCAAAACATGCTGGGTTGAAGACAAAGAGGCTTGTACTTCAGAAGCACATGAAGTGCCTGAAAAGCAACTTTTATGTTCCTTGCACTCCCCCTACCCCCAGGTTCTAGGCCTCTAACAATCAGCGACATCACAGTGAAAGGCTTTTTAAGTTCTCATTTTCACTTCCCACTATTCTTCTAGGTTAATTATATGCCTTGAGGCAACAGGCATATTGCCTAAATTATTTTTAAATAGAAAAATATCAAATGTAGCCATTTTACAGTAATATTCACATAGTGGGCTTATGTCGAAGTGTTCATACCTTTAAAGTCTTCAAAAGCACCTTTATTTTTCTTTGAAATCTTCAAATTTCTTTTATCACCAGTATTCATACAACCACTGTTTCCTTGCCCCAGTGGACTAGGTGCAGTGTCACTGTGCCTGACGGAAGCAGACTTGATCCTCAGTGCCGGTAGGCATCGCAGTGATGCACGGTACAAAAACAGCCTCCTCGTAGTTCTGCGCTAACTTTGCCTCTAAAGAACAGAAAATGTGTAAGGAAATATGTGCAGAATTCGTGTAGTCTTTTCCCCTTTGGTGTGAGAGCGTGCAAAAACAGTGCCCAACACAACTGTTTGAGCCCTGCATTTGTGCAGCATAAGCAGAGTTAAGCTTATGAACAAATGACTCTCTCATCACAAGCAGCTCACGTAAGACATCGTGTTCTGCTTTCTGCTCCATCTAGTATCCCGTCACATCCTCTGACCCTGAAAGCTATAAAGACTGTGAAAGTTGCATGACATGTTGTTTGTCTTCTATGAGAAGCCCAAACTATAAATTCATCAAATAATTAAATAAAGCAGAGATAGTAGGAGACAGTGGCAGACTCTTTGGAGAATGGAAAGGAGTGGGTGAAGGGGAGAAAAGAGAGGTTAAAGGGGTGAAGGGATTGAAAATGATCTATGTGTACCAGTTCACCAAAATGGATGTAACTATCATGTATGAAAACATATACTAATAAGAAAGAAAATTAGAAGTACGAGGGGACACAGCATTAAAGAGGCAAACTAAGGTTTTAACCTTATATTAATAAATACAAGGAGTTGTTAGTTGTTTTCTGAAACACATAAAAAATATTCCAAAGAACATTTGCAACATTAGAACTATGATATTTTCCCAACTGAATCATTACTGATGAAAAAGTACAATATAAAGTATTACATCTAAGGCCATATTACTTAAGATGGCTTTCAACTAGAAAAAAATAAATTTCTTGTCCCTCATTTAAAAAAATATTTATTTATTCATTTATTTCATTGTATTTTAGGTCAGGGTCTACAGGGTCTCACTGCACAGATTGGACTCATAGTGATCCTCCTGTTTACAGCCTCCCAAGTGCTGGGATTATAGACATGTGCCACCATACCCAGTCTCAATCGCCATCTCAGCTCCCAGCCCCTGCATCTGCCTAAGCAGGTGCTTTAATCTGCTGAGCTATTTGGCAGGACCCCTCCTTTTTTTAAATTTTGTTTCTCATTTTAAACTTTAGTTCAGTGTTCTGCAAATTAGGGTATGCATACTTCAAGAGGTTCATGTACCAAAAAGAATTCTTTTGATAATTCCTCAAGGAAGTGAATTTTCAAGGATGCAAGATCAAAAAATTTTTCTTAAAATTTCTCCTTCCCCAAGACCCCAGTTACAATCACTCTCCCACTTCAAAGTTCACATATTAATCATCATAAATCTTACCATGATAAATATCACAAATTATAAAACTCAAGAACACTAATAAAAAAGGCACTTGGAAATATTGGTGTAGGTGTTAAGAAATGACTCAAATGACAACATAATGATCCTCTCATAAGCAAAGTATTTCCAATGATTTGCTTTCAAACAAAAAATAAAGGATGGCCTAATTCAGTTATCAGCTGCTACATCATTCCAAATAACTTAGTTGTCATTCTCAAGAACTGGGTAACAGTTCTTATAAAATTTCATCAGCTCTCCATCCATTTTACTATTTTATTCTTGAGAATAATAAATTTCATTTTAAAAGTAGAAATGTATGTGGCTCTAGAAATAAGTGACATTCACCCAGCCACGTAATAAAGATGCTCTTAGTTTTCTGCTAAATAACAGATTTCACTTCTCATATTTAATATTAATATTGAGTATATTTTATATATCTCTGTAATTTTGATTTTGCATTATTTAATAAATTAATTCAGGAAATATACTTAGAGCTATTAAGTATGTATGACTGCATCTAAAATTTCCATTTAAGGTCATAAGAGAAGTATGATAAGTTGATCTGAGAGACTTTCATGCTTAACCATGCATTACAATAGAATAAAATTTTAAATTTAAGAGAAAAAGAAACAATAGGAAATTTATATTGAATACTTTGTTGCTATTTTCTCACATGAGTGATGGGTGATGCTGGGAATCAAAAAGCCATGGCATTTAGATTCTGCTGGAAACATTTAAAAGAATAATACAGGGGCTGGGGAGTTAGCTCAGTAGAGTAAGTGCTTGCCTGGCAAGCTCAAGGGCCTGAGTTCAATCCCCAGTTCCACAAAAAAAAAAAAAAAAAAAGAATAATACAACTATTTTACTTTAACTTTTAAGGTGGAGAACAGTAGAAATTGCATCTTTTGTTATTATTTAAGTTTATGGTGAAAAAAATTTGGTAGTAGTTTACAAGTGAAAAATGATATTTTGTTTTTCAAGTTACTTTAAAGGCTCCACAAATAAGAACATGTGAAGCCAACTAACATGTCATTCTTTGTCCCCATTTGGATCACAATAGTGTTCCATTTTTAACTTTAGCATATTATTATCATTTGTATGATTATGGCTATTTATAAAGGTTATTCCATTGCATCTAATTTTCCCTAAAATGTCTTAATGCAAGTCATTTTAGTTAGAAATCATTAGGGCAGAAAAAGCAGAATTTGTTGACACTTTATTTCCTTGTAGTTTTTAGTTTGTAATTCAAATACTCAACACAATCTTTTTTTTTTTTTAACCAGGAATCAAACTCAAGACCTTGCACTTGCCAGGCAGGCACTTGTTCCACTGAGCTATATCCCCAGCCCCAAGATAGCATTCTTGAATAAAATGCTTCTTTGACAAAAGGCTATGAATGGCACAATTGAGGAAGAGGCTAAGGAGTAAGAATATAGGAAAGAAAAAGAAAACCTACCACATCATTGCTAGCGTTGGAGCTGGTGGCCTATAGCAGAGTTCATTTTTTAAAGAACATATTTTTTTTATTTAGGGAATTTATTTTTTTATTTTTTTAAAATCATTTATTTATTTATGTATTTATTTGGTACAAGGTCAGGCTATGCAGCTCAGACTTGTAGTTAGTGATCCTCCTGTCTCAGCCTCCCCAGTGCTGGGAATATAGGCATGTGCCACCACACCCGGTCTTGGTGGTCGGCTCAGTGACCAGGGCTGGCATGGCATGCGGTACTGGGGATCGAACCTGGGTCAATGTGCTTACCAGGCAGGCGCTTAGACCACCAAGCTATCTCCCCAGCCCCTATTTAGGGAATTTATGAGACTGGAATTTGAGCATCTCCTTGGATAAGGTGGGCATGTTCCTACTCCAATTCATGCTTTGATAGCCTCTTTATAGGAGGAGAGTGAGGTGTGTTCACACTGTTTACAAAGGCGATAAATACCACAAGACTTGGCTTCACTCCTACAGACTCCTTGGCACAGCTTCCTTGGCAAGTCAGCTTGTCCCAAACCTTGCAGCCTAGCTGTAGGACTTCCTCCAAAGTTGCTAGGAGTTCTTGGCAAGGGTTTCAAGACCTCGACGAGTCTTTCAGACTCTGGACTAGCATGCCAGGTGGCTCAGGGAGAATTCAAGCCAGATGGAAAATGTGCCTGGAGAGCCACAGGATTTCAATCTGAATGTGTAAGGGATTAAATGACAGTTTCTAGAAGAAAAACTGGAGCAATGGTCAGAAATAAATGGGAGAAAAAAATACACATGTAGTAGGATTATTTTTATTGAACATCCCTATTAACCCAAGTCCATGTGCTCAATTAGACACAGAATATCTTTGGTATATTTGTCATACATGGTCTTCTTAGGATACACCACGGTAGTCATAAATACACTACATTTCATCTGGTTCACACAGTTCTCATAGGACGCCCTAATGAGGTAGTACCATGTGAACTATGTGTGAACAGTTACCGATGTCTGTGAGCTATTGCTGCTCCCTCACCCTCCACAAGTTCAGGTTATTGCAGCATAGAACATAGTGGAAGGATGTGAAGACTCTGACGTGCATGGGGGGGGCACAGACTGCTGAGGAGGGCCTAGAACGGGGAGCTTGGAAGTGGAGAACAAAGTGCAGAAGTGTTTCACTGTATTTCTGTCCTAAGTACTCCAGATCCCTCACGAGCAAATACCGTAGTGTGTGTTCTGTTGGCCTGTCATCACTATGGGGGATAAACGGGGTGCTCAGAGAGGGCCACCACGTCCTCTTTGGGGCAGTGAAAGGGAGTCCTCTATGTAGCAATAGCTTGAGAGAAAGTAGGCCATCTCACTGGGGGAGAAATAAATCAGCGATTTTATGAAGACTTTCACTTGTTACTATGAACATCATTACATTGAATTCCCAGGTGGTGGGTGGTATATACCTCTATACTCTTTACTTATGAATGAAATGGAGTGTGACACTTGTCTAGATTGTCAAGTTTATTGAATTCACAAATGTCTAGGGAATAGTAAGTCACGAATCTGGTGTGTCTGTGAGTCTTTCCAGAAACAACTGAGTCATGAGGACTCTAATGTAATCAGTGGGTCAGTGCATTGATGAATCATAATTTGGTGATCATTGCCTCTTGGGAGGTAACAGAAGGGAGCCGAGGGAAGGACATCACGGGGACCTGGCCTTGTGGACTAGACCTGACCCCTGCTGCCTTCCTCTCAAGCTATGTCCGCTGCTCTGCTGTAAGGTGAGCAACTTTTCTCTGAGGAACCCTTCTGCCATGATGATCTGGTCATGGCCTCAGCCAACTATGGACTGAAACCTCTAAACCATAAGCCAAAATAAATCTGTATTTTTTTCCTGCCAGCCAAGAGGTGACTGATACACCGAGCCTCTTCATTGTTTCAGCTTTGGTCATTTCTCCATCTTTCTCGAGAACACTGAAGCCTGTAAGATTCTAGCACTAAAATCTCCCACGGGAAGATTTCTTGCTGCCAGTGCCACTTAAACGCTCTGATTTCACTCTCCCTGGATCTGAAAACTTGGAATTTTAGTTTGTGAAGTAATTATCAAAATAATTCTCCTTACTTTTAATTTGACAGCCTCTATAAATTTTATGGCTTAAGCATCCATTTGCCAAATGCTGTAACATCCAGCTTGTTGATATTATAGCAACCAAGACGTCAATTCTTGAATTCTTCCAAAGAAGAAGTAGAAGCTCTCAGCAATCATACATTTATTCTTGGAACTGCCAGGTGCAGGCTTGCCTGAAAACAGGGAAAGTCTATTTTTCAATCTTCAGTTCATTACTTAGATTGGATAAATTGCCCAAGAACTTGGCTTAACTGCTGCATTGAATGTGTGCCTGGTGCAGGCTTCAGTGTGATCTTGAATTTTTCCAGGCAGGATACTGGTGTTTCAGACTCAGCACATGTAACCAGTGCTTCGTCCCACTCTCCTGTCTTCTCCTTGGGGAGCTGCATCACCTTTTATAATAGCAGTATTGGCTTGTTCTCATCTGAGGCCAGTGTGGTTCTGATGAGCCCAGCAAATGCCAGCAAATAAATCCAAGAGGCCGTCACCATGAAAGGTAGAGCTCGAAAGAAGCAGGCTGGAGAAGCATTAAAAACCAAGCTGTCAGGGCCGGAGAGATGGTTCAGTAGAATAAGCACTTGCCTGGCAAGCGCAAGGGTCTGAGTTCAATCCCCGGTTCTGCAAAAACAAACAAACAAACAAAAACAAAAACAAAAACCCAAGCTGTCTCCTCTGTTAAAGGAAAACAAAAGGCTGCTCCTCCCCCTCTTCCTCATGGCTCCTAAAGCACAAGACCTTCAGGAAACCCCAAGTTCCCCTCAACTTGTGTCAAATAAAATGACAGAAAGAAACAAGGAGGCACATGTTTGTGGCATGAGTATTTAGCTTAAAACTTGCACTGACAGGGCTTTATTTTGCTCCAAGGACAGATCTTAATAGCAAAGGCTTCCTTTGAGTTATGTAGTTATCATGGCTGAATGCTGAATCCTCAATCTTGCAGTACTTGGGAAAGGGTAACCTGAGTACTGAGGACTAACTGGTTCCCTCAAGAGAAAAGGGATTCTCCCAAGGATACATTCTACAAGAACTCAGGGAATCCTGGGGGTGGGGGAGTAGGAGGAAGGGAGGTTAGGGGAGCTTTTTTTTTTTTTTTTTTAATTTCTTATTGCTTAAAACAATAATGATCACGCTGCTTTGGTTACAGTGATCTTCCAGCTAACTCTGCTTAAATTCCCTTGGAAAAGATAATCAAGAATATTTTTCAGTCGTCTCCTACAGTGTGATTTGTTTTTCTTACTTTAACACAGCATGTTTACCACAAGCAGATGTTTTCACTACAGAGCATGATCTTGATGTGAGAGGCAAGTTGTTCAGTTACAAGCACAGCTGGCTCCTCCTCTCGGGCACAAGCAGCCCAAGAGGATGCTCTGCTGGTCAGAGTGGCCCTTTCCCGACTCCTCGCTGCTTCTTCTGGGCTAGCACTCTGTGGTTGCTCACCATAGACACCCTGGCTTTCCAAAATCTGGTGCATCAGATAGCAGGGAGCGAGGGCTAGGGCAATGCCTAAATGCTTCCCACAAGATCAAACAGGCTTGCAGCTACATTCATCCCCCAATTAAACAGCATTTGTGGAACCACTACTATGAAAGCACAATAATCAAAGTGCACAGATAATAGTCTGGTTGCCAAGGTTCTAATGCCACCTCTGCCACTCAGGAGGAGCTCTGTCACCGTGGTAAGTTTTTCACTCCTTCAAGCCTCAGTTTCTTCTTCTGTAAAAGAGGAAAAGCACTGGTAACTACTATAGGAGTTCATGCAGATTAAATGAGATAACATTGTCGACTTGTTTATAAAGTCAGCCCACAGTAGGAACTTGCCACTGTTTTATTAGGCAAACTGTGTTAGCTAGCTGTGATCAGAAGACAAGTTAATGTGCTTTCTTCTGCCCTTTCTAATCCCATCAAGCAGCCCCCCTAATGTTCCCTGTCATTTTCAGATAATAAAAAGTTCTCTGATCCATTTTGGTGCCAAGAAGAGTCTGCTTCCAGCAATTCAAATGTCTAGTCTGGTATAATAGTCAAATCTGGGAGCTCTATTTAATTTTAGACTTCTCTCTGCCATCTTACCCTTGGCCAGGAGGTCCAAGTGGGAGAAAGAAGAGGAGCAGGTGTCCAATTGCCTTGCAAGCTGTTTCCTACTCACTCATTAACTCTGACTACAGACTTTTCCAAGGTTTAGGGAAAGGAGAGGATGGGATAGGGCACTGTTGTAGCAGAAATAACCAGGATCTGACCCCAAAGCTCCTGTGTTAGGAAGATGGCCAGAGCTTGCATTCGGCTGGCCCAGGCACTACCCTTCTATGGGGGTTTGGTGGCCTGTGTCAGAGGCTAGGACTGCATTCTCCTCCCCACCCATAGAAGCCATCACCCGGCTCTCCCAGTGCTTCTCCTGTAGTCTTTCTTCCTGGTTTGGAGGTGAACAGAAGGCCAGTCCCTTTTCCAGCCTGTCCTTTAAGGTAGCAAGCGGCCCTGTCCTAAACACAAATGCAGGCAGGACCAGGGCAAAGAGACATCAGCGAGCTGGCTCTTACTTTCAATGGGTTTTGCTAATGTTGCTGTCTGCCGTTTCTCTTCTCTTTGTTCTAGTGCCCTGGTTGGTGCTCAGCGAGATCTTTCCAGGTGGGATTAGAGGACGAGCCATGGCTCTAACCTCGAGCATGAACTGGGGCATCAACCTTCTCATCTCCCTCACCTTTTTGACAGTCACAGGTAAGAACTCTGTTTTTCGTTTGTTTGTTTTTTTCTCATGTCTTTTGTTCTCTTAAGACAAACATTAGGGAACTATATTCTTATAAGGAAACTTTCATTGTGAAGTTTCAAGCATGCTTTGTACAGACAATGGCAATGAGCAGTTGTGTCTGTCCTAAGCAATTCTCCAGCTTAAGACCCCACCTGCTCTTCCCCCATCAAATAATTTTGAGCTAAATTCCCAAGGTTGCTACACATACCTAGAATTTCAACATGAACCTTTCACAAGATAAAACATTTTAAACAATAAAATCACTCTACAATTATCACTTCTAACAATATTAATCATCCCTTAGTATACACGTCTATGTTCATAAGACATGTATACTTTTCATGAGTACTTTTTAAAAACTTTAGTTGAATACAATTAATTGATAAGTCTTGGTCCAGCCAAGCAGCTCAGTGGATTAAAGCACCTGCAAGTTTCAATCCCCGGGCCTGCCTTGCTGGCCCCGCTCCCAGGGTACAGTGAGCTGACAATTGAGACTGGGCCTGGTGGAGCGTACCTGTAATCCCAGCTCTTGGGAGGCTGTGAACATGCGGATCACTACAGTCTGATCTAATAGTGAGACCATGAACACCCTGTAGACCCTTTCCTAAAAATAAAAAAAAGTTGATTAGTCTTATTATTTGTAGATTTCATGTCCTATCCTTCATTATACCTTTACTTTTGATTTTGAAAAAACCTGGGACATTTGTTTCATAGATTTTGTACAGTCTGGATTTTGTTGATTGTGTTATTGTCACACGATTGTCCTTTGTTTTCCCTCTGAATTCCTATTTGAATCTAGACAGAGG
This sequence comes from Octodon degus, assembly GCF_000260255.1. Taxonomy (NCBI): domain Eukaryota; kingdom Metazoa; phylum Chordata; class Mammalia; order Rodentia; family Octodontidae; genus Octodon; species Octodon degus. Next base: position 7,649,432 of record NW_004524600.1, on the reverse strand, counting down.
CTTGAGGAAGCTCAGATTTTTCAGAGCTATTTGCCAGCTCCTTGGTGGGTGGCTGTGATGTGTTCTGTAGTGAAGAAGGGAACCAGGTATGGTCATTGCCCACTTTGCCTTGCTGGGCTCTTGCGATAGTTGGGACCCAGACCCAGTGTGTTCGTTCTGTCATTCCATCCAGTTTTTATCCAGAGTACTTGTCGGAATTTAGCAACTACTCTGAAATGTGGGTCGTATAAAAAGGGGAAGATAAAAGCTTGAAACTGTGGTTTTTAGTTCTCAAAATAATGAAGTGGTTCCCTGGCATTCTCCAAAACTGAACAGTGAGTTGAGTTTTCTTTATTTCATATAAATATGTGATTCTTTCAAAGTCTTACAATATGACTATAGTAAAAAAAATCCAAACTGGAAAATTTTATGAAACAAATGGTCCAGTTCCATTATATATATATATATATTATATATATATATATATTAAAAGCACATAGAGACATACACACATGTATATATAAATATGTATATATAAATATGTATATGCATAAATGTATGCATGCTATGTATCATGTATGTGTATAGGTATATGTATGTATATTGTATAGGTATATCTATATAGGTATAGATACATATAATGTATACATCTATATGTACATATATGCATATACATGTATATATTTAATATATTACTCATGGAATTAAATTTTGGAGTTGCTATGTAAGTATAGTTTGGGATTTTATAGAAAAATTTTCAAATGCAGGCCAGTGAGATAGCTCAGCAGTCTAAAACTCTTGCTTAGGTAAGCTTAGGCAAAGAGTAGGGACAGCAATTCAATCCCCAGCACCACATGCCATGCCAGCCCCGCTGCCCAGGGTTGGCTGAGCCAGCCACAAAAAAAAAAAGAAAAAAAAAGTTTAAATGCTGTTTTAGATCTAGACCATGACTGAGGGAAACAACCAAACTGATCATTAGCATTGACTATACCTATCCTACTTAGGTCACACTCATAAGCGTGTGCCCTTTATACACACACACACACACACACATACACACACACACACACACCCTTCATCTGCTGGTTTGTGTGGAGAAGGAAAAATATAAAAGAATGAAAAAGGAATGAAAAGAAGAATGAAAAAAGATGACACAAATATTTGGGAAGCCTCACTAATAAAACTAATGAAGATTCAGAAATTCTCCCACATGAGCTTTTGGGAAAAAATGCCAGGAAAACAGATCTAATTTTTAAAACAGCCTGGAATGATCGAAAACCTTTAGATGACATTTAATTAGGATGCTTAAATATCTCTACTTACTTTCAAAACTCAATTTTCCCAATATGGGTTAGAGTGACCTAAAAAAGTGAGGTTCTACTTGGCGACAAGCCCTTGGATAGCAACATTTTAATGAAATTTTATATGAGACAATAAAAGCAGACTGTTCCAGATAGACAAACATATGCTGCAGTGGGTGGGCATGGTACAGCTGTAGTATTGCACTCAGCTCTGGTAAAATATTTTGAGAAGCTTGTTTAAAACTTGCATGGTGCCCACCAAGAGCAGGGGACCTGGATGACAAGGGTATGTCGCCTGTCCAGTGGAAAGAATGGTTGAGGGAGCTCAGTGTGTTTGGCTTGGCCCAGAGGACTCTCACATAATGGAATGAGGCGCATTCAAGCATCAGAGTGGCTGTCATGAAGAACAGGTGGGGAGGGAAGACTCAACATGGTCTGAGCGGAGGACAGAAGAGAATGTCTGAAAGGTTGATTTGGGTTCACGAAAGGAATGAGTTTTTTAACCATCTCAGTGGGCAGTGAAGAGCTTTGTGAAGCTGTGAGTTACGTGTTCCTGAGAGGGCTCAGACAGAACTGGTGCCAAGTCTGATGAGGAAACCTTTTTCGCTTTAGTCAGTGCCTACATTCAAGGTTTACACTTCAGAGAGGGAAGAAAGAACAATTCCACAAGCGCTTAATTAAGCAGTCCCTCAGATAAAGTCTTGTACCAGCAGAAGACAAGCACTGAGAGAGGAATTTAATTAAAACTGCTGAAAGAACAGCAGAGCTCTTCCTCCTTTCTGCTCTTGCCCACCCCAGCACAACTCCCTGACAAGCATACTCTGTGCTTGGATCCTTGTACACCGGTTATACACTGCTCAGGCAGTCTTCTTGGCTGACCAACTGTGATCTGTGGCTACAGCTGTTAAGGGCTGTTTGCACAGCTTGTGTCCAGTTGCCCCAAGCTTGTGTGCAAAGGAGCCAGTTACTTCCTCCCTGCTCCATGTCACCCCAGACTTTCTGCTGCTAAGCCAGGGCCAGCACAATGCAAATGGAAGACTCAAGTACTGTGGGGTATGGGCAGCACCCCATCAGCCGAGGTAACTTGATTTTGTCCAGTGCCCATAAAGGGACGGTATCTTTGGCTAGAAGTGGGCTGGTATGAAACTAGGCTGGCAAGTAAAATCCATCACAACCTGGAGGCTCTTGGTTCTTGCCACTGCATTGTGGCAAGCTGATGTCTTTCCCTGGACTTCTTATCACTCTTTCCTCTGGACGCAGAAAGAAACATTCCAATACACTGTTGGATATAATACTGACGAAATAATGCCATCGTGAATTAATTTATGCAAATCAGAGCAAAGAAGGGTGAGTTCAATCCAAGAAAAGTCCACCTGTACAAAATGTCAATAAAAATGTCCACCACAGGAAACCAAACAGCTACAGTGACAATCTCCAAAATGAAAACTTACGGAGGGTGAGAAATAGTAGCTTCTGGAGTATTAAGTATTTCTGTGTTATTGAGGTCCTGCTTTGCACTGAGCATGTGCTATTTTATATTAAAAGAGATACGTTACTTTTTTGAGGAAGACAGGCCCATCAAGATGATGGTATTAGGTTTGAATTGTGATAGTTATAAGACTGTTATTTATTTTATCTGAAAAAGTTGGAGTAGTAAAAGAAAGTTTCCAGGGCTGGCTACATTTTTAATGTGCAAGTCCTCTTTTTCTAGACACTCCTGGCTTATATGAAAATAGGTATGGCTTTCTGCATGCTGAAAGAAGCATTACTGGGCCCAGGGAGGGAGCTCAGTAGAATATGCTCTTGCCTGGCAAGCACAGGGTCCTGAGTTCAATCCCCGGTACTGAAAAACAAAAAACAAAAAAACACCAAACCAAAAACAAACAAACAAACAAATAACAACAACAACAACAACAAAACAAACCCCCCAAAATACCCAAAGAAGCATTATTTACTGACGAGATCAAGGCAACACACAATACGTTCTAATCATTTTCTTTTGTCCCTTCCAGATCTGATTGGCCTGCCATGGGTATGCTTTATATACACATTCATGAGTCTAGCATCTCTGGGTTTTGTTATTATGTTTATACCTGAGACAAAAGGATGTTCTTTGGAGCAAATATCAGTGGAGCTAGCAAAAGCGTAAGTATTTGTATGTATTGGTCCTGAACAACAGTTGTTGTCCCAAAGTGCAAACTTTTATATATAAGTAAATAATGTCTCAAATTAGCTTAGGATATTTCCCTTGGGCTATGTCTCAGTGCGTAATTCCAGGTTCTCTCCCTTACATTTATGAAGTTTACTTAGGTAAGGAACTGGAGAAACCCTTACTCTACCACAAATGGACGTCTTCAAGCCCTATTAACTTATGATTTCAGAATCTCTCCCATTTCGGTAGCTCTGCACAAGGGAGACTTTTTTTGTTTGGAGTTTAGGAATACTGCATCCACCCTGGGCTAGGAACATGGCTTCAACTTTTCCTGGTTTATAGGTCTTTGAGTCCTACTAAAGTTACAGCTAGCTAAGGAATCCTTGAGTCTACATGTCCACAACTGCTTTAAATACAGCATAATGTTAAGAAAGATATATAAAACACTAAGTAAATTGTACTTGGAAAGATTTTTTCAACAGTTTAACTCAAAAATTTGCCATAAAAATCTTTCTTTTAGTAACAAAGCTCTTAGCCATAACTGCCAAAATCGATAGCCTGGAGGGAGAGGTGACAGGCAGGGGCCAGGAATGAAGAGGAACTTGTTTTTCTTCTTAGGATTAAAGCACAACACTTGGAAGCATAGGGATACTTATTCTTGAGTTTTAATATAAAGGAAGAGACAACTATTTTTACAGGTTGTGATTTTTAAAAAATATCTTCAAATCACCAGAAAAAAGGTATAATTACAGAAATTGTGGGCATAGTGCCAGAGAACTTTTATCTGTGAACTGGTGTGAATGTATGTGTGCACATACATATTTATATGGTCCAAATCGCTAATCCTGGTTTAACTGAATTCTAGAGCATTTTCCCCTTGTGTTTTATGCACATTTTAATGATTGAAATTTTAAACTTAGTAAGCAGAAAAATCTCTTAGTTTAAACTGTAAGGTAAGCATCAAGTTGTAGAACTAAGTGTTGATACAGGTAGGGCCCTGTTTTTTTTTAAAATAAAAAGGATTCATTTACAAGGAGAATCACTACTGTCAAGAAGGCTGGATATACACTTGGCCTGAACAGCCCATTTCCTGGTTCTCTCCAAGCTTCTGAATGATTGAACTGTTTTGTAAGCATGAATTCTAAACAAGATGATCAATTACAAACACATCATTCCAGTCATTAATGGCCGCAGATCTCAGTAACTCCGTGCATCCAGGTGGGAGTGGGAAACAGCTGCCAGATCCAGGCCTTTCCCAGTACTGAGATGTCAGGACACTGCTGGCTTCCAAATCCATTGGTCTCCCCTCATTTCTCACCCTTCCCTATTCTGCTGTCACATCAGTTACCTGGTGCTATGTAACAAACCAACACACAGGTAGGGCCTCAATGTCATTTACTGTTTTGAATGGTGCTGTGTGTTGACTGGGTGGCGTTTTGCTTGTTTTACCTGAACTCATTCATGGGTGACATAGGCAGGATGGTTAGTTGGACCAGAAGTTCCAGGATCACATAGGGCTTGGTCAAGTAGGTGGCAGTGGGTGCTGGCTGTCAGCGCACAGAATCAGTTCTCCTCCATGTGGCTTCCTATCCTTCAGGAGTTTAATAGGGATTCCTCATCACAGAATTCCAAGGCAGTGAAGACCAAAGTTCTAACGCCCTTCTTCACTCTGAAATTCACACATCACTTCTGCTTTCTACTGTCAATGAAAGTCCCATGCCCAGTATGACTGATGGAGAAAAGAAATACACTTTACACTTGATAGGATGAAGGGCAAATAATTTTTTTACATCTAGTCTATCATTACTACTTTTTCTTGCAATTCTTTTACCTCCCATGAAGCAATCTCCTTCCTTGTATCCCTCACTGCCTCTCGACTCTTACCTATTTTTCCCTACATCAGCGCTATCTTCAAAGATTTAGGTCTGTGTGCTTACCCCTTAAAAGTCAACTTGGCGGGGGTGATGGCTCAGTGGAATAAGTGCTTCCCTGGCAAGCTCAAGGGCCTGAGTTCAATCCCCGGTTCTGTAAAAAAAAAAAAAAAAAAGTCAACTCAAACCTTTGGCACTGGGGGACCAAGGAACTCCAGGCTGGAAAGAATTTCTTTCCCTGAGATTTTTCAATGTTTTCTGGTCCTATTTTTATGAGTGCTTTATTACCCAACTATTATAGCTAAATCTCCTTAGGTGATACAGTTCTGATTTTTAGAAATGTTTTTTACTTATTATCTTTCTTAAGTAATCCCTACAATTTCTAGCTCTGTATTGATATTAGAATATGTCTGAAAAGTATCTGTAACTTGATTTAATAATTTGTAAGCAAGGTTGATGCTGCATTCACCATGTATGGAAACTGGATATAAACAATCAAATCCAACATCCAACATGATGGACAACAAAAAGCACACAGGTATTGCTATGTGAGTCATAGGATATAATTTACACAAAGAGGAAAGGAAAAGGTACAGGTTAAGATAAGCAAGACACATCGGACATGCTGGGTTGTTTTTTGTTTGTTTGAGGAACCAGGGATTGAACTCAGACCCTTGTGCTTGCCAGGGAAGCGCTTATTCTACTCAGCCATCTCCCCACCCCCTGGACATGATGTATTATCTTTGTTTGCTTTTAATTTTTTGGAGGAACCAGGGATTGGTTCCTTATTCTATTAAGCACTTATTCTATTGAGCCATCTCCCCAGCCCCCATATTATCTTTCTGCCTACTACTTCAGTTATTCAACTCTTTGTTGTTGACTGTCTACTATGGACCAAGCATTGCATTAAAAAAGAATTAAGGGGCCGGGGAGATAGCTCAGTAGAATAAGTGCTTGCCTGGCAAACACAAGGGTCTGAATTCAATCCCTGGTTCCACCAAAAAAAAAAAAAAAAAAAGATGAACATATATGGATCTGAGAAGTGAGAGGTCAGCCCAGAGCAAAGGGCACTCATAAGTGTCTTGCGCATCTTGGTCAGGAATTTGGATTTTATCCTGACCTAAGCAGAATTTAAAACAATAGAGCAGCACAATTAAGTGACCAGAGTTTCAAAGGAATGTTCTACCAAAATATGCAGAATGGAAAGGGAGACCTATGTGAAGGCTGTTGACGTAAGCAGATAGGAAACTATAAGGCTGTGTGCGGCATGGTATTAGAATTTGGTGCTAGACTGGAAAGACAGTTGAGGGACAGGAGGGACTAGGTTATCTCTGAAGGCTCAGAAACTGACCCAGGATAGAATAGTGCCACGCAGAGTAGAAAGACATGGAGGCGCAGGCTTGGGAATGGAGGTCAGATGGAATGAGGATGGAAATAGTGTTCATTTTGCACAAATCACATGGGAGATAGAATGGAAAGAACCCAAGCATATAAAGATTTTTTTTTTTTAAGTTGGGAACAACACTGTTAGTCACTTTTCTGTCACTGGGACAAAGCACTTGACACACACTTAAAGGAGACTGATTTACTCTGGCTCGTGGTTTCAGTCCATGGTCAGCTGGCTTTAGTATAGAAATAGCATGGGGGGCAGGGGCCAGAGGAGGAAAGCAGCTCAGCTTCTGCCAGCCAGGAAGTAGGAAGGTATAAGGAGAAGAGCTGGGAGAAGTCACTCTTGTGGTTACACCTGCAGGGGCCCACCTCCTCCAGCTGTGCCCCACATTCTAACACCCATCAGTGGATTAAGTCACTGATGAGTTTAGCATCTAGTGATCCAACCCCTTTTCAAAAGCCTCACCTGCACACAGAAGACTTTGGGGGAGATATCTAAATCACAACCAAAATTAACTAAAAATTAAAGCAAACAAAAATAATAAATTACCTCATTGAATTCTTTCACTTAACTGAACAAAATGAAGTACCTATTAGCTATTGTTCTCTATTATCACCTTTAAAAGTCTAGCTTGAAAGCAGAATACTTTGCATGATCTAAAATTTAATCTAAAATTAAATCTAAGATTAAATTTTCATCTAAGATTAAATTTTCTTATTTATCTTTCATATGGAGTTGTCAAAATATATCAAATCACAAACCAAATGGAAAATTGAAGACAAAATTTTTAAGAATCCAGTCTTTCTGTCTCATAGACTTCTAGAAAGGGACATTTCTGAAGAAAGTATAATGTGGGTTTCTAAAACTCAGCAAAACTTAGTAATTCAGCGTTTCAGATGGGAAAAGAATCTGTGGAACTGAATAAATTTTTGACATATAAACTACTTTGGAAAGAAACATATGTGTGTTGCTTTCAAGTCAAGTCAAGTAATTACTCAAACATAAGTCCAGGTTCTCTCCAAGAAAAAAAGTCAATGTAAATTAGAAGACTGAGTCCAAAGGTACTGCTGACCACTAGCACTTTGGGGTTTGTGTCAAAGAACAAAAATATATCAGGATATTGGGGAAGAGAAATACAAAAGGTAAGATGGCAAAATAGTTGTGCATTTTAGATTCGGTTGCAGCCAGCAGCAACAGCTTCTGGTGTGCGCACTTGTGGGAAGGCTCAGAGACAAGGGCAGGGAAGAGAAGTATCCATGCTATTAGAGGTCTGGGTTATTGCCCATTCAGTGCAGAAGAAGCGAGAAGAGGGCTTCCCTCAGGGGCTGTGAGTTGGTAAAAACTTTTAGGATGAAACTATAAACAGACTGAATTATATAAGCGGACCAAAAGATGGGTGAAACAAATGCTAAACAAGGCTTCCTGGAAAGAAATATGAAAGACAAAAAAATAAAAATATTGGTCTTGATAAGTCATCAAATTAGCTAAGGAAATGTGAGCAAGGGGAAGCCCATGCAATGTGCTAGCACAAAGACTTCAGAGGGAACTGAAGATTGCTTACAGCGTCTTCGGGAATTTAGAGTAAAACAGTGAATTAACTCATGTCACTAGAAAAACAAGTCCTAATAGCTGAATAATACTCCATTGTGTAAAAATACCACATCTTTCTCAACCATTCCTCGGGTGATGGGCATCTTGGTTGTTTCCAAGATT
>NW_004524600.1:7630665-7639011 GCF_000260255.1 Octodon degus | reverse complement strand
TGCAGTGTATTATTTGTTGAAACTGTACTTTCGATTTGATTTGAAACTGTCTCATTGCTATATGTTTATCAATAAAACTTTGAAAAGAAAAAAAAGAAAAACAAGTCCTAATGGTAAGGTCCTTTATCTAAGGGATAAGAAAGGAAATTATAATGTCAAATTAACTTTGAATTTTTTTTTTTATGAGCAAATGTATTTATTGAGGGAAAGAAAGCTGTCTGAGAGAGGGACAGGAGGGCTGCTCGAGTGGGTTGTCCCCAGGATTAACTTTGAATTTGATACTACACATTGCATAATATTTGGAATTCGGTTCTTCTACCCCTATTGCTGCAAAGCTGAAAAAACACATGGTCTTCTAAGGATGTTGGGTTCCTTATAAAATAAACAGTGACTCAGCTGAGAGGTCAAAAATGATTCCTGTAGTTAATCTAATTTTGTAGGATTTTACTTTGAACATTTGCTCTGCCAGCTACAGACTCAGAATGAGATGTTAGCTCTGCTTACTTTTTCTTTTCTTCTTTCTTCTTCTTCTTTTTTTTTTTTTTTGCGGAACTACGGATTGAACTCAGACCCTTGCTCTTGCCAGGGAAGCGCTTATTCTACTGAGCCATCTCCCCGGCCCCTCTGCTTGCTTTTTCAATTGTGATTTTATTTACCTTTCCTCTAATTTAAGAAGAAACATAAAAAAATGAGAAAATTTTATAAATATTTTAGTTCTGAAGTAAAGGTGCTTTTCATGTTTAGCAATTAATTTGATATAGCTGTTCCTTCATGCCAATTCATTTATTTTACATGTTACTAAGCAGTAAGTGCTGGACAGTGATGCACGGGCTACTAAGAAGTGCCAGGCACTGATGGAGGTCCTACATTACCAGCTACAACATCTGCCAGGAGAATCAAAACATGCTGATTTTCACTAAGTGACTAGGGGGCTACTTTTGATTGGGTAATCCTTAGGTTATTCTGAGAAGTCATCTTGGAGCTAAAATCTGGGTGGTAGCAAAGAGTCAAGCTAGGAAGATAAGGGGAAAGAGAATTTGGGCAGAGAGAACTGGCAGCGCAAAGGCTGGCTCAGAACACGCTGGGCTTGATCCAGGAACTGAAGTCCTGTAGGTCAGCATCTTTGAGATAAGTTAGAAAGTAGAAATCAGCATGTAAGGCTTCTTGGCTGAGCGGGGAGTTTGACCTTCATTCTGATTGCAAAGGAAAGCTACTAAAGGATTTCCAGCTGGGAGGAGAATGACATGATTTACATTTTAAGGCATACTCAAGCAAGCACCGCAGCAACCTATCAAGGAGGCTGGAGATGCGTGCAAAAGGCGCTGGTCTAGTCCTAGTCCATTCAGTCTGCCTCTGTCCCAACAGCTGCTTGAGAACCACCTTCTCTCTCGCTGGAAACCTCTTCATCTTCACTTTCCACGGCTGGCTTTTCTTCTGACTTCCCTGGACAGGGAACATAATCAGGAGGGAATTCGGCCACTTTCTATGCCACTCTGTACCTCGGTGTGTATCCACCTACACTAGCGATCCTCATTCCCACAGCTATACAGGTCAACTCTGTCCTCCTGAGAGGCCAGTTGCTTCATGCCGTCCCCTCGCCAGCACATCTGCCAAGACTGCCCTCTGCTCACTCCTGTGCATCATCCATATTTTTACCTCCCTAGTGTGATTCGTGCCCATTTTTTCAGTCTTTCTGGTGCCATTTTTCTTTTCCTGTTTCTTCAAAATGGTTATTGATATTTGGTCATCAATTCTGCTCTGTACATTTTCTCTCTCTCTCTCTTTTTTTTTTTTTTTTTGCAGAACCAGGGATTTGAACTCAGACCCTTGTGCTTGCCAGGCAAGTACTTATTCTATTGAGCCATCTCCCCAGGACCCCACTGTACATTTCCTTAAGAGCCTGTTCCAGTGAGACTTTTGGCAACCACTTCCCTGAGATGTCTCTTAACATCCCCATGTCCTTCACGTTCCTAAATCCAAGGGTCAGTTCTCATTCCTCCCTGTAGACCATCCTGCTAATGTCTCTTCCCAGCATTCTATTGAGGAACATTGTTTCCAAAACACTTGCTTCACTATCGTTTCACTTGATTTATTATCTCTTCTCCTTATATTTAAAGTCTTGAGAGGCTGGTGAGATGGCTCAGTGGTCTAAAGCACCTACTTAGAACAAGCTTAGCAAAGCACAGGGACCGCGGTTCAATCCCCCAGCACCACATGCCAGCTAGCCCCGCCCCCTGGTGGGCTAAGCTGGTCACACACACAAATAAATAAATAAATAAATAAATAAAATTTTTTAAAAAAGAATTTATAAAAAATAAAGTCTTGAGGGCAGGGAATTTTGTATATTTTGTCTCCTGCTGTTTGCCAGGACCCAGAACAATTCTTTGGCAAATATGAAACTTGCTGGATGCAGTGTGAGGTAGATGATCAGACAGGAGAGGTCAAGTACAGAAATCTGGAGGTGACCACGATCTTGTCAAGGTGGTGTCATTGTGTAAGAACGACAGCTGGAGAGGCTGTACACTGCATTAAATCTTTAGTCCCTTCAGGACCGGAGAGTCATCGCGTGTCTGTCACCCGTATTCTCACTGACTTTCTCATCCTGCTTGGATTCCATGACCGCCACCAATTCCACTGCTTTGCATGTCTTTCTCTTTACTCTCTAGTCTCTATCATTCAGACAAACTCTTAAGCCAACTATTAGCTTATTTTTTCCTTGTGCCTGAGGAGCTAAATATGGCTGAGGAAAACATTCAACCACACTGACCAGTCTTGTTTCAAATTTATGAAAATAAATCCCTAGTGGTGTTGCAGGCAGCCAAATTAGATAGAAATATTATAGGCAGTCAGACAGGGCTAGGCCCTCGAAGGAGATAACACAGAAGGCAAGATACCTTACAACGTGGGAGGGATGGATGCTCCTGCTGTGGGCCAGACCTAAAGACCAAACATCAAACAAATGCTAACCTCTCCAAAGATTAGCATCCTGGATTGATCTTCACCCTGAGAAAGCCAGTAAGAATCATTATCTGATGGCTACCAGATAAAGTCCTGTTTTACATTCATGCCCCCTTGCTACATGACTCCCTTGCCCATTTGGTCCTGGAACTAATCAATTTTACTTGAACAATGGTGCATGTAATCTCATTGGTTGACTACAGTTTTGTTCCACCCCACGTACACCTAAGTGAGTTCCCATTTTCTCCACCTTAGCCTGGCATGCTTTTACACTATAAAACTCCCTGGAAGAGACAGCTTCCAAAGGACAACCCACTCAGGCCCTCCTCCTGTCCCTCTCTCGGACAGGAGCTTTCTTTCTCTCAATAAATATACTCTAGGGGCCGGGGAGATGGCTCAGTAGAATAAGTGCTTGCCTGGCAAGCTCAAGTGTCTGAGTTCAATCCCCGGTTCTGCAAAAATAAATAAATAAATAAATAAATAAATAAATATATTCTGCTCATAACCTCCATTTGTTCCTAAAATTCATCCTTTGGTTTTCCACTATATCATTTGGAGGTCACCCACCCGAGATCAGTTTTTCTCCCTGTATCAGTAGGTCTTTAGAAATGTCCTGCCACCTACCACATGTCCCTGGAGAGGGGATCTCGCGACTGCAAGATGACTGTCACATCTATGTGCTCTCAAGCCTTGGACACTGCCTCCTATATTCTGTCAGTGACTTTGTTCACTGAGAAAACACAGAACGAGACCACTTCATATTCTGCCATGAGCTCTATTAACCTATCCAGGTCCAGATCCACCGCCTACTTTGCTTTGGGGTGAAGGTCTGTGCTTGCTCATGTGCGCTGACAGGGCCATCAACATCTCGTCTATGGGATTTGTAACCCCCGCCCCCCCCACACATGCAGCATCCAGAGCTGCAGTACTGCCCACCTAACTGTACATTCCTAGACTTCCAATTCTTTTAGGTACCAAACCAGCTCCTGCTCCCACTTGGCAATTATCTTCGAAATGAATCAAGTTTCCTCTTGAACTTCATCGCAGCTTCTGAATGTCACCTCTTTAGAGATGCCACCTGTGTGATATAATCCCGCCCCACAACTAAGACATCCTTTTTCTTTCCCTGATGACGTCTCACTAGCATTAGTTAATTCTGTGCTTATGTGCTGTCCCCTCTGCAAATGTAAGTTCTGAAAGGAGCAGCGTTTACCCACTCCATTCATGCCTCTCGCCATGGCATAATCCCATTTCATTGGTTCATCATAGAAAAACTCTGAAAAGGTTCAGACAGTCCCCCTTGTAATAAAGGCAAAATATTTTGATGTGGATGGGAAGAATACTACAGAATCTACTAAAGCTGAATTGAGGCGACAATGAAGGCAGGATATACAAATTACAAATAAAGGCATATTGGTAGAATCCGAGAAGTGGAAGCAAATGAAGTAAGATCTCAGACGCAATCTTTCCTAGTTCGCGGTGTGCAATACCACCCTTGGAATCTCACCCTGCAGAGGAGTGCTATGGCTTGTTTCCTCAGAAAACCTCCCACCTTTCACTTTGCATGAACATCCTCAAGCTCTGTAGCATACACTGAATTTCATGTTACATTAAGGGTTCACAATAAAAGCGTTTTTGCATAGCTACATTAAAACTCCAGGGAGATTTTAAAATAATAGGCTGCCCATTTTTTTCAAGCAGTATAAACTAAGAATGACATTTTCATTAGTGCTTCTTTCTCTTTCAGGAACTATGTGAAAAACAACATTTGTTTTATGAGTCATCCCCGAAAAGAATTAGTGCCAACACAGCTTCCAAAAAGCAAACCCCAAGAGCAGCTTCTGGAGTGTAAAAAGCTGTGCAGAAGCGGGAAACCCAAGCAGCTTTCTGCAGAGACCTAGAGGCCTCAAGTCACTGCGAAGGGTCCTGCAATGGGAGGATGCTTGCAGGGTGTCTCTGGACCTGTGCATATTGTCACTCCTACACTCTTCAGTGTCGCAGAGCTACTTGCAAGAGGACACTGACAGAAGTACAACCACTAATCTCCTCTCTTAAAAGAACCTTAAACGGTAGATAAGGAACGAGGTCCCGAGCAACTCTTGTTTATTCTGAGTAGAACAGCAGGTTAAAAAACTGGCTGGTTCCATACTTTCTACCTTTTTTAGTGCAGCCACCTCTGAAAGATGAAGCCCTAGTGATGAAATCAACTTTGGCCTTAAATTATAGATGTATAAAACCGGTCACAGTTTTTAGACACAGGTGCTTACAGTAGTTTTAACCCATAGAGACACTACTTGCACTGGGGTGTGTATAAAAAATTACTGGGACACAAGGTGGACAGCTTAACTGCACATCCATGCTAGATTAGCACAGGGTCTTGGCTAGGATTTTAGTGTTAACTCCTAGTTACAGTTCTACAAGGACTATTCAACATATTTGATAAAGAAAAATTTAATGCAGAATATACTTTTATGGACTTCATTTAATAGCATAAAGTATTAAATAATTCTGTAATACTTGAGAAAAGTATCTTTTTGTCTTTGTAGTGATTAAAAAGATAAAATCTGAAAACTCTAGGACCACACTTAGCAATAGCTGTTAGTAAGCTATCAAAAAAGGAGATGATAGATTATTCAAATTTCTAATAATTCATGTTGTTACTTAACTTAAAAAAATAATCTCTCCTTGGAAGGCTATCATGATGACTTTTAGTAATCACAGTTTCCTACATTTCTTCCCACTCCTCAGGAATATCTCTACCTCAGGTTATGACATAAAGACTATAATCAATGCTGACTTTCAGATGAATGTAGACACAAATGACATTTAGACATCTGGACAATTCACTGTGTCTTTCATAGAAAATCCGTACGGAATCTTGAACCACTGAAATAGCATAACCTATTAAGATTACTAATACAAACTGTGGAAGACATCACAAACGAAAACCATGACCAACCCAGTATATATATAAAAAAAAAGACTAACATGAAGAAAAAAAGAATTCTATAAGCCAAATCCCTTGTATAGCTTGGCATTTTTTCTTCTTTCTGGCCCCTATTGCAGTCTGGCATAAGGGAACATAACCCACTGCTGTACATTCCCTTCTAACAAAGTGGGAGGATAACCCCTGTAAGCAACAGTAAAATAAGAGTATCAGAGACTCAAGAGAATTACCAATTAATATTGGCAAGAAGATGGCAAAGGAGATTTGAGATCTTGATTCTGTCACAGTGTATTTTGTATACAAGTTACAATATCATTGTTTTGTTCTGGAAAGAAGGGAATGTGTGTTCTATAAAGAACTGATTTATAGGGGTATCTGGTGGAATTATATGTCTTTTTTTTTTTTTTAAACTGAAGCCTGGTTTTATCAATATGAACTTTTTCTTTTTTGAAAAGCATCACACAGATTTTCAGATATTTGACAATGCTATTCCAAGATTCTTTAATTTTTTGGTTTGACTTCATTGTAAGTGGGTAAATAAATAAGTAAACCTAACTGGTTTATTCCTAATGACTTCAGCTTCACTCATCTTCAACATTCTCTTACACATTTTTTCAAATCCTGCACGTGTAACAATTTTATCTTCAATCTAGTTTTTTACCCAGTATACATCCCCTCCCCACATCAAATGAAGCTTAATGATTTACAAAAATGAAAAGGGGAGAATGTTTATAATATTTAGGTAGATATTCACAGTTTTATTTATAAAAAAAATTTACAGTACTTGTGGAAAGCCAGCAGAAGACATCAAACATACCCCTATCTTCCCAGCTTTGTTCTGTTAGAGGATTGATTACCCCATGGATACCGTCTGGGCCGTTCATGCAGTGACTGAATTTAGCCCCAGGCAGGCTGTCTTTTCTCCTCTCGCAGATAAAAGTATTTTCATGAGCTACTGACCAGTTTCAAGGTTTCTGAATACTGAAAACATTACATCACCTGGATCTGCACCTTGGCTATGCTGCTTCACTATTCTTTTTTTTTTTTGGTGAACATTGCAAAACAAGAATTTATCTTCTTACTGTCAATTAAAACAAAATGGAAAAATCTCAAAAGTTTTAAGTCTGCCTCTGTTTTATCCTGTTATTTATGGGTTTAGTTCCCCTAATAATCTTAAAAATGAAACAAACACAAGTATTAAAAAAAAAAAAAGTCTAAAAATGACGCTTAAAAGTTTTCACCAAAATGTATAAAAGTTAGCCTTTGCTTCCTGCTTTTGAGGGGCAGGCAGGGTAGGGAAGGTTTTGAGAATGAAGACAAAAAGAACAAAATAGTATGTACTGTATGTGCAGTGCTTAAATTAATTTTCAACATTTTATACTATGAAAGGAAACTATTCCACATATAGAGGTTCAAATGTTGCAAGGTTTTACTTTTCAACACATTTTGGTAATTCCTGTTTTCATGTAGACTGGGTTAGAATACTGTCTATAGTAAGTTTCTACTGTGAAGCTACTCTGACTTGACACAGGCTACACCTCTAGATGAGATCACTGGTTTACAGCAAACTCCTAAACACAAGGAGCAGAGCACAGCAGCCGCCTGCCCCGGTAGCGCCACTGTAGGGCTCCTGCGGGAGCGAGGACAAGGCTTCTTTGATGTACACTCATTATAAACGTTAAGCTGCAGTGCAGCGACCCCGTACACTGAGTAGTCATCTTTAGCTCCATTAAATAAGACACAGCAAGGGAAACACGTATCCTGGAAAACGCTCTCATACTCAAACTGAACTGTATGTTAATTACGCTGTGGCACAGAGGCAGCTTGTGGGCACTTCTTGTTAAAACAGGACAAAGTCATCCATCATCCACTTCTGATGAGACTCCTTCTAAGCCTTGAACACCGACCGAAGATCAATCACTCCAGAACTCTGATCACTTCTCTACAAATAGAGCTGAGTCTTTCCAGAATAACGAGGGGACATACAGGTCCAACCTATCACAGCTTCTTTCTCACGTCTGTCAAGTGGGTGAGGTTTCTTTACAGAACTACAATTCTTTAACTTTTAAAAATTAACATTTTCTATCATATTAAATTAGCAACATAAAACATTAGCCTTTATAAAGTTCTATTCCTGTTCCCTAGAGCGTATATACATGTCTTTATTTCTAATTTGCGAGAAAAATTCTATATTTGGTAACACAGCATGAAAAGATACTATACACGTATAGCATATATACATATATATATACAAAATACACTTCAGAAAGAAGCCAACACATTTTAGCCAAAATCTAATCTTGCATAGATTTAAAAAAAGAATTATGCACACAATTTTTGTTAAAATAGAAAATGGGGAGTAAAAGTTACAGAATGGATATGAAGAGAGATCTTTTTCCAAACTTTTATTTGTGCACATTCAATTGAAAAGATAACTTTTA
>NW_004524600.1:7612944-7630245 GCF_000260255.1 Octodon degus | reverse complement strand
GCTTTCAAACACAAATGGGTAAATCTGTTCCACAGCAGTAGCCACGGCCTTTACATTGGGCCCTGTAACAAACAGGAAGAAGGGGTGAGAAGACCAGCACCGGCAAAACAGCTTTCCCAGAGCCACGAACATTTGCCTGCTCAGACACCAACCTGACCAGTCACAAAGAAACCACGAAAAATGACATGTACGTATGCACTTAGGTAATCCTAGCAAGCACCAAGAAAATATGACCTCTTTTCCTGGGCAAATTGAACACGAAGTATTAGTCAATCTATTTTAGGGCACTAGGATAGTATATTCCAAAGCACTAGAGTACGCCTAGGGAACAGTACAAATGGAAGCAGCCACTCCCTCTTCCTTTGCTCACTCTTGTCTGGCTTTTAGCAGAGTGAAACGATGCTGCTATGAAAATTTCGGTTATTTTACAACATATAATCTAAAATGCCCCGCGGATCTTTTATTACTAACCTGTCTGGTCATCTTACCCCAAGAGATTATCCAGGTCAGTGACTGGGAAGAGCACAGGTGATAAGGTGACACTACTAATGTATAAATCTGGAACAACTTTTTAAAACATATCATCTGTGTGCCACTGCCGAAAGGGGAAAAAAATGACATTCCACCCCGGTTTACTCTGTGACCTGTCTCTCCTAAAAAAGCAACTTCAGTTTCTGGAGACTGCCCTTGTTTACCAGGCTGCATCACCAACCGCAATGACCCCACGGTGTGCTGGCTCTGTCCACCGCTAACTCCATGTGCGCAGGACAAGCTGGAGAGCAGCCCTTCGCTCCCTAACTTCTATTTCCAGGTGCGCCTGGCACATCTGATTTTTAGTTTGGGAACCTAGGCAACGAAAACTTGCGAGAATTTGAGTGAATAAATACATAGACAATTGAATTTTGGAATCTATGCACGTAAACTTAAGTGCATAACAGAAAGGAGTAAAAATACAATTTTCATTTAAATTGTTAAAAAGAAAGAAGTACTAAAAAAGATTTTCATAAACTCTTTAATAGAAATGGTTTCACTAACACACACATGCTCTGTTTCTTTGTTTCAGTACCGGGAATGGAACACTGGATGGCCTGGGAACCACATCCCCATCCTGTTATTTTTTTTCCCCCATTTATGTATTTGGTACAGGCTCTCCCTATGCAGCTCGGATCTGTAGTGATCCTACTGTTTTCAGCCTCCCCAGTGCTGGGATTACAGGCAAGTGCTATCACACCCAGACTTGGTTGCCAGCTCAGCATGCTCCAAGGGCAGGGCTGGCACAGCACGTGGGACCAGGGATCGAATCCTGGTCCCTGTGCTTGCTAAAGCAGGCACTTAGTCTGCTGAGCTATCTCGCTGGCCCTCATTTTTAATTTTTAAAAATCCTTTATTTATGTATTTGGTACAGGGTCTCACTATGCAGATCAGACTTATAGTGATCCTCCTGTCTCAGCCTCCCCAGTAAGGAGATTACAGGCATGCATCAACAGGTCTGGTTTCCTGGTCAGCACAGTATGCCTGGGGTTCTCCTTTTTATTTTTAAATTTTGAGACAGGGTCTTGCTTGGTTGACCAAGCTGGTCTTTAACTTGAAAGTCCCATTTCTCAGCCTGCAGGTAGACACACCTGCCTCTTTTCAAAATTCTGAGTCCTACACCTCTCCATTGTGTACTTTGAGGACACTGGACCTGTCTTAATTGGTTTGCTTTTCCTAATTCACTTTACCTCTCTCTGGAGGGTAGTACTTTGTTCATGGGAACCACTTAGCAAATGTCCAATGAACTGTTCCCATTTCATAGGTTATTGCAGGTTTAAGTTTATAATAACATAGTAATCAAGCAGGTCGACTGTTTTCAATTTACTACATGTGATTGTCTATTCACTAGATAAAGATTTTTTGCATAAGCACTGTATTATTCTATATTTAACAGAGACTTGTCAGTAGACTGAGGGACCTCTCAGAAGTTCAGGCTCCAAAGTGTAAAAACAGTTGACAGAAAAGAGTAAACTACCTGTTTCCCAGCACCTTGTTTTTAAAAATTATTATTTTTTCTCGCGGAACTGGGGATTGAACTCAGACCCTTGCGCTTGCCAGGGAGGCACTTATCCTACTGAGCCATCTCCCCAGCCCCCTAAAAATTATTTTTGTTAGAATATGTTTGTAGGTCATAATGCTTATAGTCCTTGTGGAGAGCCGGTAATTTACATAACATACCTTGGGTCCTTCTTTCACGCCCTTTGCCTTCCCTCTCTGCCTCCACACATCTCTTGACAATCCCTCTCCCACTGCTTTTTTTTTTTGGGGGGGGTACATGTTTTCTAATATTCAGGTGGGATCCTGGCAATTGGTTTTGGAAGTTCCCAAGGAAGACAGAAAAGAAGTGGGATAGGTGAGAACTACACGCATGTATTAGGACTCTCAAGGTGTGAATTTTTATTCTACTTTAAGAACTGAGGGAACAAAGAGCAAAATTCAAGGCACTAAAGAAATTTTTCTCAACACAATTTTGCCTAAGATTGGACCTGAGCCTTAACCAGTGCTTCTGGAAAATTTCTCCTCATAGTACCTGAAGTCTCAACTACATGCTGATGCCACCCTGTAATGCACATACCTTGTCTTCTGTAACCACTTCCTGCAAATATTTAATGACCCCAAAACTATAACAAAATACATAACAGATGTCAATTATATTTGAATATCTTGCTTATGTAAAAAGTCTTGTGAAGTTAGTAAAATGGGTTTCTCTTGGTTATTTTAAATGTAAGATAAGAAGCCAGCTTGATAGCTCAGCGGACTAAGGCGTTTGCTTAGGCAGAACACAGTTGGTCAAGCAATCTGAGACCGCGAGTGAGACTGGGTGTGGTAGTTAGTGCCTGTAATTCCAGCGCTTAGGAGGCTGAAAACAGGAGAATCACTACGAGTCCAATCTATGTAGTGAAACCCTGTAGATCCTGTCCTAAATACAGAAAATAAATAAATGTAAGATATCACAACTTTTTATAATCATTACTACGCAGGTATATGTAAGAAAAGAAATTAACAGTATTAGACAGTGAATGCAGGGCCTTTGCAATGAACTACATCCCCAATCCCTTTTTGATTTTTACTTTTGAGACAAGGCCTCACCAAAGCCCAGCTGCTCCCGCTAGGAGCACCGTTTCTATCCTAGCCGAGGAGCACAGTACACCTGGGTAGTCTAGAGTATTTTCAATAGCTCCAAACTGAAAATTCCTCAAATGCATATGGAGAGTTCATTCACACTGGAGACTATCTAACCATGAGTGAGTGATATATAACCATGAGGGAGTGGCCTACAGACAAAAATATGGATGACTCTCACAAGATAACCAAAAATGAAAGAAGACAGAGGCAAAATAATACATTATAGACAAGAAACGCAAATAGTACATAAGCAAGTAAAAGTAATCTACAGTGCTAAAGAGGCAGAGCACCTACTCCCCAAGGCACAAGTGACTGAGGAGAACAAGGCAGACATTACTTCTATCTCAGTATGGGGGACATCTTATATCACTAAACCCATAATTGACAAGTTTGGTTTTAGTATCATAGATTACCTGTCACTGTGATACTTCCTGTTGAAAAAATCTGTAATGTAGCTCTTAGGGATTTTATCCGATAGCACACAGCAGGATGAAGTTCAGGTTCATAACTATATTAAAAAGCCACAATGAATATAAATATTTACAGCTTGACTGATAATTTCAAATTTGGTAAGTCATCTTGATGCTTAAAGACCTACCTGGCATGAGGTCTATTGTTCTTCGTGAATTCTGGCAAACGGATTTCAAAGGGCATATTACAAACTGCCAAAACGTTAACAACCTTAAAATCTGTAAATATTACCTTCAGGAAAGAAATAAAACTTAATGAATTATTTCAAAATTTAAAAAAAATCGGTTCATCACAGCAATTCTTATTAAGTTTTAATTCCTTAAATAGGGCGCAAATGAGATGAAACGTTCTCTTATGCATTGATGTAGGAGTGCAAGCGGTACAAAAAGCTAAAATTCAATTTAAAAAGTTCAAGAACTTCATTAAAAATAGTACAACTTGAGGTATTTTCATTATGAAAAAATTAGCTCAACTGGGTTTCTGAATATTATGCACAGTTTAATTTTTAATACTTTAAGTGGGATATATAAAAATTACCAAAAAGAATCAAAACAGGGTTCAATAAAAGTCAAAAAGGTGAAACAGTCTCTAAATAGTCAAATATGGAGCATAACTGAGTTTCAAAAGTCAAAGAATGAAATAAGTTTAGATATTAATTTTACTATATTTTTAACTAATCAGGTTTTTCTTCCCCAATACTTTTGATGTTAAGAAGTTTATGGCTGAAAATAATGTTTTCTTTTTTCTTAAAGCTTTTTTTAAAAAAATTTATTTATTTATTTATTTATTTATTTATTTATTTATGTGTGTGTGGCTAGCTCAGCCCACCAGGGGGCGGGGCTGGCTGGCATGTGGTGCTGGGGGATTGAACCGTGGTCCCTGTGCTTTGCTAAACTTGTTCTAAGTAGGTGCTTTAGAACACTGAGCCATCTCACCAGCCCAATGTTTTCTTAAAAATAGTAACTTTAGCCATTCCAACTAACACTGTGAATTATCTTACCTCAATATCTTTTCCAACATTCCTCTGAACACCAGAATTCTGTATGAGCTAACTGCCTTCCAACCTGCTACTTGCCCAAAGCAGCAGGAAGTCCACGGACCAAGCAGTGACACATCCCCACATCAGAGCTGCACCACAGGGCTCTCTCCACTGCCACTCTCTTCCAGTGGCAAGACTAGTAAGGCCAGTCCTTCTACTTCCAAGACTGCAGTCATTTAAGACAAACTTAACTTCCCCTCATTCTTCCCATTTTATACAAATTCCAAAGGGTCTGTCCTGTCCTCTTTCACTTCAATTTATAAGTGACCTAGTAAGTCCATTGTAACAATGTATTCAAAGCTTCGCTCAACAAAATACTTGAAAAGACCAACTTGTCAGTGATAATAACTTTACACAGGTAAGAACTGGCCACTCAGCAGGCCCAAATCTTGTCTTTCAAGGATCAAACTTTCTCTTTCACTTCACATTTGCAACCGACCTAGCAAATCTATCATCACATTTCACTCAGTTGTGCTGAATACTGTATTTGGAAAGGCTGACTTGCCCGCGACATTCACATCACACTTGCGAGGGCTTGTGCTCACCACATTCAGCATTTTTGAAATAATAAAAAACTTCTTTGGGGGCAGAGTCTAAGAAGTTGAAAAGGCATTTAATGTGAAAAGAAACAAGCTTATTTAAGGGAAAGAAATCTCGGGAAAACCCAAGAACTTTTTTATAAATACCCTTATGGCCAAGTTTTGTTATTGAATTATTGTCATATTAAAAAGTCAAAAAGCCAGGGGGCCTGCCCCTTAGCTCAGTTCTTTAAGTGGCTGCTTCAACAATGCAGTCAGATTCAGGTTGCTGTGGTTCGATCCCCACAACTCAAGCCAGTCAAACCTGCCCTGAAGGCATGTGGAGAAAGAAAATATCCTTATTCCATTTTTCAGAGAGAGCACATTGGCCAAGCAATGACCGTGACTCACCCACATGGCTGACACTGACAAAGGTTTTACAGTCTGAGGTACAGGATCTCAGGATAAATCCTGAGGGGATTTCACTGACCTTATCAGACCCAAAAGCTACAACTCTTGTTGCATAGGTCCTGCCTTATGTTGGTCTTAACCATCCAGCAGAAAAGCATAAAACAAAATATAAGAAGTAAACTCATGTTGTTATGTTGAGCTCTGGGGGACTCAGGTGAACAATTTCTGACATTGCCAGTCAAGCAGAAGACCCAATACTATTATGGGCTACTGGACTCTTTTAGAGTATTTTGCTGAGTTTACACATCTATAATGTTCAAATAACGGAACTTAACAAAGGGGATACAGATGAATGTCCATTTTGTATCTGTGTATTCGCAGTGGTTAGGATAGATATATAGTTACATTCTCTTGATGAATAGAGTGATTTGTTCTATGGTGTTTGCAAATAGGATATCATGTCCACATCTTGTACAGCAATTAACCACTAGGAAGAATGTATGCAATGTGTTAATTATTGAAACTGTTCTACCGATTTGATTTGAAACTGTCTCATTGCTATTTCTCAATAAAATTATGAAAGAAAAGTCAAAAAGCCAGAAAAAGTTTAATTATAAGAACGCTTATCGTGCTTTCTTTAGTCTATTGAATTAAAAGTTTTAATTTCACAAAAATAAATCCTTGAATATTTGTAGTTCAGATAGTGAAAATGTTACCTGAAAACCTAGTTTCTGCAGACTACGGGCTAAACGTCGGGCACCAAATTTAGCTTCTTCTTCACTATATTGCAAAGAAAGAGAAAGATGATCAGTTACACGGAAGTAAATTTTATATTGCGAAACAGCAAATGTTACAGTATGTTTCTCCTATGGGGAGAAAAGGAAAAAATGAAATTGAAAAACTAGGTAACTTTACCTTGTTGCTCCAGTGCAAATAATTTTTCCTGAGGACCAAATCGTAGCTGTAATTCTAGGTTTTCTAAGCTTCATTAATACTTTCTGGAGAAAAAAAAAAAAATCTGATTACTTAATAAGTATTAATTTTCACATTTGGTTCTGCTCTATGTGTCCAAGTTAATGTCTAAATACTACTCTGAGCCTATCCATGGTTTAAAGAAGTGTTCTCCAAATTATTTATTCTGAAATCAACACAAACAATAAAAATTAACCCCAAGGACTTTTAATTAAAAAGTAAAGCCTATAAAATCCTTGAACACTGTATTTGGGATCAATAACTACAAGTACATGAACATTCACCCCCCACTAAGCATTCCACTCCAGTCATACCACGGGAACCTGTAGCGGTCCTCACACATGCCCCAGATGTCCAAGGGTCAGCAGCTTGGTGGGGGCTGCTCCTCCCATTTGACAAAGACTCCACTCCACGTTCCCATTTTCTTAGGTCTCTTATCAGACGTCATCTCCACAGGAAGAACCTCTTTCTTACTATCCCATTGAAATCCTTTCCCTTTTCACAGTTTAATTTCTAGCTCTGCTTTACTCTGCTTCTGGGTGCCCCCAGTTCAGGAGAAATGCTGGAGGTGGAGATGTAATTTCAAATTCCTTGGAGATGAAAATCATTTTAAACTATGGGGTGGACTAAAAGTACCTATAGAATGAGTATAAATAGGTCAAAGACTAAGGTCTAAAATAATGTAGGAGCTTAAATTTTCACTGTAATTTTTCATTTATGGAAATATTTATTAATATATAGGAGATAAATGCTCAGCAGATAAAATAACATGCAAATGAATTCAACATTTCTCTTTAAAACTTGTTACATTTCTAGTTCTTTTTTTTTTCACTGTCATACACCATACTATCAAAGGAAAACATGCTTAGAACTGGGGAGACTTAGTATTTGCAAAAGATCAAGATGACATTTCAACTACAATATATAAAACTTGATACACGTGAGTAACACTGGATCAAACATGTACAGTATTTAACTGCCTCTCACCACAGGCTTGCCCATCAACTCAGGAGCTTCCAGTCTTCCTAAAAAGCCCACATCCCTTCCACATCATGCTTTCCTCTCTAAAGCAGTACTTCAAAACTTTTTAGTGAACATGTTTATTCCTTTTTTCTTTTCAAAGAGAAAATGGTATTACTGATGAATTTGAAAATCTTTAATTGTGGATCAATGAAAATTTTAATTCAATTTAATTCATAGTAACTTGTTTTTAATACTAAGAACTTACCATACTTTACCTAAGCACACATAGGAACTGCACTTGTAGGGCTTAAGACAACCTCCAAATACACTGCTACCTTTTGTGATATATGTATAAAACATGTATTTATCACATCAAACTTTGGTTTATAAAAAAATAATACTGTCAATTGTAATGTTAATCTCAAAACAGTAACTTTCATTTTAAATACTACAGATTTAAAACAACTAAAATTTTAAATACTCAGATTGAGATATGAACTACATTTATGTTAGCAAATTGCTAAACAAAAACCACCTATCTTGGCTAACAAGGAGCATGACAAGTAACAAAAATCATAACATATTAGGGAACCAGTCAAGTATAATCATATTTGAATAAACACATATACAAGTGTATACAGCTCTGTCTCCTCACTTCAAAAGAATTTAGGGAACAGTAACATGAACTCCTGAGAATGAGTCAGTTCCTTCAGGACTCAGAGAAGTTCTCTCCTCCAGTATCTGCCTCCTCCATGAGAGGAAGGACCACGTATACAGGGCTCACTTTGGTAGCCGGTACAATCAACTCAGGCTACGGGCTCACTAACCATCTGTAGGATGAATATATTTTAGCACCACTCACAGCAGTATGAAATTAATACTATGTAGTACACAGAGCAAATTCAGATACTTACTCCAACATCACGCTTATAAATAACATTCGCTCCCTCCAAAGCAATCTTCCTTAAGTTCAAATGACATCTTGTTCTAAAAACACAGACTACGTTTGTAATTAAAATGTCCAATGCAACATCACTGTCTGCATCCATTGGGGTAGTTTAAAAACTTAGCTTCCCACCACGAAGTTCACATCCTGAGGAATAAAACAGACAAAAACACAATCGTTAAACTTGAATGTTCTGTTGATTTACTTTTCACAAATAATCTGGATATAAATAAATCTGTTTTTCAAATGCTTCAAAATCCAATCATGTCCTTTTTCCTCACCACTGAAAATCTCATTAGAGAAAGTAATATGCCATAAGATATCCCTCAAAAATCTGGATCTTTCAGTCCTTAACTGAGTGATCTTCTTTTTCTGTACCAGGAACTGAACTCAGGACCTCATGCCTGCCAGGCAGGCACTGCATCACTGAGCTCTCTCCCTGGCCCAAGTAATAATCTTTACATGGCAGGGATTTGCCAGGCTTATCTCCTGCCACTCATCTTTACCACCCTTATGTTCCAGGTGTGTGTATGTCCCTGAACACAGTACATTGAAGGGATGGATTCTGTGGAGCCCATGTTCAGCCAGCAGCTTATATACTAATATTTCACAGACATGGGGGCTATCAAAGGCCAATCTGGGGGCTGGGAAGATGGCTCAGTAGAATGAGTGCTTGCCCAGCAAGTGCAGGGACCTGAGTTCAAAACTCCAGTTCTGAAAAAAAAAAAAAAAAAAAAAAAAGGCCAATCTGTTTTTAGGTAGAGTAACTGATTTATTCACGATTTAGCACAAAACATTAATCATACCACTTAAAATATTTTTCTCATTTCCTCGTCACTTACTCATTACTGTTACTTCCAAAATGCAGAGGATGCTGGAGGAAAAAGAAGAACAAGGCAAAGTCTACTGCCCTCAGGGAGAACACAATCTTGAGTGTACAGGGGAGATACCTGACGAATACAATTTTTATCAAGATCAGAATCTTCGAAAATATTTTTTTCAAGACTCCTCTAACAACATTTATATAAACAACCAAGTCCTTCCCCTTTAACGTTTTTGAGGCACTAGAGGCTGAACCTTAGGTCTTCACACTGAGCCATATCCTGAGCCCTTTTAAAAATGTTTTGAGAAAAGGTCTCACTAAATTACTAAGTTGTTCTGAGTTAGACTTGAACCCAAGATCCTTCTGCCTTAGTCACCCATAGCACTGGGACTATAGGTATGTGACCCACAGCCAGTCAAACCATAGGTTATATTAAGTATGCAACCCACACTGATCTAATTTTTTTTTTATTTAAAAAATAAGCTACAAGGGCTAGCCAGATAGCTCAGTTAAGGCAGTCATAGGGACGGGGTTTGATCCCCGTGTGACGTGCCAGCCCTGTCCCCAGGGTATGCAGAGACAGCCACTGAGACTAGGCGCGGTGGCGTACACCTGTGCTCCTAGCACTTGGGAGGCTGCAAAACAGGAAGATTATTACGAGTCTGATCTGTGTAGTGCAGTGAGACCCTATAGACCCTGTAATAAATACATTTTAAAAAAAAGCTACAATAATATGGTTTACCAAACTCTTCCTCCCCAACACATACGTAAATCAAAAAAATAGTAAGACACTGTCGAAATGAAGATATAATTGTTGTTAAAAGTCCTTGCAGCCACAATATAAAAATACTGACACTCTACTTAAGCATTTAAATTACAGGACAAAAACAATGCCAAGAGTATAAATTTTAAGAATTCTCTCATTTTTCTGCCTTATAGTTTCTCATAAAGTGACAAATCAGACTAAGACTTCACACCTCTAAGTCCATATAATACTTAATTCTGTGCATCAGTTGGTCCCCAATTTCATATTTTTTACTTTGACATTCTTATCTTTCATCTCCATGTCTTTTTTTTTTTTTTTTTTTTTTTTGTGGAACCAGTGATTGAACTCCACTGCTTATCCTACTGAGCTATCTCACTATCTCCCCGGCCCCCTCACTATGTCATTTTGTTTCTTGTGTACATGTGAGCTGCCTTAAGTCATTTTACATACAAGAGTGGGGCACAGGTGGCACTGGGAACCGTGCCTCAGATCTCAGCTGTACCACAAAATGTACAGTGCCCATCAGAGCAGTGCTGTGAGCAGTACATAAGTACCGTCTGACAGGCCTGGTGTAGCTCGGTGGAAGACTCAGTGCTGAAGCGCAAGGCTTCGAGTTCCACCCTAGCATCTTGAAAGCAGTAAGAGTGATGTATGAGGACGTGGCACACGTAGCTGGGAAATAACACCAAAAAGTGACAGTGGTTATTCATGAACTAAGAGGCAGAACAGTGATTTCTGAACATCGCTTCCCATGACTATCACAACATTAAGCCACCTGCGACATATTCTGCTAGTTGCCCATGAAAAAAAACTGTGTACCTCAAAATCTGGTCTCATCTTCATAATGACCAGAACACAGGTGCTTGGCTCGGTGAAATGGGACAAAAATAAGGCAGTGTTTAGGTCTCTGGCAAAGGGTTAGCCAAGTGGCCACATGACTATGTTCTCTGCAAAATGTAACCTGAAATGATTACTGCTTTCTGGATACCTGTATAGAGCAATGAACTGGGCCAGCAGGGAATTCTTTGCCTTTCTGTCCTTTGTTCTGGCTGCTGGGAGTTACATGAGACACAGGTGCTAGAGTTTAGGTTACCATTTTGACCATGAGACAATGAGATGAAAGCAGAACAACTAGCTAGAAGCATGGCTCTCAATGGTGTGGGTCTCCTTACTGTCCCTGCACTTTGTAATTCCAGAACTCATGTATGTTAAAAAAAAAAAAAAAATTCAACTATGCTGATGGTGAGTTCTTATATGCAGCCAATCTATTTCCTGCTAGTGCATCTCTCTTGAGGATAAACTACAAAAGCCAAAGCCCGAAGGAGACCCTTTGTATGAAGAAAATGGACCATATTTACTCATAACATTTTTGGTATATGAAGTAGGTTACAACAAATTGACTCAGATTTACCACTCTGAGGTTTTCTTTTTATTTTTTAATTTTTTTCCTATAATTTTATTGATAAACAAATAGCAATGAGACAGATTCAAATCAAATTGGTAGGACAGCTTCAATAATTAACACATTGCATACATTCTTCCTAGTGGTTAACTGCTGTACAATATGCAGACATGATATCCTATTTACAAACACCATTAGAACAAATCATTCTATTCATTAAGAGAATGTAACTATATATCTATCCTAACCACTGTGAATACACAGATACAAAATGGACATTTATCTGTATCCCCTTTTTTTGTTAAGTTCCGTTATTTGAATATTATAGGTGTGTAAACTCAGAAAAATATTCCAAAAGAGTGCAGCAGCCCATAATAGTATTGGGTCTTCCGCTTGACTGGCAATGTCAGAAATTGTTGACCTGACTCCCTACAGCTCAACATAACAGCATGGCTTTACTTCTTATATTTTGCTTTTATACTTTTTTGCTGGATGGTTAAGACCAAGATAAAGCAAGACCTATGCAACAAGAGTTGTGGCTTTTGGGTCTGATAAGGTCAGTGAAATCCCGTCAGGATTTATCCTGAGATCCTGTACCTCAGATTGTAGAACCTTTGTCAGTGTCAGCCATGTGGATGAGTCACGGCCATTGCTTGGTCAATGTGCTCTCTGTGAAAGCCTGAGAGAGTGTTTTCTCTCCATGTGACTCTTCCTTAGGCACACTCTACATCATTGATCACTTTCCTCTTTGGCCCCATAATCTCCTTGATCAGAAAATTTGGGACACTGAGTTACATGACGTTATCGTACAAGTTCTCATATGTCCTGAGTCTTAACTGACCTTATAAGGCTATTTTATTTATTTATTTATTTATTTATTTATTTATTTATTGGTGGAACTAGGGATTGAACTCAGGCCCTTGTGCTTGCCAGGGAAGCACTTATTCCACTGAGCCATCTCTCCGGCCCTGCCACTCTGAGTTTTAAGTCACTGAATTGCCTGAAGGATAACACAAGTACAGGGTAGAAACAAGACAAGAAAGAAGGGTCAACGAAATCTGGGGAGCACAAAGAAGCCTCAAAGTTAATTCAAAATTGCTAACTATTCCTACATTTTGGCAACTTCAATTCTAAAAATGAGGTCATGGGAATAGTTCATTCTAATTTATGACCTGATCCTATTCTAGATAAATAACATGGCAAACAAGCTTCAACCAAAAACTTTCAAAGATATATTGTAAAAAAGAGGCTCCCTACCCCAAAACCCTCACTTTTGTCTAGGAGAATGAAAAAAGACCCTTTTGTAATCTTGAAATAGAGAACAGTACTACATATTAACAAAGATTCACTCCTTAAAGGTATATACACTGTTCCTCCGTGAAAGACATCAATTTCAATTTCCACAAAGCACCTGAAGGCCTGTTACTACTCTTTTCTAGTTTTAAGTGTAAATCATGTATTAGTGGATTAAAAGATCTACATGACAATTAGTAATTAGAAATGCTTACATTATTCCTGAAAATATGCACATATAACTTATTTAAATTAAAATAACAAGCCAGGTACCATGTTGCATTCTATGGAATTGCAAACTACAGGAAGCTGAGGCAGGAGGAGTTTGAGTTCTAGCAAAGTTGAGGAAACTTAATGATTAAAAAAACCTGTCTCAAAACAAAAAGAACACTGGGCTGTACTCAAATGTTAAATTTCTGGCTGGGTTCATTCTTATTCCAAAAAGCAACAAACAAACAAAAGCCCCAAACAAATAAGCAAACAACAACAAACAGATATGTGAAAGAGGTAGATACTAACCTCTCTTACAGCACCTAGAGTTAAACATCTGTTTATTTCCTTTACTAAGTACCTGGCTTTCCAAGGTCAAAGACCATGTGCTAAGGTGCTATAACTCAGTTCCTCACTCAGGGTCACAGACATTCATTCTGCACTTTTCTAATAAAAATATGAACTTGAGCACGAGGGTAGCCTGTTGCACCTCTCAGCAGCTGCAGTGGGGGAATACAGGGAACAATCTTTGTGGGTTGGTAAAATGAATGACAAGAGTGTGCATGTGTGTCAAAGTATAAATGGTGAGTTTTACACACATTATATGCCATGTTACATTGTGTATACATAACTTTTTTTTAAATTTTTGTTTATTTATTTATTTATGTGTGTGTGTGTGTGTGTGTGTGTGTGGCCAGCTCAGCCCAACAGGGGGCGGGGCTGGCTGGCATGCGGTGCTGGGGGATTGAACCACGGTCCCTGTGCTTTGCTTAGCTTAGCTTATTCTAAGTAGGTGCTCTAGACCACTGAGCCATCTCACCAGCCCCCTATACATAATGTTTTATTGAAATATTTTCTTCTGATTTTTCATGTAGGATGAGCCCAACAGTACAATATCGAATGAAAACCTGCTTTCACACTTTGGGAGAAGGTTGAAAGTGAGTCTCAAGGGAATCAGCTACCAGTGCTTGGATCACATCAGCCTAGGCAGATAGCAAGATAAGACAGACAAAGAAGTGAGAATGAAGAACTGGATTCAGATGAGGAAGAAAACTGTAGTGTAAATAAATATCTGACTAGTCAAAAAAAACCCACTACAAAATGGGGCCGGGGACATAGCTCAGCAGCATACGCACCTGCCGGGCAAGCGCAAGGACCTGAGGTAGAGCCCCAGTACAAAAAACAAAACACAAACAAACAAAAAAAGCAAGTTACAAAATGGTCATGCAGACTGAATGATCTGAAGTTAGAACCAGATTGGAAAATGTCATTAAGTTCTTGCCAGAGTCAAAACCTACTGGAAGGAATGCCACACTCTGATTCAGTGTCAGACGTTGTAAGAGACAGTATGCTACAAAGTATTATGAAATACGCTAATAATGAAATAAAACATTTGATACCATCAATAGTAATACTCAAAAATATATTTCTCATGACACCCATATGAACTAAAAGCCTCGACAGCAGGGCTGCATCATTCTAATTGTCAGACTACAGATTTATGGAGAGGTGGCAGATGTGGCATTGAGATTTTTAGAATAATCACCATCAAGAGATTTAATTTTCCTTCAAAATTGCCTATGTTTTGACCACAAAAAGATCTGCCAAGAAAGAAAGAAATTCCAACAATGTAGCTGGTGTTCACTCGGTTTTTTTTTTTTTTTGAAAACTGATTTGAATTGCGAAGGAATTTATACAGTCTGAATACGTAGTGGACAATTTTCAAAATTTTGTGGTTGTTAAAGATTTTGGCAATATATGCCAAATAAACCTTGCAAATACAGTATAAAAATGTACATCCTAGGGGCCAGGGAGATGGCTCAGTGGAATAAGCACTTCCCTGGCAAGCGCAAGGGCCTGAGTTCAATCCCCGGTTCCGCCAAAAAAAAAAAAAAAAAAAAAACCCTATTACATTTCTTTGGGGGCCTGCCCCTTAGCTCAGTTCTTTAAGTGGCTGCTTCAACAAAGCAGTCAGGCTCAGGTTGCTGTGGTTCGATCCCCACAACACAAGACAGCCAGTCATGCCTTGAAGGCATTCGGAGCAAAAAAAAACCACTTCTGCCATTTGTGTTGAGGATTCACTGTCAGTGTTGGTTTGTTTGTTTGTTTGGGGGCAGGGTATCACTGTGCACTCCAGGCTAGCCTGAAACTGACTGGGTAGCACAGGCTGACCTTGCGCCCCCAGGATCCTCCTGGCTCAGCCTTCCTAGTACGGGGATTACAGGTTTATAACAACACATCTGGCACATCTGGTGTATCACCACCACGGTACTTGGCTTCACAATCAGTCTTATCATCAGGATGGCCACATCTGCCACCTCTCCATAGATCTTTCGAGTCTGACAGTTAGAATGTTGCCGCCCTGCTGTAGAGGCTTTTAGTTCAGATGGGTGTCATGAGAAATATATTTTTGAGTATTACTATTGATGGTATCAAATATTTTATTTGTATTTCATTATTAGCATATTTCATAATTCTTCACCATAAGAGGCCAAGGGTATGTTTTTTTTGAAATCCAAAGGTTGTATGGTATACTTCTCTATTGTCAACTTACAGCAGTTTTTCAGAAATCTCATCTTTGTTCTTACAAATAGTTCCTGTCTGGTCAACTGGCCTTCTTAGTGAACCAGTTTCCAATGTGACATTGGGTTATTTTTGAAATAGGTCCAAAAAGACTGTTCACAATGTCATATAGTTTATTATTGCACAAATAAACACCTGGTGGCTGAGTTCCAGGATAAATTTCTAAAGCCAAGGTGTAAAATAGCATTATATCTACCAGGATGTACTTTTTTTTTTTGGTGGAACCGGGGATTGAACTCAGGCCCTTGCGCTTGCAAGGGAAGTGCTTATTCCACTGAGCCATCTCCCCGGCCCCCTCAACACAAATGAAGCCAGAAATGATTACATTTTACAAGACAACAAAAGTAGATGTTGTTGACAAGTTACACAGCAACTATGACATCACTTAAAACATAAAGCATGGGCCAATGGTTGTGTATTATTCAATTCTAAGCACATCAGACATACATACCTTCACAGTTTACAGAGACAATGACAAGCACAAAATATCAGGGAAAAATGTTAAGAGGACTGAGACTCAAATTGATAAATGATCCATTACAACAGGAAGAACAATATAAAAAAAAAGAACTACTCAAAAGGATCCTGGAGCAGACTGGTAGACAGGTAAGCACTACAAGAACCTAAGAAAACAGCAAGATGTCAAGTATGTCCTACCAAAGAGAGGAAAACAAAGAGGTGTGCTGCCAGTGTGATACTGACGTATGGAACATGCTATTATCATGTGTGCAAACTGTTATTTCTATAGTAGTTTTACTTGTATTTTCATTGTAGTACACACAGGAATTAATTTCTGCTGTTATTTTTTAAATTCAGATAGCAAACGTTGATGCAGAAAATGCTGATGTTTATTCTCAACACTAAGTATATATTTGATATTTTATTTTCTCGCTAAGTGGACACTTGGAGATAAGAAGCTCCTAACAAAAGAGACGAGAGCAATGACAAGCATGGCCAGTCACCCAGAAAAGGAAAGCTAAGCACATGTGCTGCCAGTGTAAGCAGGACTTGGTGTGTACAGAATACGCTGATGTCACGTGTGAAGACTGCCTCTGGTGTGGTTACTGAAGTAAAGATGCTTTCTGCGGTACTTTTGTTTGTACTTTCAATGTAGTTCACACAGAAAGCAACTTCTGTTATTTTTTTGATCCTGTAGCAGATTAAACAGTTAATGGACAAAATGTTAATTTTTATTCTAAACATTTATTACATATTCAAATTTAATGTTTTATTCTACTGATATTTTATTTTCCTGTTAAGTATATACATGGTTTAATAAAACTCATGAAGTTAAAATTAATAATTCACCAATAGAACTATTTTTACAAAAGGAATGTGGGCATTATACACCTGCCATATGGTGCTTTTCAAAAAAATTTGCAGAGATGCTCCCAGTGTTATGGGCCACAGCTCAGCACTGCACCTGGGGCCAGGGATATGGCTCTGAGGCGCAGTGCCTGCCCGGCAAGCATGAGCTCCTAAATTCGATTCCGGATAATAACACTATATCTGGTAAAGGGTAAGTAAATTTATTATTTCATGTGTTTTTTAAACTAGTGTGTTTAAACAGAAGACCCAATGCTATTATGGGCTACTGGACTCTTTTAGAACATTTTGCTGAGTTTACACAGCTATAATATTCAGTAACTGAACTTAGGAAAAATGGGGTACACCGATGAATGTCCATTCTGTATCTGTGTATTCAAAGTGGTTGGGGTAGATATATAGTTGCATTGTCTTAATGA
>NW_004524600.1:7609961-7612684 GCF_000260255.1 Octodon degus | reverse complement strand
TCCGCATCTTGTACAGCAATTAACCACTAAGAAGAATATATGCAGTGTATTATTTGTTGAAACTGTACTTCCGATTTGATTTGAAACTCTCTCATTGCTATCTCTTTGTCAATAAAACTTTGAAAAAAAAAAAAAAAAAGCTGCACAAGGAATGTGTTTAAGAAACTCCACACACACATACACACACAAAGTCATAGTAGTTAGAAATGACATTTAAACTAAAAAAACTCTCATCTGTTAGCTATAGCATTACACATGAAATATTTAAGACATACAAAAGGGCAAAGAGAATACAACAATGAAGGGCCAGCCAAATAGCTCAGCGGATTGGGGTTCGAACACTGGGCCTACCATGCCAGCACCCCCTCTGGAGCGCACTGAGACAGCAATCGAGACTGAGTGTGATGCACGCACCTGCAATCCCAGCTCTTGGGAGGCTGTAAACAGGCAGATCACTATGAGTCTGATCTAGTAGTGAGACCCTGAACACCCTGTAGACCCTTCCTTAAATACAAAAAAGAAAGAATAAAACAGTGAGCATCTATTCAACTTCAAAAAAAAAAAACAACACTACAAACGTTATCTCTCTACATACCTGTCCCAAATCAAATCCTTATCCCTACCTTCTACTAACCTTCTACTATAATTCCTTTATCCTTATATATTTCTTAAAATTTATGACACACATTACATCCACAAAACCAACTAAGTTGTGACTGCTTTTAGAAAAATTGATGGATTTGTTTTGCTAATACTTCACTTAGGATATATGCAAGTTTGTAAGTAGAAGGAGCCAATATGATTTTCCTGTACTTGTACAATCTGGTTTGAGCATCAAGGTTATACTAGACATATTAGATGAGTTAGGGTGGTCGGTCTGTCTGTCTTTCTTTTCTCTCAATGCTTTGGAAGTCCATTTAAAAAGAACGTATTAAAAATTATGTGGTCCTCCCTCTTATTTAATAGATCTTTAAGACAACTGATGAATTCTACTTCTACTTTAGTCAGTTTTGCTGTTTTCCTATGAAATTTCCTATTTCTTCTAAATCTTTAAATTGACCTAGCATAGTATGCTTCATGATTTTCTTAGTCATCTTCTAAACTCTCTGCTGCAATAACCTTTTTCATTCTACTATCATTTGTCTCTATTTTTTTAACTCCTCTCAATCTTGCTGAAAGTTTGTCTACTTTGGTTAATCTCTTCAGAGAACAAACTACCACCAGTTGCTCCTTTGGATTTATTAAGTTATTTGTCTATGTCTACAGTTTCTCCTATAGATTTATTCCATTCTTTTACTAGTTGTTACACTGGAGAGTATTTAGACTGACTGCTTAATACTTTAGTTTTTAACTTTTGAAGAACATTTAAGGCTATTGTAGTACAGGGCTTTAGGTGTGACTAGAGTTGGGCATATATTTTTATTATCCCTTGGTTCTAAGAAAATTTTAATTTCTATCAACATTTTTCTTAGACTTTTTTATTTAGAAGTCCTTTGCTTTTAGAAATGCATGTTTTTAAAGCTCATCAGTGATTGAGGAAATGGTAAAAGAATGAGACACTACCTATCAAAAAGCAAGTAACGAAGAATGGTGGCAAAGGCGTGAGTGAACCAGCATTCTCTTGTAATATGACATAAAAACTACAGAAAGCAGTCTGTAGGGATGGTGGTGGCACAGGAAGCTAGCCCTGTGGCTTGGAGAGAGTCCATCGCCCCCTGCCCACTGCCCACCTGGGAGCCAGACCTGTAGATGGCACACAAGACATTCATTTTCAATAAATGATAAAAATGAAAAAAAAAAAAAAGGGAAAAGATAAAAAGAAACAAGAAAAAAAGGTAATCTGCCAGAGGTTATTCAAATAACTTAAATAATAAATACACATATGTGGGATTTCAGCTAAGGGGTACACATGTATCTTAAGTAAGTAAATGGAATACAAATCTTGTTAATAGAGACAACTGTAAGACTCATGAAAGTGCAGCACAGTTCCATATAAAACACTACCAAACATATTTTTATGAACTATAAAAATGCAGATGTAGACATTTACAACAATACTATCTTATAGAATAAGAAAAATTACATAATTTTCATGAGTTCATTTTGACTTATGTATCTAGCTTGCATTGACTTACACTTGCCAAAATATTAGCAGTTATTCTTCTCAGACAACTGACACATCAGAGTGATCTTGTGCTCCCCCCCCATGTCTTAGTCAAGGCTGGATTTTTTTTTTTTTTTTTTTTTGCGGTACCATGGGTTAAACTCAGGACATTGTGAAATCTGGGTTTTAAAAGTATCAAATATTTATTAGTTTTACTACAAGAAAAATAAAGTTATTTCTATTTTGAGTGAAAGTAACCTGCCCACCATATATGACCTAAAATTAAGACATGGTCCAATTAAGTAGTTTGGTTTTTTTTTTTTTTTTTTTTTTTTGGCGGAATGAGGGATTGAACTCAGACACTTGCGCTTGCCAGGGAAGCGCTTATTCCACTGAGCCATCTCCCCAGCCCCTAATTAAGTAGTTTTATCCTGTTTCTCAAGTCAATGCCTAGTATGAGTTTGATTTGTCAAATATTTCCTTTTAATAAGAAGCAAAGTTCAAAACTACAGCTGTCCTACTTATAGGAAATGGCATTTCTAGCTTTCTATAAAAATGTACTATTGAGGGCCGGGGAGATAGCTCAGTAGAATAAACACTTGCCTGGCAAATGCAAGGT
>NW_004524600.1:7575223-7609861 GCF_000260255.1 Octodon degus | reverse complement strand
AAAAAAAAAAAAAAAAAAAAAGTACCATAGAAGCTGAAACAGTTTCTCCTCTGTTTAGTAATCTTGTGGACAAGAATACACTGTATTTTAGGTCCTCTCATCAGTGCCTCTGACTTTGTAGTTGTACTCATAAATATAACTTAAGCAACTGCAAGAACTTCCACCTTGTTATCACCTGGAAAACACCGCCACCTCCTGGCTCTGAAGGCAAACTTCACCAGCCTACCATGTCTAAAACTTCTCACTAAAAAAGCAGTAATAACCTTAAAATCTATTCTATAAAAAAAAAAAAAAGTAGAATGTCACTACTTTGCGTATGTTCATGTGATAGCTGAGGACACTGTGTAAGGGCCTCCAACAGTGCAGTAAGACATTCCATTTTGCCTCTTAGAAAGCAGCACCCTTCCACATCTCCTCAGAGTACGCATACACTGTACAGAAGTGGGCTCTGCGGTGTCTGGGGGCAGCACTTAGCATTCATCTGTGTGACAGTGGGTCAGTTACCTGACTCCAAAGTTGTCATTTCACTGGAGATGGTGTCATCTGCACCTCCTGGGTGCTTTCAAGGATTAACTATGATTACGGCAGTACGGAGCACACAGCACATGTGCATTCGATGGTAGTCCCCACTGCTTGACGGGTTCACAGACAACTGCACATGGTACCTATACAGCTATTAAAGGAACTGGCAGTAAAGTGGAGAAATGATCGGAGCAACAGATGAAGACAAAACCTCAATACGTTTGGTGATAGTCAGCATACTATGGTAGTCTCTTTCGTAAGTTTTACTGGAACACAGCCATGCTTGTGTATCTGTAGTGAGTCTGACATACACCAAATGACCCACCAGTCCAAAATATTTTCTATGAGGGCCTTTAAGAAAGTTGTTTTCTGGGAGAAGTCAATGAGGCACTGTTAAATAATGATTAACACTAAGAGATGCAGAGTCTGCACTTTGGAACCAGGGATTGAACTCAGATCCTTGTGCTTGCCAGGGAAGTGCTTATTCTACGGAACCATCTCCCTGGCACTGCACTTTTAATTAAAATGAATAAGCTAGCATGAGAGGAGACATTTGAAGGAAATATGGCTGATGAAAGTGGACACACATGCATTTGATAATAGATGATATCATGGAATTAATAATAATTTTGTAGGTGAAATAATAATAATTTGTCTAGTTACACAGAAAACATACTTATTTCTTAGAGATTATGCTAAAATACCCAGGAGGGAATGTAATCTGTAGCAACCTTAATTTCCTGAACCCAGTAACGTATTTTAGATGATTCTCCTGATGTCTGAAATTTTGCCGTAAGAATCCAACAATTGGATAATGTATTCTGAAGTAATGCAACCAATTCTACAATCCCAAGAGTCTAATATAAGAAGAAAAAGATACAATACAGGCAAAGTTAAAATGACATTAAATTTTCACTTTAATTACAGAACTACTGTTAAGATAAATTATCATAAAAAGCTGAACTTCCCATTTTACCTTCAACTTGAAATCATACAATCATGTTCCAAGGGGCACTAGGGGAACAGTTAGAAACAGCATCTGGCCAACAAAAAATTTTTCTTTGCCAAGGAAAGATTTATATAATATAACACCTCTATCATACAACATGTAATATACACCTAAATAAATGCAAAGCATTTGACATACAAAACTCTCAATGACTTGCATGAAAATGATTGATTATTTTTATGGAAATTAACAATAAGTCTGAGGGCTGCCAGCAACTATTAAAAAAAAACAAACAGTAAAGAAGACTGTATTTTGTGCTTCAGTCTGTGAAATTATTTGTAATGCTGTCTAAATGTATGTAGTAGGGGCATACTGAAATGATGATGATTTCCTGAATGAGTGCTTATGGATGAGTTCAATGGTTTATGCAGTATAAAATAGTTACAGCTAGAAAAATGAAGTGTTTTGTAATATATAAATGCACAATCTAGTATACATCCCATCTTAACAATGCTTAAGGCAGCAGCCTACTTAAGAATTTTACTGTTTAAACACAGAAGCAAACATATCGATAAGAGAAATTTGGATTTGAAGACTATACTCATGATTATAGTGGAAGGCCTGTTCCAGGGCTCTAGCTGTGACTACTTACTCCTTTATTAGCATACAAAATGCAAATATTACCCACAGAATTGTCCTGAAGAATTAATGAGAACCTCATAAATTATAATAAGCTTTATCAAACTAATGTCAGATTAGTCAATGCTAATATTAACATTAATTTTAATGTACTACTGTAAATAATGAGGAAAAAAGTGTTTCTTGGCTTAAGATAGACTTTTTTTAATGTATTGAGTAGAGTCTACAGGGTCTCACTACACAGATAGGACTCATAGTGATTCTCCTGTTTTCAGCCTCCAAAGAGCTGGGATTACAGGCGCGCGCCACTATGCCCAGACTCAATCGAAGTCTCAGTGTGCCCCACGAGTGGGCTGGCATGGCACGTCAGGGATCGAACCCCGGTCCCTGCATACTATATGGAGCCTGCTGACCAGCCCAGTGTAGCGTCACACACCATGGTGTCCTCTATGCCCTGGAGGCTGACGGAAAGCTGTGGCTCCCAGCTGCCATGCAGCATCTCAAGAGTATCTTACTGCACTCTGCTAACAAGAGGAAAGATCAAAATTCAAAATTCAAAGCACACTTCTACTCTTTGAGTATAGCTTTTGTAAAACAAACCATAGTAAGCCACAGACCATCTGAATGTACTAACAACTTTATTTTATTTTTGCAGTACTGGGGATTGAACTCAGGATCTTATTCTACTGAGCTATCTCCCTGGCCCCATACAACTTTAAATTCAGGGATTCAAACTCAAAGATGAAAAATTAGGCATACTGATTCTTACATGAAAAAAAAAAATTACTTTACATTTCTTAGTACTGCATGTAAACTTATTAATACATACTTTTAAAGTAGGAAGAGGGCTGAGGAGATAGCTCAGTAGAATAAGCGCTTCCCTGGCAAGCACAAGGGCCTGAGTTCAATCCCGGGTTCCGCCAAAATAAATAAATAAATAAATAAATACATACATACATACATAAATAAAGTAGGAAGAATGTCATTTCTGGTTACATAAATAGAGAAAGAAAAAAGTCATCTATAACCTTAACATAGTAAGGCTTTTTTTTTTTTTTCTATGTTTACACAGCCCTTGTTTTTAGGCTGCTAAATACGTATCTCCATCGGTGCATGTTAAACACAATTGAGACATGCACATGCAGTACTACGTTCCTACAAAAGCACTTTATAAAAATCTCCAATGACTCGAGATATCAAAAATAACCACATTCAATGATTTTTTTCTGAATACTGATC
Source organism: Octodon degus (assembly GCF_000260255.1). Lineage (NCBI taxonomy): Eukaryota > Metazoa > Chordata > Mammalia > Rodentia > Octodontidae > Octodon > Octodon degus. The sequence continues at coordinate 7,606,512 of NW_004524600.1, read as the reverse complement.
ACTTGTATTTGAGATTAACCATCTCACATCCTTTCTCACATTTCTTACTGTATTATAAATGACCATAAGTCTAGAGTTTTGTGTATTCCTTCTACTGAAAGCGATTTGTCTCATGATTAACTTGTTCTATAGCTCTGCATTACCCTCATTCAATTAATTCTACAACAATGAACTGGACATCTAACCCCAGACCCCATGCCAGTGGACAGGGACCATCAGTAAACAGGACCTGATAAAGAAACAGTGCTCTCAGTGTTGAGGCGAGCTAAGAGCAGGAGCTACACAGACCTGAAGGAGAAGGAACAGCAGCATAGCTACCTGGGGGAGGAATTACAGGGAAAGAGAAGGCAAGATCAGGCTGGAAATGTTGCCTGGGATCAAATCATGCCTTAGTCCAAGTTACAGATTTTCACATTTACTCCAAGAGCACTCACTGGTGATCTACAAGAGAAGCCTCCCTCCCCCCAAAAAAGATACAGATTTATTTTGAAAAATACATCTCACCATCACTTGTGCAATGGGAGGACTAGAAGGGTAAGGACACCCAGACAGGGCCTACTATCATAGTCAGGGAAGAGACGACGGCAGTGTGGTCCACAGTGGTGGAGAGTAGTCAAGGCATTCTCAGGGCACAGAGCATACATACAGGGCTTTACGATTACTATGGGGATGAGGAGACGAGACAGGAAGAGTCGATGGTTTAAGGTCCGCGGTTTAACCTGGCACAGGACACATCTGCGGAAGAGCAGGTGTGCAGGGCAAACAGGGTAACTGTTCTGCACATCTTTAACTGAGGGAACTTGTAAGATATCCAAGAGGAGATACAGAACAGATAATCAGAGAAGAGTCCGTTGCTCAGGACAGGTCGAGGTCTACATTAGAAATCAAACTTGGAAATACTAGTACAGAAGGCAATTTAAATCACTGGTAAAAAAAAAAAAAAAAAAAAATCAAAGACACTGAGAACCCGATAACTGAGGCTGAGCAGCTGTCCTGCTCCTAGCCCCACCGGCAGGTTACTCTGTATAACTTTATCATAGCACTTTTCCACACTATCCTTAAACTTCATTACAGGGAAGTAGTTCCTGCTTGTGTCCACTGGTTAGAGGACAAACCCCTCAGAAGCATAACCAAACTTTACTTACTTCTGTACCCCAATCCTGGCGTGGTTCCCAAGGCACCATACACATTCAAGAAAAAAAACTACAGTGTCTTCTCTCTTAGCTTGAGATTATTTAAAACAAACAAACAAACAAACAAACAAAAACAATGCTTACACATACAGAAAATCTCCATGAACTCTCTGGGAGAAACCCACATCTACATTACGACCTAGATGATTAAGGGGAGGTTATTGCATTACTGAACACCACTGTGGGGCCTCATTGTCCTCACTTGTAAAATAGGTCCAATAACAGAATCAAGCACAGATTGCAGTGAAAATTCAGTAAAATTTCACGTTATGTGCTCAGCACAGTGCTTTATGCAGTGCATTAAATTTGGCCATTTTCATTGTTACTATTATTACCTCCTTTCTTCCTCTTCCACAGACAGAGAAATGTTCAAAAATGGAAAAGATTTCTGGTTACTCATTGCACTCTCTCTCAAGAGAGGCTGCAATTGTGTTTTGGGAACATAAAAAATAGAACATGTTTCTTCAAGTTTAAAAGCAAGTGGCAAATTAGAAATTAAAATACTGATGTATCTAGTAAGTCAACTCAGTACTGGGGGAAAACATGCTTAAATTTAATCATGAATTAAGAGGAAAACACCCCAAATAATGAAAAGTAATTTCAAGCAAAAACAAATAGTTGACTGTCAGGCTTTTCTTTAGCTCTTAGGTATGGGTGCAGGTCATAAAGGAAATGAAAAAGATCTTACCTACAAAACTACATTAATTAAAAGTACAATAGTTCAGGATAGTAAGTTTAAAAATTAAGATTAAGACAATTTCATTTAATTTGTAAAATGTCAGTTTTCTTGAGCAGGTCTTTCATGTGTTCCTATTTCCACTTAATATAAACTACCATTTTATTTATTTATTTACTTATTCACATAGCTCGAACTCTTAGTGATCCTCCTGTTTTCAGCCTCCCCAGTGCTGAGATTACAGGCATGTGCCACCACACCCAGTCTCAGTGGCCAGCTCAGTGCGCCTGGGAGCGGGGCTGGAGCTGTATATGGTGCCTGGAATCAAATCCAGGCCCTTGAGCTTGCCTAAGCAGGTGCTTAGTCCACTGAGCTATCTCATAAGCACTATAAACTACCATTTTAAACACTAGAAAGTTTTATCTCAGGGGCCGGGGAGATGGCTCAGTAGAATAAGTGCTTCCCTGGCAAGTGCAAGGGTCTGAGTTCAATCCACAGTTCCACAAAAAAAAAAAAAAAAAAAGGAAAGAAAGAAAGAAAGAAAAAGAAACCCTTATCTCTCTACAAAGAAGCTTGGTTTATTTCCTGATTACCCATAATAGGAAGTTACAATTTACCAGACCAATTTAGTCATTGAATTAATGCTAATATAATTTTTAAAATGTCATTTTTACCTGCAAGTATAAATGTTAATTCAGTAGGTAGCTAATGAACTAAACAAATCCTCTTCTAGCTTCTGGCCAGTCTAAAGTCAACATATAGAGATCAAACCTATTTTCTACTATGTCAAGGATGCAAATGCAGTATCCTGAACCACTCATAACTCACCAAAAATTTAATCAAGAGAAAGCATCACAGAAAAAAATGAAATTTCCTATTTGGACAGTTTCCTTCTGATAGTTTTAGGAGAACTACCCTTCATATAAAATATCTGCTTCAATATTAAAAAAAATGTGTTTAAAGTGTATATCATGTATCAGTAACATGTTCAGAAAGGGAGGATGAAATAAAGTTTTAGAAAAATAGGGAATATTCAAACTTCTCTGATTTAAAAATAGCAAAGAGTAAAGAAATACAATGGAGCGAAGACAAACAGGATTATAAAGTGGATCTCTTCCCTCATGCAAGCCCTTTTACCAAAGCTGATCACATCTGAGGAACTGAACGTAGTGTCACTTAAAAAAGCTAATACGGAGAACTTAGCTACAGATCGGAAGACGTGATTTTTAAAATCTGAAATTAGTAACACTGATTTTAAAGTAGCACAACAAGAAGGTGAGTAATTTGGTAATAACATTCAAGTAATCATTCTCATGTAGAAGATATTACAAGAATGGTAAGGAAGCTTTCTACTTTAAACTAAATTAGCCAACTTTTTTTTTTTTTTTTTTATAAAAAAACGCTGGAGACAGGCTAACTTTACTTAAAAAGAACTTCAGCTAGCAATTTTGGAGATTGAAGGGCACAGCACTAGCACTGACGTGACCTGGTAGGTGCAGGCCTTCCTACGAGCAGGGCAGCAAGGCAATGCAGAGTACCAGGGTACGAAACAGAGCGGCTCACACGCTAGTGCGTGTCCTCAGCCATGAGTCCACCCTAGTAACTAACTGAACCCAAGCATTTCCCCAAGGCACCACTCCCTATACACCATAACAACAGTTCACCTTCTTAATACCCACACATAAAACTTCGGACATACCTAATTTAGGGGAAACGAACCACATTCAAACCACAACAAGAACACTGGTATTTAACTATTAAAAAGGACAAAATAAAAACTATGAAGAAGCTGATCCCCCACGAATACTGACTTCACTGACCTTGATAGGGTTTTAATTTTGAAGTCACTTGTAAGATGTTTCTTATGGGCAAGCGGTTGAGAACCAGTGGGCTAAAACACCATAATAGGTAATCAAAATGATGGAATTTCCCTTTCAGTAAGTCTTTAAACAGGGCCATATTCTTATATTGGGACTCTTTTATCATAAGGAACATCAAGATTTGTACACTGTTTACCATGGCTTGTTTTCTGATCTCCATTCCTGCTCCAAACTGGCACAATCTGCCTTCTGCCTCTACACAGTACAAAATGTTACAAAAGAGCAGCTCACTGCTGAGGCCTGTGGCACAGTTGATATGGGGCAGCTCCCAAACAGAAAGCACTGGGAACCTCTGACTTTCAAACTTCTTCTTCTGCACCCCTACCCATCCTGACTTTTGAGATTTTCCTTCCATCTCAAATATTTCTGTCTGTTCCTTAAGTTAAAAGTTCTTCAATGAAGTGTACAGTAGTTCCTGAAAAGCTTAAAACAATAGTTTCGGAGGTTAGGAACCTCCAGAAATTGTGTAAAGGTAAATCCACACGGGTGCTGTAGGAGGCCAGTTTTCCTCCTATCTTCCAACAGGTTTAAGACCCCTAAAAGCTGTAAACCTCCACCGTAAGTCCTTGTCCTCCGGAAGCTTGTCAGGCTTCAAATGCTATCCATGAGTTGACTGCAGCTGGCTCTTACCTCAGACCTAACCCAGAGATCTGCTTCTGTATTCCCAAATATCAGGTGGGCACATTTTTTTTTAAACCAACACATTCAAAACAAACTCACTGATCCCCTCAGAAATATTTGTTCTGTCTCTTAACTTCAGTGAATGGAAATTTCAGAATCGTCTTTTATCTCTCACTTTTAAATTCAAATCTAGCTTATTTTCTAAGCCAACAGTTTTATTTTAGGGTCTCTTGTATGTTATGGCTACAGCCTTCAAATGAAACTCTTTTCTGCTTGCACTCTCTAAGATCTAGTCCATCTCAAACAGCCACCAAAATTATCTTCCTAACTATGTCACACTCCTACTTAAAAAGCCACGTCTTGGCTCTCGGAGGCAGGCACACCAGACTCTAACCTGCTTGGGCTGGAGTGCACTGCACACACCCCACTACAGCCCTCCTTTTACAACCTCATCTACTTCCAGTCTGGACTTTGTCCCATCCCCCTCTCTATGCACTCTTTCACGACTGTGCACCTGTCTACAGTGCCTTCTCTACTCCTTCAACTAAGCAACTCTTAGAACTGCACATTTAGTAGAGTAACTGCTGGGAAGCATGCTCTTCGGTTATACACCAGGACTATCGCCTAGAACAAAACTGGCCAAGCAAAGAACCCTTCTAGCAGTTACACCCCAGTGGAAAAAAGATAACATATAGATAGGCCAGCAATTAAAATTATCAGTGAATATAATCTAGGAAATAAAACAATAAAAGAAAAAGTAGCTGGTAGCCAGGTAGTGGTGCACACCTGTAATCCCAGCATTCAGAAGGCTGAGGCAAGAGGATCGCTGCCAGTATGAAGCTAGTCTAGGCTAGAGTGAGTTCAACAGCAGCCTAGACTACAGAGTGAGATCCTGTCTCAACAAAACAAAGCAAAAACAAACAAACAAAAAACCCAAAAGAAAGAAAAAGTCCAGGGTGAACGATCTGCAAGAAGTATTTCAACCATATACAAGGAAAAATGATTCTTTAAATGAGATCTTGAAGGATAAGGAGCCTGTCACAAGAAACACTAGCAGAAAGTTACCCCAGCAAAGCACTTGGCAAATGAAAGGTCTTATCTGTCTCATACAGCCCACTAGACTGTAAACACCAAGCTCCCTGAAGTGAGGTGCTTATTTTATTTTGTTTTGTTTTGGCAGGGTCTAGTTAGGTAGTGCAGAACTGGGGATTGAACTCAGGCCCTTGCGCTTGCCAGGGAAGTGCTTATTCCACTGAGCCATCTTCCCAGCCCTTAGTTTTATATTATGTTTTGAAATAGAATTTTCAAGTAGCATCAAACCACTCAATTTCTCCAACAGTATCCTATTACTTTCCTATTTCACTTTCCAGTATATTCAGCTTAGTGCTGCTGTACCTAGCAGTTTATTATTCGTCATAGTTTAGACCTCCAAATCTTGAACAACTGCATTATAGTTTTTAAAATATGTACATTTTGATATGAGAAAATATTTTAATTAACCACACCTGTAGACCGTCAGCACTTCCAATATTCCATTTTCCTTCCCCTAAGTTATTCCTTTTGTCACTGTGGAAACATCCGCATATAGTTACACAGGCCTAGACAAAGCCTCTACTATACACCTACACTAATGGTAGTCTACTGCCTCCTGCCACAAACATGTCAGTACGCTACTGTACTGAACACTCTAAGCAATGGTAAGTATTTACATTTCGAACATATCTAAACAGTAAAGGTACAGTAAAATGTCACCAGGCAGCCTATGACTATGATTGTACAAATGGTTTTATATTGTATATTAAAGCAAAAGTTTTAAAATTATTCGTCACCCAAAGGTTTTCTCTGCTATACTGACGTAAGATTAATGTCAATAAGATGCTAAGAAGGAATTATTTATATAGCTTTTTAACCTGTTGAGCCATGTTGCATCCTTGACCTCATACTCCCAAGAGTGAACAGTCCCTTTGAGATTACCACACCGAATATCTGTTGAAGATGATCTAATGAACTGGGATGTCATGTCTCCTGTGACCAGCCTAATCTGTGACCACCAAAGGTCCTACAACATGGCCAGTTCATAAGCAACTGAGGGGTGCTCAGCACAACTTCTCTGGGCTATAGATGCATATGAGAACCTCACTGGAGGCCTGAGCAAGTGAGACAGAAAGGCTTTGTGGCTTAACAAGTGCATCTCACAGATTACACAAGGCGAGACAGTTCTTATTCCACAGAGGCTTCAAATTCATATATGTTCTATAAATGTTGATTATGGGCATAATTAAGACCAATCTTTGTATTTATGCTTTTGGGTTACACAGTCTTTGTATCTGAAGAATAGCAACATCAGTCCCCGAAAAGGTGTGCTGGGAAGAACAGTAGGGAAACATTAATGATGTGTTAGAACTTTGTCTCAAAACAAGTTTTGTTGCAGACAACAGTACTGACACCCTAGAGTCTTATTCTCTTAAAACTTTCCTGACACAGACATTAATGCATATAAAATAAAAGATATGTATATATATTCTTGCTAAAAACAAAACCAAACAAAAAAACCCAGGATCATTTCTTCTCTCTCTTATTTTAATAGTTTTTATTTTTTATTTTTATTTTTATTTTTTAGGGAAGGGTCTACAGGGTGTTCAGAGTTTCACTACTAGATCAGACTCGTAGGGATCCGCCTGTTTACAGCCTCCCAAGAGCTGGGATTACAGGCGTGCATAACCACACCCAGTCTCAATCACTGTCTCAGTGCACCCTGGGGGGCAAGGCTGGCACCATAGGCCAGGGGATTGAACCCCTAGCTCCTAAGTCTGCTTGCAGGCACTTTAATCCACTGTGCTATTTGGCTGGCCCTCTCAATAGTTTTTAGATCAAAAATTCATAATGGCTATGATGATAATATTAACATTATATCAATACTAAGACTATCATGGCCAGTATAGTGGCTCAACTTAACATAATCAGCTAGACTACACTTTCTTTAAACTCTATGAAAGTAAAAGTCACACCTCTAAACACAAATGTACTATTTGACAATCTCCTTGGTGTACGGAGGTTATAAAAAAGCAACTAAAATAAAATCAGCATATATGTAAAAACAAAGCATAAAATTTTATGCCCACATATTAAAACAAAATCTAATATATTTTATATAATCTATATTTTATGAAACACATTTCAACTAAAAACAAAACATAGTAGGCAAAACAGGAAAGATTCTGCAATTCATTTTGTTAACTAGACACATTTCACTTAAAAAAGCTAACAATCTCAACAACAACCTAAACAAAGCTAAAAATTATCCAATTATTTCCCTGGTTAGGTAGCCTCCAATATTTGGTTTTAGTTTTACTATGAACAAACACTTTTGCAACCCTTCAAAGTCATTAGTGGGCTACTTGAATTATTACAGCAGAACAGCAATTTCAGCTATTTCTAAAATTACAGGAAAGCCACTATTTAGAGCAAGTATAGTGACACAAAAAATCAAGTTAGATGGCTTCACAATGACACTAACAAGTTTCAAGTTTACCATCGAAAAAGGTTACACAAGTAAAAAACACTGTCTTCTAAAGAAAGACTCATTCTAGTAAATGAAACCAATGGGGTCTATTCCTTTTATTCAGAAGCACCACACAGCTAAACAACCAGGCAAGTCCTCAGGGAACAAGCATTTCAACAGCTGCAACCCTGTGCCAGACTAGGCTTTGTTGGCTTTCCTTTCCAAGAAACATAGATGTCTCCCTTTACTTAGTCCATCTGCTGTAAGTGATAACCAGATGTCTGTGTCACAATCAAAATTTAAAAATAGGACCCTCCCTTCTCACAACCTAACGACAAAGTCCAATGGTCCATGATAAAAAAAAAGGCTTTAGTGAAAGCCTGTAAACAAAAGAAACACAGCATTCAAGTGATCTAACGGTTCACCTTTAAAGTACCTAGTACCACTAAGAGTATTTGCTATTGTATTTTCAGCTCTTTAACCACAGTTCTAAGTGCTTTACACTTAATTCTCATAGAAGCCTTATGAAGTGGTACTAATGTTAATTCCATAGTGCAAATGAGGAAATTGAAGTTTAGGGCCCTGAGACACATGTGTCCAGGGCTCTATCACTGACAAGCAGAGCTATGATGCTAAACACAGGTAATTTGCACCCACAGCCCATGCTGCTAAATGTCACACCCATGCTAATCCCAGGAAATGTAACTAATTCATATCAAAACTCTGTCTCTGGGACCAGTGAGATGGCTCAGTGGAATAAGTGCTTCCCTGGCAAGCGCAAGGGCCCGAGTTCAATCCCCAGTTCCACAAAAATAAAAAACAAAAAACCTCTGTCTCAAAGAGAAATGGTTGTACTCTTATTGTACAGGTCCTGCTTTACCTTGGTCTTATCCATCCAGTAGAAAAGTATGAAGATGAAATATAGGAAGTAAAGCCATGTTGTTATGTTGAGCTGTGGGGGACTCAGGTCAATAATTTCTGACATTGCCAGTTAAACAGAAGACCCAATACTATTATGGTCTACTGGACTCTTTTAGAATATTTTGCTGAGTTTACACACCTATAATATTCAATAACGGAACTTAGAAAAAATAGGATATACAGATGAATGTCCATTTTGTATCTGTGTATTCAAAGTGGTTAGGATAGATATATAGTTGCATTCTCTTAATGAATAGAATGATTTGTTCTAATGGTGTTTGTAAAAAGGATCTCAAGTCCGCATCTTGTACAGCAGTTAACCACTAAGAAGAATATATGCAGTGTGTTATTTGTTGAAACTGTACTTCCGATTTGATTTGAAACTGTCTCATTGCTATCTGTTTATCAATAAAATTTTGGAAAAAAAAGAAATGGTTGTAGTTTATCAGAAAAAGAAAGGGAAACAACTAATTTTCTGGAAGTAACTAATGGCAAAGATATTTTGATTCACTTCTTTGAAGATGTTAAGTCCTCCTCTACCAAGTTATATCCAAACATATCATGGGCCAAAGTCTATAGCCAGATATCTACCATGCTAGTACAATTCATTAGCTGTGTTACTGGCACATGTCCTGAGAAAACTCACATAATCTGGTCATCAATATTCTTTTTTAATGAATGAATGTTCTACTGCATGATGAAATTAACCAACAGTTAAATTTCTGGTTTACATTTTTTTGGTGCATTGTAAAGTTTTCTTCTTATTGACTTCTCCATGAAGGTTGATCTGAACTGCCTCAGACATCACCTTAGTATGTTTTAAAATGTTCAACAGCACCTCTGGAATATATTTCTTATCATAATTATTAGTATATAATAAAACTAGCCATGTAACATAAATTCTCTTTTACCTGCTAGTCACAAATAAGACCAGATGAGCATAATTTCTGATGTGATGTGATTCCTTTCCACTAATAACATACTACTGGAATCTTACTTTTTAGCAACTATACAAGCACAAACATTTGATTCTGCCTAAGGAGAAGGCTGACTGTGTCAAAATACGGAATTCAAGTTTGTCATGTAGCCTGGAAAGACCTCAGACATACATGCAGTTTCTCAGGCTCCTAAAGAGGTGGTTATGTGACTAAAGCAAACCTTGTCCTACTCAAGTTATGTCAGTCATCTGTTCTTTTTATTTTTGTTTTTGTTTTTTTTTTTTTTTAAAAAAAACTATTCATATTTGAAAAAATTTGGCAGCTTGTAAATTTCAGCCCTAAGATTAAAAAATTAAAGTTTTAGGAATCTATTATTAGATTTTGAAAGTTCACTTCATCTACCAGACATGTCTCTGAAGTCAAATAAAAATATCACTTCCATCTAGTAACATGTTAAACTTCAAAATATACACATGCAAGATACGAACATGTAACATGATTGTGAGTCATACTCCTGGATTTCAAAAACATCTCACTTAGCAGGCAAGTTGACATTCACACACCAGTAACTATAATACCAGGCAGTATGTAATTAACATAAAAGGCAAACTATGCCTGTCACTTTTTGCTACCCGTTACATCATTTCTCTGCTTTCTACAAGCACACAAAGAGCAGCTGAAGGGCAAAACATCTCTCATTGTTACACAAACCTGGCACCTCAAAACAGGTAGGAACAAATTTCAAGGAATCTTTATTGTTTCAAGTGTCATAATATAGCAAAATTTTCAAGCCACTAAAATCAATCTAAATTTTGTTTTTCATAGCAATAATTTTTCTTTTCTTTTTTGGTTTTTTGAGACAAGGCCTTGCTATGTAGCTCACACTGGCCTTGAACTATGTAGTCCAGGCTGGCCTTACACTCCTGGCTATAATACTGCCTCAGCCTCCTTAGTGCTGGGCTCACAGGTGTGAGCCACCACATCACCTAGCTTCATAGCAATAATTTCATCATGTAGTCTGTGATGCAACAGAAAGAAATCAATCACCAGGTTATTACTGGCCTCCTTTATTAAAAAATAGTACTCAAGCCAATTATTTATGCAGTATTGGCTGATGTTTAAGTAACATGCCATACATATGCATAAATAATGACATGCTCCAGAAATATTGTTTCATTATTTGTTCTACTTTATAGAGAATTCTGTATCCTCTACACATAGATACACCACCATAATTTTTTGTTTTCTTTTGTTTTGAGATAGGGTCTATGTAGTGCAGGACAGCCTTGAACTCACTACTAAGACCTGAATGGCCTCAGCCTCTCCTGCTGGGATTACAGGCGTGAGCCATCACACCCAGCTCCATATAAAAATTTTGATGTGACAATTTCCCATATGAATAAAAATGTGAGGAAATAGCTTAAGTACTTCCCTCAAATTTGGCAAACATAACTTTAGTCAAATACTCAAATGCAAAATGATCAAAATAGATTTACGTTAAGGGCAATGTTTTTTTTTTTTTCTTGGCAGAACTGGGGATTGAACTCAGGCCCTTGCGCTTGCCAGGCAAGTGCTTATTCTACTGAGCCATCTCCCTGGCCCCTAGGGCAATGTTTTTTAGAATGAGAATTGTGAAAATCTAAAGTTCAATTTGAAACACAAAGAAGGCTCTCTGTTAAACACTCTTTCACCTAAAAGAATGACTGTGTTCTGTAGTATAGCCTATCCCTTCTTCCAAAATTCCTTTTACCGTAAACAACTACAAGTATTTTCCCAAGGACATATATTTTGAAAAGCCCATAAGAAAAAATACTAACAGCATAAAACAAGCATTTTTTCATTGGGACACTTATTTACATAGTGGAATTAAGACAACACCAAATGTTGGGAATGTTGGGACAGAGAAAGCAAGAAGTGGACTGTTAAACATCCTTTGATTCCTTAATCCAAAGACAAATATTGAGGTTTTCTTCTTGATCTTTATTTTCCAATGTTCACACTTCCTACTCTCTTTAAAGGAAACTGCCCTCCATCTTGCACATACAAGAAATACTGAACCTAAATTTCAGATTAAAATCTTAACATGCAAATGCTCGACTCAAAACTTCCATATTCTGGCTGGCCCTCCCTCATTCAGGAGAGTACAGAGGAGCAGATCATACCAGCTTCTGAGGTGGACTGACCGTACAGAATCTAAAAAGGGGGTGGGGTGGGGGACCACTGAGGCAGAAGAGAAGCCAGACTTGCCAAAAATGACAGAGGGGACAAACAGAAGTTGTGGTTGACAAAAATGCATCTATGATTTATCAATTTTATTTTCATCATTAATCTTCCACTTTTATACAGGGAACCTTACCACACAAATGTTATTACTGTAGTAGGTATGTTACCTTCCCAGAGTGCCACCGGGAAACCTCATTTACTGACCTAAAGTCCTTTTGCAAAGTAGTAAACCCTTAGTTTGTGGTGCACGGCTAAAGAGAATAAACTGATGGAATATTTCACAGGGCATATCATTTTCAATCAGACAATGGTGAAAGTTCTTCATTTGAAGGAACTACCATTTTCTCAAACTTTGAAAGAACCTACAAATTACAGCGGGACGAGTGCATATTCTCCTTATAACTGTCTTTTCCAATTTCCCCAGAGAAGTTGTTACCTATACGCTCCACACCAAGCTTGTTCTCTTTTCTCGAGCACAATTTTAAGGCATGTTCTTAATCCTAAAGTCACAAGCTCACACTAGATATGCCAGTGTCGATTTGGAACTGCAGGTGACAGATGCAGAGAGCTCACAGATGTGTACGGTCTGCTGTTTGAATTCTTATTGCAATGGCAAAGCTGCAGATGTACATCTCGGCAGAAAAGCTTTTTTTTTTTTTTTAAAAAAAAAAAAGCCATTCCCTTTCTGATTTACTTTTTGAGCTCTTACTTGCATAATTAAGCGATTACGCTCAGCCTTGCCTACCATTCATTTTCTATTGCTCATTTCCAGATCTTTCATCAAACCTAATTTTGGCTAATAGCAATAATAATAACAATAAAGCGGGGTTGCTGGCACTGCCAGCCCAGGAGCTCCCAAGCCGCTATTTGGGAGCGTTCCCGCCGCTGCAGAGAGGCCGCTGAAGTTTTGTGCGAAGCAATGGATCCCCAGCGTGCTTGCACGCTGTCTCTGCCCCAGGGTGAGGGCACCACCGAGACAGAAGGGAAATCTCGCTTCCTGGTCCCTCGCCGCGGGGCTTCACCCGGCCCCGGCTCGGGGAGGCGCAGGGCAGCCCCACCCCCACCCGTTATCCTAGTGAGATGCCCCGACAGACCTCGTCCTCCCGCAGCGAGACCCGCCTCAGCCGCCCGCCGGCCGTCCCCCTGCGCGCCTCTCCTCAGCCGCCGCCCCCGCACGCTCACCCCCGCACCGCCCGGCGCCCGCCTCCCGTCCCGCGCCCACACGCCCGCCGCCGACCCTCTGGCCACCCGGTGCCCGCCTCCCCGCCCAGGGTCGCCCGGTGCCCGCCTCCCCGCCCAGGGTCGCCCGCTGGGTTACCGTGGGAAGACCGGGCGGCCACAGAGGACGCGGCGGCAGCGCTGCTGCCGGTTGCGTCGGATGCGAAGCAGGAGCTGGAGGACGAGGACGAGGATGAGGCGAGCGCGCTCCCCAGTCTCCATGGACCTCCCGCCCCGGCCCGTTACTAGGAGCCCCCGCGGCTCGGGCTCTGCCTTCCCTGCTTTGTTGTTCCGGGTACGGGGCGGCCGCTGCTTCCCCGCGACAATAAATAGACTAGAGGCGGGAGGTCATAGAGACGGCGCGCGGGGGCTAGAGCGCCGCCGGACAGGGCGCTCCTGGGTGCCTCACTAGCCACTTATTTCCGGCTCTCACTGCTCCCGTCACTTTCTCCTGCCCGCGCCCGCCGCGCCCCTTCCGCGTTCCTAGTCCGCGGGTCGGGCAGCTCGAGCGCTCTCTCTGTTCTGGGCGGATGTGAGAGGGTGGCGCCCAAGGGCACGGGGCTGGGCTGCCTAAGTGAGGACCAAGTGCGAAGATTCTGTAAAAACCACGTAGCCCTTCTGTAGCTGTAGTTGATTTGGGGCATAGAGTATACCATAAATGGACTTTATTTATTTATTTTTTTTGTCAAGCGGTAGAGACCCAGAACCAACCGTCAGTGCCTTGGAGACGGAACAGTTTGGATTTTCTTCCAGCGAAAGTGCAATTTTAAGCTGGAGACTGACATGGTCTGATTTACAAGGGAATGGTTGGAGAAATGCTCGATTCTAATGGCTCCTGCTACTGCTGGAAATTGTTTTACAACACTGATAATTCCAAGGGCGTTGAGCGGTGCTGTGCTTGCAGGAGACCAGCGAGGTGAAATGAAGGCCCATCAGTACTCTGGATTCCCTTTTGTCAAGAATGTGCTTCGTTTTGGAAGTGGCTGTGATTCGACTGCAAACACCCTTTTCCATTAGTAATAGACACTGGATGCTTATACGCTAGCGCAATATCTGGTATGTCAATCCTCTGACCAAGAAATTAGTTTCAGGAGAGAAGATGAGATAAAGTCCATGGACTTTCTTGCTCTTGTAATGTGCCTCATTACCCAAATGCCAGCTAGGAGACAACACATTGAAAGTTAGAATACGTGGTACGTTTTTGTTTTTATTTTTATTTTATTTTATTTTATTTTGAGGGGGTACTGGGAATCAAACTCAGGACCTCATGCTTGCCAGGCAGGCACTGTGCTACTGAGCCAAATCCAGGGCCCTGTAGTGTGTTTTTATCTACAGGTGTTGATTCGTGCAGGAATTAATGGCTAGAATTAGGAAATTGCAGTTATTTAACATGTAGAAGTAGTTTAGTCATTGGTGGTAGAGATGGTGAGGAGCCTTTAATTCATACTTTATTACATCTATCTTCCTTCCTTCCTTCCTTCCTTCCTTTCTGTACCAGAAATCAATCTCAGGACCTTGTACTTGCCAGGTAGGGGCTTACATCACTGAACTATATCCCCAGTTCTGCAAACTTTATTAGTTAGATCAGTGCTACTAAAAATGTGGCATCAGTTTACAAGTGACAGTAGTCAGAAATTAAATGAGATTAGAAGTGTGTAGGAGTGTTTATAAGCTTTTAATAATTTGACATTATAGTGGCATTTGTGCATGCATTTTCTGTTCATGAAAGCATTTGTTCTGATGTTTTGGTAACTGAAAACCAGCAACAACAAAATGGATCTTTCATCACAGGCTAATTTGATAATAATTTTTTTAAAATGTCCAATGAGGCTGTAGCTTTAGTAAACTTAGCTGAAAAAGGAAAAGAAAAAAATCTGGCAGTTGGAGTGTTGGCTATTTCTTGCCTCCTGTATTGTTATAAGGGCATATAGCTCAGCATAGCCTTTCTGAAAGAAATAGCAAGTGTGGTCAAAAACTATACAATGTCTTAAGATAAGCCCTTTCTAGCATCAGATTTGTTATCCTATACTGATAAGGATTAGATAATGTTTACTCTGCTAATTGAAATAACTTTCTATCTCCCTAGGTTAATACACTAAGTATGTATGTGGAGACCCAGAGAATGGAGTGAAGGATGCCTCTCTCCTCAGAATTATTCCCAAGATATATCCTGTTATTTCCCTTTACCATACACATGATTTTGTTTATGCCACATAAGTCGTGAACAACTCAGGGGATGAGTCTTATGTTATAACCTGACTTTATAATCCCAGTCTGTTCCCTCCCCTGCACTCAGAGTCTGTGACAAGTCTTTGAACTCAAGAGAGACTGACAGAGTTGCCAGGCTAGTTTCCAAGAGATAGAAACAGGAAGGGCAGGGTCCACGTTCAAAACTCATGTCTCAGTGAGATTTCTGATAACAAGCAAGTAGATTTCCCCAAATGGCATTGACTAGCAGCCAAGTAAAGTTTTAAGGCATTGCCACAAAGTACTCAATCAGGCAAAACTTACCTATGACTGTGTTCCTTCAAAGGCAACATCCCAGTCCTGAAATGCAGTAGAGAGATGAATGAGGCTTCCTCGACCATTCTAAGAGTTTCCTCTAGAATTTACACCTTTGAGGCACAGTTTTTGAGAGGAAGTAAACCTTGGAACTTTGGTTGATGAAGATCTTGATTCTCTGAGAAGTCTCTTAGTTATTTTCTCACCACTGGAGCATAATACCCTACACTCACAACTAAAGGAGAAAAGGTTTAGTTTGGGTATCAGTTTATAGAGGTTTCAGCCTGTAGTTGGCATGCTCCAAGGAAGGACAGCATGGCAGAAGAGAGAGGCATGGCAGAAGAGAATAAGCTTGTGCCACGGCAGGCAGGGAGCAGAAAGATCAAGGAAGGAAGGAGGGAAATACACCTTTTGGGGCCATACCCTCAGTGACCTACTCCCTCCAACCAGGCTTCACCTTCCAAATTACAAATAGTTATAACCTCATCAGTGGTGACTCACCTCCCCGAAAAGCCCTACCAAAGAGTGGATGGATCTCTGGGGGGAATGTTATATATAAACCATCTCAAGAAGTATAGTCCTTCCTACTCTTATTTAGGAGGCATATGCTCATCATCATTGTATGGTGCCTTTTGTTTTGTTTTTCTTACTAGTTTTAATCCCCTTCCCTCTCCTTTATTGTATATTGAGGCACTGAAATAAATTCACTATGTGTCAGCCCAGCTACATCTGGACCTGATCAAGGATGACTGCACTTTTAAGATCCTGAATTTGGAAGTGACTTCAGTACTTAATGTGACTGTTTCCTTTTTCTACTGAAAAGAGATGGAATACATTTGCAGTGTTAAATAGACTAACTGATTTATATTAAACAGACCTAAAGATACGGATAAAACTTGTGTGTGTTCATACATGCACTGAACTATCAAAGATTACAGACCAGGGAAGACTTTTGTTTCATCTAGAATTATTCCATCGTATTGGGAAGAGGGATCTTCCGCCCCACTCTGAATAACTACTCTTCTCTGCCTATCTATAATCCACAAGGATCCAAATGGGATGGTAATTGCATCAGTGATTTATAGAGAAGACAGATTCTGTCCGGAGCTGGGCCAATAGTATCCGTGCTATAGTGAATTTATGGCCTTTCAGTTCCAAATTTATACCTGTGAGATGGATCTAGATCCTGCAAAGCAGCCTCTTTTTCTTTGATATAACAATGTTAAATTCCATCAGTAGAGAACACTGACAAGGCATTGAAACAGGAAAGGATTTATTCTTTGGTTTCAGCACACTCCCCAGACAGGCTCCTGCATTATAGAAGGCTGCTCCAGAGAGTCCATTGTCTGAGAAGACAGGAGAATTTCCCAGCTCTGAAAACCACTGGTGAGGATTACAAGTATGCAAAGTCCAGAATATGTTTGCGCAGTTTGTGAAAAGTAAGAGATAAAGCCAAGTATGGTGGCACACACTGTAATCCCAGCTACCCAGGAGGCAGATATGAGAGGGTCATGAGTTTGAGGACAGACTATGCACCTTAGTACAATTTACACCTCAAAAAAAAAAGTGTAAAATAACCAGAATGCGCTAACTACTTAGCCAATGGTTTGTTTAGAAGGTAAGGGACTTGGAAGGCATAAGATTGGAGACTGGGTGAAAACTCTGAGAAAGAGCTGTGTAGACTTTTCTGCATGGGCGCACACTGTGAAGATGTTTATGTCCTATCTGAATGCACCCTGAAATGATCACTTCAGAGGCCACAAATTAGATGGACAAAAGGCGGAGTAGCACAGGAGGCCATCACCGGATGTCTCTTGCTCAGCCACTCCATTGTTTGCTTACAGCATCTGTGATCAGAGGGGTCATAGTGGTGGTGAGGGAAGTTATGCATGTGCTCAACAAACTGGCTTTCCCCAACCAGGCCTCACCTTGCCAACACTACTGCCAAATTCTTCATCTGTCAACACCAGAAAACACCAATGAGTATCTACTGTGGTACCCTTCCCAGGGCATGAAGAATTAGGCATCTGATGAGGTTGATTACATTGGATCTCTTCCATCTTGGAAGCAACCAGGATCCATCCTCATTGGAATAATAACATATTCTGGAAATTATTTTACTGTTCATAATGTTTCTGATTGCACCACTATCTACAAACTCACAAAACCAGTGTATTTGGTCATCATTGACCCTGATCATGAAGCTTATTTTATGACAAAGGAAGTGCCTCAGAATTAACTGGGCTGAACATATACACCACCACTGGGAAGCAGCTCACTTGCCTCGATGAGGAAATGAATTATGGAAGATACAGTTGAAGTTCCACCTGGGAGAGAATACCCTGGGGAAATGGGATTCTGTCTTATCAGAATAGGATTCTCAAATTGAATCACGTGACGCTATCTCTCCTGTAGTCAAGATACATGTAAATCAAGATGTGGCAGTCATAGTGGCTCTTGTTACAATATCATCAATAACTTTCTCTCAATTTTTCCTTTATTACTTAGGAGCTTTGCTGCTGGCTTAGAGACCTTAGCTCCCAAAGGGACAATTCTTCCATTCAGAGTTGTAATGATTTTACAAGGTTGGATAATGAATCTACCACCTAGATGTTTGGGTTCCTCATACCATGAAAACAAAAACAAAACCAGCAGCTAGTGCAGTGGCCGGAGTGATTCATTCTGACACCCTAGAGGAAACCCACTGTTTTTATGCAATGGAGGTATGGAGGACAGTCTGGATCCCAGGGAACCTTTGTAGTATTTGCTAGTATCAAAGGCAATGAAAACCAACTGCAACCCAAAGTGAAATGTGCAGACTTGGACCCTTCAAAAATGAAGGTGTTGGCTGGGGGGATAGGTGGCCAGTCTAAGTGCCTGCCTGGCAAGCTCAAGGACCCAGGTTCAATCCCTGGTACATGACATGCTGACCCCAAAATCAGGTGTGGTGGCACATGCCTGTAATTCCAGCATTGGGGAAGCTGAGATAGAAGAATCACTATGAGTCTGAGCTGTGTAGTGAGACTCTGTATCAAATAAATATTTTCTTTTAAAAAATGAAGGTCTTGGTCATCCAAGGCAAGAATCACAAGCAGATGAGGTTCTGAGGGTGGAAGAAATGTAGAATAAATTGAGATAAAATGAAACCACACATAATAATTCTAGGCTTGTGAAACAATGATTATGATGTCTTTTTATGTTTTCTGTTGGCTTGTTATATGTGTCTATATTTAATAATTTTATTTTCATTTTAACTTTATATTCAGCTGACAGTTCTGTTGGTTTCCTAGTGCTCCAGTAATGACAAACCTCAAAACTTGTGGTTCAAAACAGCAGGACTGGCCAGGCATGGTGGCGAACGCTTGCAATCCCAGCACTGGGGAGGCTGAGGCAGGAAGATTGCTTAGATTGCGACCAGCCTGGGCTACAAACTGAGCTCAAGACCAGCCTAAAGTGCATAGTGAGACCCTGTCTCAATCAATCAATCCAATCAGTCAATCAATCAATCTGAACAAATGTATACTGCCATCATTTTAGAAGCCAGAAGTCCAGAATCAAGGTACTAGCAGTGTTGATTGTTTTCAGGAGGTGTGAAGAAGAATGTGTTACATGCCTTTCTCCTGGATTCTGATGACTGCTTTGCAGTCCTTGAAATGCCTTACTTGGCTAGGTGGCACAAGCGCTTGCCTGGGAAATGCAAGGTCCTGAGTTTGATTCCCAGTACAGAAAGAAAGAAAAAGAAACAGTCCCTCTTTCCATCTCAACATCATTTTTGCTTTTGCTTTTGTCTCTGTCACATACCCCTTTTCCCATTGGCTTCAAAGTCCAATCTTCACTCCAGTATTATCTCAAGACTTAATTACATTTGGCAAAGACCCCATTTCCAAATAAGTTTCCAATTGCAGACAATGGAGGGTGAGACTTAGACACATCATCTATTGTTTTAGAAATAGCTTTATTTATTGATCGACGTAAAAGTTTCCTGAGCAGTGAGCCCACTTAAAGTGTACATTGTTTTTAGAGCATTCACACAATTGTGCAAAGAGCACTACAATCAATTTTAGAACATTTTCATCATCAAACAAAGAAACTCCGTAACCATTTGTTCCTCATTTCTCTCTCTGCCTTCAACTGCTGTCTTTGCTTTACTCTCTGGCTTCAGGCTGTTACTTTTAAATTTATCTTTTTATTGCAACTCTAGACAGAAATCAACTTCACAGTAATTTTCAGCAACAACATTGATGAATCTGTAACCATTTGAGATTTCACAAGCAGACTTCACTGAACATCCACCCTCTGAGTGCTTGGAAAAGGAGTTCACAGGGAAGTGGCCTTCTAGGGGCCCTCTCACCTGAAGGGGCAGTGTCATAGTTATTTTGATTGACAATTTGCTTAATTCACATAGCCAATGATGAGTATAACTCCCAGGAGTCTATGTCTCATTTTGGGTGGGAAAGTTGCTTGTAAGAAAGACAGTTGGAAATGCACAACACACACACACACACACACACACACACACACACACACACATGACAGTTGTACCTTATTCCTCAGCAATGCAGCATTGTTTGATGAAGACTGAGTCATGGGGAAACTCAGTCAGGCAGTTGCCTCTAGTGCGTATGGCTGCTACCTCAACAACAGCTTCTCCAGCAGCTGGCGACAGCAGTCCAAGCAGTCCTCCATGTGCAATTCCTGCACAAGTGCCCCCACCCTCCTGGGTATAGCCCGTATCTATCATCCCCCAAAGCTTCATGTGGCGCTTCATGTGGTCATAGGTACAGCTTTTCAGAGGTGGCTGATTCTAGAGGGTGTGAAGCTAGGATTAAGCATGCTATGCTGGAATTGATTCTTTGCAGGATGCTAGGATTGCGAGACCCACCCCTGGATGTGGGTGCTTATTGCCTTAAGGGCGGTAGTGTCAATAAAATATAAGGAACAGAAAGAGGACTGCTGCTGTTGCTTGCTTCTTACTGACTTGCTGCCTTCTGCCTTCCATGAACTATTTCTCCTCTGTTGTTGGAGCCAGCCAACTATGAACTGAAACCTCTACAAACGGTGACCCCCACCCACCCAATAAACTTTTCTTCTTTAACTTTTGGTGTTTGGTATTTTGTCTCAGCAATAAGGAAAATAACTATGACACTGCCCCTTCACGTGACAGTGCCCCTAGAATGACACTTCCCTGTGAACTCCTTTTCCCAGCACTCAGGGTAGATGTTCAGTGAATTCTGTTTGTGAAACATCATAGTTTCTATGTCATCCAGTGAACCATAGCCATGCCCTCTCCCGCGAGACCTGGAGCTAAGAGATGAGGATAGGGTGGAGTTGGAGGGAGGCTCTTCCTTAGGTGTGCCATCTCTCTGGAGGTACAACCTGCTCCTCTTTATTCCATACTCCATAAAGTTGTCTTTTTTTCTTTTCAAGTATAAAGGCCATTACCCTTAATACTTGAAGTCCCTGCTATCATTTAACATTTTTATATTAGTTTCTTTGTTTAAATTACAGTGGATTTATCTCTCCTAACTAGACTCAATGCCTTACCTGCTAACTACTGTGATTGGATGGGAAAAAGGTATTTTACCCTGCTCCACCAAAGAGTAGTCTGTAACGTGACGTATTAAGGTGCATCTGGGAGAACAGGTGACTCCCTTTTCTGGTAGTGAAACTTGGACTATCTGAATTGCATGCAATAGGCTGACATAGTCTCCTGAGGGAGAAAGAGGATGATACTAGAAGAAAATAAAGTCAACACAGAGAAAATTAGAGACAAAATATGGAAAGAAAAGAGAATCAAGTGTAGAACTATTCACACAAAACCCTCAATAGTCTAACGGTGTCAATTCTCAAGTGTAGTTATAAATTTAATGTTATCCCAATTGATAACCAGTGTGATAATTTTTATGAAACTAGATCCTTAGTATCAGCTAGAAAAGAAAGAGCATAACAGAAACTTTTGCAAAAAATATTAAACCTGCCAAATCTAAAAATACACCAAAGGGCTAGGGATATAGCTCGGCAGCACAGTGCTTGCCTGACAAGCACAGAGTCCTGAGTTTGAATTCCTGTACCAAACGGGGGGATTTTTAAAAACACACTGAAAAATAATAATTGTACTGGAACAGGGATGGATAAAAATGAGAAGAAAAGAACAGAAAATACAGATCCACATTTTTTTTTTTTTTTTTTTTTTTTTTTTTTGGGAAGGGTTTACAGGGTGTTTAGGGTCTCACTACTAGATTGGACTCTAGTGATTTTTTTTTTTTTTGGTGGTACCAGGGATCAAACTCAGGACCTTGGGCTTGTCAGACAAGTACTTATTCCACTGAGCCATCTCCCCGGCCCCAGATCCACATATTTAAAAGAATGTAGCAAATGATAAAGGTGATGCTGTTAAAAGGATAAACCATTAATGTTAAATCACTTGACTGTCCATTTGCAAAATATATATAGTAAGATCTTTGTTTCACAACAAAAAAATTCCACATGCTTGATGGGTCCCATGTCTCTGACGTGGCTCCCACAGAGGAGATCTTTATAGTTCTAGCCACAGACATGGGTTTCAAAAGTACTCAGCTTCAATAGGTGCTGTGGCCAAATCTGCATCCATAATCCACACACTTTATTTTTAAACAATTATGTAACTTCTTTTTCTACTCAAATACATGAATACAGTTTTTGTACAAAGTCAGAGCACACACACCTGCACATACACAAAATCAGAACACACACTTTCTCACACACAGACACACATTATTTGTGAAGTCTTAAATTCTGTCTGCCATCTCTATACTTTATGTCTATTGAATATGTTCTAGAAAGTGCTCACTTCTAGTGGTCACTCAGGTTGATTTTTAATACTTTTATGAACAATATTTATGTTGATTCTGTTCATTCCATTGAGTTTTAGATGTATAAAGAGGTAAATATGTGTTATTAGGCCAAAATTCAGTTAGACATTTAAAAATTAAATTAATACATAAGAGAAAGATTAATATTATCTCAAATTAGAATAAAAATTATTATCGTTATTAATAACAATAATTTATGCATTCGGTACAGGGTGTTGCTACGCAGCTTGAATTCACAGTGATCCTCCTGTCTCAGCCTCCCTGCTCTGGTTTACAGGTGGGCACCACCATGCCTGGTTTGGGCTGCCAGTGCAGCATACGCAGAGTGTGGTACTGGAGATTGAACCGGGATCCTTTTGCTTCCCAGGCAGGCGATTAGACCGCTGAGCTATCTTCCTGGCCCTAGAATAAAAATTATTTTGAAAATGCATTTCCCTTTCTAG
Organism: Octodon degus; assembly: GCF_000260255.1. Lineage (NCBI taxonomy): Eukaryota > Metazoa > Chordata > Mammalia > Rodentia > Octodontidae > Octodon > Octodon degus. The sequence goes on along the minus strand of NW_004524600.1, from coordinate 7,583,544 downwards.
AAGTGGGAAAATTACTCACTTTATTTATACTTCAGGAACTGTTTCATGCCCTTAGCAACTCAGTTAAACTGGGGGTAAGGTATGGAGGTTGATTTACTAAATGTCCTTGCAAGTTGACTTTTTGAAGGAAGCATTAGGCTATGAATAATTTTAGATGTTGCTAAGGAAGAGAACTAAGACAATTCTATCCCAAGAGAATAAACTGCTATATAAATTCTCTTGTAGAATAAAAAAGAAATGAAATAAAATTACATAAGTCAGAAAGTATAAAGTCAAGAGAGTATAAAATTAAACACTGAAGATATAGAACAAATAGAAAATACAAGGTAAGAAAATAGAAATAAATTCCAAATTTCTAACAATTATGCTACACGTGGATAAATTGAACTGACTCTCCAAAAGACAAAAAAAATGTAGTAATAGGTTAAAACAATTCAACTTTATTTTGAAATAAGTGTATTGAGATCATCAGTTAAAAGCAAGATAATTCTGATGGGTTAAATAGACAAAAAGGAACTCTACTATCTTTGAACGACCCTTTATATTTCAAGAATAGAAAGATAGTTGAAAAATTAAAAGATTCCAGGAAAATATGAGCTATGAAAACTAATAGTCATGTGTATAGCAAGCAAAATAAATAAAAATTGATAGGTATAATGAGAAATTGAGAAATTGATATCATAGGGTCCATACCAATAAGCTTTAATTAGAGTAGAAAGCTTCATACACTTTATATGCTGAGTAAAGCTTTATACTCTGATAAAAATTAGTAGAGGAGTAGCACGTTTAATGCTATTTATTTTAAAGCAGAAATTCTGAAAAACTATGAGTTGGGTCCAATTTAAGAAGTTAGAGAAAGAAGAAAATTCTAAGAAGAAACTCTAAGAAATACACATGAAGGAGATAAAAGTAGAAATTAGTGAAACAGAAAAATATGAAATTGAGAGGATTCTATTAACTTTTTGATAAAAATCAGGAAGTTGACAAATTTTGAGTCTGAACAAGAAATATAGCTGGCCGAGAAACAAGGAGGCAGTGCTGACACAAGATGTCACAAGACTACACAGATAAAGAGGAAGGTATTATCAATAATTTCAGACCAAAACATTTCAACATTTCTTTCTTTCTTTTTTTTTCAGTACAGAGTCTACAGAGTCTCACTACATAGATCAGACTTGCAGTGACCCGCCTGTGTTCAGCCTCCCGAGAGCCGGCATTATAGTAGCACGCCACCACACCCAGTCTCAATCTCTCTCTCAGTATGTCTCAGGGACAGGGCTGGCAGACATGCTAGGGATCGAACCCCGGTCGCTGCGCTCTGCCTAAGCAGGTGCTTTGGTCCACTGAGCTATACGAAATGTCAAATCTTGATTTTAGATTAAGGTGGTCTCTGATACTGTCCTTGGCTGGAATAAAGAGATCTGTAGGAAAGTAGTTTTGTTATGCTTCAAATTATTTTTAAAAACATATTTTCAAATATCATTGCCTGCACATACACAGTCAGGCTTAAATATGCACATGAGGATAGAGAGTAAGATAAATAAGTGCCAATAGAAACAACAAACAGCAGTAGCAAAATCACAAATACTTAAGGCAGTATTTGCATCTACGGAGCTATAAAACAGGTAACAAAACCAACTATGATTATTAACAAAATGATGAAATCTGAGATACAAGGACTAAAGTGACAATAAACTAGCAAATAAGTGGATGTATAAAAGAACAAACAACACAACATTTGAAATGGAAAATCGGAATGTCATTAAATAAAAATTAAAACTCAATAAAGGAGAAGTTGGGGTTAGCTTTCTGGACTACTTTATTCTTTTCTCCCACATTATAATAAATATCTCCAGAGTCTCTGTAATTTCTAGTTTCTCACACAGCAACCTCTTCAGTTCAAGAGATCTAATTCCATTTTCTTCATGAAAGTTTTGACTGCCAGGTCTCTTGATTTCAGGCTCTTGAGGGGCTATGTTTTGCCATCAGTCTTTACTTGCCATTTTTTAAAAATTAATTTTATTGAGAAACAAATAGCAATGAGACAGTTTCAAAACCAATTAGTAGGACAGTTTCAATAATAAAAACCTTGCATATTGTTGTCTTGGTGGTGGTTATTCATAGTATAAGATGCAGACATGGTATCCTGTCCAAATACTATTAGTACAAATCTTCTCATTGAATTAAGAGAAAGTAGCTGTGTATCTATCCTAACTATTTGTATATACAGATACAAAACGGTCCTTCATTTGTATCCCCCTTTTTTGGTTTAGTTTTGTCACAGATGGGTATTCCATCATCATTTAAAAATTATAGGTGTGGGGTCGGGGAGATGGCTCAGTGGAATAAGCACTTCCCTGGCACGCTCAAGGACCTGAGTTCAATCCCTGGTTCCACCAAAAAAAAATTATAGGTGCATGAATTCAACAAAATAATTCAAATATAGTACAGTAGTCCATAATTTTACTTGCCATTTTTAATGTCCTTGGACAAGATAGTTTTTCAAAGCAAAAAATAATGAAGGTTACTTCATAATGATAAATTATTACTTGATTAGGAATATTTGACAAGTTTAAATCTGTGTGCACCTATCAGTAGAGCCTCAATATATGTAAAGGGAAAGTGAATTATCAAGAGAAACACACAAACTCATGACTAGGTGGAAGACATTTCTTAACCTTTCATAGAACTTGATTTAAAAAGCATTTAGAACAACATGAGATTTCCTCTGCTGAGACACCCATAATCTCAAAGAAGAGCGGTGTAATTTGGATCAGTTTCAGCCCACGTTCTGGGGTGTCCACTGGGCAAGGACAAGGCGACAAAGGATGCTTTTAATGCTGGCCAGAAGCACAGCTGGATGAAGCACCAGAAAGAAAGGGAAAAAAAGAACCAGACAGAGATCCCAAAGCCGTACCTCCATGACCCATCTGACATACCACAAACACTTTCCATCACTCTCCAGGGCAGATCCCAAAGCAAGTTAAGATGACACTGCACCCTATCTTCCACAACTGACAAACAGAAGATTCACATAGCACAACAGAAAAATTTTACCTAAGAAAGACAAGCAGGCAGGCAGGCAGGCACGCATGCACACACATACTTGGAAACAATCCACCAATATTTTTGCGCATGCATTGAATATATATAAAAATTAACAAAACACAGGGCCATAAAATGAACCTGAGGAAATACTACTGGATTGAAATCAAACAAGCATGTTCCCTGAACACAATCAATAAAAAGTAGAAATAAGAAAAATGTGAAAAATATTATATACTTCAAATTCAAGAAATTACCTTCAAAAGAACTCATGGCTTAAGGAGAAAAACACAGCAGAAATTAGATAATAATTTTAAACTGAATGACATGAAATATGCTTTTGGCAAGCTTCTCTGATCTCACTGAAGTAGAAATACTAAGAAAAGGAGATTTAAAATCTTGTATGCATATGTTATCAAAGAAGAAGGATTGAAATTAATTTTACCATTCATGAGAACTTAAAATAAGCAAAGTAAGATTACATGAAGAAAAACATTAAATAGTAGAGGACAAATTTATGAAATAACAGTCATAGGGTAAATTATAAATTTCAAAAGTTGTTTCTCTAAAATATTAAAAATTATAAAGATCTACCTAACTGACATTAGGTACAAATAATTATTATGACCAATAAAAAGAAAAACTTCATTATAAAAACTGTAAAAACAATTAGACAATATGATAAGCATTCCTATAGTCCAGTGAATTTGAAAATAAGGACAAATTCCTAGGAAAACATATTTTTCATAATTAAGTTTCCCAATCAATAGTCCAAATGTTTTCCATAAGGAAATTCCAGATTCAGATGATTTGTTAGATAGTTCTATAAAACACTTGTGGAAGAAAAATAATTGCAATCCTTACTAATATAGCTTTATTTTTATGCCTCGTGGTTGTACTTCTCTGCTGGAAGGTTAAGCCCAAGTTGGGGCAGGACCTGTATGGCTAAAAGCGTAACTTTAGCTGCCTGATAGGATCAGTCAAGTTCCCTCAGGATTTGCCCTGAAACCTTGTATAGCACCTTGTGGATTTTTTTGTCTGTGTTGGCCATCTGGATGGGTCACGGTCATTGCTTGACCAATTGGCTCTCTGTGAAGGTCAGAGAGAGTTTTTTCTCTCTGGGTAGCTCTCCTTAGGCACATTGTGCATCATCGGTTCCTTTCCTCTGTGGTCCCATAATCTCCTTGGTCAGAGAATTTGGGACACCACTTACTTGCAGGATGTCGCAGCAGAGGCTTTCTTGTGTTCTGGGTCCTCGTTGACCTTGAAGGGCTAGGGCCAAAATATTGACTATCTTTTTAGCCCATTAATCTGTCTAATTTTGGGTCTGCAGGCTTCGGTTGTGGAATGTCCAGAAGAGAAGCTTACTGATACTGCTATCCTGTGGCAGAGGTGGCTGAACTTAACATCACTGTCTGAATATCACATACCTCAGACATAAAGTGAAACTGCTGTTTTCCAACAACCAGGGATGTTCTGAGGTTTGGATGCCTATGGAATGTAAAAAAAAAAAATTGCACATTTTTTCCCCCACAGATATTTGGAAATTGGACCATGTTCAGCGTTGCAGCAGTACAAACCTGCTATGTTTTGTTTTTCTTGTCCCTTGTTTATTCTTATTTTCTTGCCTTGTTGCATTTTTGGATTAGACCCTTCAGTACAACGTTGTTGAAAGAACTCCTGAAACAATAAATATAGTAACTTGATGAAGTCTCAACAGTCCTGTTGTTTGTTTATTTGGGTGAAGCTGGAGGTCTGAGCACACTAAGCAAATGCCTACCAGTAAGCACCACCCAGGCCCTTGCCATAGATTCGAGGTAAATTTGAATCATTCCTCATCACATGTGTCTTTTTCTAAATGTAAATGTCACTTCTAAATAAGTTTTCTAGATATTATCTTTTGTCGAAGATCCATGTTCATTTCCTTTCTGCCTAAAAATTATGATGAGTATGGTTTGTATATAAATGGCTAGGTATGCTTGCTTTTTAAGTTTTGCCATTAAATCAGTTATTCAAAACAAAAAAAGATGAATAATTGCAATCTTAAATAAGGTGCTCTAGAGAACAGAAAAATAACAATCCTTGCTGCAGAAATGCAAGAGGCAATGAGAAAAAAGTCTGCCCCCGTGTGGTGTGCTTTGTGAACAGGAAGGAGGAATTTATGCCCCAAAGTGTGCGAAGTGAGAATTTCCATTAATTATAGCAGCACTGTGCAGCATTATTTTTGTAATTGATATCATAACCTAGTGAGAGTAACAAAAGCAAGAAATCCTCCTTAACATCAGAACTCTGGACACAACCATCACATCTTGCTATGAAGCTTAAGTCCCACAAAGAGCTCATAATTGCCAGGCATCCAAAGTTCAGTGGCTTAGATTCCGTGGGCAGGGATACACACAATTCTATGTAACAAGAATAAAACTAAATAAAGTACTGTTACAGGATAATAAATTCTTAAAATTCATGTTTTCAGTTCTTGTCACAAATAGTTTAGTGAACACCAAATGCAGAGAATAAGTACTAAACATTGAAGTAGATTTTGCCTTCCGTAGTTGTGCAAGTTCTGCTTTAGAGAGCCATGCACTGAGATTTGTTTTTTGTTAAACATAAAGTGAAGGAATGAGAGGACTCACTGCCGAAGGTCATGAAGAGCCACCTTGGAATGTGACGCTTCAAGGAAGTTGACCCAGGCCAAGGAGCAAGGCCATGGAAGCTAAGTCTGCCGGAATTGTTATGTCAACTGCTCTCCTCATCCTAACCTACCACAAGCACTCATGGCAGGCACCGACCTGTGAGGCTGGCCTATCAGCTTAACATCTCTAAGGATTGTAACCATCCCAAAGGGGCAATTTCTTTTATTAATTGAAAGTAGTTGGAAAATGTGCTAGCATAATTATATATTTTGAGAACAAATTCTAAGTAATGTACAGAGGATGACGCAAGGAGCCAGTGGATGGGCACTGGCTTCACGGCATGACCAAGAAGCGAACCCTGGAGTGAGATCTATGTGCCTATAAATTCCAGGGGCATCACTTAGGTGATTATTTTGGTCAATTTATTTAACCTCTCTATTCCTCAGCTTTTTCCATCTAGAAAATGGGATAATTTCTGGGTTGTGGCAAGAATTATGCAGCAAAACCACGCATGATGCTTAGAACTTCCTGACACTCAGAGCTCCATGAAACTTAAGCTAATAGAATAATCTAGAAGTTTAAAGCACCTGTAAGCAGGTGCAGGGGCCGGGGTTCAATCCCTGGACCTGCCTTGCCAGCCCTGCCCTTGGGGGTGGGCTGAGATGGCAATTGAGACTGGGTGTGGTGGTGCACGCCTGGAATCTCAGCTCTTGGGAGGCTGTAAACAGACGGATCACTATGAGTCCGATCTAATAGTGAGACCCTGAACACCCTGTAGACCCTTCCCTAAAATATAGGGAAAAAAATAGAGTCATCCAGCAGTGAATAAGGTACGTGCAGGTTAACATGCACTCACCAAAAACTGCCAAGGGTCGCAGCAAAAAACTTAGCTTCTGCTTAGTGAGGGGGCACATGTCTATAATCTGAGCTACTTGGGAGGATGAGACACGGTGATTGAAAGTTTTAAAAAAAGCTAAGTATGTCACCCAGTGATAGAATACCTCCCTAGCACATACAAGGCCCTGTGTTCAATCCCTAGTACTGAAGCAGGGGGAAAGGAGGCTGGACTTTCCTTGCTTTTAAAAGGTATTTATAAGGCTGGCATGATAGTTTAGCAGACTAAGAGCCTGCTTAGACAAGCACAGGGAGTGGGGTTTGATCCCTGGCACCACATGCTGCACTGGCCCTGTCACTCCCGTGCTGAGCCGGCCAGAGACCAGGCATGGTGGTACAGGCATGTAATCCCAGCGCTGGGGAGGCTGAAAAGAAGAGGATCACTAGGAGGCTGAGCTGCATAGTGAGACCCTATACCATATACATTTTTTAAAAAAGGTATTTATAGAAGGTGTGCCATCTAAAATGTAAAACAGGGTTTCTCAGAGAAGAGGTCTTAGTGGAAGGACCATGTTTTTAACTTAGACTATGGAATTTCCTAGTATGCCACAAAAATTTCATCACTTGATTAAAAATGCAGGTCAAGATAGTGAATTTTCCACACACCAATCTACTCAGGAAACGTCAGGTCCCACAGCTCACAGCTTGGACTTCAGTCTCCTTGTATACGACGTCAGATTAGTGCCAAGTACTTATGTATTGCTTACAAGGGGAATAATGCTCATTGTGTTGTCCTACACCAGGGAGACACCTACGCTAGAGCTAATCTCAACAAATGTTTGTTTGTTTGTTTGTTTGTTTTGTTCCCTTGGGATTTTTTGATGATCATGGTGGTGGCGAAAAAATCCTGGGATTTAGGAAGCTAGCAAATTGATAAACAAATACTTCGTGTTTGATGAATAGAAAAATAATCCTATAGGAAGAAAATGGCCTGGCAGTGTTCTCCTCGATGTCTGTGTGCAACCTGTCACCTCCAAAGCCACCCTCCATTGTCGGCTTGGCTGCAAATTCATCCTGGGGCTGGGCTTTTTAGCCCGTCCTTTGCAGCTGACACTGTGCTAAGCATTGTCAGTAGAGGGCGCTGCAGGAACATTGCAGCACGAGGGGGCTCCCCTTTCTTTTTCTTCCGAAGTGCTCCTCCCTCAGGCTGGGTTGGCTGGCGGATCAGCCAGGCTTCCGCGGAAGGTGCGGCGGCGGAAGCGTCTGGCCAGAGCGCGGCACCCCCGCTGAGGAGATGGCTTCACACGAACTTCTCATTTGTGACATCTCTTGTGGATTGGCTTTCCCCAAAACTTTGGAGGACATTTCCCACTAATTCCCAGCCACTGGGTTCCTGCCCTGTCACCCGGGGCCTCCTGCACCCCGGAGGGTGTTGACTGGAAGGCCTGGTTGGCAGTCTCTGTTGAGACCCGATGGGGCCAGCTTTGCTTCAATAGACCTAGGAAATCTCTCTGCTCAACAGACCTTCCAGTGAGCCTGTACCCCAACCTAAGAACGGAGCAAACAGCTCTCTCAAATTTGTCCTCAATTCTAGGGTCCACCCCCCCCTGCTTTCTTTCTTTTTTTCGGTACCTGGGATTGAACTCAGGACCTTGTGCTTGACAGGCAAGCACTCTACTGAACTATCTCCCTGGCCCTTTAGTTAACTTTTTAAACTTTCTTCTTCTTCTTCTTCTTCTTCTTCTTCTTCTTCTTCTTCTTCTTCTTCTTCTTCTTCTTCTTCTTCTTCTTCTTCTTCTTCTTCTTCTT
>NW_004524600.1:7573290-7575123 GCF_000260255.1 Octodon degus | reverse complement strand
CTTCTTCTTCTTCTTCTTCTTCTTCTTCTTCTTCTTCTTCTTCTTCTTCTTCTTCTTCTTCTTCTTCTTCTTTTTTAAATGGAAAAGCAGGAACAGAGTTGGAAAGAATGCAAAGTCAGATTACAGAAGGCTCTGAATGTCAGGTAAATAATCTAGACAAGGAGCATAATTTCCTAAAGATTTGGTTTTAGTGTGAACTGGATTGAGTCGTGGCGTGATCCTAAGACCTAAGCAACAGTGCCAATGAAAAACTGTTATAGAAATAAGGTTTGAAGCAACCTCGACCTATAAAAGCAACCAGGGTAGGAGAAATGGAAAGAAAAAGACAGATATCTGAACTAGAAATTCGATTCTCCATGGTGGACACAAGCAAAGGGAGCGTGACGATTCAAAGTGTGTGCTTTGTGTGTGGCAGCAAAAACAGTCAGGGAGGAAGTGTTGGCCCCGGCTTTGCCATCTGCCTGGAGGGTGCTGTGTGAGGAATGGGCAGCCCCGTGGGAAACAGAACTGGCACGCGGATGTAGTGCAGGCACTCTGTACTCGCTAACCAATTTGCTTATTGCCTGTTTTTTGTGTGATACTAGGGATTGAATCAGGGCCTTTACAGTGAACCACACCCTTGGCTCTTAACAACTTTTTTTTTTATTAGCACCCATTTGTAGTACATGGTCACATCTTTCGTGGAAGGGATTGAGTACAGATAGTACCTCTTCTATCTTCTTACTTCCCCTTCCACTCCCCACCCTGCCACTCTGCCCTGTTTCCGCTCCCTGCCCATTTGCAAAATCTCTCTCTCCCTAGCTGAGAGAGTTTCTTCCTAGCTGTCTTTTGTTTTATCTTTAACTTATTAATATGTTGGGTATCTTAGGGAGGTCACGCAATGTTTGTGTTTGTCTGATTTATTTCATTTAACACTGTAGTCTCAGGTGCATCCATTTTTCCACAAAAGGCTCAGATGTATCCTTCTTTCTGGTACAATAGTACTCCGTTGTGTATAAGTACCACATTCTTTTTTGTTTCTTATTTTTAAGACAAGATATTTTTAAGTCACTCAATTGCCCCGGCTGGCTTGAATTTGAGATCCTCTGCCTCAGTCTCCCAGAGTGCTGGGATTACAGGTGTGTTTCATACCCAGATCTGTTGTCTCTTTAAGAAGGAGTTCAAAGGGGGGAAGTTATTATTTCCAAGCCCCTGAAATTTTTGGTTTTTTACTAATTCTGAGATAATGGACCGTTCTAAGTGCCGAGAAGGAAAACATCTCTGCACCTCCAACAGGACCTGCCCTTTTCCCTCTCGGGAGGAACGACAGCTGAAGTTGTCTGTGAAACGCTCAGAAAGCTTCTTAGCCTGGGAGAGAGGGCAGAAGGGGCCCACAGCTCAGTCCCATGCCATGGAAGGTATCTTCTACAATTTCACAAAAACTTCATTCTTCCCCACACTTTCATGTTCCTTCTAGAGCCCTAAATTGCAGAAGGGGTTCAAGGATCATGAAACCAACTTTTGGAATATTTTCTTATAAATGCTTTATAAGTGGCTCCGTCTTGAATCTTATATCTACTGTTGTGCACTTGGCAGAAGCCTCAGGGTGTACCTTCCATACACAAAGGCCAATCCCATGGTAATTTTTTCTGAATTTCTTTTATAAGGCACAAATTAAGTCAATGCTATAATGGGTAAATTAAAATATACATATATTTCCATATTTTAGAAACCAAATGGATATACACTAAAGTATACATATACCGTATGTATTTATAAACTAAATTTATGCTTTTTCACATTTTATTTCATGAAAATTTAAAAATGACTTCTGTAGATTTGGTCTATAAGTTT
>NW_004524600.1:7548491-7556488 GCF_000260255.1 Octodon degus | reverse complement strand
AAAAGTGAACCAATGAAATAGAGAATCTTGAACAGATAATAAAGGACAATTAAATTGAGGAAGAAATGAAAACATTACAAAGCAAAAGAAGCCTAAAACCCAGCAGATTCACTGATGAATCTTACTAGAACATCAGGAGAGAACTAATTATTAGTGCTAGTCCAGTTTTGATAGGTTCAAAGAATGCGCTTGGCAGCACAAGGCTAAAAATTGTAATCGCACCTCAGTAGATGTGCAGAAAGCCTTCGCCTGAATCCAGCATCTGTTAATGATTAAAAACTCTGGTGAAAATAGGTTTTGAAAGACCTTACCTCAAACTGATAAAAATCCCTTTATAACAGTTTAGTTTGACTGCGAACATCATATTAAATGAGAAAAATGGAAAGCATTTTCTCTAAAATCAGAAACAGAACAAGGACGTTCCCTCTCTTCGCTCTTACTCAACGTGGTGCCTGACAATTGAGCTGAAGGAATAAGGCAAGAGAAAGAAATAAAAGAGATTTGGATATGAAAAGGAGCAGACATATTATTTGCAGACATCATGATTCTTTATGCAGAAGATCCAAAAGCCTTCACGAGAAGACTGTGAGAGCTGATAGACACATTCAGCAAAGGGGCAAGGTATAGTGTCAACATGCAAAGCCAGGAATGGTCCTCCACACCAACAATGTACCTGCTGAGAAAAAATTAGGAAACTCCATTCACAATACCTTTAAAAAATTAAATACCTAGGAATTTACCTGACCAAGGAAGGGAAAAACCTTTACAATTGAAACTACAGAAGTCTATAGCAAAAATGATAGTCCTTGTAAAAAGAGATCGAAGGGACTATTAGAAGACTGAAAGACAGTCTCTGTTCTTAGATAGGTAGAATCAATATTGTCAAAGTGGCCATATTCCCAAAAATAATACAGAGATTTAATGCAATCCAAATCAAAATACAAGCAATATGTGTCACAAAATTAGAAAAGTATTTCTAAAAAATTTTTGCATGGAGCCACAAGAAACCCAGAAGACCCAAAGCAATCCTGAATGAAAACAATGAAGCTGGAGAAATCACCATCCCAAATGTCAAGCTATACTGCAAAACCACATTAATAAAAGCAACATGGTTCTTGTGTAAAAACAGATAGGTTGACAATAGCATAGAACTGAAGGTGGAGAAACAACCCTAGGTCCCTTCGGTCATATGCTTTTTGACAAAGGGGCCAGTAGCATATGCTGGGGAAATTACCCCTTTAACAAATGGCAGAATTATAGTTAGTGGACAAGAGAGAGATTTATTCATCTCAACCCATCTTTCCATTTATTTGTTCAGTCATTAAACTTCTCTATGTAGTAAAAGAACAAAAATAACTAAATTTAGATGTATCCCAAATACTGAACCTGGAAATTACAGACTTAATGTAAAATGAGACACACTCTGGCAGTTCGTGTCAGGAGCCTAAAGCTCTTCCTGTTCTTTGGCACAGGATTCTATGACGGGAACTAAACACAAAGATCCAAGATGTATTTGGAGTGGAAGGGGCAATTGAGTATAATCCAAATCTGAAAATTATGGAATGGTTAAATAAACTGTGCAGGGAACAAATGAAATACTATAACACATTACATTTTCCTTAGAGGTGTAAATCTTTAGAAGGTGTCCTGTCTTTGAGCTATATTTCTTCTCAGTCCCATTTTACCCATCTATCCATCAGTGAAGATAATCCCAGGTGTTTTGCCATATGGTAAGTAAACTGATGCCTTTTTTTTTTTTGTACTTTGGACCGAACTCAGGACCTTATCTTTGCCAGTCAGGCACTTATGCCGCTGAGCTATCTCCCTGGTATAAATGTACAATTTAATTATACAGGTTCTCTGAATATTATATAACATAGAAAAAGGAGTCATTCTATAAAATAAAATCTCAAAAGCACTTTCATGTTTTTCTTCATTCTGCCAGTCAAGGCTAATAGAATTTCTAAAACTAATACCAACAATTTCTGAGACTTTCTGCAATACCCAGCTCAGACAGAGAGGGACAGTTATCAAGCCAAGTTCTAGCAGTTGACTTCAAAAACTGAATATCTTTTTTTTAGAGAATTATTTAAAATAACCTGAAAAAGAAAACAACCTAGAAGGAATCTTAAAAACATTACTGGTGAAGAAATGATCAATTTGGGGCCAGAGTAATTTGGTTACAGAATCTTCAAAGATCAGGCCTGTCTATGATTATTTGAAACTATCATCTTCAAAGACCTGTGAAGACTTCAAGAAATTTAAGTGTAACTGGTAAAAAAAAAAATAGGAGGAATATAGTGAAATCTAGTATCATACATTTTGTGATTCAACTTATAAGATTCAAAAGAAGAGAACAAGCAAGAGATAGCCACTAAAAACAAAAGGATTTCGGAAATGCAAATTTGTTGTAGTGCCCTTGTCTAGGATGATGTAGTGGGATTGCCAGGCGGCAAATGAAAAGTAAAGTTGAACTATTGCAGAGTGTGAGTAACTGGTACTCTCATTCAGAGCTTTTGCATCAATTTCACAGTACTACACACAGGTTTTTGCCAAGGTGTCTATATAGCCTACTGACTTTTTAAAATTAGGATATGTTTGTAAAATAACTGCCTAGATCATCATGGAAGAATGACAGCTTACCACATATAGCTCATCTTCAAATGGCAGGCATTCTAATTAGCCTTAGAATGATAAAAAGCCTCCAAGACAGATATAGGATAAGATATTTTGAAATCATATTTGTAGACATTTACCCACTACTGGGGGATTGAGTAGTGTGGGGTAAAAGGAGGAGAGAGTGCTCCATGTTGGGGTAGCTTCATCAATGGCAGGTTGAGGTTTGATATTTAAAGAGACTAGAGTATGGCAGGGGTTGCTGACATGTCTTCATAGCTGGTTTTCAGGAAACTGGGCTGTTAGTACTTCTCAGAGCACAAGAATGTTCTGCCCTTGCGGGTGCTTGTAGAAAGATTCTGTAACTGTTAGAAAGACTCAAGCTGGAAGTCAAGAATATGTCATCTTACTTACCATTTTCTTGTGTAGTACACAGTTGTGCGTACCGTGGACAATCAGGGATGTTGCATAGGTGAAATGAGTCACCATATGTTGTCATTATAATGTGAATTTTCCTCCCTGACACTTTCATATATATATATTTTTAAAAAATTATGTTTTTGGTACAGGGTCTCACTATGCAGCTTGGACTCATAGTGATCCTCCTGTTTCAGTCTCCCCAGTGCTGGGATTACAGGGGTGGGCAGACATGCCTGGTTTGGATAGCTGGCTCTTTGTCACTGGGGGAAGTGTCAGCATAGCATGTGGTGCTGGGGATTAAACCCTGTCCCTGTGCTTGCCTAAGTACGTGCTTTGAGAGCTGGGCTATCTCCCTAGCCCATACTTTCGTATTTTTAAAGTTGATTTTGTATTTTAACATTAATGTCTCTGTTTGTGTATCTATGTTTTTGGTAGTAGCTATGCTGGACTTAATTACAGTTAAAATATCTCTTAAAATATTATTTTCTAATTCCATAACAGGAAAAAATGATAATTCATATATAGGAACATATAAAAATAGAAAAGTAATGTGTAGTAACAAATGCATGCGTCACTCAGATCATGTCTTTAATTAGCATACAAATACTCTAAATAATGCAAGAAAGGAAGTAAACCATAAGTAGGTGACTCTGTCCTGTTTTGTCACTAATATATGTGCAAATAATTCTCTATCATAAGCTGTATTAGCTTCCTGTGGTGGTTATAATAAATTACCCTAAACTTAGTGCTTTAAAACAGCAGAGATTTATTTTGTCTTAGTTTTGGAGGCTAGAACTACAATACAAGTTTCACTGAACCAACTTCGAAGTGTCCACAGGACAAAAGCCTTTCTGAAAGTTCCAGGGAAGACTCCATCCCTGTGTCTTCTAGTTTCTTGCACCTGCTGGTGGACCTTTGTTTGTGGTTATATCACTCTAACCACTGCCTTTACATCATCTTTTCCATTCCTGTTATAAAGACATTTGTGGTGGCAGTTATTGGGCATTCAGATAAACAAGGATAAGGTCTTTATCTCAATATCACTAACTTATTCATACTTATATAGGTCATTTTCTTAAAAGCTACCATTTATAGTTTCTAGAGATTAGGGTCTAATATATTTGGGGCCACTATTGAGCCCATTACATACCAAACTATGCAAATGAAGTCAAAGAACTTCCAAATTTGTAGTAATAGGTAGGAAAAATTGGTGCAAATAGTTTAGGTTCATATTTTTTTACATTCCTTAAGAAAATCAAGAAAGTGTCAGTATTGAAACATACAGGACAAGTATTAGTGGTTTGGAAGGAAATATCAGCTATAATAAAGGAGCATTCTTCTATTAAATATTCTTAATAATAATTCAGAGGGCAAAATTGGGTGCAAATAACTAGATACTGACAATTGAACACAGAAAATGATTTGTAAGGATTAGGTCTCAAATACGAAAAAATTTTAGGAAACATCTTGTATGTAAATTAATTATAAAAATAATCCCAAATTTGCACTCTCCTCTGTTTCAATGTTCTGTGAAATGATGCTTTGAAGCTTCTCCCATCAAGAGGTAAAATCTACTGTATTTTCCTGTTCTTTGCTCCTGAGATGCCGTATGAACTGGATTTGCCTAATAGATAACAGCACTAGGGACAACACACTTGTTTTGAACCTTCCCCCAAGAGGTCTTAGTCTTTGGTTCCCTCCAAGTTGCTATGCGAACAAGTAAAAGTAGCCAATGGGATGGTGTGAGACATCACTCAGTCAGCTTTATATCCCAACCAATAACTAGCTGGCTACTGGCCCGATGAATAAGACCATCCTATTGTTTATCTCCCAGGCAAATCTCCAGTAAGGCCAGTAAGGAACAGCTGGACCTGGTCCAGAGTGTCCTGATTCACAAATGCAGGAGTGACAGCAGAAGCTTATTGCTTCAAGCTAAAGGACTTTGGGGGTGGGTTTTTTTTTTTTTTTGTATAATAAAGATATTTGAAAATTCCCAGATTTTGATGACTGGGAATAAATAAATCAAAATGAATTATGTTCTGAATATAAATCACCTTTTAGAATATTTTATAGAATTTATTTTGCTTATAGTTCCTTTTATAAATCTTAATTGTGACAAAAATTATGACAGAGAAGTCTGTGTTAGACAGTTTTCCCAGTAGTATAACAAATACTTGATATATATAACTTATAAAGATAAAAGGGTCGTTTTGGCTTAAAAGTTTGGAGGTTTTACTCCATAATTGGTTGATCCTAATGCTTTGGACTTATGACAGGGCACATCATGGAGCATGTGGCTTTGCTCATTTCCTCAATGAAAAGCAAAACAAAAGGAGGAAGATACCAGAGTCACACTGTCCTTGCCATGTGCAAGCTCCTCAGTGACTTATAAGCCACCCTTTAGACTCAGTATCTTAAAGGTTTTATCACCTCCCAGTAGCACTGTGGTCTGGGGACCAAGTCTTTAATCCACAAATTTATTTTGGAGAATCATCCAAACCTTAGAAAGTTCTAAAAGAGAATTTTACATAAGCATAAAATTTAAGATTCTAGCTTGAAAATGTCATGACTCAAATAGAAATATTTCTTTTTCATTTAGGGCTGTATGTTCCTTTATTTTAAATGGAGGACCATTTTATGTTCCAGGTAGGAGCTGTTTAGATATTCATGAAATACAATAATTCTATACTCAGCATTTCCCACTTATTTACTATATGACTTTTGTTGATTAATTTCCCATTCTCTTAGCTTCAATTGTTCTATGAAAAGTTGACATGGGCATTTGGGTTGTTGTCAAAATTTAGCTATGACAAATTGCACTGCTACAAACATGGGTGCACATATGTCACTGTGGTATGATGGTTTCAGTTCTTTTGGAAAAATACCTAGGAGAGGAATAGCTGGCTTGAATGGCACCTCCAATCCTAGTTTTTTGAGGAATCTCCATGCTGATTTCCATGATGGTTGTCCAGCCTGCGCTCCCACCAACAGTGGAGAAGTGTTCCTTTTCCCCCAGAGCCTCTCCAGCATTTGTTACTGGTTGATGTCTTGATGATAGCCATTCTTTCTGGTTTATGATGATATCTCAGCATTGTTTTATTTTGCATCTCTTGAATTACCAATGATGAACATGTTTTCATATATTTATTTGCCATTTGTACCTCTGCATTTGTGAAGTATATATTCATCTCAGATGCCTATTAGTGGATTGGGTCTTTGAATTTTGGAGGCCTGATTTTTTAAAAAATTCTTTATATGTTCTAGATAGGAGTCCTTCGTGTGAAGAACACTCTGCTATGATTTTTTTCCCAATTCAGGGGCTAGCTTTTTACCTATTGATGATATCTTTTGATATGCAGAAACTTTTCAGAAAGCTGAGATCCCAATTGTTGATTCTTTTCAGTCTTTCCCATTTTATTTGAGTTTTGTTCATGAACTCTTTACTTACCCCTATGTCCTTATGATTTCTACCTAGTTTCTCTTCCAGAATATTTGTTGAATTCCTATTACTTCCTTTAGTGAAATTTTGTATCATTTATAATGCTGTTTTTTTCTACCACTATTTTATACTTTTTAAAACAATCAAAAAAGATTTTCCTACTCAAAAAAAGGAAAAGAAAAAGAAAGAGGAAAAGTTGATATGATAGTATTATCTGGCCAGGGTTGTTGAGAAGATGAAATATGATATATACATGTGCTTTGTGAAATGAAAATTGTATTAAGTAAATTAGGAAATCTGAATCTATGCTAGTGTTTCTTAAATATGTCAATAATAGCATTTTATTGGCTAAAAAGTAGTGGTGATTTTCTTAATGAAGTTGTTCTAGTCCCAAACAGTAGATCATTTGAACTATATGAACTTGTTTTCTTGTTATTTCTATCTTTTCCCTTGTCATAGACACCATAAGACCTAATAACATGGCCTTCTCCCAAATACTCTTTGCTTTCTATTTCTTTGTTAAAATAGCCCAGGCATGTGCAGGCAACCTGGCTCCCACTGCATTCTGTTACATTTGTAGTATACAGATTCTTGCCTGATCCAGAGCCCCCATCTCAAAAGAGCTGTCCCAGCCAATAGCCAGCTTCTCCATTAATCACTGGCCAACGGGAACTGATAGAACAAGAACCACCCAACTGACCTAGGGAATCTAATCAGAGCCTCCAAAATCATGTCAGTAGTGACCCTTATTCTGAAAATCCAAATTCAATATATGTGTGACAGACATTTCAGATAGTGGTGTCTGCAACTAAATACTCTTGCAAAACTCAGGTCTTAGGCAGCAACCTAACAAACCCAATCCAAGGGAAATAAAAGTTCAGAAGTAGTATAAAGTAAGCTGATGCAGAAATCAGACTACAAAAGAGAAAATACCAAAAATTGACAGGGAAAGCAGAAGTAAGGTCCAGAGACCCCTTGAGTGGAATTTGACTCCTGATTTTTTTTCTGGTAGATTTTTCCTAAGTTTTGGTTATTATTTTCTGCAAGATGTTAGCGAGGTTCCTTGGACTGTCTTTATAGTACCTCACTTCCATTTTATTTGACCTTGTTGGAGTGGATATTTGCTCCTTATAACCAAATAACTCCTACCAATTTGAAAGAGCTGGATTTAAAGTTATCATCAATTTCTTTTACTCCTTGTTAGGAATATGACTTTGTGATATAATTGCATATAACAAGAAAAAGCTATTTTTTTCTTCTGTATTTTAGGGAAGGGTCTACAGGGTGTTAAGGATCTCACTACTAGATCAGACTCATAGTGATCCACCTGTTTACAGCTCTGACTTACAACCTGTTGGTAAGAAATTTGTTCCCCAAATGGAAGAATTTTTGTGCAATTTAGTACTCTAACTATAGGGTCTGATGCTAACAGACCCTATAAATAGTGTTGAATGGAATAAGACAACACCAGGTATTCCATTTAGAATTAGAGAATTGGTTCATATGGGCAAAATACTACATG
>NW_004524600.1:7542088-7548118 GCF_000260255.1 Octodon degus | reverse complement strand
CTGGAGATTGAACTCAGGACCTTGCACTTGCTAGGCAGACACTTATTTTACTGAGCTATCTCCTTGGCCCTGAAGTCCTTTAAAAAGACACATTCAATGGAATATAGATCAATGTTCCAACTTAATATCCCTTCAACAGAATTGATGATATTGTTTTCATTATAGGCTTCTTATAGAATGTGTCTGTTAAGTGCCCCCAAACTATGGTATATTAACAACTCTAAAATTAAAATTAGCCATATATTTGAGCCTGTCTGTGACCCCTGAGGTACACCATGACCTTAATCAACAGACAGGGTGTTATGATTTGCGTCTAGTTGTCTCCCCAAAGCCTTGTGCAATCATAAGGTGGGCTTCTAGAGTTTGTGATTAAATTATGATCACATGCTGGGATTATGGGTGTGGGTGTTATACTCACCCTGGGTAAATAGTCTGAATTGAATATGAGGAAGAGAGAGAGGCTTCCTCTCTGTTGCTGCCTCTACTCCCCACTTTTTGCTCTTGCTCTTTTGCTGTTTTCTGTCACCATGAACTGCTGACCTCTGCCATGTGCCACTCTGCCTCGGAGCCAGCTGCTCATAGACTGAAGCCTCCACAAACTGTGAGCTAAATAAACCTTTCCTTCCTTCATTTTAGATGTCCAATACTTTGTCCCAGCAAAGAAAGAAAAGTAACTGAGACACAAGGCATCTTTTCTAAGCTTATCTTTAAGCTTTATGTACTCTTTTTTGAAGATTTACCTAGGTGCTAGGAAAACCAAGAGGAACAGCCAGACATGGTCCCTGTTCTCATGGAGCTAATGGGTGGGCACACACTAAGTGGTAGAGTGTGGTGGAGTAAATAATGGTCAATTTGTAACACCTGGCTGAACTGAATCAGTGTGTTTCTGGGTGTGGAAGTCTCATGTGAGAATTGTTGCTAACAGCATAAAAAGAGAACATGAGGAGAAGATGGTGTGCTGTTGATTTTCCTGGAGAAGCATTTCATGCTGGTTTTCCTGATATGAACTCAGCTATTCTCATGGTCCAAGGAGCGCAGGTCCTAGCTGTCACTGAGGATGGCTGGGGCTCTTATCTTGAACATTACTTCCTGGCTCCTGTGCAGATCCCTTGGCCTGCTGGCTCAGGTCCTTCATCCTACTGGCACAGACTTTCTAGCTTCCACCTCTGACCTTTAGACCTTCCCAGTGCAGATCCTTGACACAGACTTGCATGACACATTGCCATGGGCTCTAGGTCTTCAGCTGAAATTGTGCAAGACATTACTATGGGATCCAGGCCCTCAGCTGGATTCTTTGGGTCTCTAGTGTGTGGACAGATCTCCCACACTCTTTTGTGCTTGACTTTTTGGCTGAATATTATATAAAAAAAAAAACACAACCCTGTGTACTATGTTTCCTATATTAAACCTATTCCCCTGCAAACCCTGAATACACCACAGAGAAATGAAGAAAATCATCCTTACCTAGTAGGAATAGGGTAATAATTGCTGAAATACAAAATTAAGGGCAGGATCAGGTCCTTATAAAGCAGTGAGTTGCCACTGAAGAAGAAATAGCTGGGGAGATGGCTCAGTAGAATAAGTGCTTGCCTGGCAAGCACAAGGGCCTGAGTTCAATCCCTGGTTCTGCCAAAAAATAAATAAATAAAAAATAAATAAATAAATCTAAGTGATAACCTGTTTAAATCACACTCAAGGTAATTTGATGTAATTGGTTATCACAAAAATTTAATAATTATTTATTATTGTCTAAGTAAATATGTAAAGGAAGCAATATATCATATCTTTGGGCATTTTTTTCTTTTAATGACCAAACAATGGGAAGAATCATTATTAATTAGTATGTATGATATGTCACTCTTTGTCCACATGGATATTATTTTACCAAAGTAGTCATTATTGCACCCATTTTATAGATGGGAAAACCAAGGTCCTGAAAGACATAAGATTTTGTCCAAGGACTCAGTCGACTGTTCTTTCCACTAGCATAGAATCAAGCTTACATCTGTAGAAGGCAGGGAAGTACTTTCTCATCATCATTTGATTAATTTTAAAAATCAAATGACGTGAATATTTTATTGCTATAAAGTTTCCAGCTAAGAGGTAAAAATTGAATAATCTCTTTTATTGCAAAAGGAAGGAATGTGTTGTTCCAAGTCCTATAGGAAGTCAACCCAAACATCTCACCCAAGTTGGCTCCACCTGGTCCCACCACATATATTTGCTTTGCTTTGCTTTCTTTTCTTTTTCTCAGATATGCACACAGAATCAATAAAAAACTCATGTTCAGTTTAACTTTAAGAATAGCCCACTTCCTTCCTCCTCCTCCTTGTTGCCTATCGTTTGTCTTTCCTTCTTCCTTCTCCATACCTTCAAAGAGTTAAGAATTCACTTAGGATTCGAAGTTTACAGAGGTGTCTAACACTATGCTGGATGCTGAGTGCAAAACACCCTGTGATGTTGCTCTAGGGAATCTGGGCTCCTCACTCCACAACACTCTAAACAGCTGGTGAGCACGCCCTTTCCCACCCTTTCCCCTCCCTCTGCCCCAAGGGGTTCAGAAGCTAATCCTTCGGGTGTTTTCAGGGAGGAGGGTGGAGCGGCAGAAGCTGCCAGATCAGAAGATCAAAGGCTCAAACCGCCCAGTCGCTGGGAGGAAGCTGGATGGACTCTCAAGAACGCTGCTGGCACCCAGTGAGTTTCCAGGAGCAGAGCCAGACTTCGGAGGGAAGGATGCAGAGCTAGGAAAGGATGTTTGTTGGGCCAACTGTGCCCGGCCCACCGCCGCTTTCACCTGGGTACATTGCAAAAACCCAGAACCTGCCCTAGCTGCTACTCTGTGCTTCAGTAGAGACACCTGCGGTGCCCAGACCGTTCCGGGAAAGGGACAGAGAGAAAACTGCAGGCTCTGGAGGGGAGCCGAAGCCTCCTTTCTCTGCCTGCCAACTTCTGTAAACTCTCCTCCCAGGTAGAGAACCCACCAAAGGCGCGTCCCTAATCCATCTCTTTTCTCCGCTTCTGTGCTCACTTGCACCCCTGGTTTCCCTTTACCCCAATTCCAGCTCGATTTCTCTGTGCACATAGCATTGAGCCGACCAAGCCCTCCCACTGAAGGGATGCCTGGGAAAGAACTGAGAAACCTTTTTTCAGGGGACATTAGCCTGGGGCGCCCAGATTTCCTTTCCTCTTAGACATCGCAAGAGAGCCAAGAGCGGCCTGGCCTCAATCCCCCAAAGTCTTTTAATTCACTGCTTAATGACTAAAATTTATCTTTGAGTTCATAAGATGAATGCACACACATCCATTCACGAGGGCGGAACACATTATTTTCTGAATATGAGGGGTTTTCTTTTTCAGTTCAGCAACTAAAAACTAAGAATCCATTGCTTTCCATCTTAGAATGAGTAGACTATTGAATCAATCGATAGCCTTTCTGCAATATTTCCTTTCTCTCTGCATCTGCTCTTATTGTTTATCCAGCAAGACTGATCTCAAAACAGTGATGCTCAAAATGTCACTAGATTAGTGGGGAGAGGAGTGCAGTAACGTGCAGGAATTGGGTGAGAAATACCAATTCCTGGTTCTCACCTGACTTCTTCAATCAGCACCTCTAGAGGTGGGAACAAACAGATGGCTTCAGAAAAAGAACCACTGGTCTAAAAGTCCACCAGGCAAAGCTTTTAGTAAGCATCAAATACATGGTTCAGAACTTTTTACCTTTCCTCCTTTCAGAAGAAGTTCTCCAGCTTACCAATGGGAATACTTGCTTAAATGCATACTGAATTATTTGTTAAAGAAGAGAGAAAAGACAGAGTGAATTCCTCTGCCACAGTGCACTATAAGTCTGTCTGCTCCTCCTGAGAACTTACATTTTTTTTTTAAGAAACACTTCATTCTCCCTTTATGCATCTGCTTGAGCCTCTTTAATCATTCTCTGATCTTTCTGAAAGCACCTTCAAAGGTAGTTTCCATAGTCTGGAAATCACAGGATACTCCTGAACACTCGCCCCCACCTCTGTTGATTTAAAGCAAAGAGGATCATTCCTGTTTTGCAGCTGCTCCTCCAACTGCAGCACACCAAGTACCTGGGCTGGGTACCAGGAAGGCTGGAAGCTGTGCTTTCTGGGAGAGACATGAAGAGAACAGAAGAGCCAGGGAAGCTGGGCTAGGAATTATGTAAGTGTACTGACAATCTAGCCTAGGAGAGGGAACCGTGTGTGTAGCTTGTATGGGTATGGTGGAGGTGCATGTAGGCTGGTCACACTGTCACGTTGCTGGGGCTAGTGGCAGCCACACCACTTCCCACTACTTGATCCACTTAGTCTATGCCTACGGCCCACTGGAAAGACCCCTGATGGGACTGTGTGTTCCCATCCAGACAGCAGCATTTTCCTATTGATTGTGTTTTTTTAGGCTCTGTTTTTGCTCTCCAAATTTTCTTGGATTTTGGATTTCTGAGAACCATCTTGTTAGAAAACTGGACAAATTTAGAGAATATTAGGGAGAGGTGAAAAGTGGAAAGGGTCCAATGTTGCATCAAAGAGACACATCAATGCAATAAACAGATAATCCATTTTACATTATAAACACACTTCCTTTGACCCTCCTGCCTGAGATGCTTTCAGTTTGGGTCTACAGTTCCCAATGCCATTTGGTGTGAGTGACCAGCATTTATACAGAGCTTTTCCTTTATAAAGAGATTTGACCTATGTTTGAGTTGCCTTAAGTCTTTGTGAAGTGAAAGACCACAGTAGAATGTGATTATAACTATCATCACTTTTATATTTTATTTGCAAGAATGAGAAAACTGAAGATGGGAGTGTTTTGGGAAACACCTAGCTAGTTGCAGAATGGAGTGCACATGTTCCTTATGCCTAGCCACCTTCCTTCTTCCTAGCCAAGGCTTCAGAGTACTGTAGGAAGCACAGGACCTTTTATAAATGTCTGCCTGAAGTTTAGAGTTGTCAGAGAATGAGCAAGAAGAAATAGGTTCTTTGAGGGGCTGCCTGCATGGAGAATTTCATTTGGTTTGTAAGAAGAAAAGTGCTTAGAAACACGGAGAGTTTGCTGAGAATGAAAGACACTTAATGGGATCTTGCTAGAATCAGGCTTCCTAAGGGAACTCTGGATGGTTGAGGAAGGGCTCTGTCCCTCTGGGAGAAGTGAACAAAAGGGGGTGAAATGGGGAAAGGTGGCTGTGTACAGAGTCTAACAGTGTGCGTGGAAGTCAAGTTGGAGTGGGGGCGAGAGGGTGCCTGACACCTTGAAAGGTCCTGGGGACAAATGACCCAGAAGAGAGGTCACTGATGTCCCCAGCCTTGGGGAGGTGGAGAGCTTGTGTGGAGCAGGATCCTTCCCTACAGGCCAGATTTGGGGTTGGCAGGAGGTGTACCACACTGAGCCGGGAAAACGGGAAAAAGTCAAAAGAAAGAGCAAACGAAGCGGAAGTTTCAAGGCCCTCTGCGAGGAATAACAGTATAAATAACCGAAGACGTCTTGTAAACAGTGCGGTCATAACCCTGAACATTAAACAGCCCCGGTGGCATCTGGCGCATCGGCCGCCGCGGGCTGCGCAGGGGCAGCGAGGAGCCGGGTTCCAGGCTCCCGGGCCTCGCCTCTCTGTTTATCTCAATGTAATCTTCCTCTCGGAGCTGATCCGTAGCCTGGAAGATGTTTAAATTAAAACCCAGGCCGCCGGAAGTCGTGGTGGGAGCCCAAGTCACTGGTAACCAGAACCAGAATGTAGGTAGGCACTTTATTGTTAGAATCAATAGATTATTAATCCGAAATCTATACGGCATGTTACAGCACATAGAAATGGTAAAGCAGCTTAAAGGAAATGGAATTTGTATCTTTTAAAGATAATTTGTATCTTTCTATTATTTCTTCACTAATCCGCAAGCATGGGTTTTTGGGATCGTATCTACACCCGGAAAGTTATAAAATGTGGAATTTACTTCCCTGACCATGTCAGCAATTTTACCGTGGAATACTTGAAAGATGGATTGTGTGTGTGTGTGTGTGTGTGTG
>NW_004524600.1:7525007-7541858 GCF_000260255.1 Octodon degus | reverse complement strand
AAAAAAAAACTTTCCCATGGTCTTCCACTTTTTTCTTCCAAATAATTAAAAAATAAAACAAACCAATACTAGAGCTTTTAGCAATATAAGAAAGATTTATTTTCGGAAGTAGCAAAACTTGTTTGAAAAAAATATATATCTTTAAGTGAATTACTTTATAAATGTGACTGTCAAAGTCAGCTATTCTATGGTCTACATTATACAACATATGGTACAAAAAAGATACACGTTGATAAGCTCTTATTATCTATTTATATATTTATAATTACATATTGCACTTGGACCAGCAAGGCTCGCAGAACCGTTCACGGTAGAAGTTAATAAAGTTAAATAGGTGGGAATCCGTAAATACAATTGACCTCCTCTGGTTTGGAAACGAATCTCCGCGTCGACGTAAAGTGTTCTGGGGTGGGATCGGGACAGGAGCGCTGAGAGGGAGAAACAGAGGCAGAGAATGGGGAGGGCAGGGGTCGCCTTCCCGGGCCGCTTCCCTCGGGAGCGCGCCTTTCCCAGACTCGCACCTCCAAGGTCAGGACGCCGTGGTTCCACACAAGCGGCTCGCGGTCACCACGTCTTTTAGGTCACTCTCGGGTTTCCCGGCCACCATAAAGGGCCACGTCTGCAGGAGAGAAGAGGGTGGAGGAGGTGAGTGGCTGGGAGGAGGGGGAGGGTGGGCTCGGAGCCCGCGACTGCAGGGTGCGCGGTGCAGGGCGCGGGGGGCTGCAGAGGCCGCTGTCTCCGCAATTCGATTTTATTCGGTGTCCTAGGGCGACCCGCGCCTGGAGGAAGCAGACAGCCGCCTTGGCGGCGAATCTCTGCTCCACGTGGTGGTGGTGGGCTTTGCGGCAAGAGCAGAAAGGGCCCAAAGCGGCTGAAAGTTGAAAGCCCAGAGAGGAAACCCTCTGAAAGCCGAGGGTGGCTGGAGCGGAGGCGGGTGCTCTGACGGGCTGGGGAGGGATCCTGCGCCCACCGGCACCGGGTCGGTCAAAGCGCCCGCCTAGCCCGGTGTGTCCAGGCCATGGTCAAGGGGCCAGGTCCTCCTGCCTTTACCCCCACTTATGTCGCTGGTGAGAACTTTAGCTTCCTCCTTTACTAACCTGGGCTTGAACCACAGTTTTAAATTAATCTCTAGCTTTGGGGATGGGGGCGGAGTGCTAATAAAAGTTACTCCAACATTTTATTTAAGATCATCTTTCTACTAGTGAGCAAGCAAAGCTTTTTTCTTTCTGTAGGCTGTTTTATAATAAAGCGCATTTAACTTTCTTATTCAGAGATGAAGGCAGCAGCGATTGTAAATGTTTTAGGCGACAGTTTCCAGATTTTAAAAAGGTTACTCATTTGATTTTAAAAATACCTTTTTAACTGGAAAGAATGGTTTTTATGGCAAAAAGTGGTTTTTAATTTTCTCCTCCCAATTCCTGAGGCCAGTTCAGTGAGGACTATTCCAACCCCTCACCAATGCTGCTGATAAGACCTGCCTTTTAAGAGGGCAATCTCTGTTTCTTATCATACCTAAACAGAAGGTTTAGTAAATTATTGTCATTTATCTCTTTAGAATCTGTGTTTTAAAAATGAAATCAAATGTAAAAGGAACTGAAATTCATTTATTATAAAATAAAGTGCCTTTGAGAAAAATAGACTCAAGAAACCTTGCAGTCTTGTTCTTAATAAAATTAATTAAGTTCAATGGCCATTATATTTTTCATAAGACAGGGACCCTATTCTTAATTGTTGGATGATAGTGACATTATTCTAGTATTATTAATTACACTAATATTTGTGCATATTTACTGATTATGCTATTTGCCTGAAATGGTGGGATTGAATATGTTAATCCATTTAGAGATGCACAGAATACAGAAATAATTACGAGGGCGATGGTGAATGGGTCCATATCTAAGGGTCCTAAGTATTCATGGAAAGAAATGGAGTTGCAAGAATTAAAAGGGAAAATCAAGTTTTACTCTTAGCTAAAAAGAACACCAAAGGGATTAATAAAATGTGTCCCGAGTGTGAAGCACCTTGTCAGTGTTCTTTGTCGCACACCAGAGCCTTCACACCAGCAGGAGTGACGCTGGCACCGTCACAGGGGATTCCTCCTCTTTGCCAGTTTAATACCCCTGGAAATCCCTAATTGGGCTGCCACGTCAAAACTTGGCATAAATCACTCCAGGGGTGCATAGAGTGGAGAGCAAGGACTGCGGGGAGAGCTCACAGCCAGCCCCTAGAGGCGCTGGGCTGTGTAAGCCAGGGCCCTGCCTAGGCAGGCCAGATGGGTCACTCCCACCAGCGCCCCCAGTCCCAGCCCTGATCACAAGCTGCACCCCTCGAGCATGACCCAGGACTCACCAGGTTGACCGGGTGAATGTAGCCATTTTCGTACTTGTCGTTAGCCAAGATCTGCCTCAAGTGGGCGATGTAGCTGGACGCCAACCGAAGCGTGTCCAGCTTGGAGAGCTTGGTGTCCGGGGGCACCCAGGGCAGCGTGGTCTTGAGCCTCGAGAAGGCCTTGCTCAGCACCCGCATGCGGGCCCGCTCGCGCGCGTTGGCTGCGTTGCGCTGGACCTGTTTTCCCTCTTGGCTGACCCCACTCAAGGGGCTTTTCTTGGTGGGCGCTTTCCTCCTCTTGCCCAGGCCGCCGCGGCCTTTCTGCGGAGACCCATTCTCGCAGTTGGAGCTCTCCTCGGTGCTCTCGTTGGAAGTCACAAACTCCTTGTTCGAGTCCACTTTCAGCCCGTCACATTCGAGCATCTCCACTTCTTGGAGGTCCTCCACATCGCTGAGGGAGCCAGTGGACATGTTTAAGGGGAAGGGAGAGAGGAAGATAGAGGGAGAGTGAGGAAAAGAGAAAGAAAGAGGGAGAGAGGAAAAAAGAGGGAGAGAGAGGGAGAGAAAAGAAAGAGAGACACCAGTGGGACTGGTAAGACTGTCAGGAGGTGTGGAGCAGCCAGCTCTTGATGGGAGTTGTAGCAGATGGGGGGAATCTCACTCTTTCCCCTTTCCAGAGCTGTGAAAAGCAACCGCAAGGGCTTCTGCGGGAAGGAAATCGACTTGGGCTATGTTTCCCCACCCCCAGAGTCGTGGACGTAGAGGAGTGTGAGAGAGCGCTGAGGAATTTGGTGGACACTAGGAATTTATCAGGGGAATAGGGAGGCGGATCCTTGCGGTCCAGGGGAGGGGCCTGCCGGGCCCAACGCAGCTCCCAGACCCTTCCTTCACAGGCAGAGGCGACTCAGGCACAGAGCAGGACTTGCAGCTTCTCACGTAAATCACCCCAGTTGTGAGGCGCACAAAACTATCTCCTCTTCTACTCAGGCCCAGGCCAAGCAGGAGCGGGTCCTGCTTTTCTCTGCCTATCCCCTAAGCCCTTCTTTTCCTCTGAAGAGGGCCCAGATGGTTGTTACTGAGAGCTTAAGGAGCATGTCCAGATTCTTTGCTTTTTAAGGCCTTCCACCCAGCACCCCACAAGCACCCCACCCCCACCCCTTGTGAGGAACTGACAATTAAAATCCAGATGGGACTCAATTGCCTTCTGCTAACACCACAGAAGATTCCAGGGCTTTACTAAGGCAAACGTCCCACTTTATCTGGGTCAAATCAAGCAAACAAGGGCTTCGTAAATCTTTATGGTACTGGTGGAGAAAATATGAAAAAAAAAATCCACCTGCGTTTGGTCACTTTGAAGATAACAAAGAAGTGCCAGCGTGTACACAAACACACTTGACTGCTGCACGCCCATGTGCAACCACACACGGTTTAGTTTGGGCAGTAGGGAGTGAGATGGAGTCCTGTGAATGTGTGGAAAAGATTTTATTAGTGGATAACCTTTTTTCCCCTTCAATTCCCTAAAGTTTTACCTTTTTATCATTTTTTCTTTACTAGTATGTGTTTGCAATGTATGACAAATGTTTTCACTGTGTGGGATTGGCACATACATGTAGTTCATCTTGGTCTTTTCTACCTGCCCTTCTCTCAACTACCAGAACCCCTCCCCACCACATGCACAAAGTCTATTTTCTTGTTTCTTATCATCTATCTTCTATTTTGTTCTCTAAATTGCTTCCGCTTCATGGTCCTCACAGAAGAGAAATCATGCAATTTTTAACCTTCTGTGTCTAATTTATTTCACTTAGCATTGCAGTCTCAAGGTGAACTCCAACAAGTGATTCACATTTGTCTCTATGCTGAAATGAAAATTTTCCTTGCAATACTTCCCTGAAATAGATTTAATATGATCGTGAGAGCCTCAGTTGTTCTCATCTGTCACTTTGCCTGAGATCTGTCATGCGGTCTTCTTCCCACTGCTGCGCCCTCCGTCTTCTCCTGCCCTCCTCTTTGTTACCGGGCTTCTTTACATAAAGCTGACATTATAAAACACAAAGCAGGATGATATCTTCGGGAAATATTCTTTTCCATCCTTCACTCCAGCTTAGAACATCTTTCCTGGAAGATAAAAAAAAAAAATCTGGAAAGTAAGTAGACAGGCAAAGGGAACTGGAACTCAGGGATTGACTGAAATACGAATGTCATGAAATCAAGGAGACTGAATACATGCATCTCCTTCACAAATTCTCTGCTAGGTTTTGTTTTTTTACAATTAGGCATGGAGTGTGAGCCCTGGAGCAAAACATAAGAGCAGCTTCTGAGTGTCTGGCTTAGAGTCTGAACCCCTCTGCTACATTAAGATATCATATCTCTAATCCTGAGCTCAGCTGGGAATTCGCTAACCTCTAACGTTTTGTTTTGTTAGCAGGGTCTTGTTTGCTTTCCCCTTATGCTGTAAACTAAACAGATTGTCAGCAAATCAGTCTTTATTAATGAATTAGTGAACCTTCCCCCCCTAATATCTTTGCCGAGGGTCCAAAATTTGTTAATCACCAGGGTAGAGATTTATGAGCTCTTATTTTCTGTTGTTTGTGCAGGTGGAGATTTAAATGACCATATCCACTACCAAGATTTATTGCAAGAGTGATTGATGTTATAAACCAGGAAAAGGACTCTTCCCACAGCAGGGATGACAGAAATATCAAGTTGAAGTTGCCTTTGTCTTCCTGCACAAGAGAACGAGTACTGCAACTCAGAAAGTATAATAATTTAACCTAAGATCCAAGGCAGCATTAAGAGAATATTCAATGGCTCTGTTAAAGATTTCCCTGCTGATTCCCAAATTCATTTTCTCTGATTTGCCCTTCCTTTTCTTAGTTTTGGTAAGACATGAAAGTTGAAGCTGTTTTTAAGATAAAGAGCAGTGTGAAAATGGGCCATGGCCAGCCAGTCCTTTGTGGTGTGTGTGTGTGTGTGTGTGTGTGTGTGTGTGTGTACATATTTATAGGTATGAAGATGTCTGCAAAATAGCCATAAATAGTTTGTTTATTTGGGTCCTGGAATGGAATGATAAATTAAAATCTGTGTGATGCTTTTATTAGGCAGTGAAGATTTTTCTTCTTGGGTCAATTTTTTTTTTCTCTTTTTGGGTTTGATTCTCCGCATGCCCTAGGATGTAAGTTACTTAGGCCATTTCAGGTATAGTATCAGTCGCAGTAGTATGAGCCACTGAGTAGGTTTCTGCTGTGTACATAGTTTTTCAATATCAGAAACTTAAAAATAGTAATTTGTGGAAGAGAGCATAACTAGCTTGGAAAGTTTAATTTTATGCCTAGAAACTATTTTTCTTTATAATACTATAAGCAACAATTAAGTCCCATGCCCTATTATTCTGTGGTGACTCATTCGGGTTGGGAAGGGCGTGGTTGTTGATAATGGATTCTGGGATGTTTGTAATCTCTGCAAGGGATGCCTATGGGTTTGGAGATAAGATGTGAAGAAGGCTGTCATTTTGGGGTCGTGAAGAAAGCATGTTAGTAATGCTTTTTCTCATGAAATTTTGTGTCTGTATTTACTAATAAAAACTCAGGGAAAAATGAGCAGAGGAAAGGACTTCTTGTTGGGTTCTACTAAGCAAACCAGTTGAGCTATAACAGAAACTGTGCCAAATTTCCCCCAAATATAAACTACATTCTGTGAGAAGAGAAGCATTTTTGAGAAGCTGATTAACCCTTACGATAACAGAGAAAAATACTTTAAACATGACTATTTCAAGCACTAACTTGAAAACTGCAGCTCGCTCTGAAAGCGTGAGATGCTTTCTAAAGGGTTTTACCTTAACTTTTAAGTAACTGTTTATATCTTTGAGGCATCTGGCCAATTTGTTGTGCACTTTCAACAATTTGTTTTTCAGGAACGTCTATCTTTGTAAGATTTTAGTCCTAAGGAAAACTTATCTCCAGAAGTTGTAAAATGAAGATTAGGCATAGGAATGTGTCCTTAAACTAAATCCTGCTTTATCAGCTGATAAATTTTCAGGAAGTTCAAATTTGGTTTAGTTGCTCTTGGTTGGAAGATTTTACCTCCTTTTTTATGGGAGGAAAGAACCACAGGCTTCTTTTGAATTGACTTGTATGCCATTGCATTTTCTTTAGGTGGGGAATAAGCTTTAAATTCATATCTCATCCTTCCTTATGCCCTCTCGACATGTGGGTAGGCAACCCCCAGACTCACAAATCAGCAAGACCACCCATTCTTTTTACCACTTCTAGTTAACTCCCTTCATCTTGGGGCATTGATACACGAACATGTCACGTCTTGATCACTTTCTCTCTCTTTTTTCCCCTTTCCTTCCTCTTCCCCTCATTTCCCATATTCCCTTCCAATTTCCAGGGTCTACCTCCATATTTCCTACTGTCACTCTTTTTTAAAAATATTTTTATTGAGAAACAAATAGCAATGAGGCAGTTTCACAACCGATTACTAGTACATTTTTAATAATTAATATA
Source organism: Octodon degus (assembly GCF_000260255.1). NCBI lineage: Eukaryota > Metazoa > Chordata > Mammalia > Rodentia > Octodontidae > Octodon > Octodon degus. The sequence goes on along the minus strand of NW_004524600.1, from coordinate 7,535,025 downwards.
TTGCATATTGTTGTCTCAGTGGTTATTCATTGTACAAGATGCAGACATGATATCCTGTCTCAAACACTATTAGAACAAACTTCTCTACTCATTGAATTAAGAGAATGTAGCTGTATATCTATCCTAACTATTTTGAGTATACAGACACAAAATGGTCGTTCATTTGTATCCCCCTTTTTTGGTTAGTTTTGTCAGAGAAGGGCATTCCATTGGCATTTAAATATGGTAGGTACATGAATTCAGCAAAATATCCCAATATAGTCCAATAGTCCATAATAGTAGTAGGCTTTCCATCAGACTGTCAATGTCTGAAGTTGTTGACTTGAGCATTTTACAGCTCAGCATAGTAATATAGCTTTACTTCATATACCTCACTTTTATATTTTTCTGCTGGATGGTTAAGACCAAGAAATAGCAAGACCTATATAACAAGAAATGTAACTTTTGTGTCTGATAAGCTCAGTGAAATCCCCTCAGGATTTAACCTGAAACCCTGTACTGCAGTTTGTAGATCCTTTGTCAGTGTCAGTGGATGAGTCACGGCCATTGCTTGACCAATTTGCTCTTTGTGAAAGCCTGAGAGAATGTTTTCTCTCCATGTGACTCTCCTTAGGCACACTCTATATCCTCAATCACTTTCCTTTGTGGCCCCAAATTCTCTTTGATCAGAAAATTTGGGACACAATTAAGTTACAGGATGTTATAGTACAGGTTCTCCTATTTCCTGAGTCCTTCCTGACCTTGAAAGGCTAGGGCCAAAATGTTGGCTGTCCTTGTAGCCCCTCTTTTCCTTAATTTTTGGTCTGCAAATTTAGGTTGTTAACCCTCTAGAAAAGAAGCATTATGCTCTTTATTTATGCTTTGGATTTCTCATATTAGAGAGACCATGTGATATTTAATCTGTGTTTATTTCATATAGTACTATGACCTCAGTATCTATCCATCCATTTTCCTACAAATGACTCTGATTGGTGCTTCCTTATGGCTTAGTAGTACTCTCTTGTATACCTGCAATTATTTATTTACTCATTTATCTTTTGATGGGATTTAAGTTACTTCCATAATTTAAGTATCTTGAGTTTGCTGCTGTAAACATGCATCACTGTGAAATGAGGACTTTAATTCTTTTGGGAAGAATTAAATATAGCTAGGTCAAAGGGAACTTCTAGTTTAGTATTTGGAGGAGTCTCCGTACTGATTTCTATAGTAGGTGTACTGGTTTACATTCCTTCCAAAAATAAAGAAGGGTACCTTTTCTTCATAAACTTGCAAGACTCCATTGTTTCTGAATCCTTAATAATCATATTCTTACTTTAGTAGGATAGAATCTCAGTTCTAAAAAATTTGAATTTCCCTCATAGTCAAAGATACTGAACACATTTTCTTGTATTTAGTAGCACTCGTACTTCTTTGAAAAGTGTATTTCAGTGGCTTATTTTTATATTTTTATTTTGGGGGTCTGATTTTTTTTAAAAAAATATATCCTAGATATTAGTTTTCTGTTAAGTAGTACATTGTGAAAATTTCCCCATTCTATAGGTTGTCTCTTCACTCTGTTGGTTATTTCTTTTGCTGTTCAGGAGCTTTATAATTTGCTGTAATTCCATTTGTGGATTCTTGATGTGATTTTTCACACAGTTGACATTCTGTTCAGAAAGTCCATGCCTGTGCCTGTATCTATGCCTATGACTTCAAGAATTTTATTAACTATATCTTGCAGAACGTTCAGTGTTCCATTTTTATTTCTTGTTAGCCACTCCCAGTTTTCTGCTCTTTTATACATTCGGTGGCTCTTTCTTGGATCTAGGTCACTGTATTTTTTGTTTGCTGCTGATTAACTGTTGTTCATCCTCTCATAAGCACATTGAAGATTAATTTTAGATTTTTTAGAAATTTTAATTTCATTTGATACATTGAGCATTATCTCCCTTTGTTGTAGATTATAACACTGCCAGTCTGTTATATTTGGTCACTGCAAGTGAGTATGGCACTAGTGAAGCTAGCAGTTGTCTAGGGAGTCAGTGATGGCGGTGCTGCATGTTCTCTTCTCTTCATCCAGCTCAGCCCAAGGGCTGCATCTTTCCTTTAACCAGAAGTCTTTTTGGTGTTCACTACATCAAACCCCCTCCCACCACGTTTAGTTCAGTGAGTTGTCAATCAGATACCAGCAACACTAAGATTTAAAGCTCAAATATTGCAACAGTAATGTTTAAAGAAAGGTTTTGTGGTCCTTGGGGGTCTTGCATTTAATACCCTGTTTGGTGTATACACTGTAATGGAGTGTGGAGGGCGGCCACACTTGTGCTCCTTGAGTTCACAGTGGGAGCAAGTAGACAGTAAGATTCACAACTTTGCAAAGCCATTTTCCTGTTTTCCAATACCAGAATAACTCCATGACACCTAGTCATGTGCTAAAAAAGAAAATGAAGAAGACTGAGAAATTCTTCAGCCATGTACTATGAAGGTCCTTTGCTTTCATTCTTTTATGTAAAATCTTTCCTTTCTTTGATCACTACTGAAGAAAAACTTCTATATGAAACAGAAACCTTAACTGAATGTGTGCCAGAGGCTCTCCTTGTAACAGTGAAGTCTTTCAAAAGTTTACTTGACTGATGACCATTCTGTATTGTATAAGAAAATTTCAAAGCAAAGCTTCCCAAGTTATTCTAAAAACAATCTTATAGATGGAAAACATCTATAAAACATTTACATGTTAAATAGAATGTTTTGGTGGGCATGAAAGAGATACAACCTGACTTAATGTTAGGCTCTTTCCTGTTGATTTAGAAGAAGATAGTTGTTAGAACAATAGGCTCCTTATTTAAAATTACTTTCTTGTGGCAGATGATTTTAGCCTTGAGGAGGATAGTTGTGGGGTTAAGATTTCAGTATCACCAGGAACTTTCAAGAGTATAAATCTTAACTTCAAGAACATGATGTATGTCCAGGTTCTTTAGCATTTAAAGAAAGAAGCACAAAGCAATATGTTGTTAGCACTTCAAGTTGAGCACCAAGGAGGCACTGTATGGTCCAGAGTGCTGTGACCATGTCCAATGGTATTATCACTTGAATGCATGTCTTGCTTTTACTTGTGATGCTTCTTCTATGAAACCACATGGTTGTGCACTTTTTTTTGTTTAAATAAGCAGCAGAAACAAGTTTGAGTTTGTTTTGTGATCTCCGATTCATTAACAACAATCAGTAACTGTTGAACACTGAGTTACATTAAAATAATATAGACTTGAGCTTTCCTGAGGTATGATGCTTAGAACTCTGTCAAAGGTGACTTAAGTTATATAAATACCAGAAGGATTTTGTTAAAGTAAGTGTCATCTCAGTGCAGAGGCCTGATGGGCAGTCCCAGATCTGCTTACTCAATGGATATAACCCAGATCTGCACTTTCTGCTCCATCTTTGCTACAGTCAGGTTGAAATCTTCAAAACCTTTTTGCATCTGATGTCAAAGACCCTTCTCTTAAAGGGCCTTTTTGTTTTCATTCTTGTGCTCTTCAAATCCATTTCCTGCTGAGTGGTCTAAGACATTCTCCTGCTCAAAAATCCCTTAAAGTTTCCTATTCCTTACATCAAACCCAAAGTCCCGTGTGACTGTGCTAACTATCTTCCAGTCACATTGGCCAGCTCCCTCAGGAGCTTTGTCCTTGAGTTCTTCCTGTTTGGGAGATTTTGTACGGCTGCTGCTTGGCTGTCCTTTTTTTCAGAGTGGAGTTCGTGTATAACTTCCATGTGAAAATTTCCTTGAGCATCCAATTAAGAATGCTTTTGTTTCATCATCCTATTGTATTTATTTAAAATAAAGATCTAGGCTATGTTCATTGAGCAAGCAAACCTGGGACTGCCCATCAGGCTTCTGCATAGAGATGAAATTTTTAATTTAACAAAATCCTTCTAGCATTTATATAACTTAAATCACCTTTGACAGAGTTCTAAGCATCATATTTCAGGAAAGCTCAAGTCTATATCATTTTAATATAATTCAGCAAGATAGATCAGCTGACTAAGCTTCTGCTTAGGCAAGTGCAGGGACTGGGGTTCAATCCCAACATCACATGCCCTGCCAGTCCTGCCCCTAAGCACGCTAAACTGGCCATGGAGACCGGGTGTGGTGGTGAACGCCTGTAATCCCAGCATTGGGGAGGCTGAAAACAGGAGGATCACTTCGAGTCTGAGCTGCATAGTGAGACCTTATACCAAATATATATAAAAATAAATAACAAATAAAATAAAATAAAGACTAGTAGCTAACATTTACTAAGTTTTTACACATACTAGGCATTTTATGAGCAGTTTCTAGATTTATTCATTTGGTCTTGTGATCATCCATATAAGGTAGGAACCTTATCCTGAGAAAACTGAAGCACAATTGAATTCATAAAGTTGGGATTCTAGTTGTCTATAGCTGTGTAGTAATGTAAATAGTGATTTTAAGTTACTGTTATTTCTCTTGGTTATGCGGGTTGACTGGGCTCAGTTGGATGTTTTTCACTTAATGTCTGTCATAATGTGGCAGCGGAAGGCATCAGGTCTGAAATCATCTGAAGACTCCACAGCCTAAATACCAAAAGTGACTTTGGGATGGCTAGAATAGTTAGATTCTGGCTGGGTCTCTCCCTCCATCCAACCTCTGCAAAGGGCTTCTTTTACTTAACTGTCTCAGATGATTTAGTATCTTGCATGGTAGCAGCTTCCATCAGTGAGGTTTCTGAAAGATTCAAGTGGAAAGTGAAAGTCCTCTTGGCCTCAGAAGCTACACAACATCATGTGTGCCTTATTTTTGTATAATTTATACTCTGTATACTCTTATCACTAGCACAAAGTAGAAATGTAAAAAAAAAAGAGTGGTATTTTTAAAAATAGCCTTGTAGGCAATAATCACAGGAACAACTACCGGCACAAGCCATCAATATTTATAACAGTTTGGACAAAAGTGAATCATGGGGCAGGCCCGGCATGCCTATGAGAGCACCCTATACAACAATTGAATACCAGGAGGTAGAACTCAGTGTGCAAGCTCTGTCTTCAAGGTCAGTTGCTATAGTGGACAAATGATAGAGATTAGGCTTAAATACAAACAATCTGACCCTTGAGTCTAATTTTAAACTAATAATGTGTTCTGAATTTATTTTTCATTATCTCTTTCCCTACTCCCTGACTATAATATACATCTCATGAGTGTAGGCACTTCATGTATCTTACTCAGTTGTAACTCAAAATCTAAAGCAGGGCTGACCTATAATACAACCTACATAAATTGCTTCTTCTTGTTAAATGAGTGAATGTTTTAGATCATAACAAAATCTGTCTTTTCTACTCTATTATCCTTCTGTGAATTACATACATGAATCTAATTAGTTTATCCTTATCATCCTTTAAAAAGTTAGAAAGGGCATTGATTCATTATAAAGTAGAATCTGAAAGTCTCTCTCTTTCTCTCTCTCTCTCTATATATATATATATATATATATAGAGAGAGAGAGAGAGAGACAGAGACAGAGACAGAGACAGATAGAGTGAGAGACAGAGAGAGATGAAGAGACAGAGAGAAAAAGACAGACATCTTCTTATAAGGCTATTAGTCCTATCAGAATCAGATTAGAAAATCCCCCTTTATGATCTGATATAAACTTAATTGCTCCCTAAAAGCCCTATATCCTAGTACAATGACATTAAGGATCCAACACATGAATTTTGAGGCCATATCCAGTTCATAGAATTTACCATTAACCTTATAATAGGAAAGATGGTTCTTATTTAATATTGTTTCTAACTTTCAACCTAGATCAAGAGAAGATATACTGAGGACTCCTCTTTCATTTCAAAGACGACACCAACAGTAGCAATAATAAACCTTGGGCTTTAGTGTCTTGGTTTTGTTTTTAAAGGAATCATTATCACGAAGAGCTGTAGACCCACATTCATGGTCTATGATGGTGAAGGTCGTCTGACTCTCATTCCTAAAGTTTGCCAAGACAGGAGGACCGTTCTCTAGTTAGATGCTGTAAATCAATTTTAAAGAACCATTAGTTGAAGAATTTAAGAATTCCTTATTTAGCGCATTTGGGTGTACCACACAGCTCCCACACAGAAATAAGACATGGGTTAGATTAATTCAGTAATCAAATTTGCCAAATGTTTTTGTGGGTTACTCCATAGACCAAAACAAACAATTGATTGACTGCACTGGAATATTATCAACTGGCCATTCTCACATACTTTAGATAAACCAGTATTATTTTAAGCTAGAATATCAGGCAGATGCTAAAGTTTTTCCTTTTGCATGAATAAATTAAGTTCTTTTTTCCTTTTAAACTAATTGCAAAGGCCACTGTAATGAAAAAATCTACCTGGGAAGCGTAGGGTATAATAATTCTCAAGTGAATTTGAATAGAAGATTGACCTAGTTAGGTGGAAAATATCAAATTATGAAATATGAAAGTCCTTAGCAAAGTTATGATTTTTATATTTTTCTTTCAAATCGTTATGGCCCAACATAACATTCCTGGACTATGAATCAAGCAATTGTGTTGAAGTTCTGCTAATAGAACTAGTTGTGTAGACTAGAAAAAATTCTTAGCTCCAGTGGATTTTAGTCTTTGTGAGCTAGTGACACCATAAATGAGTCCCATAGTGTGAAGTGAGGTAACATGTATGTAGCGGTTTCACTTAGTGCTTAATGTATAGTGAACTGTTATAAATATTGATGGGCTCATGCCGATAGTTATTCCTGTGATTATTACCTACAAGGGTATTTTTAAAAATACCACTCTTTTTTTGCATTTCTACTTTGAGCTAAGGAGAAGAGCATATAGAATGTAAGTTACAACAACAACAACCACTCTTCTAAAAATTAAAAACTAAGTACAATGAAATGTGTGTGTGTGTGTGCTCACAGTAAAATTTTATTATTTTAGATGAAAAATATGGTCTCAGTTACATATAAAGAGTTTGTTCAGTATGAACTTATAATTACTTTAGTTATTCCTTTTCACCTTTGGGTGATTTAAATGACTTTTTGGGGCTGGGGAGATAGCTCAGTAGAATAAGCACTTGCCTGGCAAGTGCAAGGGCATGAGTTCAATCCCGGGTTCTGCCAAAAAAAAAGACTTCAATTGCTTATGATGTTTCTCCAGAATTGATTAAATCCAGACCACATGGAATAATGGCTAGCATTTAAAGTCCCATTGAAAGTCTCTGATTTCACCAAATATTTCACTTCTTGTCCTTTAAGCTCTGGGCGTCAGGTATTTTGTCCCAGTGATTGGACAGTGACTAATATATGTCACTTTCTAATATGTGAAATCTAAAAAGTATCACAGGAAAAGTAGAAAAGAGACTATTATTAGACGAAAGGAAAGGAAGTAGTGGGAGTAGAGCGGGTGTGAGTACCACTTACAGGGGCATAAATATGATCAAACGTGGAGCCGGGTTGGGGGGGAGGGTGAACAAAGGAGGTGATGGGAGGGAATGATTAAAGTAGGTTGTGTCCATGTACAAATCTGCCAAAGTGAAGACCATTAATCTGTGTAATAGCTGTGCACTAGTAAAGCTGTGGGGGAAAAATCAAATTTGGGGCAGTGAATAATAGCGTAGGCAAAAGCAAGGTGACTTCAAGAACATAAAGAACTCTTGGAGATAAAATTACTGAACTCTACATGTAGAAGACAGCACAGGCTCTCTAGCACTGCTGATGAACCAGTTTTCAAAGAATTTGGGGAAGTGTCCAAAATTCTAATTAAAGTGATGAGGGAATTAAGGCAAGAAAGCACAAGTGTACCTCATATAGTCACGTACCTTAGATGGTAGACAGGGTGTCGTTTCATACAAGAGGGTAAGACATTTTATCAGCAAAAAAAAAAAAAAAAAAAAAAAAAAAAAAAAGAAAAGAAAAGAAAAGAAAAGAAAAGAAAACTGATACCTCATCAGCAGTTGATACCTCTTGGAAGTTGTGTGAAGAATAGTTGTATCACAAAGTTACCTTTCTTGTTATATAGGTCTTGTTCTATCTTGGTCTTAACCATCCAGCGGAAAAGTATAATAATGAGGTATGAAAAGTAAAACCATATTAATATGCTGAGCTGTAAAGGGCTCAAGTTAACAACTTCTGACATTGCCAGTCCTATGGATAATCCACTACTATTATGGACTACTGGACTATATTGGAATATTTTGCTAAATTCATGCACCTACAATATTTAAATGGCAACGGAATACCCATCTTTGACAAAACTAAACAAAAAAAAGGGGGGATACAAATGAAGGACCATTTTGTATCTGTATATACAAAATAGTTAGGATAGATATATACCTACTTTCTCTTAATTCAATGAGAAGAAAGATTTGTGCTAATAGTGTTTGGACATGATATCAAGGCTGCATATTTTATTATGAATAACCACTCTGAAGACAATAATATGCAATGTATTAGTGATTGAAACTGTCCTACTAATCCATTTTGAAACTGTCTCATTGCTATTTGTTTCTCAATAAAATTAATAAAAAAGAATTTCTTTAAAAAAAAGAATAGTTGTATCAGCATAAAGGGAATGGTAGACATATCCTCTGGGTAAAACAAGGTATCCCCACAGGAACAACTGTATTGCTGTTCACCTTGTACTGTTTCACTCTGAATCAGAAAGCAGAAATACCAAGGTTAATAGGAAGGCTTTTACTGTTGAGGGACAAATAGAAGCTTTTTTTTCTTTCTGTGTTACTTTTGGCTTGAAACATTTGCTTTGCTCCATTCCTTTGCTCATTAATCCTCTGAACAATGTCCAGAGGTTTTATCAATTTCCTATGTGAAACCATATGTGGAGAGAGAACGTGGTGGCAGCACAGCACTCTGATGCCTGGTGATCGTTGTTAACTAACGTTTGTGGATTCTAAACAACCAGTGACTGTACTATATCGCTCAGGATAAGCTAAACGTGCTGTGTGAGAAACTCTAAGTCGCAATGCCTGAATTTGATAACTTTATCATTTTTCCCTCCAATAAATGGGCAAAAGAAAATATTTAGCTGTGTGATTGCATTATGAAGAAATTAAAACTTATATTAGATCTTTATAAATACAGAAAATGGAAGCAAACTTTGCCACTGGTGACAGCAGAAAATCTTCAGCCAATGAGCCAAGAAAATAAGCTTTTTTACTGTGATTGACAAAGCAGTGAAAATTCTTTTTAAAATGGCACACTTGAATATTTATTTAAAGAGAAAGAAAATAATCATGCCCCTTTAATAATGATATTTTCATGTGATTTCCCACTAAATTAAGACAGATGATAGAATTATGAAGCTTCTATTTTAGTGTTACTCAAATTCATATATTTTATTTTACATGTAAATATTCATGTATTGTTCATTTTATAAAAACTATATTAAAAATTGCCCACTAAGAACTAAAATAGCTATTACATGTATTGTTCATCATTCTGTATTTAAGAGAAATTTTAAAAATATATAGTATATTATTATGTCAAGAAAAGTCTGAATAGCTTAAGTGTTTCATCTTAAAGTTTGGGGTTTTTTTGCTTTGTTTTGGTACTGGGGATCGAGCTCAGGACCTTGTGTTTGCCCGGCAGGTGCTTATGCCGCTGAGCTATCTCATTGGCCCTCATCTTAAAGTTTTGATTTACTTTTTTTTGTGTGTAGTACTGAGGATGGCACCTAGGGCATTATGCATGTTAGCTAGATAAGGGCTCTATTGCTGAGTTAACTATGTCCCTCCAACACCTCACATTCAACTTCTTAATTTCTACCAAATGACTTTACTTTATTCTAATTATTTTGCAACTCATTCCATCTTCACTTGCCTTCTCTTTCTTTCTTTCTTTCTTTCTTTCTTTCTTTCTTTCTTTCTTTCTTTCTTTCTTTCTTTCTTGAAAAGCACAACAGGTTTATTTAATTCATGTTTTGCATGGTGGGGGTGGGGTTCATAAATGACGGCCCAGCCAGGGCATGGTGGCACACACCTACAATCCCAGCACTCGAGAGGCAGAGGCAGG
>NW_004524600.1:7522479-7524372 GCF_000260255.1 Octodon degus | reverse complement strand
AAAAAAAAAAGAGGTAATAGTAGTCTTTAAAAGGCAACATAAATATGATATGTTCATTTCAGATGTATTTATTAAAGAATAAAGTGTTGGCATACAAAAATAACTCAGAGTGTATCAGATTTCTATCTTGATACTAGAAATATTACTGACATATACTATGTGAATAAACTATTAAAAGAGTAATATTATCTCAAAGCTTCTGAAGGTAGCTTTTGTCTTTCTTGTATAAAATGTTCTATAGAAATAAGTTTTTTTATGTACTGGAATCTCATAAATTTTTAAGTCAAGGAGAAGATGTATACTTTTTTCAATAATCTTTTCATGACATGAAAAAAATATAGCTACAGTACTCTGAGAGATATTCATGAAATGGCAGTATATTCTGTCATGGTGTAATCTGTGTTTCTGTCTCTATCTTTCTCTGACTTCTAGTTCTGGAATGTTAAACTACATGGATGCACTTCACTTACTTTGTTTCTATCTTGTACATGCAAAACTATCACAGGAATTTTTATCACTGAAATAATTGCTAGCATTTCTTGCCAAAAATATAAAGATAACAGCAAATTGTTATTTTGGAAAAGATCTTAAATTAGGTAAACAGTCACCTTCCTTCTCTGTTCCATAAACATTTCTGTGAGTTTTGAAAAATATTTTAAACAGTTTATATTTCTTTTCTCATAATTTAGTATCAGTGCTGAGCCACACTGAAATAAACATGCTTTGTTTCATTTAAAATTAAATCTCAAATAGTGGTACTGATTTGCTCCACTTATTCCTCTATTCCTGTCTTTTTATGAATTGGTGGTCTTTGAAGAGAAGCACAATATCCTACTTTAATTAACAACTACCTCTTTACAAACCAAACTTATGTAAACTAAAACCTTAAATGCTTTTGACAAAAAGAAAGGGCCTTTAAACAGAGTAGACAAGACATAAGTTATAATGAGCGAAATTCTATAGTGCAAGTAGCAATTGACCTGGCCACTGAGTTACCGAAACCTCTTCTCGTGTCCAGGAAGGAAAATAAAGTGTTAGAAATTTCCTGTAATCCTTCCTCATCCTGACACAAGATCTCTTGGGAAATCAACTGCTGGGTAAGGATTTCTCTGCTTCTCGGTGGCTCGGTGGTTATCTTTCCAATGCCAGAGTCTGAACCCCATAGCAAGTAGTCCAACTCTTTCTTACACACACAGATGTCATCTACACAAGCAAGTACTCTTAAAGTGCTCTATTTTTCCCATTCTGGGTTTCCTTTAAAATAGATGCATAAAGTACACAGTAGTGGAAATGTTAAAAGATAGACTGAAGCTGTTTCTTCAAAAGGAAAAAAAAAAGAGCATGGTCCTCTAGATTGCATTAAGTGGAGTAGAATAATGAAACAAATTTAGTATTTCAGAGACATTATGACAGAATCCCGATTTTTAGCAGCTTTATTGGAGTACAACTTATGTTGCCATAAATTTCAGCCTTACAGGTCAGTGATACTGAGTGCAGTAGCCATCACTCTACACCAATTCAGACCACTTCCACTATGCCCCAAAGTTCTAGAAGTCTCTTTGCAGGGCTCCCACGTCCCTGCTCCCCACCTAGGTGATCACTCCTGTGCTCTGTGTCTCTGCAGTTCCCTTTCCCAGACTCTATGTGGCCGTGTGCATCTTCCTTCTTCTTCTTACCATAGTGCTTTTAGATCCACCTCATTGTAGCATATATTAGTGCTTTGTTTGTTTTAATTGTTGAATAGCATTTTTTTTTTTTTGTATTTTTAGGACAGGACTACAGGGTGTACAGAGTCTCACTGCGTAGATTGGACTCATAGTCATCCTCCTGTTCTACAGCCTCCCAAGTGCTGGGATTACAGGCCTGTGCCACCACGCCCAGTCTCAATTGACC
>NW_004524600.1:7519197-7522014 GCF_000260255.1 Octodon degus | reverse complement strand
TGAAGGCAGCACTGCAGCTGGCTCTAGCACACAGAACCACCCACCAGTTTTCTCTTTATATTGGTAACTTGAAAAAGAAGCTGTATTATTGTTCTCACAGACACCGGGCATAGTCTTCCTGCCTCGAGTCCCCAGGTTACAGTAGGTTTGAAGAAAAAGAAAGAAGTGGAGTATGGTGGTGCTGTCATCCCAGCACTGTAGGAGGTCGAGATAGGAGGATCACAAAGTCATGCCTAGTTTGAGCAGTTTAGATGCTGAGATCACGTCTTATCAAAGAAGATAAAATAAAATGGGTTGGGGCTACAGCGCTGTGAAGAAGGGTTCAATAACTTTGCATCAAAAAAGAGAAATAAATTGAATACCAAAAGATTGAAAGCAAAGCATATATATATGCTTTTGTATATGTATTTATTTGGTACAGGGTCTCACTAGGCAGCTTATACTCCTAGTGATCCTCCTGTTTTCAGCCTACCCAGTGCTGGGGTTACAGGCGTGCACCACCACACCTGGTCTTGGTGGCTGGCTCAGTGCACCCTGGAGTGGGACTGGCAGGGCATGTGGTGCTGGGGATCAAATCCCAGTCCCTGTGCTTGTCCAAGCAGGCGCTTAGTATGCTGAGCTATCTTGATGGCCTTAGCAAAGCCTTAATATTATACAACATGGAATATTACATGAACTATGGCTATACTCAGCGGTGTGGATGAATCATGAAACATCTCAAGTCCTACAAGTATAGAATGAAAAAATCAAGTCCTAGAAAGCTATATACAGTTTTATTGTCTGGGGATGCATTTATATTGATGGAACTATGTGGAACCATAAAGGACTGTTAAACACACATTCAAAATCATGATTTTTTAAGGAAAGAAATTGTGAAGAGATAAAATTGAAGGAGCCTATAAGTAGATGCACGGATGCTGGAAATGCTGTTTTTATGGTGAGTGTTCATACTACGTGTTTTTAGTCTCTGTTTCTTAGAGCTGTCACACAAGAATTTATATTTTTGTGGATCAAATATTGCATATAATATTTGAAATTATATATATATATATAATTTCTTTTGTGTAAAACCAGGAAACAAGCCCAGCATAGACCCATACTTTTTTTTTTGTACTGGAAATCAAACTCTCCATCTCTGGCCCCACTTGCATGTATTTTATGAAGCAGTAAATTTGAATCTTCTACACAATATGGAAATAGGTTTATATTTATAATGAAGATAGGCATTCTTTGATAGTGCTGAATAGTTTACATGTTAGCTGTCGAAAGTGAATCTACTCTTCTGACTTGAGCGGTCTGGAAAGATTAACCTGTTAAAGGCAATAGTTTCTGTAAGAGCAGGCAATCTTTTACGAACCTGACAAGCTCTGGGGTTGATGTGCAGTTATCTTTCCCACTCACCTTTTGGGACCCTTCACTACTCATTAAGCAAAGGAGAGAGGGTGAAATTAAAAATGCTCAGTGTTATTTCGGCGCTGGTTAGCAGACTGCTGGTAGAAGCTTTGAGACAGACACTGACATTAATGGCCAAACTACACCTTTTGGATTAACTGAGAAATTAGTTTAAGGCATTCCTTCTAATATCAGGAAGATGAAGACCCCCAAGTATAACCCCTTTTGGGTGAGTTCCGCATCAAGTGACAGGAACCACCTCTTCATTTAACAGAGAAGGGTGAAGATTGATTGGCTCTTCCAGGTGTAAGGATAGATTGCTCAGCACAGTACAGGAATGAAATTAATTATTAGAATTTAGTCCACATTCCTCTCTGCTTGCTACTGTTTTGGCTTCAAATGGAATCAGAATCACTACAGGGTGACATAACTCCTCCCATGTATAATATTGTAGGAGAAAGAAGAGAAAGCCTTTGGGGGGAGTGTGGTCCAACAGGTCCAGTGGTGGTTCTGCAGGGGTCACCCACTCACTGGATGGCATAGGTTTATTCCTGAATAGGTCTGACTTCACTGTTTCCCTTTACCATTCCTCCCAAGCCACACATAAAATGTTGAGTGTGTTTTGTCTGTGGCTCCAAATTTCACCTATCCATATCTTATAATCAGAATTCTTTTCTTACTAGTGAACTTGCACTTCTAAGGCCACTGTCACATTTCTAGTGAAAACTATCAAAGGCTTTACCTTGGTTTTCAGTCTCCTTAATTTCTTCACAAAGCATTTGTAGCTGGCTCAGTATAAATTTTTGTTTTCTTAAATGTATTTGGTACACGGTGTCAATATGCAGTTTGGGCTCATAATGATCCTCCTGTTTTCAGCCTTCTGGGGGCTGGGATTATAGGCATGCACCACCACACCTGGACTAGGTACCGCAGCTCAGTGTACCTGGGGATGGGGCTGGTGCAGCATATAGTGCCGGGGATCAAACCCTGGTCCCTGTGCTTGCCTAAGCAGATGCTTATTCTGCTGAGCTGTCTCTCTGGCCCTTCAGTATAAAATTTTACCCAATTAAAAATATTTTCTTGAGTACTTTATTCAAAATATAAAAAATCCTACTGGACATTTTTTTAATGTTCTGTTTCTTTTGGTGTTCAACCTTAAAGTCCACAAAATATTTACATCCTATGAGTATATGTCACTTATCAATATAGGTGTATATGTATGAGTATGTTCTCTCTCTCTTTCTATATATAGATATATTACAAATATATCATATTTAGGATCTATGATTTCATAACGTGGCTCAGAGATCTCCATGCTGCTGGCAAGCATAAGTCTACCTCACTGCAGTGGTCATGGAATAGTCTACGACATTACCTAACTGTAACCAAATCACTTAATTACTTCTTGATTTATGGACATTTAGG
>NW_004524600.1:7509200-7519097 GCF_000260255.1 Octodon degus | reverse complement strand
AATTTTTTTTATCCTTGCTTGGATCCCGTGACACTATATTTTATGTTGTCTTCCTGTTATCTTTGATCAGTTAGTTTTCACTATGGCCTCTCCTTGTACAAATCCCTTCAATTTGGGCACTCACTAGTGTATCAGTTACTTTATTGATGTTGAGAAAAATGTATCTGATGCTCACAACTTAAAGGAAGAGGGGTTGGTAGTTTTAGTTTTAATTCGTTGACTCCAAGGCAGACACAGCGTGGCAGAGAAGCATGGCAGAAGAAAAAGTGCTCAGTCCATGGCATCCAGGAAACAGAGAAGGGACAGCTTGGGAACAAGAGCACATCCTCCTAGGTTACACCCAGCAACTGCATCTCAGCAGGCCCCACCTCCTAGCAGCACTGCGGGCACTAAACTCATCAGTGGATGAATTCCTGCAGGATTTAATCATGTTTCAAATGCATGAAACTTTTGGGGATCATTTTAAATTTATACTATCATGACTAACTTCTACTGCTTCTCCTTCTAGTTAGCAATCAAATCCATTTTCAAGTCTGTAGTTAGCATTTATTAATGGATGTTGGGGCCAGGGAGATAGCTCAGTAGCATAAGTGCCTGCCTTGCAAGGGTGAGGTCCTGAGTTCGATCCTGTACCACACACACACAAAAACCCAGAAAAGAAAAATGGATGTTCTCCATTCTCCAATTAAACCTTTCTTCTGTCCCTTCTCTGTTTCCTTCATGCCATGGGCTGAGCGCCTTTTCTTCTGACATCTTCTCTGCCATGCTGTGTCTGCCTTGGAGTCAACGAAGTAAAACTACAAATCCCTCCTCCTTTAAGTTGTGAGCATCAGATACCTTTTTCTCAACATCAAGAAAGACTTAATTGAAGAATATCCATTAATAAATGCTAACTACAAACTTGCAAATGGATTTGATTACTAAAGGTCAGGAATATATATTCATATATTTTTGGGTCATTTTTATATGAATATGTTTCGTAGACATCATGGCCAACACTAGGCTTTTTATTGCTTTCTCTTACAAACTGACACCTCTGCTTCAGGATTGGGTCTTGCTGAGATGAGAATCCTGGCCATTGGTGAGAACAGGACATGGTACGAGCTGAGCTTCTCAGAGGCTCACACCAGCTCAGACCCAAGTTATTCAGGCTGGTGAAATACGGTTATATAATGATGATACGGCAAAGCTTAGGAAAATTCAAAACCAAAAAATAAGCATCAAATAAAGAAAACAATGACTAAGGATATGAGCTATCCAAAGTTATCTGTTCTGTTAAGGTCTTATGCCCTTGGAGAGTTAGTGTGGGAAAAATCCAGTTATCCAAAGGGACTCAATCTGATTGTTTTTGGTTAGGATGCAAATCATTTTATATCATGTGGGCAGATACTATGTCCCAAGCAAGGATGAGTGGTAAATAACCCATGTTAACACAGACTATTCAGAAAACAGTATTCTTTTTCCCCCCCGAGTCTCATAATATAGTAAGGAGGCTAAGTATATAGGACTGAAATATTTTTATTTAAATTGGTGAATACCCCAACCTGTCTTGTCACAGATCTTTTCAATCCTCTGGGGTACCTGGATTTAAGGGTTTATACCAAGGACAATTGGGTATAAACCCTCCTGAGCTCAGGATCTTGTTGCAGTCAAATCAGCACACACTTGTTGGCCGATGGTACTGGTTGCCAATATTCTGAATTTTGCCTGTCGATAAACCTAGAAAATCATTAGATAAATGAAAATAAGGGTAGGGATGATTAAATAGTAAATTTGAGATAGGGATCATTCCTTGTGTCTGTAATTCCAGCTACTCTTGAGAGTGAGGCAGGAGGAGCTCAAGTTTGAGGCCTGTGTTGGGGTTAGAAAGAAGAAAAGAAGAAAGAATAAGAGAGTGGAAAAAGAAATGGAAAAAAAATTAAATTCAGTGTTTGAATACCTTTTATCTAGTTTAGTTAAACTGGATAAGTTTTTAATTATTATCATTTGTGTAAATCATTGGAAGTATTTTAATTATGTCTAATGTCTTCATCAATATAATGTAAGAATTTTGGTTAAATAAATCTGAAATCATTATCCTAATATTTGAAGATTTTTGTTGTTATAGCTTTTGATTTATTAATTACTTAAAAAGTGCTTTCACTTAAAGTTTAAAATCAGTGCATTGATCAACACTCAAAGCCCAAACAATAAGAATAATTCCTGCTGGGCCGGCGAGATAGCTCAGCAGTCTGTATGCCAGCTTAGGTAAGCTTATGTAAAGCACAGGGACTGTGGTTCCATCCCCGGCAATACATGCTGTGCCAGCTCTGTCCCCAGGGTGGGCTGAGCTGGCCACAAAAAAAAAAAGAGGATTATTCCTGTCTAAGTAGAATTGTCTTTCAATATATAAGGCAATGCTATCAATACCTATAATAATTTATGCCTAATACCATACTCCTTGGAGTCCCCTTTCATTTACCAGGTATTGATTAAAGCTTTCCTTGAAGATTATGGGGCCAAAGAGGAAAGTGATCAATCATGTGGAGTGTGCCTAAGGAGAGTCACATGGAGAGAAAACATTCTCTCAGGCTTTCACAGAGAGCACATTGGCCAAGCAATGGCCGTGACTCATCCACATGGCTGACACTGACAAAGGTTCTATAATCTGAGGTACAGGATCTCAGGATAAATCCTGAGGGGATTTCACTCGTATCAGACCCAAAAGCTACAACTCTTGTTGCACAGGTCCTGCTTTACCTTGGTCTTATCCAGCAGAAAAGTATAAAAATGAAGTATAAGAAGTAAAGCCATGGTGTTATGTTGAGCTGTAGGGGACGCAGGTCAACAATTTCTGACATTGCCAGTCAAGCAGAAGACCCAATACTATTATGGGCTACTGGACTCTTTTAGAATATTTTGCTGAGTTTAACACCTATAATATTTAAATGATGGAGCTTAACAAAAATAGGGGATACAGATGAATGTCCATTTTGTATCTGTGTATTCAAAATGGTTAGGATAGATATATAGTTACATTCTCTTAATGAATAAGGAAATTTGTTCTAATGGTGTTTGTAAATAGGATATCCAATCCACATCTTGTATAGCAAATAACCACTAGGAAGAATGTATGCAATGTGTTAATTATTGAAACTGTCCTACCAATTTGGTTTGAAGAAAAAAAGAAAGAAAAAAAGCTTTCCTTGTACCAAGAAATTCACAAAGAAGACTTCATTATTCACATGGCTTTTGTTCATCTTCACTTCCATTTGTTCCTCAGGTTGGAAGAGAAGACACTTGTTAGCCCTACCACCTTGTGTAGGACAGCGAGTTGCCCTAAACTAGAAATCAACAGATTCAACATTGGATTGGTGTTTTTCTCATTTCATCTGATACACATTTTGACCTAAAATTTCTGCCCCTTAAGCTGTTTGATAGACCTAAATATGTACTGCAAACAACCAACTTGGGTTGGTTGACTGCAAACTAGCCAGATTTTAAGTAAAAAGAGATTCAGTTAAGATACTCCTGTGTCCTGGATGAAGGTCACAGGCAGTTTCTTCAGACCATCTGGAGGGTGAGGGGGGTCGCTGATAAGTGCAGTTAGGTTTGGAGCCAGATAAGTGTCATTTTGGTCCTGCCTCTTTCTGACTGAATGAGCTTGCACATAGTTAGTCTCCTGAGCTTTTCATAGCATTGTTAGGAGAGTGTCAGATTGTACACACACACACACACACACACACACACACACACACACACACACAGTCACATGCACATGCTAATTACTGAAGACAATTGCCCAAGGACCTGAATTCAATCCCTGGTTCTGAAAAAAAAAGTTCTACTTTGTGTTTCTTATATGTCCAAGTTATAGTTCTTTCTCTGTCAGTCTCTTTAAGAAAAATCACTGATCATTTAAATATATAATGTAACTTAATGCGCCTTGAGAAATTAATCACTATAATCTGCAATGTGAATTTGCAATTAATTGTTAAGCTATCATTCCAATTCTGGGTGCTTGAGCAAAAGCAGTTACAATGAAAACCTCTGTACATATACAAAGTGATTAAAAGCTTTTGGAATTGAGGTATTTCAATAAATAATAACAGAAACAAATTTCAAAGCAATCAAAATATTTGAGATACATAGCTTTTTATTATGACAATATTAGATCCATACTGTCAGAACTGGACAGATGGATGAAAATTTTTTTTTAACCTAATGACATTTAAACAGTTCAAAGCAAAGAACATATGTAAAGAATCTATGCTCTTTAAAAGAAGATACTTCACTGTGATACAATCATATTACAATTTTCTTTTTTTTCTATAATTTTATTGAGAAATAAATAGCAATGAGACAGTTTCAAATCGAATTGGTGGAACAGTTCCAATAATTAACACATTGCATACAACAACTTTCAACATATTTTGTAATTTCCTAGATATTCAGATTATTTCATTTATTTATAACAATTGTTCTTTCTTTTGATAGTAAAGATTTACCAAATTATGTTCATTTAACCACTATAATCTCAAAAAGTACTATTTTTATTTAAAAGGGAGCAAAATAATTCATACTGTGGTATAAAGGACTAACTGGTTTAACTCTTAGTAGTTACTTATTTTAAAGGAAAAGTGTACTGGGTAACAGATTCCCCAAGAACTTGACCTTGTATCACTGTATTCAGTTCTCAATAATATTTTCAGTTGGGTAGTATTGTCCATCTTTACAGACATAAAAGAAATCACTTAATTATAGAATGATTATCATTCAAAGGATTTGATGAAATCCAGGTCTTTCTGGCTGATACTTCTCCACGGTCACATAGTATTTTAGCTATCCCCTCCAGTAGAAATATTTCTTAGTGAAACAACTTATTTTGTGTTTATTTATCAGGCAAACTACTGTTTACATGGAGAGGGTTTCTTGCATCTTTTTTATAATTTCACAAACTATTTTAGGGTTTAGGTGTTCTATCTTTGTAAAATGTGTAAGTATTAATTTAATAGATGTATTTATGGACTATTAATTCTATCCATATTTTAATCTTTCTCAAAACTTAGGTACCTCGGTTGCCAGGGTAGAGGTCACAGACACAGAGCAAACAAGCAAGACTCATTCCTCTGGAGCGACACTAACTACAGAATCCAGAAACCCAGGACTGATTACTGACACCTCTTTCTGTCTCATCTTCCACATAGGATAATCCATCACAAACTTCTGTTGATTCTGCCTCCTAAAGAGCTCTGGAATCCATCTCACCTCTTCCATCTTCCCAGTGAACATAAGTGTTGAAGCTACCACCATCCCTTGCCCAGATAACTGCACTGCAATTAGTCCAAACTGATCTCCACATACTTTCTTGCCCCTTCCACCCATTCTTCTTTTGGTAGCCAGACTAAACTTCTAATCAAGTTGTCTTGTGTAAAACTCATTGGTTTTCATTGCATTTAAGTGGAAGATTGTCTTATTCTATTTGGGTTACTATAAAAAATACCTTAGTCTGGTGATTTATAAACAATAGAAATTTATTGCACACAGTTCTGGAGGCCGGGAGTTCAAGATCAAAGCCTTAGCAGAGTCAGTGTCTGGAAATGGCTTGTTCCTGGCAATTTTCATTTGTCCTCTTGCAGAGGAAGAAGGACAAAAGGGACTTACATGCTTCCCTGGGCCTCTTCTATAAGGACACTAATTTCATTCATGAAGACAGAGTCCCCATGACCTAATCCCCTTCTGAAGGCTCCATGTTTTAATTATCGCACTGAACATTAGATTTTAATGTATGAATTTTGAGCCAGTAGAAATATTTAGACCATAGCAAAGACCAATACTGGTTTTTGCTGGGAGATGGATTGAGGTGATATATGTTTATTTGGCATTTCAAATAGGTAGGAATAAGTAGTGTTCTTAGTGCCTTTTCTTGTGGCTTATTTATGGAAATCTAATGTGACCTATTTTAAGACAAAAAACTGGTTTTATGGATAATTTTCTGAATTATGACATTATTATTATTATTATTGTATCAGGGATAGAACTTGGGACCTTGTGGTTGCCAGGCAGGCACTTATGCCACTGAGCTATCTCCCTGCCCCTTACAGTATTAATTCTTAAGTACTTATAAGACTTACTATAACAGAAAGAGTGGAAGTACAGTGTAATACTAGCAAGATAACTTGTCCTGGAGTCAGACTGCCAATGTTTGAAACTTTGTAGTTTTGCTACCTCCTCACAGAAAAAAATATGCCATTCCTCTGAACTTTGATTTCTCCATTTAGTAAAAATATTAACAGTTCTTTCTGTGAGGAATAAGGTGGATAATGTATATTAAATTGCATCTATCTGCAGAGCCTGGCACTTCAAAAATATTTAGTAGTATATAGAAGTTTTCAATAGGTTCTTCCTTAGGAAAATGGCATATACAGTTGAGTAGATCTATACAAAGTATCTTTTTAAACTGTATTAGTAGAATGTATTCAGTAGGGTTCTCTAGAGGAGCAAAATCAATGGAATCTATCTATCTATCTATCTATCTATCTATCTATCTATCTATCTATCTATTTTAATTTATGTATTTGGTCCAGGATCTCACTACGCAGCTTGGACTCATAGTGATCCTCCTATTTTCAGCCTCCTCAACCCTGGATTACAGGCATGCACCACCACACCCAGACTCTGTGGCAGGCTCAGCGTGCCCTGGGGGGCATAGCCGGAGTGGTATGTGGGACTGGTGATTGAATATCTATTTATTCTGTCTGTCTGTGTGTCTGATCTATCTATCTATCTATCTATCTATCTATCTATCTATCTATCTATCTATCTACCTACCTACTTACCTACCTATCTATCTAAAAATATCAGAGACCAGATAGTCCACAGTGGCCATCTACATATTGAAGAGCCAGAGAATACAGAAGCTGCTCAGCAAAAAATCTGGAAACCACAAAACAAGAGGCATCCAAGATGCAGCACTCTTCAACATTCAAAGCTTAAAAACTCACTGGGGAGTCATTGATGTGAGTCCCCATCAGAGAGCTGAGAAAGCTGGAGTACAATGTCCATAGGTGACAGCAAGAGTAAAAGGTGCACCTGCTGAAGTACGATGGAGCTTTAAGTACAACCTAGGATGCAGTCCTTCCTTTTCATTTCATGTTAGTCTCAAGCCAATTGGATGGTGTTACCCACAATCAGTGTGAGTATGCCCCTCTTCATTTGCTGCACTACATGCCAATCACCTCTAGGAGCATCCCTCATAGACACCCAAAAATGTGCTTCACATCCAGCCAAATTGATAGTAATTATTAACACTCACATAGTTGCATAAATAAGAGCTGAGCAGCATTTGTGCCCATATTACTCCTGCATGGTAAAATAAGTTCTAAGTTAGAAATGAGAAGGAAAGTAAAATACATAACCAAGGGATCAGAATAATTTAAAGGTTGCTTTGTTTAGGGGGCTAGGGAGATAGCTCAGTAGAATAAGTGCTTGCCTGGCACGTGCAAGGGCCTGAATTCAATCCCCAGTTCTGAAAAAAAAAAAGAGAGATTACTTTGTTCAACTATATGAAAGCATACATGATTTTGTAGAGAAATGTCATGCAAATCTCAAACCGGAAGAGACAGAGAAATCTAGTAAAAAAAAAAAAAAAAAAAAGAGGCCCAGATGATTTCATTATAGGAATCTAGCATCTCAAAGAAGCAGCTAACTTCACCATTACTTAGGCAGTTTCAGAGGATAGAAAGAAGTTTCGGATTATTGTTGTAAAGATAATGTAACATGGACAGCAGATTCTACGAACGCTAATGCATTTGACGAAGTGCATAAATGTGCATAGCTATCACCATACCCAAGAACTCTGGTCCCTGTTCATTGTAAATCTTTCCAAAGATTGTAGCCAACATACTAATAAGTAGAATTAAGCAACACATGAACAGACTAGTATGAGACATTTAAGTGTTTTTATAAAAATGTGTGGATACAATGATATTTTAGTGCTAGATATTCTATTAATCAATATGTGCTGAAATCATTTGACAAAATTTAACATTCACTGACTAACCCTAACCCAAGTCTAACTAAATACAAACTTCTATAATGTGATGAAAACATGAAAATTTAGACCCATTCTCAATAAAAATAAGGACAAAAGAATAACCCCTGCTGTCATTTATTATGATTCCAAAAATTTTAAGGCAACTAAATAAGAGGAAGAAATTAGTAAGTAAAGTGTCATAGGTAGAATATCATTTGTATTTTGATTTCTGATGATAAAATTGATTAGCTGGATAACTGAAGAAAATCAGTTTAAAATCTTTAACTAATACAAGAGAATAGCTATGATTGATGATTTGTAAATTGATTTACAAATTTAGCAATTCTCTTAATCCGTGTAACAACCTGGTAGAAATGTAAAAAAAAGAAGAGCAGTTCTAATTTACAGTAACAACAAAACAAAGAATAAGATATTTGGGAAAAAAATCTCAAAAAGTAGTGTTCAATATTTGGTAGTTAGCAATATTTACTGAGCATTCATTATTTCCAGACACTGTTTTGTGTTTTGTATGAAGCTTCTCATTTAATTCTCACACGACTGTCTAAGGCAGGCGTTATCATTCTTTCTGTTTCATGTACCTGGAAATGGAGACACACGATGTTTCTGTGACCTGCTCAAGGTCTCACACGTGCGACAGCCTTTACTCTTTATCACTAGAATTCCTCCCAGGCAATATTCAATCACCAGGTATTGTTAAAAAAATGTGAGAAACAAAATTTTACATGAAGTTATTCCTCGGTTTGAAGTCACAGTATTTTGAACATGCATTTCTCCCTGTTTCATCAGTAAATTTAATGAAATCTCAATAAAAATGCATGCAAGCTTTGTTTGAAAGCTAGGTCAACTAATTCTTATGTTGCCAGATGCATTTACAAATGGACAAGTAATAAAGGAGGATCGGTGCCATATAGAAACATTTATGATAAAGCCATATCAATTTAAATAATTGTGAATAGACACCTGTGTAACAGACACCTTTTTAGAATGATAGGGAGTTCCAATATGAAGGACAATCAGTGTAAAGGAAACCTTGTTTTGTATGATAGGTGATATTTTAGATTATCAGAAAATATGTTCATTAACAAAACTGAAGGGCTGGGGGAGATGGCTCAGTAGAACAAGCGCTTGCCTGGCAAGCACAAGGGCCTGAGTTTGATCCCTGGTTCCGCCAAAATAAAAAATAAAAAATAAATAAAAATAAAAAAAATAAAGTGACATGTTTAAAAAAACAAAAACAAAAACAAAACTGAATTATATTTTATAATCATTTTGGTTTTTTTTTCTTTCTTTTTTGGAATATTTTTTAGGGAAGGGTCTACAGGATGTTCAGGGTCTCACTACTAGATTGGCCTCGTAGTGATCCGCCTGTTTACAGCCTCTCAAGAGCTGGGATTACAGGCGCATGCCACCATGTCCAGTCTCAGTTGCTGTCTCAGCGCGCCCTGGGGGCAGGCCCACATGGCAGGCCCGGGGATTGAACCTGCTGTCCCTATGCCTGCTTGCAGGCACTTTAATCTGCTGAGCTGTTTGGCCAGCCTTATCATCATTTTGTTATTGAATGCATCATGGATATCTTTAGATGTTTTCTTTTATGGCATAATTGAATGGCAAAATAATCTTTCATATATATACTTCCAGATTTCCATTATGGTGAATATTCTTTCTTTATTTTTCATATTTATTTATTTATTTATTTATTTATTTGCGGTACTGGGGATTGAACTCAGGACCTTGCATTTGCCAGACGAACTCTTATTCTACTGAGCTATCGCCTCAGCCTCTCTAGGGTTTTAATGACTGAACGAAGGAGTGAGGAGAAAAGTGGAGGAAGGCCTATGACGAGACTTACTGCTACACTCTGC
>NW_004524600.1:7503780-7509100 GCF_000260255.1 Octodon degus | reverse complement strand
TGGGGATTGAACTCAGGACCTTGCATTTGCCAGACGAACTCTTATTCTACTGAGCTATCGCCTCAGCCTCTATGCATATTCTTTAAACAACACCTTGTGCACATAAATTCCCCAAAATAGAACTGCTAAGTTTAAGTATATATATTTTAATGTTTTAATAATAACTGTGCACATTTTTAAGTTATTGTAATTTATATATCCTCAAGTAGTATTTCAGAGTGGTTATTTCATTATTTCATTGAATGGTCTCCTTCAAAAGTAAATACTGTATTTAAGAAATTTTGACTAACTAGACCACTGAAAAATAGGTCCTATTATTGTTTTTGGTATAAGTGATTACTCTTGAGGTTGAATTTTATTAAGTATGCATATTGGCTTGTGTGTTTAGACATCTATTTAGAAAAGATAAATACAGGTTTTCTTTGACTAAAATAGCTACCTGTCTTAGAAACAAATGAACTTACTTTAATCTTTGACAGTAAAGTCACTGAGTTCAAGACTAGTGTCCAAGATTATCTTGATTACACTCTTAGTGATGGAAATCAAGAAATCTATGTGTGGAGATTCACCACGCGCCAAATAAGAAAGAAAATTACTGATCTCGGAGTGTGCATGGGGCTTCTTGCTAATGGTAGGAATTTACAACCAATCCTTAATTTATAACCTAATTCACAATCAATTCCTAATTTATTTCTTACAATTTCTTTTCATAGCAGGCCTGACAATTCAGAACTCTCCCTTGCATGGGGTGGGTTTTCATTTCCAATAGCCAAGGAACGACACAAACATCTCGGAGTTACACTGTCAATTAAACCGAGGTGGGGGAGGGGAGCGCGGCTGGAGTGATGAATGAGCGGTCATTTCGGTGTTTTCTTTCCAGCAAATATCAGAGCCGGTTACACTTTATCTTTCGCTGACTTTTAGCAAGATAGATAGACACGCAAAATTTTTCAGGTTCGAATGGTCTCCTTCAAAAGGGCTAAAGCCCTCACCTTCTATCCAGGCTGACCTTTTTTTTTTTTTAACTGGAGAGATCCAATTTCTTTTACTGAATAAAACATAATTTTATTCAGGTCACTCTCCCAGTGTAAGTTTTTAACCAAAAATAAAGGCAAACAATTATATAAGTTAACCTCATTGTTTGATGCTGCCTTTTAGAGATTGTTTGAAATCCTTTTTTAGATTGTGTAGTCAGATGCTAAAGTAAAGTGATTAGATTTACTTAATAAAGTCTAAATTTTTATTCAGAATTGCATAGTGTAGGTATTTAGACTTACTTATCTGCATAACCTGGCAAAACAGTATTTGCCCAAAGTTGATGCAGCAATAAATTACATTAAAAGTAGTATATTGCTGTGACAATAATTGCGCTTGACAGTGAGTTAGAAGTCTACCTATTCATCTTTATTAGTAGATAGTACTAATGTCCTTATTTTAAATGAATTTTAATTTGCCAGGGAGAGAGCTCAGCAGCTTAAGCACCTGCCTGGCAAGCATCAGGGTCCTGAGTTCGATCCCAGGTACAAAAAAAAAAAAAAAAAGCATTTAACATATTAACAACAAATAATTTCTAAGCATCATTTAAGATCAGGGTTTGACAGTAGTTTGTTCTATTCATGTCAGGTGTGTAGGAGCAAGGGCTTCTACCATTAAGCGCAAAGGCAGAGGCTTTGGAGTAGATCTAGTGGTGACACTGAGGATTAGCCTCACACGCCAATATATATAATTACATTTCTTCTTAAGTAGAATTGAATTTCAGACTCCAACTATTTCTTAGTGCTTAGAAAAAAGGACACCTAAATGATCTCTAAGATGCAGGAGTCAGATGCGATGGAGCAGATCAAGTTTTACCCACGTGGACTCTTTGCTCCTGGGCTCCAGGACCCAGGAGCGGGTGTTAAGCCCTTCCTGGGACCTGAAGAAAATGTTGCAGGAGAACGAGTTGCAGTCTCCCTTGCAGACACCTCAGGCCCCAGGAGAGAGCATGGTGGCCAGCAGGGTGGGCTGCTGCTGTCTGGCCCATCGGCAGGTGAAGTCAAACAGCCAGCTGCCTGGGCCTGTCCCTTGGGGCTAGGAGCACGTGGGAGGACCCCCCCTTCCGCTGCGCTGCAGCATCACCCGGGGTCAGGGGGACGATCCTCTCTTGTACAGCCCAACCAATTTGTCAAGGTTCCACACTGGTTAAAGAGCTGTCTCCCTGGCCGTTATAGTGACAAATTCAAATAAATCGCGGTCACTTTTACTGTGCACTTCAACAGGCAGCTGAGCTTTAATGGTTCTTCCTTCCAGACCTCCGGGGAGGGGAGGAGGCCTCCCTAAGCCTCTGAGCAAACGTCACCACCTCTGTTTGGCCCCATACCCTCATACCCTTTCTCCTGGCTTTCTGGGGACACTGGGAAGAGTCATGGATCACCCCCTGGCACACGGGCAGGATCTGAGGGCTGAAATGCCCTCCGGAGTCTCCAGAGTAAGAATTGTGGGTAAAGCCGCTCATCTCCCTTGCAGTTCAGCTTGGTGTACTCTCTGCTCTGGGATCTCCTTTATTTCCTGCCTTTCTCCTCTTTTCCTTGCTGCTTTAAGCTTGAGAAATTAAAAATAGCTTCCACATCCATTTGACCAATTAGCCTGATTTTGCCCGATTTCCTCTGGAATCTTTAAAGCTTTGATCCCCAAACTTACAGCCCTCTCTTTCCCACTCCATCCTTCCCCTTTGGGATCCCACTGGTTGCCTGCTCAAAATACCTGCTGGCGCCAAAGGAAATTCACTTGTAACAGATACCCAGCAAGTGGAAAACCAACACTCCACTTGCAGGGTCATTTTCCTCCCCGTCTTCTGCCCCATCAACTTGTCGCTTAGCGAATGGCAACATGGGGAATTACTGTGCAACTGAGTGAGGGGCTCGAAGATTTGGACCCTCTTTAATAGAGCTGATGATTGCTATCTTGCACGTGGAGACTGCACTTTTCCCTTCTCAAGTTGGAGCCACCTTGGTCTGTGAAATTAACATGAGGCCCAGGGTGGATCCACAGGTCATTTGAAAAGGGGTCACAAGGACTTGAGTTTAAAATATCTAAAATAACAAAATTATTCTGCTTGTTTCTCAAGTGATTATTGGAGTAAAAATAAAATCTGAAGAAAGTATCAAAATTCAGCCATTTTATTTGAGTGATGAACTAATGCAGATTTAGCAGCTAGATTCAATTTTGCCATGAGTTTATTTCCAGATCTGCTTGTATTACATGGGTATGGTGAAATATCCACAAGCAAATCAGTGTTTTATGAATCCGGATGGCCAAGATGTTGAGAAACATGAAATTGGGCTCACAGAGAAATGATAATTATAAGAGGAGACATAACTTCTGTTTCTAGCCATTTGTAACACTTAAGTGGATTTATCCCAACAAATAGCAACATTATTGTAATATATTTCTTTGCACAGAAGAGAAAAATAGTGGTCTAGTAAGAGAATATTTTTGATTATTACATTTTCTTGTTCATTTTTCTTATTTATTATCAGACCCTTTCAAATTTTACTTTTTACAGATTATTTGGCGTAAAAGTGATGATCATACAAAGTTCTTGAGCTTTTAAAAGCTCTGGAAAGAAAGTCTATGCTTCGTTAATATTTTTAAATATTTGCATTCTTGAGGAAGAAAGTGGATAATTCAAAGTTGATTTATATGAAAATTCTCTTTGACATGTGGAATTGTACCTGGTAGTTGTCTTTCAAAGGAGAAAGTGTGTCTCTGGAGTTGCTTTTGCTCTGCACTGGCTTTGTGCCCTGAGCCCAGTTGTAAGTCCTGAATAGATGTAGGACTCATCTTGATGGATCACCAGGAATGATGACCCATGCAAGGCCCCTACTTCAACTTCACCTCTGAAGTCACTTGTATCAGCTCCAGATTAGCTCAGTTTATTTGGGGTGCAATTTTCAGTCCAGATCCATTCTGTTCCACAATTCGTTTTCTACCATAGCATCACATTTGTTATGCTCATGAATTTCTGGGGCTGTGATTAGCAAAGTCTTTCCATTTATCTATCAGTTTGGGAGATCTTCCATAATTTGGTAATTACAGATGAAGTTTAAACAGGGGTTAAAGATAAGGTACAGATTTGCACTGTGGTTAGTAAGATATTCCTTCAGGAAAAGATCTGCAGGTTTTGTTACTTGAAATATTTCTCATTTATAGGGTGTTCTAGCTAAGCAGAAATGGCAGAAAATATCAGCATGCATATATATATGTAATAATATATATGCATATATGCATTATATATATTAATATTAGGAGACAATATCTTCTAGGCTCTAGCAAAACTAGGATCATTTTAGAATACCAGGGAGAGAATACCAAACACTTTGCATTTTGCAACTAGATGTTGATGTTGTAACTGCTATTTATTTATTTATTTTATGTGTTTGGCATAGGATCTCACTATACAGCTCAGACTCATAGTGATCTTCCTGTTTTCAGCCTCCCCAGCACTGGAATTACAGGCCTGCACCACCAGCCCAGTCTCAGTGGCTAGCTCAATGCACCCAGTGGTGGGGCCAGTGCAGCATGTGGTGCCTGGGATTGAACCTTGGCCCTGCACTTGCCTAAGCAGGCACTTAGTCTGCTGAGCTATCCTGCCAGTCCTTGTTTTAGATATTATTAACTTATCCTAAAAATAAATTAGCTTTGACACCTCAGGAAAATATTTAGCTTCCCATTAACGCTGACAAGAATGAAAACAAAGCTTCATTTTGGTAAATCGGAAGCAAATTAATGTAGTTTTAGATTAGAAAAAGAGCAACAACAAATGAGTAGATAAAAAAGAATAACATAAAGTAGTAATTTAATGCTGATTGTGATGATTATATTACTTTTGAGTATCTTTTTAGATTTCATTTCTAAAAAATGTCTGTTTCAGTTTGTATATGTCTCAATGTTTAAATATTGAGGCAATAAAACAATAGTTTCTAGCCATGAAAATTTCATTATCATAGGCTGGGGAGATATATCAGTGATACAAATGCCTGTGTGGCAAGTGAAAGGACCTAGGTGTGATCCCTAGTACCACATGTCATGCCCTCCAGAAATTGGGCGTGGTTGGACATGCTTGTATCCAAGTTCTGGGGAAGCTGAGACAGGAGGATCACTAGGAGTCTGAGTTGCATAGCAAGACTATAAACAAAATAAGTAAATAAATTTTTTTTAATTTAAAAATTTCATTATCATATAGAGGAGATAGTAATTTTTTCCATAATTCTATTGAGAAACAAATAGCAATGAGACAGTTTTAAATCAAATTGGTAGGACAGTTTCAATAATTAACACA
>NW_004524600.1:7486786-7501945 GCF_000260255.1 Octodon degus | reverse complement strand
AGATGAATAGCATTCTATTGTGTGTACACAGTATATTTTATTTATTTGTCCATTCATCAGTTGATGTTCCTTTTCATTTTTGACTACTATGAATAATGTTGCTATAAGCATTCATATATAAGCAGATTCATTATGGTTATGATGTCCAGCATTGTAAGTATTCTTTTTTTTTTTTTTGGTTATTGAACTCAGGACCCTGCACTTGTCAGTCAAGCATTTATTCTACTGAGCTGTCTCCCCAGGCCCTCAGTATCATAAGTATCCTAAGATATAGTAATCAAATACTGAGGGAACCAAGCCCCCAAAGGCAAGGGGACACTACTTATCAAAGACTTTATAATATTATCTAAAGTGTAAAGTGTATATTCCATGGGAATATAGGAATCACAATAGTGTGCATGCACAAATTCAAACTGTTTTTTTCCTTTTATTATAATTTTATTTTAGTTTGAAGAGTAAAAGCAAAAGCAAGAAGGTCAGAAACAAAGACAGAAACAGGGTAACGTATAACAATATGTATGTTTCAGATTTTCTTTTTTTATTAATTTTGTTGAGAAACAAAACAATGAGAGAGTTTCAAAACCAATTAATAGTATCGTTTCAATAATTAACACATTGCATATTGTTGTCTTCATAGTGGTTATTCATTGTACAATATGTAGACATCATATCCTGTCCACAAACATGTTAGTACAAATTTTTCTTCTCATTGAATTAAGAGAAAATAGCTGTATATCTATCCTCACTATTTTGTATATACAGATTCAAAATGATCTTTCAGTTTTATCCCTTTTTTTGGTTAGTTTTGTCAGAGATGGGTCTTCTGTTGCCATTTAAATATTGTAGGTTGCTTGAATTCAGCAAAATAATCCAACATAGTCCAGTAGTCCATAATAGTAGTGGGTTATCTGTAGGACTGGCAATGTCAGAAGTTGTTGACTTAAGCCTTTTATAGCTCAGCATATGAATATGGCTTTACTTTTTATAACTCATTTTTATACTTCTGGATGGTTAAGACCAAGATAAACTATTTGAGAGTGGTTAAATGAGTATAGTATGTTCAAGTACAATTTTCCAGCATAGGTATAAAACTTTCTGCTTTGGGATATTATAAATATGATATGTAGATCCAACTAGGACCTTTTCAGACTACCTCAGACCTTTTTGAAATTCAACATTTATATGAATATAATATATAGCACCAAACAGTTTGCTAGTTTTGGAATAACTGACTTAATTTCAAGGAAATGAATGTTTACATTGTGTAGAATAAATTATAGAGCTGGTGATTATTACATCATAGTTAATAATAATTAATAAATGTAGATAACTCAGAAAAATAAAGTCTGCTTTGCCAACATCAGCAACATTTCTGCCAAAATTTAAAAGTATGTGACGTTTCAAGGAAATTATGTTGATCTCCTTCAATTTGCATAAAGGACTCTTTAGGATAGATCCTAATTATTCAGGCTCAGCTATGATAGCAAGATTAAAATCCTAATATCCCCCAAAAGATATCATTGACTTGTTTGTAATCTCAGAACTTCAAATCCAGGGTTACATTTCATTTCAAAGAAGCCACAGGCATTCCCAAGCTATGAGGCTTAGAGCTAATGCATCGAGATTCAACAGAATTTAAGTGCTGTTTAATTCCCTTTCTGTCATGTGTCTTTTTGAGTAAGCCACCTCTATACTCTAAACCTAGATATGAACCATATCCTTTAACTTTAAGCATCTTTTAAAAAACGTGTTTAGGAAAGAAGAGGTTTTGAAATTGCATGAGGTCAGTAGTCTGAGAATGGAATTTTAAATACAACAGGCGGGTTCCTAGAGCGTGGGGTTCAGTAAAGTACTATACTAAGTTGACATCTTTTGTAAAGTTCTTATTCCCTTTTCTTTCATCTAGCATATCAAAAGAGATTGTGCATAGCAGACATCCCCCTTGGGCCTTGGCCACCCTGGTTCCCAGGGCTGCTACATACCATCAAGCATATTTTGGTGTTACATACCACAGGAAGGAAGGTGTTTCTGCACAATGATGCCTCTTAAGACTTTTCTGATGTGCTTCAGCATCCAGGGCATAGAATTCTTCATCCCAGAATGGTTCTGGAATCTTTCTTTTCTTTTCTTTTCTTTTTTTCTTTTCTTTTCTTTTCTTTTCTTTTCTTTTCAGAAAAGAAACAAGGCCTGAATTCCTTTTGTGGATGTAAATAACTTAGTCCTTCTAGTACTTGCATTTGTTTACCTTTTTTTTTTTCTTCTTCTTCTTTTTTTTTTTTTGTGTTTAGGACAGGGCCTACAGGGTTTACAGGGTCTCACTGTGTAGATTAGACTCATAGTGATCCTCTTGTTTACAGCCTCCCAATTGCTGGGATTATAGGCACGCTACCATGCCCAGTCTCAATCACTGTCTCAGTGAGCCCCAGGGGCAAGACTGGCATTGCAGACATGAAGACGTAACTCTGGGCCCCTGTGTCTGCTTAAGCAGGTGCTTTAATCCGCTGAGCTATTTGGCTGGCCCTCTGTTTATCTTCTTTTTTTTCCATAATTTTATTGATAAACAAATAGCAATGAAAATGAGACAATTTCAAATCAAATTGGTAGGACAGTTTCAATAATTAACACATTGCATATTCTCTTCCTAGTGGATATTTGTTGTACAAGATGCAGACATGATATCCTATTTACAAACACCATTAGAACAAATCATTCTATTCATTAAGAGAATGTAACTATATATCTATCCTAACCACTGTGAATACACAGACACAAAATGGACATTCATCTGTATCCCCTTTTTTTTGTTAAGTTCTGTTATTTGTGTGAGGTGTGTAAACTCAGCAAAATATTCCAAAAGAGTGCAGTAGCCCATAATAGCATTGGGTCTTCCACTTGACTGGCAATGTCAGAAATTGTTGACCTGAGTCCCTTACAGCTCAACATAACAGCATGGCTTTACTTCTTATATTTCATTTTTATACTTTTCTGCTGGATGGTTCTGTTTATCTTCTCAATAACACAGTGTATTAGTCACTTTCCCATGGCCTACACAAAATACAATACCTGAAACCAACAATTTAAAGGAGGAGTTTATTCTGGTTCATGGTTTCAGGTTCAGGAAGAAACAGCATGGCCGAAGGGCTTGGCATAGGACAGCTGCTCATCTCGTAGCAGCCGTGAAGCAGCTAGAGAGAGGGGAGGACCTAGGGGCAGGAATGACCCTTCCAGATCCCACCTCCAGAAACCGGCTTCTTCCAACCACTTCCCACACCCTAACAGCGCATTCAGTAGTAAACCCAGCAGTGATTTCCCAGCTGATTCTAGTTCTCCTCTGATCTTGCCACTTTTCCAAAACCCCACCTCTGAACAGATGAGGTTTTGGGGGATATTTTATATCTAAACTCTAACACTCTACTGTTGACCTGCAAAAGACTCAAGTCTGTCACGCTATGCAAAATGCATTTAGTGCATTTCTGAGAGTTGCCGAAGTCTTGACAGTTTGAGCACTGGTGAAATGACTCAAGGCAAACTCTTAGCTATGAGTTTCTAGAAAAAATAAAAAAAGAATATTGAATACTTGCAGTGTACACTGGTACAAGGTCAACATTCCATTCCAAAAAGAGAACTGGAGTGATAGAAGTAAATAGGACCAAAGTAAGAATAAAACTCAGCAGGTAAACACTAAATTCCATGTACTATACATAGTTTTGTGTCTAGTACCTGGGGCAATTTGGGGTTAGGTGTAGGCTCCAAAGGGCTTAGGTAGCCCTGTTCCTACAGCACTTTTGGTTTCAGACCACAAGGCCTTTCTCTTGGGCTGGCTGTCCTTACTGTTTATGATTTTGCTCAGCAGATTATACATGTATCTGGTATATCCTACTTACTGGGATCTTCACTACACTTTTGACTTCACTTTGACGACTTCACACACTGCTCTCTTGAGCACACTGCCTGCCCTCTTAGGCCTTCTTCTATATTCTGGTTGGAAACCTCCATGGCCTCTCGACTCCTGCATTCTGCATGCCTGAAAAACCAGCAAGATGTGAATGATGCCAATGTCTGCACCAGTGGGAGCATAGAGAAAAATTATTCAGTTGCTCTATCTATCTATCTATCTATCTATCTATCTATCTATCTATCTATCTATCTACAATCTCTCTATATATCTAATTGTATGATATCCTGAGAAGCATTTAATAATTTCTTTCTATTAAACAGATTCTGGAAAGATTACAGGATGTCATTGGGCAAAATAAAGTAAATAAATGAATGTGTCTTCAAGCTTTTGTTCTCCAGTTTTGAAACTCAGGAGACAATGACCAGCCAGTGGCAAGGCATACACATTGTTTTATGTTAGAGGAAATGGACCTTAAATAATTACATGTGTCTTTTCGATGTAAAAATTTCAAAACTCCAGATAATATAGATTATCATTGTACTTAATCTTTATTGTTACTTTATTTTGTACAGTGTCTCATATGCAGCTCAGACTTGTAGTAATCCTCCTCTCTCTACCTCCTCAGTGCTGGGATTGCAGGTGTGAGCCGCTATGCCTGATTTTGGTGGTGGCATGGCATGCTCAGGGTTCTGGGGCCGGCATAGCATGCTGTACTGGGGTAGAACCTGGGTCCTTGTTCTTGCCAGGAGGTGCTTAGACCACCACACTATCTTCCCAGCCCCTATCGTTGATTTTAATTCTTTTGTTTTCTCCTAGAAAATAGAATACAGAGGAATTTTTCTGCCAATTCAATCTGTTTGTGAAGTCAGAAGATACTGTCCTCAGAGTCTGTTTTATTTATTTCCAAGAAATCCAACCTGACAGGGCAAACCAGGTATATTTCATCATCACCTAGTGTTTCCTATGGGAAAAAATGTATCCCATGACTTTTAGTTTTAAGTACATACTGAGCCTTATGCATATTTTATAGTTTATTCAAGTCAGAGCTTGAAAACGTGCGTGTGACATTGAATATTAGCTAAAACATTCAGAATAGATTCTTGTCACTAGTAATACAAAAAGTTCTAAAAATTATCAAAATGCCCTTTATTAAAGTTGTTATTTTGCCACTGACCCAAGTGGATGAATCAGCTTGTTTTCTGATAGAAAGAGTAACCAAGAAGACCATCTATAAGAACAAGGGTGTGAGTTATGTCTTTTTTTCAATGTATACCATAATGCACTGATATGTATTGCCTTTGGCAGATGAGATGTGTTAGTTCTTTGATAAGCTTGAAGACATTCATGGAAAAATGGTGGACATAGGCATTTGTTTTTTTTATCATTTGAAAAAAAATGTATGAGTTGAGTTGAAGTTCCAGGAAGCATTCATTTCCTAGCATGAGAACCATTAAACATTTTCAAGTACATACAAAATGCTTGGAATACTTTTTAAAGCATTGGACTTAGCACACTATATTTTAGCAAATATATATGAGCAAACTAGGTTTAAGGGATTTAGAACAGGACTTTGAAGTATCTTAACTCTCCTTGAGAACTAAAAGGCTGTTTAGAACTAGCTGTTGCTTTGTATAAACAACACTGCTGATATGTTTTAAAATTTTCTTGTTAAATTTTTATGAGAATATTTGGGTCCAGGAAAGGAAGCATCCATATAGCAAGGTGAACTCATATTGATTTATTTTCTTAGGAAGGGAGAGCAGGATGCTTTGCTGGGAAGTTTATCAGTGGCTTGTATACATGAAGCAAGGGGAAATATGGAAAGTTATGCCAACTTTGGATAGGCCTAATAATTTTTAAGTCAGAGTATGAGACCCATGAGCCAGCATCTTTAATGCATTTGTCTTTTTCCTTCATTGTTAAATGAATGGAATACAACATTTGTCCATACAAATTGGAGGGTAGAATGTGAGTCTATTGAACAGATTAATCCACTAATACATGTTTCTCATGAAGTTTTACTTTAAAGTGATCAGAATTTAGATAGATGTAACAATGAGTGAAACACTTCAGTGCTTGCTGTACACAGAAGAGTTTTTTCTTTCCTGTTTGCTTTGCTTACCATCTACTCTTGGTTGAGTGTTTTTATATGATTTTTTTTTTTGTCAAGAGAAGGCTAGAATTGTCTGGGGTAAAGTGCTTGTCTAGCAAACATGAGATCTTGGATTTGGTCTTCAGCAAGATAATGTGCTGTGTCATTGGGTATCAAAAGGTAGTTACTGGAGTTTGCTAGATTGGGACACACTTGTTCTTTTGTTAGTCGTTGGGTCAGCATTTGTGCCCTCACCCAAGAGCCATAATTTGGGGTGAGGAGGCCAATTATAACTAGCATTGATTTGTACACACCTTGAGGAGGACCTCAGAGGTCGTTACTAGGGTGACCTTCTCATCCATCCGCAGATGACATCACTAAAATAGTGTATGTTGGGTCGCATTTGGTTGCATGCCCAAAATCCCAGGGCCTCATGGCCAAACCTGCTTCCAGAAAACTTTTTCAGAAATCAAAGACTTGTGCAATACATACTGCTATGCCAGGCCTTTAGGTTTATAAAAAATAGTAGGCATTTGGGATCAGGATTTGGATTTTAAAAAAATCAGGACTAATTACATAAAAATTCAAGCGTGTAATTTATCTTGAGTAAAATCTTGAAAATCCATAATGTTCTTTTCATAAAGTAACTGATGGGAAGGAACGGTGATTGTGCACTTCTCGCAGGTCATATACACTTGTTTTCCACTGACCTTGCATAAACCATCTAACCCTGAAGGACTCCTGTGCACTGGCCTGAGACAATGATATTATGAAGGTTGAGTTTTTATGCCTTGGTTTTATTCTTTGTACTTTTAATGTCATTTGAGAATTGCCAAAAAAGAATGCAAAGAAAAAAAATAAAGCAAAAGAAATGAACCTGAACTTCAGCTTGGAGTACTTAGTATCAGACAAGTTAGAAAACATGGCTTAAGAATGTGGTTTGTGGAATTCTATGACACCTGGGTAGTTAGGGAAGAGAAGCAGCAGAGGCAGTGGCCTTCGTCCTCGCGCTTTCCTGAGACCAATTTTGCACAACTGAGGTTGGTGAAACATTCTAAATGTGTTTTGTTCTGGACTCCTAACTCCTTTACTGATATTCATTTACATAGTTATTAACACCATACCTCCTCCCCGTATGGGATTCTAAAAGGTAGCCCGTGCTTGATACCATATTGTGAAAATGCATTGTTAAATCTTGACTTACAAATATGCTTGCTTTCAAGGTCATTTCCAGACTACTTTTGCAAACAAATTGTCAAGATTTAGTAGTCCTACCTAGCCATGCACATCTATGAATCCTTTTCTAAGACAGAAGTGGATTCCAAGGTGGCTGTTAGTATCATATGTAATGTGAATGACAGAACATTTTATCAGGGTGAGAGGTGGCAAAGGAAAGCCACATAAGACTCAAGTGGAATGCCAGGCAACGTACATGTTTTTCCAAGGCTATATGATGTTGATGCTTCTATATTTAAGACATTGAAAACTTGGATTTGTTTTGAGGTTTTGTTGTTCATTTCTCATATAGGGTAAAATTTTTATATGTGCTGTGATTGAAAGGTCTAATGTACTTTTAGCCATTTTTGTAGAATAATTTTCATATTTTGGCTCTGAAAGAGCAAATATCTTGATTACTGCAGAGTCATCTTCATAGCTGTAGTTCTTGTCCAGGATCAATTTTATGTGCAACAAAATATTAATATAAGGAGCCTTCAGAAAAACATGTGTGGGGCCAAGGAGATGGCTCAGTGGAATAAGCACTTGCCTGGCAAGCACAAGGGCCTGAGTTCAATCCCCAGTTCCACCAAAGGAAAAAAAAAAAAAGAAAGAAAGAAACACGTGTAAAGTTATTCTTTGTAATATACATATGTTTTGGTAATTTTAATTCACATCATTTTACCAAGCTACTCCAGGGCCCATTTTCTAGCTGACCTCAGTGGAGGAGGCCTCTCCAGTCCTACACCATGGTTTACACAGGCTGTTGATCAGTTTGATTTGAATTTTTAAAAATCATTTTATATTACATCTAAAGAGAACATTGAAAGCATAGCCTTTGACTATATTTTTTTCTTGGTTGTCATCTTAATTTAATAATTAGGATGCAAAAGACTAATTCCTAAGCAGTCTTTGTCTGAAAAATACAAAGCACTTTTTATTTTTGGCGCAGTGCTTGACTACAGTGTTAGTCCAGTGTTTGTATCTTGCATGTCACCTGAGCATGCTTTAAAGTAAAAAAGGTGCAGAGTTGCTTTTTTTTTTTTTTTTTTGCTGTAGAGCTAGTCTCAAAGCTGTGTCCATGCTTATGCTGAAACAATGATACAAAAAGGTGTCATACAACTTAAATTTTACATAAGCCAAGGGTCTCAAAAATAACATTATATCTGATCATTTTTTTCCTTTAAAAGAATTACACCTAATATTTTGTAATAATCACTATATGAACATCCAGAATGTCAATAATTAACCAGGACCCTGAAAAGGTTCCCAAAGAGAAGAGAACATGGATAGTAAAAGATAGTAATGAAACATACTTTTATCTTTACTCTTTGTTTGTTTGTTTTGTTTTGAGGTACCAGGGATTGAATTTGTGACCTTATGCTTTCCAGGGAGGCTCTTATGCCACTCAACTAGATCCCTGGCCCATCCTTTTATCTTCAAAATGGAGTTTTTAAAGTTTCAGATTCATGGATTCTTCTGATAATTACTGAAGTTTTGAAGTGTTAAAGTCTTGAACTATGAGATTATGCTGATTTGAATGTGTACCATTAAAATCCATGTTTATCAAGGACCTATGAATATGTCCTTATTATGAAATAGAGTCTTTTAGCTGTAATCAAGTCAAGACAAAGTCATAATGGATTGGGGGACAGTTAGAAGTATATTGGTGGGGTTTGGGTATGGATACAAGTTTATTAATGAGACTTGGACACAGACACAGAGGAAAGAAGGTCACGTGAGGATAGAGACAGAGATTGGGCTTGGTAGGCACAAGTTGTCCAGAATAAAAGACTGAAAGCAAACACCAGAATCTGGGAGAGGCATGGAAAGACCCTTTGCTAGGGCATTTATATATA
The DNA here is from genome assembly GCF_000260255.1 of Octodon degus. NCBI lineage: Eukaryota > Metazoa > Chordata > Mammalia > Rodentia > Octodontidae > Octodon > Octodon degus. Next base: position 7,492,881 of record NW_004524600.1, on the reverse strand, counting down.
TAACCTTGCTGACCCATTCATTGTAGACTTCTTATCTCCAAAGCTGCATGACAACACATTTCTGATGTGTTAGATACTGAGAAAGAGGGGGAGGAGGGATGGAGAGAGAGGGAAAGAGAGGGAGAGAGAGAGAGAGAGAATGAGAATATGATAATATTTATTTATTTATTTATTTATTTATTTATTTATTGCAGAACTGGGGGTTGAACTCAGGCCCTTACACTTACCAGGCAAGTGTTTATTCTACTGAGCTATCTCCCTGGCCTCCAAATATTTTTGTTTTGTTTTTAGTACCTGGGATTGAACTCAGGACCCTAAGCTTGCCAGCTAGGTGCTTATTCTACTGAGCTATCTCTTCTATCCAATGATAATTATCTTTGACACAGTTAATTTTAACTTTTTTATTTTAAAAAGTTATTTATTTATTAATTGTTTTTGCAGAGCAAACATACACTGTTCCATTTCTGAAAAACAATCACACGGTCCATGTTTTGGCTAGTGTTGCCTTATTATTTGTATGTATGAGTGAAAAACAGCATCAAGATTTTGAACAAGAGAGGAAATTCCTGCTTACTCACTTATAGGTCAATGTCAAATAAAATAATACAGAAAAACCCTCCCCCAAATCTCTTTCTGAATCATTAAGTAACCATCATGAGTGGACTCTGTGCTGAGTCCTGGACTGTGTGCTGAGCCTTCTGGGGAGTCAAAGTAGGAAAGGAGCCGCCCTGGACTCAAGTTGCTCTCTGCGCAGTAGGGCGAAATGATCTAACCAGTGATGCTCTACAATAGGCCAGTACTGTCCCTGGTGCTGACAGGCACGAGCGCTTCTCAGTTATTGCTTCTTTTTTTGGCTGTTTTTTCTCTCTCGGCTCCTTTCCCAGTCTAGTGGTCCTGAGAGGGGCAGACCAGAACTACTGGGAGGGGAGACGTGGTCTTGGTGAGATTGCAGCAAGTAAGGAGAAGTTGGCTGCTTCAATCCAGGGAGGGTGACAGACAGATGGGCCTGGTGAAGGATGTGAGGGACAGTGCACAGGACTCCCTGCCATTTCTGCCAGGGTAGAACTCTCAGATCCCGGCTATTTTCTCGTGTCAGGAAGAAGAAGTTAAGAAAAGAGAGAAGGACAGGGGAGATAGCTCTACTGTCTAAGTGCCTGTCTGGCAAGCGCCAAGACCTGGGTTCCTTGCCTGGTACTGCATGCCAGGCTGGTGTGTGGTGGTGAACACCTGTAATCCCAGAGCTGAGGAGGCTGATACGGGAGGCTCAAATGCTCCTTGGATAAGTTCCTGGGCTCCCCAGCAGCTGGCATTGGGCACCTATGCTGGGGACAGGCACCCAGGGTTCAAGGGCTCAGCATAGGTGGACACTGCAGGAAACCTGAGCCTGGGGGACTGTGTGCCTCTACCCAGCCTACTCCCACACCCAGGGAATGGGCACACAATAACAGGATAAGGTTCCAGAGGAAGCACAGAGCCACGAAGCACATTCATTCCCCAACAAATTCAACCCCAAACCCAGCAATCAGTTTATACTGTGTCTCTGGTGGAGAAAAGGAAGGAATGGAAGTGCATACAGGAGACCAAAATGACAACTCCAAGTCCCAAAGATGTAAAGATGTAGCTGTATTTATCATTTAACCTTATTTTATTTTTATTTTCTATTTACTTTATATAGAAAACAGGGAGAGGTTATGAAATGTCAAAGCTCCAAGGAAGCTGTGCATTCTTCACAAGTGTTGAAATAGCCTGGAGGACAAAGACTGGGAGGAGCTTGCCTTATAGTTTCCATTTCTAGCTTCCAGTTGTGCCTGGAAGCATACAATTTTGCATAAACAGTAACATAAATCTAGGAGTAACGCATCCCTGAAATTAAGATTGTGTCTTTTCTAAGAGTAGATTTTTATATCCATATCTGTATCTATTGTTATCTCTGTTGCCCAAATTCTTGGCATTTTGCATATTATTTCAAACATGAACCTTAAAGACATGCAACTTTATAACATACAACATATAAATCAAAATATCACTTCTTCTTACCTTTACTTACTTCTTCTGATGGTTCAGTGATTCTCTTAAAAAAAAAAACAAACAAAAACAAGAATATAGTTGCTGTCTACTACGGCTGACCACTTCTAGAGGGGCATGTCCTCCAGGGAGTATTCTAGAGGGTTTGTCTGGCTGGACAGAATGAAGGCTTGATTCCTCAACAGGGTGGGAAAGGCTTTCCAGTCAGCAGGTAAGCAGGGTACCAAAATGAGGAGGCTAGGAAGAAAAAAGGGAAAGGAATAAATTTATACTTCTCAATTTATTCTATTGCAAGTATAATGAGGAGTTGTTTTAACTTCATTGCATATATAACTTTTGTCATGTTTGAAAGATGTAACTGTATTTATCACTTAACCTTACTTTATTTCTTTTTTCTTTTTTTTTATGTACAGGGTCTAATAATACAGATTGGACTCATAGGGACCCTCCTGTTTTCAGCCTCCCAAGCACTGGGATTATAGGCATGTGCTACAGCATCCAGTCTCAACGGCAGTCTCAGTGCACCCTGGGGGCGGGGCTGGTACAGCGCACTGGGGATCAAACCCTGGCCCCAGTGCCTTCCTAAGCAGGGGCTTTAATCCACTGAGGTATCTGCCCGGGCCTCTTATTATTTTAAATTACATATAAGTGTCTTAATCTTTTTTAATGTGTATGTCATCTGAAAGTATTACTTGACTCCATGCAGAATAACACAATTTAAAAAAATAACAATAAGCTGAGGATAATTTCACATCTGTTTTTAAGAGCCAATTCTTTTTTTATTGGGTAAAATGAGAATATAAAACCTGTCTAGGGGCTGGGGAGATGATGGCTCAGTGGAATAAGCGCTTCCCTGGCAAGTGCACAGCCCCGGTTCTGCCAAAAAACAAAAACAAGAACAAAACAAAACAAAACAAAAAAACTTGTCTAAATCAAAAGGGAGTTGTTCCTGTCACCCTAGTGACAACAACAACAAAAGGTAATAAAGCTGAGCGGTGATAAAGGATCAGTTCTTATGCATGATTACTTGCTAGAAACTGTTACAAAAGACTTTGTCAGACCCACAAACATGCAAAACAGACTTCCCTCAATCTTTTACAAAAAGTCTTGCTGGACCATCTGTCCAGGAACTGTTAAACCCTAGACTGACTGTTACTCTAAAAAATAACAATAAGGGGAAGATAATTTCTCACCTATTTTAAAGAGTGAATTATTTTTATTAGATAAAATGAAAATATTATTTTTTTCCCTCCTATCAATCATTGTGGACAAAAATTACAGATAGAAATTACACCAACATGATGAAATCCTCACTTTTTCTTTGAAAACTTCTCTTTGCATTAATCTTTTCGGATATGCCCATAGTCACTGTTCTCATCGCAGTGCTCTGCAATTTGAAGTGAAATTTCACTGTTTTTTGGAGATTTTTTTTTCTGATTTTTAAAATAATTTAAGATGACAAATCAATTCTTATTTTTTCCACCCAACAGGGGTCAGCAGCAGGCAAGGACTTATTTCAACTAACTCTCTTTCTTTAAACTTGTATCCACATCATATTATAATAAATACTATGCAACCATATATACTATAATTATAATATGCATTTGTGTTTATACATTATTTTTGTTGCATATTATATATATATGCATTATACATATTATATGTAATTTTTCAGTAGGACAAAGATACCTGTCTATTCCTGTCAGGGTATGTATATACACAGTAAACCCTATCTTACTCAAGTACACAGGCATTCCTGTGCCTAGCACAGTGCTTTGTACAGGGTAGAGTTCATTTAATCCTTTGCCAGTCCTGAGCCATCTGGAAATTATCTGTGAACTTTTGCTGCTCTGACTCTTTTAAATGATTTAGATTAAAAATGTTCCAAGTTACTTCAGAACACCCAGTGAAGTAGTAATTGGTATTGCTCATAATAACAGCAGTTGATATTAAGTGCTTGCCAGGCAGAACATGCCAAGCACTGCGCTTGTTCAGTCTCACTTGATTTAGCTGGTCTGACGCTTTCAGCGTATCTTGGACTTTTCCACGTACTGGGTACTATGCGTAACACTATAATAGGTACTATTTGATCTATTTTCCTAACAACCTTACAAAATAGGAGGTGTGAGTTCTACTTTAAAAATGAGAAAACCAAAGCTTCTTGAGGTTAAACAGTTAACTTAAAGTTATACTGCTGGAAGCTGGCATTGGGATTTGAGCAGTCAGGTTGATCTTAACTACCTTCTTATCCCAATTTTACAGAGAAGCTGCTCCAGGGTTTTAGAGGTAAACTGAACCAAGTTACTCTTCTGATCACGGCCCTGTAGTGAATCCAGGTCTTCGTTGTCATGCAGAAGAGCCTCGGTGCTTTAGTTTCCTGCTGCTTTGATGTTACTTCCCATCTCTTCTAGGCTGTCTACCACTTGCATCCTTCTTTTTGGTGATCCGTCACTACTCAGGGCCTTCCTACCTCAGGACCTCTCTGTTGGGAATATCTTTCTTCTAGACATCCACATGGCGCACTCTGGCCTCCTCAGCACTGGTCAGATATCACATCAGGTGACTCCTTGGAGTTCTGCTTTATCCTGCCACCACCCTTCCTCCTCCCAATCAGCCTATTCTTGCATTCCTTCTCTCCTTTCCTAACCCCTTATATTCCTGAGTGCTCACTTATATTTCTTTTTCTTTCTTTTTTTTTTTTTTTTTTTTTTTCGGAACCGGGGATTGAACTCAGATCCTTGCGTTTGTCAGTCAAGCGCTTATCCTACTGAGCCATCTCCCCGGCCCCTCTCACTTATATTTCTAATTTAAAATTTTTTTATTAGCACATGCTTACAGGACATGACAGTTGCATTCATCTCGTGGAGTCGGTGCAGATCTATAACACATCTGAATTATTTCCTCTTCTTCCTCTGCCCTGACTCTTCCTTCTCCCTTAGTGTCCAAAATATAAAGACAGGTTTATTTATTTATTTAAAACATGGCACCAGCATTTACAAAAAATTAAAAAAAAACTGGCATAGAAATGGGCCCTCATTAAGTATTGTAATGAATGACAAGGTTTTGGAAACTCCCCCAAGGTCACAGAGTTAGTAATAGGTAAAGTGAGCTTTGCAACAAATCCAGGATCGAGTTTGTCCACGTATCGAATGCATGAAGTGTCTTCCTGGGCTCTTCTCTTAAGCCCCTTGGTCTTTAATTATAACAGACCAAGTGAACATGAATAAACAAACCAAACAGGAAAAAGGCAGCATTTGTTACTGTCTCTTAAAGTGGGATACTTTAAAGTGAGATCAAATCAGGGGCCAGGTCAGGGAAAGGGGACACTGGTGTTTAACAGAAAGGGAGTTGACAAGTGATGAAGTCAGGAATGTGCTGATGTCTCTGGGCTGCATGAAGGGGCAAAGTGTGGGAAGGTCCTGGGTGAAGCTGGTGTTGGGTTAATTAATTAGGGTGGGATGCCTGCATGGTTAAGGGGGGGGGAGAGGAACCAAAGGGATTGATTTGGAGTGGACTGGAGTCTCAAGTAGCAGTTACAAAGGGTCCTGGAGGCACAGGAAGGATAGAAGTGTTGGGTACAGCTCAGCTTGGCTAGTGGCCAAAAAAACATGTCAGATATTAGTGAAAACAGGCCACAGCTGCTGCACTTTACAAGCTAAATGGCAGGCCTTCCCCCAACCCCGCCAGCCCACCCTGTCTCCTGTCCTGGAATAGTTCTTTTCGCCCTATACAGCCAGTCATTACTCAGCTCTCACTCGAGGGCATACGAGAAGGCGAGGGATCCTTGGGCCCCAGTGCTAATGGAAAAGGGTTTGGAGCACTAAGGGAGACTTAGTTCCTCCTGTAACTGAGAATTTAATGCTCCTAGTCTGAAGCCGCATCCCTTTTGTTCCCAGGATAGTTTTTAAAGTTGTGGTTGCTTCATGATTTCTAAATTGATAATTTGTAGTACTCCTAGAATATGTATTCTTTCATTCCTTTTACAGAATGTGTTTGCAAATTTCTCTTTCCTAGAAAAGATTCTAGACAACTCAGAGTAAAACCTACACACACACACACACACACACACA
>NW_004524600.1:7467939-7486686 GCF_000260255.1 Octodon degus | reverse complement strand
TATTACACTGGAGAATTTAAGTGTAGAAAGAACAAAGCAGAAACACAGATTGCTACTGAATAATAAAGTTTGGTTGAGCTATTTGGTAGCATCTTTCTCCTTCAACACCCTAGCACTGAGTATGTCACCTATCTTTATTCCATAAATCCTAGGCAGCAGGCAGGTGTGAATTCTGGAAGCACTGAGCTCGGTTAGAGTGCAGGCTCTGCTACTTGCTTGCTGTGGGACAGTGCTCAAATTATTTAGTCTTTATGTTCTTTACTTTTTCTCAACTGTAAATAAGCCCTCAGATATTTCTTAACTAAAAGGCCTTATCTTAAGTTAATTATGTAAATATATTTAACCCTGAATTACATAGTACTATTTTTTTTTTTTTTTCAGAACCAGGGATTGAACTCAGGCCCTTCCCTTGCACTTGCCAGGCAAGCACTTATTCTCCCAAGCCATCACCCCAGCCCCCACATGTACTATTATTTACAGGAACTATAAATTCTTGAGTGATTTTTCTGTATATTTGGAGCCTTACCTGCTTCTATGTTGGCAGTTTACTACATTTTGAATCCAAAGAGGATAGAAAGCTGATTTATTGAAACTATTTTGTACAGAACACAACAAAAGAATCTATAGAGATCATTTTGAGAAAAATAAAATACAGTGCTAGCCAGTTGATGTTTCTTCCTCTTTATAAAATACGTAAAGATATACGACATCCAGAAACGTTCTACTTCAGGAAATAGAAGTCAATATAGAGTAAGAAGGGGTTAAACATTTAGGAAGTGAATTCTATTAATTTTTCTTATTATCATCTTTCCTTTGTAATCTTGCTTAAATGCTGAGTGAAGTCTACTTTTTGAATGGGACTCATCTCACTTCCACGCTGAGATGGAATTGGTCCACATGTTCCGGACCTAAATCATTATCTTCTTCAAATTTCTTCTAACATGAAGTGATGCCTAGCTAATGCATGTAATTAGAGTTTAGAAAAAGATTTCAGAAAAATTGAAGCAAACTAATTCATATATAAGTTATTGATAAATAAATTTACATCAAATTTCTAATTTGGAGAACTGTTGTTTAATCAGTTGTTTGGTTTCAATTATTTAAAGTAAAGATATTATGATTTTTTCTTTTTGACTGTCATACTGGGGATTGCATCCAGGGCCTCCTGCATGCTAGGGACATACACTACCACAACACTAAATTCTCAGACCCATACTGATTCATATATATATATATATATATATATATATATATATATATATATATATATATATATATATATATATAGTATTTGGTATAGGATCTCATGATGCAACTCAGACTCATAGTGATCCTCCCATCTCAGCCTTCCCAGAGCAGTGGTTACAGGCAAACAACCACCACACCTGGTTTTGGTGCCAGGCACGTCATGCTCAGGGTTCCAGGGCTGGCACAGCATGCAGTACCAGGGATCAAACCTGGGTCCTTGCACTTGCCAGGAAGTCACTTAGGCCCCCAAGCTATTTCTTCAGCCACTGATTCTTAAAATAAGACATTGGACATTGATAAAGGAGACTCAATACAGGAAACTGAATAAAACAAGTAGGTTATGAGAGACATCACCTCAATAAAAACTATGCTGATGAGAGATACAAATAATCTTTCTCTAATTGTAATGCCCTTGGTAGAGCTAAAACATCAATATAAGTGTATGACTAGGGGGATGCTGAAGAGAGAGGGGCTAATTCTCCTAGAAGTATGGGGTGTGAATAGTGTTGAAGGATGAACAGAAGTAATATAAGCTCAACTGAAGGAATAGCCAGAGAGTCCTCAGCATTTCAGGTCAACACACATAGTGGTTGAAGCAAGGGCACATGCGGTGTGGTAGAGAGTGGCTTTACAAAAGGATCAACCCTAAAACAAGGCAATATCATGGAAATGGACAGGAGCAGGTTTATTTTATAAATATTTTGAGGTATGTTGAACAAAGGCACAGTGACTGATGGCGGTAGAGATCTAGGGAGTGAGGAGTCGGAGATGATGTGGTGTGGGGTTGCCCTAATAACTGAGATGGGGAACAGCACTGGTTTAATTTTGTTTTGCTCTCTCCGTCTGGTTTTCTTTGGCAAAAATAGAACAATCAGTGATTCCGATTCAGATATTTTGAGTTTTAGTATTTTATCACCATGTAGCCAAAGCCCTATTGTCTCTGGTGTCCATCTAGCTGCAGCATCCTCTAACTTAATTTGATTTGTGCTGTACTTCTCCTCGTTTCTCTTGCTCACTTTTCCTCTCTCCCAAAACATCACTTACTTTCCGTGGAGTTCTCAGTTTTTACCTCTGGCGAAAGGCGATACAACTGATTAGTGCCAACTAAAATGAAAAATCTCTTCCTGTGATTCAACCAGGACCCACATCTAGATAATGTAATCCATCTCCCTGGGTACAGTGTTCCAGGTAACTGTCTGGGGCCTTGCAAACTTCCAGATCCCTAACTAGGCAAGAGAATTAGCAAGGAAAGTAAACAGTTCATTTCTGCACATTAGGAAGCTTCTCTCATGTCACAGATACATTCCCACTCCTGAGAGTTATGTACAAGTCAATAAAGATGTACTAAACAGTCGGAAATACCATTAAGTAAGAGCTGAGACGTTAAAAAAATCACTGAATAATATGCATGTTGTACAAGATTTGGCAGAGAACTCCCCTGCATGTTTCTTTGTGTTGAATTTCTTAATATAATTTCTTTAAACATCAGCTTTGGCAGACAAATTGGGATTCTCTATCAATGGTTACTTGGGAAGTTAGCCTGCATTCACAGTTTACTTCTTAAATCCAAAGACTCAGTTCACACTGTTGATGGATGAGCTGTATTTTTCTCTTTAAAATTAATTTTTAACTTGCACAATGCAAATGACATGTATGAAGAGCGTATTGCAAAAAAATTTGAAACAAATGAAGGCAGATATTATATCCTTTTGGATTGCCAATGCGTATTTAGATGTCAGTGTAAGAATGATTTACAATAAAATAATTTTCACTTATATTTAATTTTAGAGATTAATTATCTACTTTATTCATCCAAGAGATCAATGAAGTTTTAAACATTTCCATTCATGTCTTACTTTTGTTTTATAATTTATTTGTATATTTTTTCAGAATGAGGGTAGAAAGTGAAACTCAAGTTTGCTGCTAGAATGTATTTCCTGTACAAGTGAAGATGGAGTTGAGGAGATCTAAATTGTTGTGCATCACTAACTGAAAACAGTGTCAAATGACATGCGCATTTAGATTTCCTTATGTCAGTTCCTCAAAATATTAATTACAATTGAAGAATAGATTTCAATTTTAGGAATCGTGTATTTTCCAGTGTTCGGATGTCTTCACTGGAGAGAAAGAAACATTAAAATCACCAATGCTTCAAATATCTAAGATTTTTTTCTTTTATAGCTTTCAAAGAAAAGCCAGAACAGTTGCTTAGTTTACATAGTAAGACTGCTTCATTAACATGATCGGTTATTTTACTCTTTAAAATGTTAACCTTGAGAATTTAAAAGCTGTCAGGGAAAAAAAATGCATTTTTTATTACAAAAGACTTATGAAGATTTTTAAAAAAGTTTTTGTATTTGGAGAGTCAATTTAAAATTAACTTGCAAAAGTTATTTTAGATATGATGAAAGTCCTTATGACAGAGCTCTTATTGTTTTGAATAATGTAGTTTTCATTTCTTTTAAATCTGAGATGTTAGCGCAGACCATAATGGTAGTAAAGCTCGGTATTTAATATTGATTAAAAGCTGTCATTATTTTTGACTGATTATCTTACTTTCGTTTTTCTCCCTCAGCTGAATCAATCCTAAACCAAAATCCACACTGGAATTTTCCCCACAAGCTCATTCTTCCTGCTCCTCCAGGGCCAAGGATCTCATGCTGTTCCTAAAGTGAATCATGCTTTCTGCCTACGACCTGGAGTTTTCTTTCCTTTTTCCCAATCAAGTTCTTGTTGTCTTTCCTCTTGGTTTTGAAATCTGTCCCTAAACTATTGCTAGAGTCTGAATGGCCGGTGTGCATTAGTAAACTCTCCTTTCCAAGTAGCACCTTTCTTCACTGCCAATCTGAAGAAATCCTTTTACTTTTTATTTTTTATTTTTTATTTTTTTGAAATAGGGTCTTGCTATGCGGTTCAGGCTTGCCTTGTGCTCACTTTTGTAGCCCCCAGGCTGGTCTCAAGCTCAATGTGATCCTCTTGTCTCAACCTCCCACACACTGGTATTACAGGTGTGTGCCATCACACCCAGTTAGGCTGAAGAAATTCAACAAGAAATATCAGAGATGCTTTTTACAGGGAGGGCTTTTCACTATTTTCCTAAATCATTCCCTTAAGGATCTGCTTGACTGGTTTGGTGCTATAATTCTATAATAACCCCACAATATATCCCATAGGTAATAGCTGTAAGCCACATTGGAATGCTGACCTTCTGGGAACTGCCATACTCCAGGGCCGTTCTCCCTGTGATGATGACCTGCCCGACCACTCCAAGACATTGGACCATAGTTGTAGGTAACTTTTGGTCCAGGAAATGCTACTGGAACCTAGTATATTTAGGTCAGGGATTCTACTCAACATCTCACAATACAAAGAGGAACCCTCTACAATAGAGATTACTCAGCCCTAAATTTAAATAGTGCTAAGTCTGAGAAATCCTATTCGGGCCAGTATCAGTCTAAGATGAAGGTAAGTAATCTTGCTAAAAAGCTTTTTCCTTTTAACCTGGAGTCAGAGGTGAAGTGAAGTTCTACTTTTTAACAAGAACAGTACACACACAAAAAAAAAGAATAAAAAAGCAAGAAGTACAAATATTTATGAAATGACCTCCTTTTTTGCTTTGTTGGAAATAAAAACTAAAACTTTTCAAATTTGGACTTAAGGAACTGCTAATAAACAAAATAGGGGACTGAAATTTTGTTTTGAACTTCAATCTTGTAGCTTTAGAAATAATACTACTTGTTTACAGAAAGTGTTACTTTCTCAGATTATTTTTATTTTCTCTAATTTGAAGCAAATGGCGATTTTCATGCATTGGTGGGAATTCTCAAAATACAGAGTTTATCATATTTTCCTCCATATCTTTGTTACAATTATTTTTAAAAATAGAAATTTTGAAAAATTGTTTATTGTTTTAGAGATAGAAAATGATACAAAATTTCAAAAGCAACATAGTAGGAGAGTAACAGTGGTTAGTACATTGCTTACTGTTGTCTTTAAAGTAGTAACCAGATTTTAATGTAGAGGTATGAAAAATTGATCAAACAATATAAGCACAGACTTTTATTTTCAGTGAACTACTAGAAATTAGTAGTATAGCTATGATCTTGTGTGGGTATATATATATTATATAATTTGTAAAATATATAATATATGTACAATATAAAAATATATTTACTTTTCCTTCTTTGCTCCTTCTTCCATTCAAGTTTCTCTTTCCTTTTGAAAAGTGCCTTCCCATTTCCTAGTATCTATTGTACATTTTGGATCTTACGTACTCTTTTAGTTTCTTACACGAGGGAGCCAATACTATGTTTACACATGCAAATATGATTTATTTCACTTATGAATATGGTCTCAAGTTGCATCCACTCTGTGGGTTGTCCTTTCATTTGTTAGTGAATTCTTTTGACGTGCAAAAGCTTTTTAATAAGATGAGAATCCTGCTGTTTATTCTTTGAAGTATTTCTCATGCAGTTTGGGTTTTGTTCATGAAGTCTCTACCTATACCTATTCTTCAAGATTTCTACCTGTTTTCTCTTCTAGTAGATTTAGTGTTTCTGTTTTTTTTTTTTTTTTTTAAAGTTTAAAAAGCGCTTTATTTTAGCTGGTACCTAGCTGCAACACCCGGCACAAAGTGCCAAAGTGCTCCCCGAAGGAAGTATTTCTGTTTTAATATTTAGATATTCCATCCATTTTGACTTTAGTTTAGTGCATGTTGATAAACATGGGTCTTGTTTTAGTCTTCAGTATGTAGAGAGTCAAGTTTTTCCAGTACCATTTATTAAAGAGACTATCTTTGTTCCAGTGAATGTGTTTGACTCTCTGTCAAATATGAGGCAGCTGAGTGTGTTTGCAGTTGTGTCTGCATCTTCTCATTGGCTCTACTGATTCTCAGGTCTTTTTTAAAAATTACCATATTGATTTTATTATAGTAGCTTTATAGTATAATTTCCAATGAGGAATTTTAATGCTTCTTCGCTTTCCTTTGTTGTCCACAATTGCTTTTACTATTCTAGGTATCTTCTAGTTTGAAATAAATTTTAGGAATGTTTTCTCTAGTTCTATGAAATATGCTAATGGTATTTTGATCAGGACTGCATTAAATCTTTACAACAATTTTGAGAGCATGGCCATTTTCACTATGTTGATTCTTCTTCTCCAACAGCAAGGAATACTAATCCATTTTCTGATATCTTCTTCAATCTCTTCTTTCTTTCTTTCTTTCTTTCTTTCTTTCTTTCTTTCTTTCTTTCTTTCTTTGTGTGTATGTGTGGCCAGCTCAGCCCACCAGGGGGCGGGGCTGGCTGGCATGTGGTGCTGGGGGATTGAACCACAGTCCCTGTGCTTTGCTAAGCTTGTTCTAAGTAGGTGCTTTAGACCACTGAGCCATCTCACCAGCCCCTCTCCTTTTTCATAGTACTGTCATCTTCAACATGTAGATCTTTTACTTCCTTTGTTAGATTGATTCCTAAGTATTTTATTTTTTGTGTGGTATTGTGAAGAGTGTAGCTTCTCTAATTTTTCTCTGAGTAAGTTTATTGGTCGTGTACAACAATATTATTGTTTTTGAGTGCTGACTGTGTATTCACTACCGAATTTGGTTATTAAATCTACAAGTCTTGGTGGAGTTTTGGGGTCTTCTACATTTAGTATCATGTCATCCAAAAATAATGATTTTACTTCTTCCTTTCTTGTCCTTATTCTTTTTATATCTTTCTTGTCTATTTGCTCTGGCTAATGTTTCCAGAACTGTAATGAATAGCAGTGATGATAGTGGACATCCTTGCTTTGTTCCTGATTTTAGAATGAAAGCTTTCAGTTTTTGTCCATGTAGTACAATATTGTCTGTTAGTTTGTCATAGATGATATTTATTAGATTGAGGTAAAGACCATCTATCCTGATTTTCTATAGGTTGTTTTTTAAAAATCATGAATGAGTGTTGGACTTTGTCAAAAGCTTTTGCTACATCTATGAGATGATCATGTGATTTTTGTCTTTGGCTCTGTTGATATGATGTATTACACTTATTGATTTGCATATGTTGAGCCATTTCTACTGTCCTGGGATGAAGCCCCCTTGGTCATGGTATTTAATCTTTTTGATGATTTGCTGCTTTCTGTTTGATAGTATTTTATTGAGGATTTTTACATCAATGTTCACTAGGAAGATTGGCCTGTAGTTCTCTTTTTTGGTTGGGTTGCTCTCTGTTTTTGGTATCAGGGTAATATATGCCTCCAGGAATGAGTTGGGTATATTGCTTTCTTCTCAAATTCATTGAAGAATTTTATGAGTATGGACATTAAATCTCCTCTAAATTTCTTATAGAATTCAGTAGTGAATCCACCAGGGCCTGAGATATTCTTTGTTAATAAGTTTTTAAATACATTTTAAATTTCATTAACTGACATGGCTTTATTCAGAATTTTTATATCTTCTTTATTCAGATTTGGTAATTCATACATATCTAGGAATCTGTCCATTTCTTCTGTGTTTTCCACCCTACAAGAGTAAAGATTTTTGGGCCGGGGAGATAGCTCAATAGAATAAGCACTTGTCTGGCAAGCACAAGGGCCTGAGTTCAATCCCCGGTTCTGCCAATAAATAAATAAATAAATAAATAAATAAATAAACAAATAAATAAATAAAATAAGAGTAAAGATTTTTGGAGTAGGTATTGATTATCTCAATTTCCATAGGATCTGTAGTAATTTTAGACTTTTCATTCTTCAGTGCCTAAATTCAAGTCTTTACTTTCCTCTTTTTGATAAGATTAGCTCAGAGTCTTTCAATTTTATTTATTCTTTCAAAACACCAATTCTTAGAGTCATTGATTCTTTTGCTGTTTTCTTATTCTCCATTGCATTGATTTCTGCTCTGGTCTTTATAATTTCTTCCCTTGGATGGGCTTTGGGCTTGTCTTGCTCTTCTTTTTCTAGAAGCTTAAGATGCAACAGTAGGTTTTGTATTTGTGTTTGTTCTATTCCCCTGTGAGAACTGGCCATTCCAAATGTATCTCTTAAGACTGCTTTTATTGTGTCCCATATGTCCCAATACATTGTATCTGCTTTCTTGTTTAGTTGTAGATATTGTTCAGTTTCTTTTAAAATTTTATCTGTGACCAATTGTTCCTTAAGGAGGGTGTATATAATTTCTATGTGTTTGTGGAATTTTTGCAGTTTCTTTTGCTATTACTTTCCAGCTTCATTGCACTATTCTCAGATAATATGCATGGGATAATTTCAATTTCTTTGCATTTACTTAAGCATGTTCTCTGGGTCAGTATATGGTTATTTAGAGAATGTCTCATGTGCATCTGAGAAGAATGCATTCTGATGATGTTGGGTGAAACACTAAAAAAATCTACTAAGTCTATTTGTTCACAGGTTTGGTTCGGTTTTGATATTTCTTCGCTGACTTTTTGTCTAGTTGATGTATCTCTTTGTGCCAATGGGATATTAACTCTTCTCCAATTACCACTGTGTTATTGCTTATTTGATTTTTTTTACATCTATTAATAGCTGTCTTATACAGTTGGGTGCTCCTATGTTTCCTGCAAACATATATATGACTGCTATCTCTTCCTCTTGTTGTTTTCCCCTAACAAGTATGTAGTGGTCTTCTTTATCTCTTTTGATTATTCTTGGTTTGAAGTTCACATTATTTGTGAACATAGTATCTACTCTTGCTTTTTTCTGGCTTCCTGATGCATGGAATTGTTCTCTGTCCTTTGACTTTCAGTCTATGAATTTCTTGTGTTAAATGTGTTTCTTGTATACAGAATATTATTGGATCTTGTTTCTTTTTTTATAGAAACAAATTTAAATTTAATGAGGGATAAAATCTTTAAACATACTATTTCTCTTTGTTGTTCTGGATCTTGTTTCTTGATGTTTCCTGCCAGTCCATTTCTTTTGATGGGTGAATGAAGGTCATATACATTGATATTTACTGATATGTCCTGACTTATCTTTGTCATGATATTTTTATGCTGTTGGTTTCTTGCCTTTCCCCTCTGTTTAACTGCTTGTCCTGCCTGGTGGTTTCTTTATGTTGTTATTTATTGAACTTTCGATTATTTTAAATCTCTGTGTAGAATATCTTTCAGTACTCTTTGTAGGATTGGTTTGGTGGTCATGAATTTCTTCAGTTGTTTTTGTTATGGAAGTATTTTACTTCTCCTCTAATTTAGAAAGATAGTTTTGCAGGGTACACCAATTTGGGTTGATAGCTGTTTTCTTTCAGGATTTGAATTACTTCACCACAAGTTCTTCTTGATTTGAGAGTTTGTGTTGAGGAGTTTTCTGTGATTCTGATGGGCTTTCCTTTTTAAGTGATCTGTTTCTTTTCTCTAGAAGCTTTTAATATTTTGTACCTGTGCTGAATTTCTAGAATCTTGATTACTATATATCTTATATGTCTTGGTGTAGTTTTATTTTGGTCATGGCTGTGTGGATTTTATATGCTTCATTTATTTGCATGTCAAATTCTTTATCCATGCTTGGAAAGTTTTCTGCCATTATTTCTGTGATGAGTTTTTTTTTTTTTATTAAATGCCATTTACGTAGTCTCCACCTTTCTCACTTATGCCAATCAAGCTTATGTCATTATTCTTTGCCTTATCTGGTAACTGTTACATTGGTTTTTCATGGTCTCTTGCTATTTTTAAGATATCTTGCTTTTCATGATCACTTGTTACAATTGTGTCTTCAAGTTCTGATATTTTATTCTCTTCTTCAATCTGTTGCATATACTTTCAGTTTAGGTTTTGTTTGTTTATTTATTTATTTATTTGGATGTATTTGTTAAAGGGTCTCACTACACAGCTCAGACTCATGGTGATCCTCCTGCTTTCAGCCTCCCTAGTGCTGGGATTACAGGTATGTGCTACCACATCCAGTCTTGGTTGCTGGCTCAGCGCCCCAGGGGTTGGGGCCAGTGTTGCATGTGGTGCTGGGGATCCAATCTCAAACTCTGTGCTTGCCTTAGCAGACTCTTAGTTCACTGCACTTTCTCACCAGCTCTTCAATGGAGGCTTCTTTTTTTTTAATGCATTAAGTACAGGGGATACGGGGTCTTCAGGGTCTCACTATGTAGATCGGACTCCTAGTGATTATCCTTTCTTCAGCCTCCCAAGCACTGGAATTATAGAGGCACACCACCACGCCCATCTCAATCACTATCTCAGCATGTCCTGGGGGCGGGGCCAGCATGGCATGCTGGGTATCAAACCCTGGCTGCTGTGCTCTGCCTAAGCAGGTTCTTTAATCCGCAGAGCTACCAGGCGGGCCCTTCAATGAAGGTTTTAATCTCTTGAATTTCTGTTTGCTTCTGTTTCCTGGATTCCATTTCTTTCCTATACTGGGTATTTTTTTGTTTGTTTATTTCCATTATTGTTCTAAGTTCCTCTATTCTTTTACCTGTTTCTTCATTAGTATCTTTGATTTTAAGCATCATTTATTTTTGTACCTGAGAGATTATTTTTCTATAGCTTTTTCCACTTTTTTAATTTCTGTTTTTATCATTTCAGAAAGTTCTAGTGTTTGACTTCCAATTTCTTCCATTTCATTGTGTTGCAGGCTTTTCCTGGGAGGGCTGGGAGTCTTGTATTGCAGTTTGTTTATGCATGTCATTTTCCATTTTTTATTTTGTATTTTATTTTGTTTTTTATGTTGATGCTTGCCAATTTCTTATGATAGATAGCTTTATCACTAGCATTGAGGCTTTCCTAGAATACGTCTGTTCATCACAGATGTCCTCTGCATACAATTCTTTATAGCTATCCCAAGAACCTACCTCCTCAATTTGTAAAGAATATAGAGTTACTATTTGGCTTAATATCATTCCTTTGATACTGGGCTGTGGTGGTGATTATGAGTATGTTATCATACGGTGGAGAAAAATTGATAATATATATGACATCCTGGGTAAAATAGTACAATTAATAATAATTTCAAGTATAGCTTAACTATTTACAAACTATGGCAGGTATTATCCTGCTATCTCTGACTATAAGAGCAAACTTTAGCATTATATAACAAAATCCAACACATGTCATATACTTGAATGCAATGATTTTATCTTTCTAGCAGGGGAGGAGGATCATGATGGGCAGCGGACAGAATAAAGTTATGAATGAGGTCAAATAGAATCAAGGCTGGAGGTCAAAGGATGGTTACTCTAGTTTTGGGAAACTGGAGGACACAGGAAGGAAAGAATAAAATAGAATGTGAAGGAGTAATTAGAAAAAGGAGAGATGATATGTACTTGCATGAATGTTTACATTTAGAAAGTAGCCAGTGAATGAAAGAGGATCAATAGAAGAATACAAGAATAGAAAGACAAGAAACATAAACAGTGAAGAAAAGAAGAATAAGGAGAATGGAAAAGGAAAGAAGAAAAGAAAGAAAAAATGCAGACCAGAGAAAGAGAGAGAGAGAAAGAGAGACACACACACAGAGGCAAAGAGAGACAGAGAGACAGAAGAGACAGAGATGGAGAGACAAAGAGAGAGAGAGGGAGAGAGACAGAGACAGAGATGGAGATACAGAGAGAGAGAATCCTAAAACAGGGCCAGCGAGATAGCTCAGCTTAGGCAAGCACAGGGACTAGGGTTCGATCCCTGGTACTGCATGCCATGCTGGCCTCACCCTCAGGCACACTAAGCTGGCCACCAAGTCCAGGCATGGGGGCAAATGCCTGTAATTCCAGTGCTGGGGAAGCTGAAAACAGGAAGATCACTACAAGTCCAAGCTGCATAGTGAGACCCTGCACCAAATACATAAAAATAAAGTAAAATAAGAAAGAAACCTAAAACAAAAATTAACCACAAAATACAAAACAAAACAAGATATCATCCAACCAGGCAGGGAAGGGATAGTTAATCAGGCAAGCAAAAGAATGTGAAAGTAGCACGATACCTCTGGTGTTTATAGTTCTGTGTAGCTTCCACGTCAGATCCCAGAAATGTGCTGTGTCCTAAGCCACGTTTACCATGAAAGTTGTGCTGGGCGTGGAGCTGATCTTGGCCTCCGGACCTGGGCTCTGGGACTGGGCTTCTGTTGTGGAGCTCTCCAGAGCCCAGCTGCTAGCTCCTCGTGGCTGCTTCAGATACTTCTACATTGCTGGTCTTGCTCACTATTCTCCATGCCTGGGATAATGTTTGGCTTGCTTATTACTGCTTCAAAATCCAGCTTAGCCTGACTAATGCTGAGGTGTTTGGCAATACTTGAGATGGAGATATCCTAAGAAGAGCAGTTTGGGATGTGTGTAGAGACCTTAGAAGCACAGTGTGGGTGTGTGAGGTTGAGACATCTATTAAAGGTCCCATGGCCCCACTAAACACTTACTTGTATATAATGGGTTGGGCTTCCAGGAAGTAGCCTGGAGAAAGGATATACATTTGGGAGTCACTCATCTAAGACTGAACAAAATCACTACAAGAGTGAGTAGACACAAGGGCCTGGGAGACAGCTTAACTGACTGCCTGGAAAGCACAAGGTCCTGAGTTCACTCCCCAGTACCAAGAAAAAGAAAAAGAAAAAAAAAAAAGAATGAATAGATACAGAACAGGTCCAGGGACAAATTTGTCTACTAACAAACAAGGCTAAGAAAAAGCAGCTATTCAGGCAATCAGTAAATATTTGTACTATTCTTGTTAAAAAGTAAAACTTTACTTCATTTTTACTTCACTGGATAAAAGATAGATAGACAAGGAGAGTATCTTGTACTAGAGGCTGAGATACGTTCATATCGCGTTCGAAGCATTCATTAAAATTCCTGGATATAGTAGCCCATTGAAAATCAATTGTTCAATATTTAGCACAACATTGCCTTTGTAAATTATTATGTTGGACTATCACCCCTTTTATCATGACCCACTGAATTATTGACATTCTTAAGACTTTGGGTAGGGTCCGGGGAGATGGCTCAGTAGAATAAGCGCTTGCCTGGCAAGTGCAAGGGCCTGAGTTCAATCCCCAGTTCTGCCAAAAAAAAAAAAAAAAAAAAAAAAAAAAAACAAAAAACACCCAAGACTGGGTAATATTGTTGCAGTCACTAAGTATTGCTGTAGAAACCAGAAATACAGACAGATGATTTCTAATTAACAAAAAGGTAAATCTATTGTTTATTTTAAGCACTACAGAGAAAATCCTGTTCAATACTTCACAAATGATGAAAGTACAAGTAGAATATTTTGCTGAGTTTACACACCTATAATATTCAATAACGGAACTTAGAAAAAATGGGGTATACCGATGAATGTCCATTTTGTATCTGTGTATTCAAAGAGGTTGGGATAGATATATAGTTGCATTCTCTTAATGAATAGAATGATTTGTTCTAATGGTGTTTGTAAATGGGATCACAAGTCCGCATCTTGTACAGCAATTAACCACTAAGAAGAATATATGCAGTGTATTATTTGTTGAAACTGTCCTTTCGATATGATTTGAAACTGTCTCATTGCTATCTGTTTGTCAATAAAACTTTGAAAAAAAAAAAACAAGAAATATCAAGGATACAAATCAGTTTGAATACTTAGAAAAACCTGATCGTAATCACTGGATTTATGTGAAAAAAATTACAGGTTAAAGTCACTCTGATTAAAGATATGCCATATTACTAAGTAGAATAACCATATTACTGATTTTAATCTCCTTGATTTTGTTAGTTTTAAATTTACATTTCATTCATTTAAATTTCACACAATGCCAAATTTTAGCCTACTGCTTTTCCAAATGATTTTCACTAAGGCAAATCCATATATATTTATAATTTATTGTACATGTCATAAATTTAATTTTACGCATGGATTTTGAGGTTGATAATGTTCTCTGGGGCAGAAACTCTTACATACTTGCAGACTAGTTTTCTGTCTTTACAATAAATACCGGAGACAGTCAACTTATAAAGAATAAAGACTGCTTTCTCTCACTGCGTTGGCTGTGGCACAGACCTCTCCTGAGAATGCTGCACGACAGCGGTGGGGACCTTGTGGTGGAGTGCGACCTCACTTCATGGCCAGAAGCCACAGAATGGAGGGCAGGAACCTGGCTCTCATAGCTCCCTCTGGAGTTTTGTTCCCTTAGGCCTCTCACTAGTCTCACTTCTTAGAGAGTCCTCCACCTCCCAGTAGTTTCATGCTGGGGTCAACCTTTAAACACACGGGCCTTTGAGAAACTTTCAAGACACAAACTGTAGGATTCACCTCCCAGCTTCTGTTCTCTCCTTTAAAAAAGAATGCATTTTTCCTGGTCCTCTAGAAGTGAGCAGTGGCCAGACCATTCAAGAGCCCTCAGAATAGCCCAGGGCACAGAATTTTCTCTTTCTGCTGGTAGAATGGCATCAAGGATCCCCAGAGGTACAAGATGGGCTCATTCCTTCTTTGGTGCTGAGGACAGGGATAGCTAGACAGGAGAAGGTAGGCTCTGGCTTCCTCAGCTCTAGGCTGGTACTCGGGCCTCAGGAGGCACTGGAAGCACGTGCTCTGCTGAGGCAGGTTCAGGGACCTGGGCAGGTACGGGGACAGAGGCCAGATATAGAGGGGCAGGTGCTGCTGAAATTATGTGTATCTTCTGTGCTGTCTACACAGTCCTGTGACAGGAAGAAGCTAGGGAGTCTCAGGTCTCTGAAAATCGTGGGATCTTTTGAAGGATGGGTACCCATCTTCCAGGTTGGGGCTGGGGTCAGAGACTGGCCTGTAGAAATTGTCCTTCCAAAGTTGGATGTCAGGTTTTGCCTTCTGTAACCCCAGTACTCAGGAGACTGAGGAAGGAGAATTGCCAAAAGTTCAAGGCCGGAGTGGGATACATAGTGAGTTCAAGACCAGCCTGATTTATAGTGAGACACTGTAGGAAGAAGATAGAGAAGGAGGAGAGAAGGAGGAGGAGGAGGAAGGAGAAGGAAGAGAAAGGAGAAGGAGAACAAAATCATTAAGGTAAAAACAGGTAAATTTCTTACAAGTAAGAATTTATTGGGGAATAGGAATGGGCAATGGGAATGGGGATGGCTCCTGAGAGGAAGGAGAGGTCCCAAATGCATTGCCTTTCCTTCTTTGATAGAGATGTCTGGTGTTGATCCACTGAGACAAAAGGTGTAGGCTGGGGAATCTGGGGGGGGGGTCCTTCCTAGAATCTTCTTTAAAGGGGTGTGAATGCCTTTCTTTTCTCCTTCTTAGCTTTCTGGGACTCATATATGATGTCTGGATCTTTGCAGCCATGTTGTATGATGTGGTAAAGGCAGCTCCTGGTACTAACACCAGCAAAAAAAGGGATAGAAGATGGTGGCTGAAGCCATTGGGTAGACAGGGACTGCCAGCATTCAGTATTGGCAGGATAGAATTTTGTTTGTGTCAGTTATTACTTTCCAGGTCCCTCTTAATTATAAAATTTAATTCTTAATAGATAAAGCAAGGATCACCACTCTCATCCCAACTGTATGTCTTTCTAAGTGATTTTTTGTTGATTGCTCTTTTGATCCTTCCTTGTTTTCAAATAAGTTCTTAGGAAAAGGAAAGCATTTTTATTTTAATTCACAAGGTTTCTTGCTGTGTATCTTGGTCTCACACATGTGTGCCAGCGGTTACATCTCACGTTATGAAGAAAAGGCTCAACAGTAGATCTAAGTAGGGAAGGGTGGGGGAGTTGAAGAATCAGCTGGGGAGTTTTCCCCGAACTGCACATTCCCAGCTCCATTATCTCTGCAAAGATTCCAATAGTCTTCTACCAACTCCCATTTGAGAATCACTTATCTGTAGCACATCCGCAAGTTTTTATTTGCTTCTTCCATGGCCAAATTGAAACGAATGGTTAAAAACTAATGAGAAATTCAGGAAGTGAAAAAATGCTTAGAGGGTCAGAAGAAAGTAGCAAAAGAAGTATGAGGCTTTTCATTAGTTGAAGTCCATTTGGAGTCGCACACCTTTGAATTTAAGCATATTTTGGACTTCCAAAATGCATAGTGTTAAGCAGTCATGCATCTGTCAGGCCACTGCTTTTCCTCTTACCAATACTCTTTTGGTAACATTTATTGAGCATGTGGCATGTGTGTTACCGGGCTAGGCACTACGTGCACTTGCCAATGGCAAAACATCATTATCTTCTGTTTCCATCGAAAGCTCTCCCAGTGCTCTGTGGAAGGAACCAGTGTCTTCTTTCTTCCTCTCTTGGTGGGTGGCCTGTTAATTGGAGCCAACACCACTCAGCTTGTGCTTACGTGGCCAGGCTGTAATTAGACCAAGACGTTAGCATTTTCTTGCTTTGTCCACAACTGGACATAGAAGGGACGAAGGCTCAATCATGACACTGGCTCTATTTAATGTAGAAATAATAGGAGCAGGATAGAAACACTTCTATAAATTAAAAACTACCCAAACAGAATGCAGGTAAAATAAATGAACAAACAAACAAAAGAAATGAGGGTAACATACAATAAGGAAACAGTTCTCTTTTAGATGTGCGGCGGAAATATTGCACATTTAAAAATAAAAAGAAAATGTACATTTCCTTGTATTATTAGCTTTCAAACCACAAAGGACTCTGGGATCCAAATGCAGATTTATACTCACTTGCATTGAGAGCGATGCAGAATGCAGTGCCCGGTGCAAGAGACATGGCTAGGGGATGTGTAGTATTGGCTGAAAAATTTAAAAAAATAGGTAGAGGGTCGAGGCTATAGCTCAGCGATAGAACACATACACTGTGTTCTGGATTCTGGATCCAATCCTTCTAGCACTTTTATCAAATACTAAAAACAAAAAGTAGAAATTTTGTTTTAAGGTGCTATTAAAAGTTAAATTCTGGCTGGCAAGATAGCTCACCAGACGAAGCCTCTGCTTAGGCAAGCATAGGAACTTGGGTTCGATACCCAGCATGACATGTCACATTGGCCCTACCCCTGGGCGTGGCGGCACACACCTGTAGTCCCCGTGCTGGGGAGGCTGAAAACATGAGGATCGCTATGAATCTGAGATGCGTATGAGACCCTGTACCCAATATGTAAAAAGAAGTTAAATTCAGTTTAATTTTGATTATGCTTTTCATTTTTAAAATCTTATTTGTGCTATTTGTATTTAAGCTTTTTAAGGTCAGGGATTTGTTATTACCAACTTCAATACACTTAGAGGGTTTCCGTAGATTAGACTTTCATCCCATTGATGAGGCTTTAAGTAATATGTTTGAGAGAACAGCTGTGGTCGTCAGTGATCTCAAAGATCTGTCCTTCCTCTGCTTTATAGCTAGGCAAATCCCAGCCTTCCCTTTTCATTCTCTGTTGGATTTAAGTGGGAATGAATGGTGTTATGTCTACGCTGGATTTTCATGGAGTTCTTCATGTTCTCCATCTTCTGCTAACTGGATATGGATGGTGCTGCATCCCTAGTGGACAGAAGAGCCACAGAATACATTGCTCCAACGTGAAGACCATTCCTGTGGAACTAACTGTGTGTGAGAGAAATACTTTTCTGTTGTTCTTAACTCAGTAAGATTTTCAGACCAGTTACAACAGTTTAGCTTATTGTTTTCAAGTTAGGTATTCATTTATTGAAAAAATAATCATTTATTCAATAATCAAAATACTAATACATGCTCAAACTGAAAGTTTTATATCTGTGTCTGGTACTGTTTAAATATAGTAGATATTATGACACTTTAAAAGAAGGGAAATGCCATAAAAATGGAATTTGAGGGTCAAACTCAGAGGACAGACTTTGTACCTTGAGGAAACTTCTAGTTTTCTGGCGTCTTAACATGCTCTGATTCATAGAACTGACTTTTCTCCTCAGGTAGCTGATGATGCCAGGAATCTGAACAAGGGTTCTCAAATCATCAGATGAAGGAATTTTGGGTATTGCTACTTCCATAGAAACCAAATTTGAGGATGAGATACTATTTTTGAAGTAAGAGTTCATGTTTCTAGGCCAATTTGGGGATGTACTTAGTTTTTAATTAGTTTTGTTCTGTCACAACTTGTCACTGTTATTGTGCTTTGTGAATTTTATGTAAAATGTCATTAGTTTTTCTTAAAAACATTACTTGGTTTTCTTTCAGCATTTTGCTTTGGTATATTATTTTTTAAATATATATATATTTCACTAGGATGTTGGATAAATTATTATTACCAGTATAATGAATAAATGTGTTTTCTCAGTATCTAGGTGTAGGTCATAAAGAATGACCTGGGTTCTTTGTTCTTTTGTAAAAACTAATATATAGTCTTACAGGAAGAGGTTTGCTTAAATGTATTAAAGGAGAAGCCCTGAGCAAAGAAGATCTGGGCATATTGGCCAGCTCAAGACTGCCACAGGTTGGAAATTTTTGCTTTCATAGTATTATTTCTTTTTACAAAGTGACAATAATGGAACTTAACAAAAAAAAGGTATACAGATGAATGTCCATTTTGTATCTGTGTATTCAAAGTGGTTGGGATAGATATATAGTTACATTCTGTTAATGAATAGAATGGTTTGTTCTAATGGTGTTTTTAAATAGGATCTCAAGTCC
>NW_004524600.1:7461383-7467839 GCF_000260255.1 Octodon degus | reverse complement strand
ATGAATAGAATGATTTCTTCTAATGGTGTTTGTAAATAGGATCTCAAGTCCGCATCTTGTACAGCAATTAACCACTAAGAAGAATGTATGCAGTGTGTTAATTATTGAAACTGTCCTACCGATTTGATTTGAAACTGTCTCATTGCTATTTGTTTACAAATAAAACTATGGCAAAAAAATAAAAAAAAATTAAAAATCAAAGCAAAAACATAAAAACAAAAAAAAATAGTTGTTCTGGATTTGTTCTTCCTTCTCAGTTTGCTGGGCAGTCATTCTCTTCCACTGGGCCATGTTGGTGCTCTAGTTTCAACAAATACTCCTACTGAGTGTGCAGCATCACTCTGGTCCAGTAGGGGCGATAGCCACACTATATAGTACAGAATTGTACTGTATTTGATTTAACCTGAAATTCCTCTGGGTCTTCTGTTTAAATTATATAATTGGTTAATACTGCGGACAGTGACTCTAAACACATATTTATTTTATTTTATCTATCTATT
This sequence comes from Octodon degus, assembly GCF_000260255.1. Classification (NCBI taxonomy): domain Eukaryota; kingdom Metazoa; phylum Chordata; class Mammalia; order Rodentia; family Octodontidae; genus Octodon; species Octodon degus. Next base: position 7,467,339 of record NW_004524600.1, on the reverse strand, counting down.
TTAAATCCTTATAACACCTTTATGTTGGTCAGCATATTTCAAATAAGCAAAACAGTACTTGGCTCATCGAGTTCTTAAGTATAGAAAAGATTTCTATTTCTAATATAGACTTTGCAGAACATTGTTCCTAATTCTTAATGTCTGAGGTCATCCTTGCCCAAGAATTTGTTCACAGCCTGATGAACTGTTTGGTCTGACTCTGCCAGCACCCACCCAGGTTTGCTCATTTTTGAAAATTTTCATTTTTATTTTAAGGAGAAGAAAAACAACAATAAAAAGAATGATTTAAAATTTCAAAACACAATGGCAGGGAAGTACCAATAGTACATTGCATATTGTTAGCTTCAAAGTAATTGCTCATATTATAAGATATAGGCATGAAAATTTGATCAAATATTACAGGCATAAAGCTTTATTTTCAATGCAATCAAAAATATGTTAACTGTCTTGTGTGTGTATATATATTATTTTTTCTTTTCCTTCTGTTCTTCCTTTCCCTAATTCAGTTTTCTTTCTTTTTGTCTTTGCTAATTTTTGAAAGGGGGATTTCTTGTCCTGTGCTATGACTGAAATGTTTTTCTCTGTCCTTCAGTTTGCAGCTGGGAGCAAAACTCTACCACTGTAGTGATATTACCCATCACACAAACAGCCTTGGAGGCCCCCTTCTCCCTCAGCTAACTCATTCAGTGCGGAGATAGGGAGTTGTACAGGTATTCAAGGCTCATTAAATAGACAGTAAAACATTGGGAGGGAAGGAAAGAGGTCAAAATCTATCCAGGACCTTTGCAGAGAAACTAAAAGGCAAAAAGGCCAAAGTTTCCTTGTGTGTGTTTAAAACTTTTTTAAATGAAAGAAGACACTGTTTTTTATGTTCTGGGTGTTCAAATGTTAACAGGATGAGAAACACTTTCGGTTCACATTCTCTTGTAACCTTGAACTGAAAATGTTGAAGTTCTTGTCTTTCTTTTTCATTGCATCCCACAAAAAGGTTATTCCAAATTTACTTGGCAATATTCAGACAAGCTCTTTCCTAATCCTCAAAATAGCTTTTGTTTTGAGTGTTTCCCAAAAGTCTTAAAATATGTTCATGAACTGTATATATACTTCATTTGCTAAACTTTGGATTGCAAATTCTTAGAGGAAAAATAAAACTTGAAGAGCAATGTTTTTAAATATTGTAAATCTGGATGAATGGAAAAACACATTAAAATATCATCTTTTTACTAATAAATTGAAAGCAATATAAATTTATGTACTCAAAAGAGAACCTCAGCAATGCTGAAAATTTTTGTTGATCCTGCTGTGATTCATAGTAACTGCTGATTTTTCAACTACACTTTTTATTTAAAATAAAATTATTCGTTGAGTGGGGAAACAAAAATAGGAAATGATTCAGAATTCCTTTTTTTTGATCATTTTCCTTGGTAAAGAGGCACATTTTATCTTCTGAAATTGTAAGTTCTTTCATTTGCTCTCTCACCAAACACGTGTGCCTGGTTACTGGTGGTACATTAATGGAGGAAATTTTGCTCCAGTAACCATGCACATAACTGTATTACCCAAAATGGAGATCTCTAATGATGAGAGAGAATTACACCAGCTTTGAGAGTCTTGAGAGAAGCTGAGGGACAGGGATGGATTTGGTGAAAAAGTAGCCATTGAGTTACTGTGAAGGAACACTGGGAAGCCATCAGGGAAGGGTTGAACTAGGACAGACAGTATGGTGGCCCTTGGATGAAAAGACGCACATAGCATGTGTGAGGCTCTGAAAGAAGGCAGGTGCATCCTCAGTATAGAAGATGAGGGAGAAAGTATTCCTTTGTAGTTAGTTTGCTCTGGATTTTAAAAGATCTAAGTGGTTTTTGCTAAAGATTTTGCTTTTTATTCTAAACCCCAAATAAGTTCTTAAGGTATTTTAAGCAAAGAGGTGACTAGACAGTATATATGGGCATTAAAAAAATCACTCTTGCTCTACCATGGAGGATAAATTAGAAAGAGAGTTTGTGAAAATAAGATTGTCAGATAGTAGGTTATTACAATGGCTCTGGGAAGAACTGATGGTGGTGGTGGAGAGAGAAATGTCTATCCAGTGGTTTAATGTACTCTAGAAGATAAAATCAATAAGAAAGTTTCAGGAGTTCTCAAGTAGTGAATGAATCTTACAAACACGGGAAAAAGCCAGGGTGGATAAGGTACCCCTCTCACTCGTGTCGAGAGGCAGGTGGCATTTATGTGACATCAGGAGAGGTGGTTGCTGAAGAAGGCAGACAAGGAAGAGGCTATGACCCGATAAAAGTTTCAGTAAGAAACAGGAAAGGCAATGTCGTGGTGAGAAGCGGCCAAGTGAAGGTCGGCAGCAACAGCTGGGAGCTCTCCTGGGAAGGCTTGCCGAGTAAAGCAACAGAGCGTGACATTCAATGCTGGTTATATATGGGGTGGCTCATGATTCCCAGGCAGTGCTGCTATGTCCCCAAGTAATCCAAGAAAGCAAAACCATCCAAGTCACCTGACTTACCTTTGTGGCAGCGCCATGTATTCACAACACATCTCTCTCCCTCTAGGGTTTGACATAATTGTCTAGGTTCCACATCCTTCCCCCACTAAATGGAAGTTGGTGTTGTAGAAATATTTTGAAATGAGGAGTGAGGAAATCGTTCATGGCTAGTCCTGCACTTCTAGTGACATAACTTTTAGAACCAGAGTCTGTCACGATTAAAATGTGGTTAAAAAAATCTACAATGTTGCACTTTGTGAAGATTAGGTAACAGTACTCTGTAAATGTATCAACAATAATAAAATAATAAATAGTAATTTCTATTGTTGAAATACACTTTCGTTTTACTTTTATCTTTGACATAGCACCTCTTTTAGAGATTGCTGTTCTTTTTCATATTCAGCTACACCTTTATTTGATCCATGTAAAATACTTGCCAGACGCAAAGCACATAGAAGGTGATGGTGACAGAATGAAGACCTACATTGTCTCTGACCTCAAAGAATTTTCAATTGAAAGAGAGGATGACTAAGTCTATTAGTGGGAAGAGACTGCTGTTCATCATGGACCAAAAATCTGCATCCATTTTTTTCTTAACAAGTGGTAGATTACTTTTCCCAGAAGCCTTTGCAGTTAGGTGTCACCTTCTGACTCATTAATGGAATGTGAGTGGAGAAGATGTTTGTCATTTCTGGGCCAGCACTTTTGAGGCATGGATGTATTTCCTTTACCTTCCCTTTGGCTGATGGGTGAAAATGAAATATAATATCCTAGGATAAAGGCAAATGAAAAAGAAGAAAGTTACCTAGAATCCCGATTGACCATATAAAGAGAACTTTTTTTTTTTTTTTTTTTTGCAGAACTGGGGATTGAACTCAGACCCTTGCGCTTGCCAGGGAAGCACTTATTCCACTGAGCCATCTCCCCAGCCCAAGAGAACATTTTTGTGCTTAGAAAGATTAGCCCTGAACTATTTCATGAATAATGATTAAAATAATAACTTCTGCTACGTTTGAGTTTCTAGAAAGTTCTGTGTTTATTTGTGGCACCGTTAGCTGCTCTATCACATGCCTTGTCAGTTCCAGTTTTCTTGCTTTTCTTTAATCAACTTAAGACACTAGTCACCCTAGTATCAAAATTGGTAATATGGCATGTACCGTCTCACTTCCAAAACATTTTCTGACCTAATGTCTGCACCGTGTCACAAAACAACCAGAATTTATCCACAGGAATCATCTCAACTCTTTCTTTTGCCCAGATGCATGGGTTATTAATCTTTGCACCTCTTTCCTTTCCATCTTTCTGGAATTTGATTCTTCCTTGCCTTCTTTCTTTACCATCAGTGGCACTGAAAAATATGTCTTGCAGGGAGCAAAGGGGCAAAAATTCAAGTCATAAATCTTGCCATGAGGCTGTGTCCACCTGGAAGAGTGTTTTGGGTAATTTGCATAAAGGTGCCAAAGAAATGCTTCCTTTCTAACTTTCTGAAAGACTCCTGAGGCATAGAAAAAGTCCTATAATAGTGAGCACTGCCAATTCATAGCATTCTCACTAGTCTTTCTGTCTAAACTGATAGTCTCTGCTTGATGAATCTGAAATCACTGATGTTATCAACTGCTGAAGTGTCTTCCTGTGTGTCAGAGTGAATTTTCCATTCTTGTGTTCAAGACTGGCTGTGATGTGGTTTTAACTCACTTCTCCAACAGTTCCTTTTCTTTCTTTCTTTCTTTCTTTTTTTTTTTTTTAATCCTGCCTCAGGTTTATTTGTACAAAGAGCACAGGAGGACACCAGCCCCCCACAGATGGCACCCCAGTCCTTCTGTTTTTACATCAGCAGTAAGAGGCTTTCACTGTGGAGTCTTCACAGGGGCCTGAGCACCTTTGGGAGCCTGGGCTGGAGCAGAAGCTGGAGCCTCAGCCTTGGCTGGAGCCTGGGCCTTTGGCCGGCAAGCCCTGTGATCCTTGGCAATGCAGGCACGGATACGCTTCCCAAGCTTGGGGTGGGCAATATAGGCAAGTCGAGCGAGCCTGCGGTTTACTCCCTTTGGAATGATCTTGGGCTTGACCTCCTTGGGCTTGACGAGGGCCTTGATAGCCTCGGCGCATGCACTCATGGCCTTGGCATTGTTTGCTTGCATCTTCTTGAAGCCCTTCTTGTTGTGCTTCTTGGCAAAACGCATGTTCCTAAGGAACTTGGGATCCACCCCCTTCAGAGATTTGTATCTTTGTGACCGAGGTTTCTTGATGCCATTTCTGTGCCATTTTCGGGACTGGTTGTGCGTGGTGTGGTTCTTGGACTTGGCCATAACTGCACTGTAAATCACGGCGACCAAGCGCCTGGAACCGGAAGATCAACAGTTCCTTTTCTTATTCTTTCTAATGTTTCTAAACACAAACATTATTGGCCTTCTAAGAGGGAATGCTCTTTTTGCTACCATAGTGTCTCAAGAATGACCAAATAATTGATTACACTGGAATCACTAACTAAATTCCAGAAGAATCTTATGGGCAGCATGACAAAGGTATATTATCCACAAATTTTAGAAAGGAGATTGCCCCTGGGTGAGAACTCCTATGTCTTTATCTCTAACAAAGAGCAACATATATTTATTATATCTGCACTACTCTGTTGATTGTTTTACTTAGTTTACACAAAAATTCTGAGTTAGGCGTTATATTTCTGCTTTGATGTTTAAAAAAAGTCCCTTTGGCTCAAGGAAAAGACATATACCCAATAATCCATACCAATTAAGAAAAAGGGAGCTGGCTCAAAATGCAATATACACTTTTGCATTTATTTCTATATAGACTACTTCCTATTTACTAATCTGTTATATTTTACCCTGATTTACTTCAATTTATTAATTTTACCAGAAACACCTTCCCATTATTGGGATTCCATGAGACAAGAATAAGAACGTATAAAATACGGAACAATTATAAGGCATAATTACCAGAACCTACTAGTAGAGTAATGAAAAGAGCTCAATATTAGTTTTAAACACACATTCTTTAGTGCTGATCTGAACATTTGCCTGCACTATCTTTCTTTGCACAAACCTGGGGTTGGTGTCCATTAAATGGATTTGATTAGACTTCCATTTCTCTTGTACTATTCAGGTTAATTCAGAGGGTGAGAAAATGCCAACCTACAGAGAAATCTTTCCTTGATATTCCATACTAAGATCAGACAGGGGAAACAAGAGTAGGGGAGAAGAATAGGGCTTTTATTATGGTCCTCCACTCATAATAACTTCACTAGGCCTTTCAACATCTCATTATAATTATATAAAACTGTGGTGTTAATCAAACCAGGTACCATCTGTAAAGTACCTAAATACTCACCTCTTTATCTTTCCCCTCATTCATCCATCCATCTTTCCACTCACTCACCTATCCATCCATCTGTCCATCTGTCCATCCATCCATCCATCCATCCATCCATCCATCCATCCATCCATC
>NW_004524600.1:7458632-7461283 GCF_000260255.1 Octodon degus | reverse complement strand
CCAGCCAGCCAGCCAGCAATTGGATACTTGATATTTGGCAGAACCAGGGATTGAACTCAGGTCCTTGCGCTTGCCAGAGAAGTGCTTATTCTATTGAGCCATCTCCCTGGTCCCCTTGATATTTGTAAAGGCCATCAATCTATCATTACTATTGTAGCAATGGAGTCATAATGAGTAAAAAGACATACCTGTGCTCCTTAAGAATGTTACAGTCAAGGAAGTCAGAGAGAAATGTCCCAAATAAAATGAACACATTTGTCACATCAATTATAGAAGAATGTATAAATTCTTAGTGAATCTTTTGGCCTCTGATTGAGGTGAGGACCACTAATATATTTAAAGGAAATGTTGAAAAGGAGCTTGCTTTTTCTAACAGAATAAAAGTAAGTGGAATAAATTTTTGTTTAAGTTATCTGTGAAGTCAGTGGGAACCTTTCACACAAACCTACGCTCCTTCCTGACATCGTCTATAAGTTAAAGCACTTACAACATTTTTCTATGTTTCTAAGTTCTGATTATTCCCTCTATAGTCTTGCAGAACTCACTAAAAGCTTACAATCATCATTTATTATAAAGCAAAAGTACAATTAAAATTGACCAAGAAAGAGAGAACTAAGGCAGATTCCAGGAGTTTACCAAGCAAAGACTACTGTCCTGTCCCCATGGAGTTAGGACAGTGCGACTCTCCTAATATCAATGTGTGATGGTATGCATACACTATTGCTTTTCAAGGAAATGCACCCAATGCACCTAATGTGGAGAGTTGTTGTTGGGGCTTCATGATGTGGATGTGACTCAATGGCCATGCAGTTGATCTCAGTTTCAGGGATCCACTGATACCACACAACCCACAGTCCTCCCTCTAAATTACATTATTATTATTATCAGCTCAACTGTAGCCTAGAACTCTTGATTGTGGCCAATACACTCTTTGAAATCACATTGCTAGACCCCCCCAGTGTGACTGAAGACCCCGGAGTAAACAATAACACTTCAATTGGGCACGAGATTCTAAAGGCACAGAGATTCTCACCACGTAGCCAACTGCAAAGATCAGACCTCTCTTTTGCCAAAGTTGATGCAAATCCATGTATAATAGTGTCCAATTTCAATGCTCTTAAAATCATAGTAACTTTTAACATCTATTGTCTGTCCATCTAATAATCACCTAAGCAAATTTTGAGGATGAAGTGTTTAACATGAATATAAAGTATCATCAGTAGTATTATTTAGGATTTCAGTTGCAAATAATAAAATTCTAGTGGCTTTGGTTTTAAATGGAAAAGGAGAATTTATTACAAGGATAAGGAATAGTCATGAAATTCAAGGTCAAGAATTCTTTTTCTCTCCTCTTCCTGCTTATTTCTTCCTTGAGTCTAGAAGGAGGAACTTGGTCACTCCACAGTTCAGAATCACCATGATTTAGGTTGAGTAAAGGAAATGCTGATTATTTCTTTTATGATTCTGATTCCAAATTTCTGTCATGGGGAATTTGATGATCTTAAGTTGGAGGAAATATTTAACTCTGGGCCAAAAAACCATAACTGGTGGAGCAGGGCCACAGAGTGCAAATACGTGACAGGGAGCTGAGGGAGATATGGCAGGGAAAGATCCCCCTAGCTACTGACTAAGGAGTCTATACCCACCTTATGAGCAGGCCACTCATGAACAGCCATGGAGAAAAGGGCTCATGTGTAGCTGACAGAAGTAAGCTACACTCGTGGGTAAAGCCATGGATTTTAAGAGGCTGCTTCTCTTCTACTCTTTATTTCACCACAGATTTATAATATTGTGTGATGTCAGACTCCTCACTGGAATGAGAAAGACATGGCATGTGGGGTCAGAGGAACCACATCCCTGCCTCTGAATGATATCTGTATTAATTCTCTTCTTTCAGGCTTTGCTAACTTATTTATCAAATAGGGAAATTCCCAACTCATGAGGTTGTAATTGCTAACAACGAGCTTGTCTGTTTTAAAGTGCTTCCTAAAACTCTGAGCAAACACCAAGTATTTTCCCTTGAGAATGCTTGTCTTGCTTAATCCAAAGATTTTATCATTTATATAACTAAGAAAAAATGCATTTAACGAGCCTGCACATTTTGGTTGGAGTGTGTGTGTGTGTGTGTGTGTGTGTGTGTGTGTGTGTGAGTGTGAGTGTGCACGTGTATGTGTGTCACTGGAGACTGAACCTAGGACTCTGTGCGTGCTCTAACAGTGAGGTACATTCCCAGCTTGTTTTATTTTATTTTCAAACAGGATCTTCCTAGATAACCCAGGTTTGCCTTGAATTTTACAGTTTTCCTGTCTCATCCTGTCAGGGATTGCAGGAATGAGATACCATGCCCAGCTTTAAGTTCTGGAATGGCTATGGACCAAAGTGTACAGATTCACTCGAATTTTTTTTTTAAAGTTTATTAGGGAACTACAATACTTATTCAAAGACATCTGATGACTGAGTATTTCAATATGGAAGAGAGATGATTGGGCTAATGCAACACATTTTAGCAATATTTGATAGCCTCAATATTCTTTGATTTGATTAAAAGATTGAATGCTCTTTCTGCTGGTGGACACCGCAGAGGAAGCATCATCAGGCTCTCTTCCGACTGCCGTCATGTCTAAGTCAGAGTCTCCCAAGGAGCCCGAACA
>NW_004524600.1:7450762-7458532 GCF_000260255.1 Octodon degus | reverse complement strand
TGAAAAGGTCACCCAAGCAAACAGTCAGCTACTTGGTTATAAAAGTGATTGTTGGCACATCCTATATATCTAAATTGAATAAAGGTACCAGATACAATGATAGATGGGATTGAAGCTGTGTATCATCCATTATCATGTGTAATCAATAAACGATTTAATTCAAAAAAAAAGATTGAATGCTCATAAAATGTGAAGAATTGTGTTTTTATTTAAAAAAGAAAAAGGCAAATATATATATAATACTATGATTCAGAAGGTTGGACTACTTCTTTAATAGTTTTTTTTTTTGTTATATTACAGAATTTAGGCAGGATTTATTTCTCAAATACTAAATTCCTATAGTGAAGGAATTCACTTTCCCTGTATTTTTAAGTTCACAAACATGACATATCTTTTATTTTACCTTGAGGTACATAATATTTAACTTAATAACTGTGAGCACTGGATGTACTTTGAGAGAAATTTCTACCTCCTTCTCAGATTTCTCCTTCCAGGATAACTTTAAGATCCAACCTAGAATTTCTGCACGGCATTGTAGTTAAGTATTACTTACTGTTGTCCCACTGAGATAGCCAAAGAGCTTAAGAAACTTACTCCTATGGTCATGGCTACAATATGATGTTTTGATCTTTCTAGTCGTATTTTCACTGAAGAAACGTCCCCAGCCAGTGTGTCACCACTACCACTGCTAGCATTCCAGGTTTCCCCAAGGGTAAGTGTGAAGAAGGAAGTCAAGCTCTCTGTGCTTCTCTCCCCTATTCCAGCTTCAAGATGGTGTGGTTCATTTCTCTTTATCAGATCTAGAAGGCCAAGAGAGTTAGGTATGAAAAATTTCCCAGCCGTAGTGACCTACTGTGCTGTCTTCCAAACCACATCTCAACATCAGAATGCAGAGGAAAACTTCCATTGTTATACACAGAGAAAGGAAACATATATCTTATGTCTTTAAGGCAATTTAGAAGACACATTTTTAAAAAACAAATTGTAGTACGCTTTAAAGCAAAAATAACTACTTTATCTTGTTTACAACCAACTAAACCTTGTGCTATGGAATCATTACTAAGGTTCTTTATCTTTCTTTATAGTTGTGGATGTAAAATGCTCTGGACAGTCTGGTTACATAAAAAAGATAACAAATAAAGTGAAGAAACTCAGAAATGGAAAACTGACAAACACAATAAACACATTTCTATTTCTAAGGGGGAGAACACGAGAGTTTTGCCAAGCAGACTGTACAATTTGTTGACTTCAGACTATGCTAAAGGAAAAAGCAGCTTCTAGAACTTTCATCCATGTCCTCACACAGCATCGTTCAGTTTTAGGGAGTCAGATAAGGACACAAAACATTTACACACAACTCAGAAGGTGTTTATGGGCCATTGGAATTACGCGCCATCTTTATGAGTGCTTCTTGCCTCATTTCATTCTTTATTTTCTAAGAGAAGAATATCAAGACTGCTTATTTAAATCAAGAAGATGTCCTCAGTCAGCTACATTCTTATACACCTTCAATAAAAGGGCCGGCACTGGTTTATTACAAATATGTCCACACTAAGTCCAAGTGAAATAATGTGAGAGTATTAATTTTATTGTCCTCTATGTTTGGGGGAATGTCTTTATAAGTACAAACTTATTTTAAATCTAACTAAATTTGATATAGTAACTGTGGTATTACTCTCTTTGGGAAACCTAAAAGGATGCTAAAATATAGTGCTGGGTCTTAATCTTCTCTTTATGAAGTTTTTAATATTGTTAACCATCCAGCAGAAAAGTATAAAAATGAAATATAAGAAGTAAAGCCATGCTGTTATGCTGAGCTGTAGGGGACTCAGGTCAACAATTTATGACATTGCCAGTCAAGTGGAAGACCCAATACTATTATGGGCTACTGGACCCTTTTAGAATATTTTGCTGAGTTTACACACCTCACACAAGTAACGGAACTTAACAAAAAAAGAGGATACAGATGAATGTCCATTTTGTATCTGTGTATTCAAAGTGGTTAGGATAGATATATAGTTACATTCTGTTAATGAATAGAGTGATTTGTTCTAATGGTGTTTGTAGATAGGATATCATGTCCGCATCTTGTACAGCAATTAACCACTAAGAAGAATGTATGCAATGTGTTAATTATTGAAACTGTCCTACCAATGTGGTTTGAAACTGTCTCATTGTTATTTGTTTCTCAATAAAATTATGGGAAAAAATAAAACCTAAAAAATATTGTTTCAAATTCATTTTCTTTCTTTATGGCATTAATGTCAACAGAAATGGGATTATGGGACCAGGGAGATAGCTCAGCATCATAAGTGCCTGCCTGGCAAGTGCAAGGTCCTAAGTTTGGTCCCTAGTACCAAAATAGAAAATAAATAAATAAACAAATAACAAAGAAAAAAGAAAAGAAATTGAGTTATGGCATGATTCATTGGTGAGACTCTGACACATGTGAAATGAAAACTGTGAAAAATAAGAATTCAAACCATTAGTGTAACTATGAAAGAGATCATTTGCCTGCTTCACATTCCTAGCCAATTCTACTCAGAAAAAGAAGGCTCATCCTCTTGAAGAAAGGCCATTGGCTAACCCCACCTTGCAGCGATTCTCCTCAAGGGTTTTGCAGCCATTGTACATGTGATCAGTCTAAATTCTTGCAATCTAGAAAAAAGCAAGTTTTCTATGTACCTGGAAGCAGTCAATCAATGAGGGCTGAGGGACACACAGTGCCCACCTTGTGAACAAGGGCTCCAGAGATGTTCTAAAAAATCATGTTTTTAAGGAATGAGGAGTCTCTGTCCTGGAGTGGCCATGAACAATCAAAGAACATAGGGAAAGTGATTTTAACGAGGCCCAACATGTTTTCCTGCTGGGTCAGCTTCCCTCATCCCTAAGAAGGTGCATTTTTATCATCTCTCTGTCATCACACTTCCAACGTCACCTTCCCACTCTTCACTATCAATTGGTGACCTCACTGACTACTCCGCTGGGAAAACAGGGCCATTCAGAGGAGAATGACCTCATCTTGGCAAGACCAAACTGTCTAACTTTCCATACGGTTGAATGTGCATTTCCTCTTCTTACCAGGATGATCTGTGCTCCTTAAAAGACAGTGGTCTCATCCTTTCTTCCACAACATCAGCTTCTTTCTCCTTCGTCCTTATTTTACCTATTTCAACTAGGTTATTCTCAGTAGGCTTCAAGTCTCATAGCCCCTGTCTTAATTCAATAAAAACAAAAAACCCCACCTCCCCTGACTCTACTTTCATATCTAGCCAATCTCGTCACTCTTTAGTAAAGTTTCTGCTGTGATTTGCATTCACTCAACATACCCTTACTATATGCAACCACTTCCATGAGATACTTACCTCCATTACTGGAAGAAGTTGCTCCTAATAATGAAACTACTTTCCTTCTTCTTGCTAAGAGAAAGGTTAGTTCTCTTCGCTTGTGCTTTTGGTGACACTTGGCAGTGGGGCTCATTCTTTCAGCACCGGAGACACCACTCTTATGGAATTTGTTACTTTACTTAATGCTCCTTGCCCTCTGCTAGGTCCTCTTCTGCAGACTGACCTCTCCAGGGTAACTTCAGTTTTCAGGCTTTGGCTTCTTCTTTAGTCCATTCACACACTCTTTCTAGCTGACCTTATTTGCTGTATTATTGTTAAACACTGTCAGTCTGTGTTAGTCTTCAGCTACGGCTTTCCTCTTGAGAACAGACTTAGCTACCTATTATTTCATGTGTCTACTTGGAGATCTACTGGGCATTTAAAATATTAACATGTCCCAGATATAACTGTTGGTGTCCCCACCCAAAACACATACTACTCTAGGCTTCTTCAACAGAGGAAATGACATTGTACATTGTTCAGGTCTTCGAACTATCAGAAATACAACTGTTATTTCTGTCTCTCCACACTTTCCATGCTCATCTCATTAACAAGAGCTGCAGGTCTGCCTTCCTGGCATGCCTTGGCTCTGACCACTTCTCCCCAGGGTCCCTGGCCCCTCTGTTTCTGGAGCAAAGGGCAGCTGTGCCACATCTGGCCTTTTCCCACAGTCTCATAACTTGGCTTCCTGCTTCCTCAGTGCTTCCTCACTGTTACTTTCCCACTGGATCCTACTGCATCTGGAATAAAAATCCTTGAATTGACATGATCTGGCCCTTGCGAAGTGTTGCTGATACTTTCTCCTTGACTCCCTCCACTTAAGTCCCACTTGCCTTCTTGATGCTCTTCTAACCATTGTGCCCTTTCCTGCCTTCCCACAGCTCTGGCCTGGGGATGACTCGCTCCTCTCCCACACCTTCATCTAATTCTGGTCTCTGTTCAGATGTCATCTCTTGACAGAGGGCTTCCCTAATTGCATGGTTAAAAATATCACTCTTCTTCTCTCACCATCATCCTTACAGCTATTTAATTTTTTTCATAGTCCTTATCTCACCATTTGACCTTGTTTATTTAATTTTGTGGCTGGCTTTTTATCTCTTTCAATAAAACGACAGTGCATTGTTTTGTCTGCAGGACTCTGTCCTGCGTCTTCTCTGGCATCTGGACACCACTTTCTCGGTGTTGCTTGTCTCTACCAGACCTGACCGCAGACCTCCAATTGCATAACTCCAACAGAATAGAGCTGAGCCAAAGAACAGGGAGATATTAAACCAGAATGATTAGGAAATATTTAGGCTGCTTAGGGAAAGTCAGAGGGGCTATCAAGGAAGTACAAATTCCGGACAGCTAGCATGGAGCCAACTGAAGTCAAAGTTGCAATTGGGTATTTTCCGAGAGAGACAAAAATGGACTTCAGCATTTTCCCCATTACTGGGGATGCAAATCAAGGCCCATCTACTGAGCTAAGTCCTGTTCTCTGTTTCGTTTTAGTTAATATTTTATTTATTAATTTATTGTGATGGGGTCTTGCTAAATCCCTACATTGCCCAGGTTGAGCTTGAATTTGTGATCCTCCCATCTCAGCTTTGCAGAGTTTTGGGATCACAGGCTTGTATCACTACTCCTGGCATAGTGGTGATTTTAAACCTAAGTGGATCAGGCTTTCTCATTTACTCTCTCAAGCAATCCTTCCTGATCTTGAAGACAATATGTTCTAGGACCACACAAAGTTCTAAGATGACCTTATCATTTTTATTTCCCCACACTATTTGCCATCTTTTTCCTTCTGTTGTCTGTACTTGCACTTATAAGGTTTAATTTGAGATGTGGAGAGCATTGAGCCATGGTCTTTCTACGTAGCCCAGATTGGATTTGAACTTGTAGGGTAGCCCAGACTGGCCTCAGATTCATGCTTCTCATGCCTCAGTCTCTAAGTGGTGAAATTACAGTCATGAGTCACCACACCTGGCTACTTGTAAGATTTAATTATTATAAGTTTCTAGTAGAACTCCTCAAGGGATAGAATATATATGATGTGATTTTATGCAAGAATCTTATGACAAATGTTGAGCAAAGTAGATTTTCGTGAAGTTTGCAGAGTAGGGGATTTCAGCAAGAATCAACGATAAGTGTCATATAGTTATCATTAGATGCAGAGAAAGGCTTTGACAAAATCCAACATCCCTTCACAGTAAAATCCTGATGACAATAGGTACAGAAATTCCCCAACCTGCCAACATACCAGTTGTGAACTGTCAGGTATAAGGGGACCTCACATTACAAACATTTGTAGGTGCAAACAAATTGCAGAAGTAGCTCATAGGACTGCATGAATCGTCACAGTTATGTTGCTGTGTGTTTACTGTACAGTGTGACAGTGGGGAGGACAGCATCATTTCTGTCTTAGTGGGCTACATGGTTCAGGAGAGAAGGCTGACTCAAAAGAAATAACAAAACTGTACATGCAGATGGAAGAAAAGGTGATAGACCAGCAGGCAAGAGTCGAGCTGGAGTAGCGGTTGGATGCTATTTAAAGCCAATAGTGAATGAGATTCACTCATTCCTGATTGTTCATGAGAGTATTCCTGATAGTTGCAGAGATTAACTAGATTTTAGTTGATCTAAGTTTTTTTGTTTTGTTTTGTTTTTGTCTGTGTGTGTGCACACGGTCTCACTATACAGCCCAGACTCATAGTGATCCTCCTGATTTCTGCCTCCCTAGTGCTGGGATTACAGGCATGTGCCACTATGCCCAGACTCCATCACTGACTCAGCGTGCCTGGGGTCGGGGCCAGCGTGGCATGCAGAGCCAGGGATTGAACACTGGGCCCCGCGCTTACCTAAGCAAGCGCTTAGTCTGCTGAGCTATACCGCTGGTCCTTGATCTAAGGTTTGACTCCTTTGTATCTTCATATGTAAGAGGAACTTGGTAAGACACCTTCTCTAGTTTGAATTATGAAAGTAATCGGGAAAATAGAAATATAATGAATACTTATCTATGTTTTTACTTTAAAATCTCCCCCTTAGAGATTTTTTCTCTCCCATCTCTTGCTTGTGAATCTGCAAATCCATTAACCTTCCAAATATGACTGTGCTTCACAGCCTCTAAGAAGGCTCATTATGTGCCCAGGCAAGGTAGAAATGGGACAGAAACATGACCTAAAAGCCAAATCTCTTAATTCCCAGTCTGTGACAGATCAAGGATGTCATCACTTGTGTCTAATGCTTAATAACTAACATGAAGCATCCTTCTTTCCTTCATGGAATCATTCAAATCTGTCACAGTATAATTAATGTGGGCTGTGGCAAATGAGTCAGATTAAAAACGGCGACCTCTTCTGAACACAGAAAAGCTGAAGGAGACAGGGTAGCTCCTCAAAATGCCCAACAAACCTTCCATGCATCTCCGTTGATCTCTCCCTCGGTTTTATGGCTTTTCTCATTGTAGTGCCACAGCTATATTGGAACATGAATAACTGAGTCTAAACTCTACAGTCATGAAAGTGAGAAATGGTGGCCAGACCCTTCCATATAAGAAACTAGAATGTCTCAGGAATACAACATTGTTTCTACTTTCCAGATAGCTTCTTTCACAAATTAGTTAGTCCAGGCATTTGGAATCTAATCTTCCTATTCTAGGTATGCATAGGGCTTCAATTTCATGTGAAGTTACATATAATAGTGTTAAGATTCCAGTGTCAGACCTCAAGAGCGTATCAGTCTCTCCCTGACACCCCTGAATTCCAACCTTTTTTCTCTCCTGATGACTTACTGAGATCTTTTCTCTCCTTCTCAGACCTCGGGTGGTTTCATTTCAGAGCTGCTTGATAATTCTGCGGGAACATTGATTTGAAATGCTGGGTTTAGCTCTCTGGGTTCTTTTCTTTAAGACATTGGATAAAAGACAAAAGTAAATGGAAATCAAACTCTAAAGGGATCACCTAGAGTGAAATCAAGAGCAACAACATACTAATAGACAATAAAAAGTTGATTTACATGCCTGGACCACAAAAGGGTGTGTTCCTACATATGTCTCATTAGAGTTCCAGAAACAGGAAATGATGCAGAGGCCAAGTGTGAACAGAACTTTAGAAATTAAAGACATGGGGGCTGGGGAGATGGCTCAGTAGAATAAGCACTTCCCTGGCAAGTGCAAGGGCCTGAGTTCAATCCCCGGTTCCGAAAAAAAAAAAAAAAAGAATGAAATTGAAGACATGGATCATAAAGATGACCCTAATGTATTTAAAAAATACTCAGTGCCTTGATATATTGGGTTGGAACAGTAGAATAAAAGACAAATCACAATCAGACTAAAAGAAATAAAGATAAGAAAAAAAGTCTTTCAGGACCATGAGATTTTATTTATTTATTTATTTATTTATTT
>NW_004524600.1:7439562-7450662 GCF_000260255.1 Octodon degus | reverse complement strand
TGGCGCTGGGGGATTGAACCGCGGTCCCTGATGCTTTGCCAAGCTTGTTCTAAGTAGGTGCTTTAGACCACTGAGCCATCTCTCCAGCCCAGGACCATGAGATTTTGTAGAAAAGAAAGTTTCAGAAAGAAGTCTAGAACCATTAGTAATAGTAATCACTATAATTTCAAGAGGCTTGATGGTTAAAAGTCATAGATTGCCAAGTGAGATAAAAATACCTAAGTGAAGAATATGAAGACAAGTCAAAAGTAAAAGGGGATTTTAGTTTCATGCATAGTGAAAGCTATGGTTCCAGTTTTAATCTTTGGAATGTGGAAAAACATTTTTCCAGCACCATGTAGTAAATAGATTTTGTTCCACTGAAGGTATTTAGCTCCTTTGTCAGAGATAACTTGGCTGAATATGTTTAGAGTTGCTTCTGCATCTTTTATTCTGATCCATTGATCCTCAAGTCTTTCCCCCCCCAGTATCATACTGTTTTTATCATATTAGCTCCATAGTATAATTTAAAGTCAGGGATTGTGATGCCCTCTACCTTGCCTTTATTGGCTAGAATTACTTTTGCTATTCTAGGTTTCTTCTGATTACAAATGAATTTTAGATTTGTTTTCTCTAATTCTGTGAGGTATGCTACTGGTATTTTCCTTGGTATTACATTAACTCTCTATAACAATGAATAAAACTCTTGTTGCACAGGAAATGTCAAAAGGATCAACAACTTGGATCTCATCATATTAAAAATCTTGTGCCTAGCCAAAGAAACCACCAATAGGGCAAAGAGACAACCCAGAGTGTGAGAAAAATTTTGCCATCTGTTCCTCAGACAAAGGACTAATATCTAAAATATAAAGAAAATAGAAATATTTTCTTTTCTCAAAAAAATCAAAAAGGTGGGCCAAACAGCTCAGTGGATTAAAGTGCCTGCAAGCAGTCACAGGGTCCAGGGGTTTGATTCCCAGCCCTGCCCTGCTGATCCTGCCCTGGGGCACGCTGAGCCAGCAATTGAGAGTGGGCATAGTGGCCTGTGCCATCAGCCTTTGGGAGGCTGTAAACAGGCAAATCACTATGAGTCCGATCTAGTGGTGAGATCGTGGATACCCTGTAGACCCTTCCCTAAAATGTAAAATAAATAAATAAATAAATAAATAAATAAATAAATATCCCCAAATTTAAAGATCCACTGCAAAATTGGGCATCTGAGATGAATACATACTTCTCAGATAAAGAAATACAAATAGCAAATAAATATATGAAAAAATGTTCACCAACTCTGTTCATTAGGGAGATGCCAATTAAAGAATGAAAGAATGGCTATTATCAAGAAATCAATCAATCACAAATGCTGGGGATGCTGTGCAGAAAGGGCTCTCTGATGGTGAGCATTTAGATGTGTGCATGCACTGTGGAAAAGAGTGTGGAGAGTCCTCAAAAAACTAAAACTAGAGGTTCCATTTGGCCCAGTTATTCTCCTTCTTGGTATTTTCCTGAAAGAATTAGAAGTGTCATACCATGGTGATCCATGCACAGCCCTATTTGTAGCAGCACAGTTTGTAATTTCTACATGTTGGAAACAGCCAAATACCCATCAACCTAAGGATGGGTAGGGAAGATGTGGAGTACAATGGAGTGCTACTCTGCCTAAAGAAGGATGAGCTCAAAGACACTTTTAGCCACATGGACGCATCATGAGACCACACTGTTAGGTGAGATAGATCAGAGACACGTGCTTGAATATAACACTGTTTCTCTGCTGTGAGGAGCCAAAGTGTAAACAAGGACCATATGTATATATATGATATACACTGGGAAATGGAAAGAAAATGTTCAAATGGGAAGAGAAAAAAGAAAGGGGAGAGGAGAAAAAGAAGGGAAAGAATAAGAAAGGAAAAAAATGGAGATAAATCTTTTGTAAATAAGGAAGGGAAAGGGGATTGAGAGGAGGGAAATGAGAAAAGAAGAAGCAAGCTATATCATGGACAGATACAGATTCCCTGTGATGAATGTTATTAGTATGTATAGCTAAAATGTTTGCTAATATTTTTTAGCAAAGTAAAAGGGGAGAAGGAATACTGAGCTAGACTTCAGCAAAATAATGACAGAGCACATGATAGACACATTTGCCAGTGGAAATCATCTTTGAGACAAAAAATTATTAAGTTTAAGAAAGATTGTTATATGATGACAAAAATTCAATTTTTCAGAAATATTCTTCATGAACTTTGTAGTTTAGCCTCAAATGTTCAGGTTCAAAAATAGATAAATCTACATGAGTATAAAGAACTCAACTTCCCAAAACAAATGATGAATCAAGCAACAGAGAATGTTTTAATATATGAAAACTTTCTTTTTAAAAAATGTTTATTTTAAAGAGGAAAAAACAAAAACAAAACAACATGATACAATAAAAATGCTACAGAATTTCACAAAGAATAGAAAATTAACAAAGGTTGTTTCAGTACATACTTTCAGTGACATCAACAAGTTTGAAAAGAAAGATAAGTATAAAAGGTAAGTGATTTTGAGGAGAAAATCAACTTTATTCTGAATTGCATGAGGTACAGTTGTCAAAATCAACCCCATCTCAGCATAATTTCATAGAATTTTTTTATCATCTAGACATTTTAAAATAAGTTAGAGGGCTGGAGAGGTACCTCAGCAGTCTAAGTGTCTGACTGGCAAGGGCAAAGACCTGATTCGATTCCTGGTACCATGTGGCATGCTGGCCCCATGCCAAGCTGGCCACCAAAACCGAGTGTGGTAGCCCAGCACACACCTGAAATCCCAGCTCTGGGGAGGCTGATACGGGAGGATCATCATGAGTCCTCACTGTGTAGTGAGACTTGTACCAAATACATAAATAAAAGATGAAAAAAAATTAAAACATAAATGAAATAAACTAAGAAAAATAACTACATATATAGGAAAGTAAATACTTTTGAAAATACTTGTTTTTGAAATTAACTTTAAAACCCTTTCTAAATATCTCAAATTTAAAGATGAATACTAGCAAATATATATATTTGCTGTCTCTTTGGTTTAAGAGGAAACCTTATGAAATTGGCTTTACCAGGAAGAAATTTCTAATCTTAATTAAATTTATTTAATGAATGAAAGAAAATTCAAGCATTTTAATCTATTTTGAATCAGTTGGTAACTTGCAATTTTTCTGTTTTCATTCAGCCCCAGCTTTTGTGTTTTGGGGAAAAGCTTATTTCATAGATTTGCCACTTTTTTGATATCAGTATTATCCATAGTTGTCTTCTTTTTCATTTTTAGTATTGCTTATTTGTGCTGTTTTCTATTTTCAAAGAACCACAAAATGTCTGCTTAAGTTTTTTTTTGAAAAATGAACTTTTGCCTTAGTTGATTCTCTCCACTGTATATTTGTTTTTCATTTGATTAATTTCCACTCTTATCTTTATAGTTTCCTTCCTTCTCCTCTCTTTGTATTTATTTTGTTGTTCTTCTTACTGAAGTTGGTTAACTCATTTGTTTTCAGCATTCTTCTTTTCTACCATAAGCATCCAGAGGTATAGAGTTGCTGTACAATTTGCTTCTCTTTTATTTCAGTAGTTGGGCATATGCAAACTGTCCTCTTTTGAGTTTCTCCAATAGTAGACACTGAGGCCAACAGTCTTCTAGTCCTCTGCCCCCAGCATTTGGGAGGTGATTTTGGGAAACACAGCTGAATCTGATAGCCACAAGGTTTGAGGAAAACAAGAATAAGTATATATAGTACTATTTATAGAACTTGAGAAATAGGCAGGATAGAGCCATATGTATTAGTCAGGGGTACTTGTGTATGCATTGACAATTTAAACAGCACAATCAAATAACACACACAAAATGTGCAATAGGATTTACCTCTGGTGTTAGTGCACAGATTTCTCTGAGGAGGAGCAAATAGAGGTCTGAGTGCTATTAGTGAAATTTGTTTTTCTTAACTGGAAAATAACATAAGCTTGCTAATATAATTATTGTTTATATTTTCCTAAATAATGCCTTTAAAAAGAAGATAGAAAAATATACAAAAACATATGTGGATGCCTGGGATATGATGAACAAAATTAGAGTATAAACAACAATGTGGGGTTATAGAATTTAAAAGATTGTTGATCAAAAGCAAACAAAACTAGATTCAGTAACAGAGGATATTTTGCAAAACTCACAAATATATGAAAAATAAGCAGCATGTTCCTAAAAAACCAGTGGGCTAGAAAATCTAATAAAAATTAAAAAATATGTTGGGAAAATGAAATCAGAAACAATGTACCATATTTTATAGGCTGCAGAAAAATCAGTTTTCAGATGGAGGCTTATGGCAATAAATGCCTACATCAAAAATGAAGAAAGATTTTAAGTAAACACCTAAATTTACAACTTAAGGAACTAGAAAAGGAAGAAAAAACTCACCCCAGAGTCAGTAGAAATAAGAAAGTAATAAAGATCAGAGCTAAATAAATTGAAACTAGAAAGACAGTAGAAAGGATCAGTGAAATTGAATTTGATGCTTGAAAAGATAAAATGAATAAATCTTTGGTCAGACTAAGAATAAAAGAAGACCCAGCACCAAAAATGAAAGTGAAAAAAATTATACCTGAGACCACAGCTTCGAAAAAGAGACTAAGAGAATACTATGAACAAATTATACTATGTGCCCACAAATTAGGTGGCCTGGAAAAATAAATAAATATCTAGACAGTAGACATCCGATCGAGATTAGAACTCAATGTACAATGCAGAAAAACAAAGTGATGTGTCACTGATGTGTCAGGTAATGCTATATATAGTATTGATATATTGGGCTAAATCACAAGCTCAAAGGTACACATCATTTTAGAGACTGGGTGTGTCAGGGAAGACAGGACGCTGGATGGTGATTGTGGCCAAAGGGTACTTTAATTTTATCTATATTTCCTCAAAGTTACCTTTTTTCCTTTGGGTCCCACTTTCTTCCCTCACTGACTTTCCTTTATTCTTGTCCTGTCCTGTCCTCCCCTCCATTTCCCTCCCCTCCTTTCTCCTCTTCCCTCCCCCCTCCTCCCCTCCCCTTCCCTTTCCTTCCCTCCCTTCCCTTCCCTGCTCTCCCTTCCCCACTCTCTTCCTTCACTCTTTCCCTACCTTTCCTCTTCTAATATAACCTTATGTTATTCAGACAATACTTTTAAAAATGCATGCTGAATAAATTGTTGCAGTGAATGTAGCCAAATATTAACAGTTTTTATTTTGGGGGACAGAGAGTATAGGTGTATAACATGTTATTCTTTGCAGTTTCCTATCTTTTAAATTTATTTTTCAAAATAAATGAAGCCTAGATTTTGTTATTGGCAAAAATTCTTGGTGAACTACTTTAATTTCTGAAATTAGTCTAAATTTAAGCATCATTGCCCATTAGGAAACTGTTTTACTGTGATTATCTATAACTTTATATCATAAGAGTTATGCAGCCTGTTGTTCATTTATTTTTAAAAAGGACAATCCAGACAAGAAAATATGTAGTTTCATGTAAAAAGTTTTGCTACTTCTGAATACCAGAAATGAATTCATAATCTTAGGGATAAAAGGAAGGAATTTAGAATTCTTGAAATAAATGTGCATATGGCAGCTCTCCCATAAATTAATTTCCTCAGACTTGCCAGTGCTCCTGTAGTCACAGAAAACCATGGCTATATTCAGTGCTGAAAATTTTCCTCATGACTTATATCAGAATGGAAAATAGGGGCCGGGGAGATAGCTCAGTAGAATAAGCATTTGCTTGGCAAGTGCAAGGGCCTGAGTTCAATTCCTGGTTACACACACACACACACACACACACACACACACACACACACACACACACAAAGCATGGAAAACAATTCTCCACCTTAGTGTCTTGAAATGATAGTGAGAATGTTCTCTTCTGCTCAAGAACGGCAGTGGCTTCCATGTACAGAATCACCTTTCTCTGAAAAGGATATGAATGAGGTGATGCTACTTGACAAGTATAAACACTAAAATTGGGTTAAATTTTCCTAGGAAACCCAAAATGCCATTGAATCTGATTTCCAAAATGTTTCAGCCCTGTTCATGCTTGTGATCACTGGAGAAAATCCGAGTTCACTGGGAAGATTGTTTCTGGTGGTCCTTCTGCACAAGATGCAAAGTACTGAGTGATCCCGGGGTCTTGGTGTTGGACAAAGCAAAGATGGACAGTAACAGAACACACCTAGCTACACAGTACCTGGGCAAATGGTGCATCACAGATTCTGAGCCTCCGAGGTGACTGCACTGAGTCTCTAGCTGGGCCACTTAACCTTCTCTGAGCCTGTTTCTCTCATCTGTGGCAAGGAAGTAATTGCAGGTTCTCAGGGTTGTGGTTGATAAGACCATTAATAAAGTAATGAGTATAACTTGCTAATTGTTATTACAGAGTGTTACTTGGATAGATAACTGTATACATCAGTCATACTATTCATCTTTTTTCCTCTTATATTATCTGTTCTATTCATTTCCAACTTACGATGCTTTCCCTGGAATAATTTCCCACCTACACCACAATTATAGGTCTACTCTTAACTTTCCCTTCTGGAAATCCTTTGGGATATATGAGGTATAAATAACACTTTATAAGATAAATTTTTCTGGTTTAGATCACCCTGAACAAGTTTGAATCTGAGTAAATTTAACTAAGCTATTTAATTTGTCATATAATACATTTCTTTGTCAGGTCAGTGAGGTTTTTTTGAAGGGGATAATCATGTTTTTAAAAATATCTTATTGTTTCTCATAGCGCACACATTAGTGGTTTGGTACACTGAAATTCCAGCATTCAGTAATCACAAGCAAGTTCAAATTGATTGCTTTAGTAATAAAACATTGTGGTCTTCAATATACTGCATACTTGTGTTGTTTGACTGATGAAATCATATATTTTGTAAAACTTTCCACCAGGTATAGTATTATTTTTTCTCGAGTTTAAACTTGTATTTTTATCTACAATGATGTCATTGTCCTGGAAACAGGTTTTAGCACACACTACTGTAGGTAAAAAGCTACAGTAAAATTAAATGTAATATTTATGCTACACTCCAGCTCTGCATTTGAAATAGAGATGTAATACCAAAAATCCAAACTTTTCTTTCTTTTTTTTCTGGTGGAACTGGGGATTGAACTCAGGCCCTTGCACTTGCCAGGGAAGTGCTTATTCTACTGAGCCATCTCCCTGGCCCTCGAACAATTTTTTTTTTTATTTCTTAGTTTAACTGTTGCCATTGAAATGCTTAACTGTATAAATATGTCTTTGACATTATAGCAAACACCAGTCAGTATATATATATATATATAGTTTTCAAATACATGAATAATCTTTATCTGGCTACACTTCACTTGATGTTAGTTGAAGGTGTGTTCTGAAGGGACTTTAGGTTAAATATATAAACATATTTTAGTTGACAATAAGGAAAATATAACTTGTATATGAACTGATTTAGTAGGTGAAAAATACAATTTTATACTGTGTATGAGTTTAGAAATCTGTGTGCTTATATTTTTAAATCAAGGGAAAGCCATCAACATTTGACAAGATCAAAAATTTAGAGCCTTAGAGGACCCAGGCCATTTGGACATTTTTTTCTCCTCTGAGTCAGCTGGGTCACACATCCAAGTCTGCAAGGACTTTGAGTTACTGATTTCTCCCCTACTTTGTTTCAGACTTCAGTCCAACTTGGCTTGAAACCCAACTTAGTGAAGTTGAAAAATAGACTTAAAAATAAACCATTCAAAAGTAAACAAAATATTTTCAAACTTTAATAATTTTTTAAGCATCTGGAATTTCAAGTTCAAGGTGTGACTTATTTTTAATTTGAACTTTGGACCTAGATTCATGTATTTTGACTTGAACACCTGCATATATTCTTCATTTTTTTTACTTTTAAAACTCATAGTGGATTAAAAAAATTTTTATTAGCATTTATTTTATGCTTAATTAACCCCTGCCGTAAGTTTTTGTTTCTCCAGTTTCTCCTGGGAGGTCTTTTTCTTCTGTGCAACTTCCTCCTCTGGTTTAGGAACAATTTGTTCCTTTTCAGTGAGGATCATCTCAGTATGGCAGGGGGAGCTCATGGATGGGTTAATCCGGCCATGAGTTCTATAAGTATGGTGGTGCATCTTGGGTGCTTTGTTCACCTGGATATGTTCAATAGCCAGAGAATCTACATCTAAACCCTTAAGTTCTGCATTCTTCTCTGCATTTTTAAGCATGTGCAGCAAAAATTCAGCATTCTTTTTGGGCCACCGACCCTGTGTCCAGCCCCACTGTTTGGCCTGGGCACACCTACCAACTCTACCAGTGTAACACCGGAATGGCACACAATGCTTCTTTAATGTGACATCCTTCAGCTACTTGGTGGCCTTTTGGATATGCATACCCTTGATGGCCTGGACAGTTTCACATGTGTTCTTAAAGTGAATACAAAGATTTGAGCTGCTTGATTTGCATGATTTTGTGGTGGTTTTTGGTCGAGAGAGTGAACCATTTTCACAGGTTACCTCAGGCCGCTCACAGGAAGAGCTCATAGTGAGTGTTAACAAAAAATTTCCAATTGAAAAAATTGAACTAAATTTCCACCATAAAAATATATTCTAGGACGGTCTGAGGGGAAAGAAAAATCTTACTATTAAATAAAAAGAAAGTCTGGTGACAGGTCATTCAGCACATACTCAAAATGTGTGTGGCCAGTTGTAATGGTGATTGTCAGACTGTTCTGATGGCAGTACCCCTTTCTGCAAAGCCAAGCAGCATGTTAAAGCAATGGATGTGTTTTTAAGTACTGCCTGAATGATAACTAGCAACATCTTACTAAAAAATTTCATTGCCAATAATTCTTATAATTGTTATCTAGGAGAAAGCAGGGTGTCACAATGAACCCATTGGTAAAGTTCTTTCTGACATGATTTTTATTTTGAAAGTTATTTTAAAAGTTATATTAAAATAGCAGAAGCTCTTGATTACAAAAATCAAACAACCAAGAATGAAATAAAGCATTTGTATGTTGAGATTATTTTCTGTATGTTGGAATTTTTATTAGAAATGACTAAAAATGCCATCGATTCTGTTGTCCGGTGCTGTCTAGCAGAATAGTTGTCACATGAGACTATTACTATTATTGAAATTTAATAGCACTTCACAAAAAGTCTTCTAAGTTAAATGAGATAGTACTAAATTTTCAAAAACAACCCCACTGTATTTTATAAGGTAAATACCCCTTTATGTATTCTCCTGTTCATAAATGTCCAGCTTCTCTAGCTTTTACTGACACCTATATGCTTTCCTGGTCTATTTTTTATTTATTTATTTATTTATTTATTTAGCAGAACTGGGGATTGAACTCAGGCCCTTGCGCTTGCCAGGAAAGCGCTTATTCCAATGAGCCACCTCCCCAGCCCCCTATTTTTTATGTTATGTATTGAATCCTTCTATTTTCTGATGTAACACATACAGACTTTTTTTCCAGAAATATTTATTGAACATATATCTAAGTATGTCACTTAGTACTACAGAAAAACAAGTTACTCCAAACTTATCAGTTTAAAAATAACTATTTCATTTTGTTCAAGTTTTTGAGATAAGGTATTCAAGAAGGGGTTGGCTGAGAATTTCTCAGAGGGAGATACTTGAGAAGCTGTGGTCAGATCGTAGGCTAAGCTAGAATCCTCCAAAGGTGTGGCTTAACTGGGTGTGTAATACAGTGGTCCCTCACTTATCACAGAGGTTACATTCTGTGCATCCCCGTGATAAGTGAAAATCAGTGAAGTAGTGAAGTTATATGTACTTTAGTATTTATATATATATTGAGGCTTTAAAAACCCTTCCTACACTCTTATAAACCTTTCCTACACTTTTAAAAATAGTTCTAATCTTAACCATATTCTAAACTCATAAACCTACGTAATTTTAATAACATATTAATAACATGCTGTGCACTACTGCAGAGTCCCAAGATATAGTGAAAAATCCATGATAAGTAATTCAGATTAATTTTTTTTGCAAACCCGTGGAAACAGTGATTCTGCAAAAGTCAAGCTGCAAAATAGCGAGGGACTACTGTACAGCTTCCTCTCATAACTAGCATTTGGTATCAGCGATGTCACATGGAGTGCCAGTGGGTAAACCCTGTTGCTTGGTTGTCTCAGGGTACCTAAACATCTTTATGGGAGCTAGTTTAACTTGGGGGAAGCGGACACTCTAAGAATACTAAACAGAAATGCATGAGATCTTCTAATCTGGATTCAGAAGTCATATAAATTCACTTCTTTCATATTCATTTTTTTTTTTTTTTGGACTTGGGATTGAACTCAGGCCCTTGCACTTGCCAGGCAAGCACTTATTCTACTGAGCTATCTCCCTGACCCCTCATATCCTGTTTCTTAAGTAGCCATAAATTCATACAGGGGCCAGGGATATAGCTGAGTGGCATAAGCACTTGCCTAGCAGGTGCAAGGTCCTGAGTTTGATTCCCCATACAAAAAAAATTCCTTCCGGTTTTTTTTCTTTTTTTTTTCCTGTACTGGGGATTGAACTCAGGACCTCACACTTGCCAGGCAAGTACTTATTCTACTGAGCTATCTCCCTGGCCCATATCTTATCTCTTGATGAAAAGAACATCAATAATTTTTTAAACCACATTTTAATTCCTCACCATCCATACTCTAGTCACAGGCCATTTTCTTCCCTTCCACATGTAAAATAGAGCCATCACCTCAAGCTGCCATCAAGCCCTTACCCACCACCATGTCTTTTCCTGGGTGAATATTATGTTCAGTGATGCACGCTTCCAGCCTCTCGATCAATTCCAGGGGCAGAGCTCCGCAGATAGAACTCCTAGGGTCTAGCTCTGTGGTTATTGCTCTTGACATGAAGCTCTAGAACATAAAGTTATGTATTATCTGTCTCACATTCTCAATATAAAAAGAACTCAGGCATTAGATAACTGACAGGCTCATGCAAAAAACAAAACAAAAAACTGATAGAAGTCACTGATCTATAATATATCTGAAATATGCTTATCATACTCTGCCAGCATTTAAATTAAGGCTCAGAACTAGTGCCTGAGATCGTCTATG
>NW_004524600.1:7426911-7438627 GCF_000260255.1 Octodon degus | reverse complement strand
ATATTCATATGTATAAAATTTAACATATAGACACATACAAAATATATGTATAATAGTAAAATCAGGGTAATTAATGTTTTCATCTTATAATTTATTTTGTATCTGGCATCTTTAAGCCCCTTTCTTCTAGACATTCATAAATTATATAATAGGTTATTGTGAACTATATTACCCTACCTTGCCATAGAACACCAGAACTTACTATTTCTATTTCCATTTTAGTACTTGTTATCCAATCTGTCTTTCTTCCTCCTCCCTACTCTTCCAGACGTATGGTAATCACCTTTCACTTTTTTTTTTTGAAACAAAGTCTCAGCTCAGGCTGGCCTCAAACTCACAGCAATTCTCCTGCCTCAGCCTCGAGAGTACTGGGATTACAGGTATTCACCATCATGCTAGTTCACTATTTCATATTGTTTGGCATTTTTAGCATCCACATAAAAGAGAGAATAAGCAATATTTGTCTTTCTATATCTGATTTATTTCACTTAATATAATATCTTCTAGTTTCATCCGTTTTACTGAAATTCCATGATATTATTCTTTTATGGATGGATAGCATTTCATTGTATAATTTTACTGCATTTATTTATCTATTCATGCATTGATGAGCACTGAGGTTGACTTTATGTCTTAGCTATCCTGGATCATGCAGCATACACTTTTGGTGTGCTGTTATAATTTCCTTTGGATATACTAATACACAAACAGTGAGTAAGACTTCCTTTTTCCCCTCCACATGCATACTAACATTTGCTGGTTTTCTTTTGCGTAGTCATTCTAACTGAGGTAAAACAGTACCTCCTTGTACTTTGTTGTTATTTTTAGTTTCAGTATTTTAAGTTTTATTTCACATTTTAAAATACATATTTTGGGAATTTGACTGACCTTGTCAGGTACAGGAGTTACATTCCTTGTGATATAGGTCTTGCTTTATCTTGGTCTTAACAGTCCAGCAGAAAAACATAAAAACGAGGTATAAAAAGTAAAGCCATATTAATATGCTGAGCTGTAAAAGGCTCAACAACTTCTGATACTGCCAGTCCTACAGATAACCCACTACTATTATGGACTACTGGACTATATTGGAATATTTTGCTGAATTCATGCACCTACAATATTTAAATGGCAATGGAATACCCATCTCTGACAAAACTAAACAAAAAAGGGGATATAAATGAAGGACCATTTTGTATCTGTATATACAAGTTAGGATAGATATACAGTTACTTTCTCTTAATTCAATGAGAAGAAAGATTTGTATTAATAGTGTTTGGACAAGCTATCATGTCTGCATCTTGTACTATGAATAACCACTATGAAGACAACAATATGCAATATATTAATTATTGAAACTGTCCTATTAATCGGTTTTGAAACTGTCTCATTGCTATTTGTTTCTCAGTAAAATTAATAAAAAATACATATTTTGGTTACTATTGCTTTGTAACAAATTATTCCCACACTTAGCTACTTAAAAATGATCTTTTTGGTGTGTTCATAATTTTGTGATTTTGTGTCATCTCTGACTTGGAATATCTGATAGGCTTCTAGGCACTGTAGCATGGGGTTATGCAATCTGGAGGTCAGTTGAGCTGGGTACATAGGACGGCTCACTACTGAGGTACACAGTTGATGTTAGCTGCTTAATGGGAGCTCAGCTGGCTTCTACTAAATACCCATACACAGCCTTCCTGACAGTGGTGGTGGCAGTCAGATGTCAAGGTGCTTTACTTCTTCCATAGACTGTTCCAGGAGGAACAGATGAAAGCTTACAGCCTTGAAATTTGCATCACTTTTACTTTATTCTCCTGCTGAAGCCGTGATAAGTCTTTCTGATTTCCAGACGATGGCATGCAGAACTAACCTTCTGATAGAAGTGTCAAGGAATTCTGGGGGCCATGTTTTAAATTGACCCTATTAATGTAAGTATATAAATAAATTACCTTGGTAATCTGTTTATTTGCCCATTTTACTAATTCTTACTTGAGGGAGGTCCCTCATGGCATGTTGCTTATGCTATTCTTACAAAGAGTCCAAACATAGTTACCATAAGAATCCAACTTCTCCTCTAACCGCAGGACTGCTGAAAAACCTGGCTGTAAAATGCTACACTCGACATGTTGGCAAAAGAAAACAGAGCCCTCAACAAGGCATATCTGGTGACAAGAGCAGTTTTCAGAACTTTATCTTTCAATGTAGACGTGTGGTTTACCCAGTCTCTTTTCCTTTAGTTTATGGCCTAACTGCAAGGGGCACATCTAGATTGTGTCAGCTTTAAAAAAAAATTAAATTGATAATAGGGTGATGGGATTTTAGGCAGCTCTTGCAAGATTGTGCCTTGGCTTGATGAGTAATTACCAGTTATAAAAATGTTTTACAAAGATAAGCAGCTAAATGAGAAAAATGAAGGTTAGGTTTTCCTCGTTGGGAAAATTATTGGGGTCCACTGTAAACAGATACCTGTGTAACATATCAAGGTTGTCATTAAATCCAGAGGTGACACTCCAAACTCTCACAGGAAAAACCAGGGGGCATTCAGCATGAATGGAACAGCGTTTGCAATTTTGGACCAACTGCTTGAACTTTCTCGTTATAGTCGTTGGCAACGCTGTTGCTTAGATTGGCATACCGCCTTCACATACAGGACAGAACTTAAGAGCAGGCAGAGTATTAAATTGTGAAGTTAATGCGATATCAGAAAGGAATTCAAAGTGCTTAAAACTATTTTGCTTAAGACAAAGATTAAAAGAATCAGAGTCCTTTCGTCATTAATCTTCTTGGACTCTTATCTCTGTCCAGGCCAGTCTTGTCCTTTCCTGGTGGTCTGTTGCCTTCTCCCTCCTCTGCCTGCTGGCTGTATTCCCAATCATTTCATTGCAATACTGGATCTTTTAGTTTCTCCCCACATTGCTAAGTTTTCTATAGAATGCTCCCTTTGCCTTCTCGTTGAACTAAAATGTTAGCTTATTCAGAACATTCTCTCTTCCTCAAACTTAACTGGATGGGGAGGTGGTTCAGTCTTGCATTGCCTTAAGTCTGGGCCCAGAAGACCAAGCTTGTGTACTACAGTCTCTCTTCCTTGATTTTACTATGATATTGGCATCAATCTTCAATTCCTTCTTCTTAAGACTCTCTATTCTCCTGATTTCCAATGCAGGAAGCTCTACAATTACATCCTCCACAGACTGTATCATTCCTTCCCTTGCCTCTGCCTCCTTAGGATTGGTTTGCTCTGGTTCACCTCCACTCATAACCTCCAGTTTTCTCTGTCTCTTCTGACCATCTCCACTTTGCCCTTTCTCGATGCATTTACTTTTTTCTTTCATTCCTGTCTTAGTCAATGGAATATCCACCTTGTTGAACACAAAATATGGATGATGCTACCTTCTACTATTTCTCATTCAACTTCAGTCATTCACTAAGTGTCTTAGTTTAGACATCATCTTATCTACTGTGCTCTTGGCAGTCCTTGCCTGATGTCATTATTTCAGAGTGCCTGCATCACAAACTCATTGTTCATAGCGAAGCCATGATCATCTTATGACTGTACAAGTTGCTTATGCGACTGCTCATGTTATTTTCTCGTACTTCCCTCTTTGTTCTTCACTTTTTGCAGGATTAAATTCATTAAACTAACCGATGTTTCTGGTTTCATATCCCATTTGTTCTTTTTATTTCAAAGAAGAGTTTTCTACTTCTTTCAGACAGCATTGATAATTGCTCCTTCATGCTGCCTATATACAGACTAGGCATTTCCAATATCTGAAATGTTTCCATCTTCTTTCCAGTGGAATATAACTTTTCCTAAGACATGGTTTAACTATTACCTATTTTGTTGAAGTTTACCTCTCAAAGCATATATATATAATAAAATGAAATGAGCAATGTTTCCTGAGAGAGTATTTGACTAAGCATTTGGACAGGTCTTTAAAAATTGTTTCATTTAATTCTCATGACAGCTTGTGCAGTAATCATTATTACCTTATTTTTTAGATGAAGATGGCTTTTAGAGAGGATGTCTAACTTCTGAGAATGCCAAGGACAGAGATTGTGTCAAACTAGCTGCATGGTCTCAGTACCTATCTTATTGGGTAATGATAAAAACACTTAATATTTATGGAAATAAAAAATTTCATTAAAGTATGAGAAAACAAGAGGCACTTTGTCACAGAAATTCTAAGAATGATAGAGGTGATTATAACATGGGATAGGAAATGAGTAGAGGCAGAGGAAAAGAAATGTTACCCAAAGGAAAATCCAATGCCTACACCTCTAATACTCTCATGTCAACATCTGTGAGAATTTGCTATTCCCTTTTCTATCTACAGGGAACATGTTCCAAGATCCCTATGGATGTAAGAAACTGAGGGTTATGCCAAACATATCCAAGTGATTTCCTATATTTTACACACTAATGATAATCTTTCATTTGTTCTTTAGGCACAATAAGAGGCCAACAGCAACAGTAGCACAGGATAATTACAGATGGTGTACTGCAGTAAAGCTTCCAGCATTATTATCCTATGTATTAGGTTATTAGGTAAAATAAGAATTACTTGAACATGGGCACAGTGAGGCCATGATAGTCACTCTGATATTGAAATGGCTACTAGGTGACTAACGGGTAGGTGGCATATAGAGAGTAGATACACCAGGTGAAGGGACAATTTGTACATCAGGAACTGGACACTGTATTTCATCACACTATTCAGAATTGTGTGCAGTTTAAAAACATTTGTTTCTGTTATTTTTCCACTTAATATTTTTTTGGAACTGAAACTACTAAAAGCAAAGTCACAGATGGGGAGACTACTGTATGTGGACATCAAAAATGGAGAAAGATTTCTCTTTGCATATCATATTAGTGGATGATCCCATAGTGTACCAAATGAGAACTGGGTAAAATGAATGGAAATAAGACACTCAATGGTTACATTTCCCTAGCTGACATAATTTCTCAGTATATTAAAAGATGATGATGATTTGGGGTTTTGCTTCTGTAGTATATCTTACCACATTCTGACTATTTTATAATTTATCCAAGTCTTTTGAAATATCATAAGAAGCACTGCTTATTATAAGTTTTTAGAAATTGAGAATTTAGAAATTTCAAAGCTCTTTAAGTCCTGAATGTTTTCTTAATAATTGTGTACTATTTATTTAAATAATATTTCAGGTTTATGAAGTTTACATGGCTTTCAATTGTAACATTACAAAGTTACAGGTAGACAACATTAAAAATTTAAACTATAAAAATATTGAAATACAAGTAGTTTTTTTAATAAAAAAATAAATGAACAGAAAGGTGAAACCTGAAAGGAAACAAAAGGTATTTGTTATGTAAGAAAAATGTAATTTTAAACATAGGGCCTGTATATGACTAAGGAGAGTCACATGGAGAGAAAAACTTCTCTTCGGCTTTCACAGAGAGCAAATTGGTCAAGCAATGGCTGTGACTCATCCACATGGCTGACACTGACAAAGGATCTGCAAACTGCGGTACAGGGTTTCAGGGTACATCCTGGAGGGATTTGACTGACCTTATCAGATACAAAAATTGCCTCACTTGTTATATAGGTCTTGCTTTATCTTGGTCCTTACCATCCAGCAGAGAAGTATGGGAACAGAGTACAGAGGGTAAAGCCATATTAATGTGCTGAGCTGTAAAAGGCTCAAGTGAGCAACTTTGTTTTGTCTTTTTTTTTTTTTTTTGGCAGAACAGGGGATTGAACTCAGGCCCTGGTGCTTTCCAGGCAAGCAATTATTCCACTGAGCCAACCCCCTGGCCAAGTCAACAACTTCTGTCAATGGCCAGTCTTACAGAAAACCCACTTCTATTATGGACTACTGGACTATATTGGAATATTTTGCTGAATTCGGGCACCTACAATATTTAAATGACAATTGAATACCCTTCCCTGACAAAACTAAACAAAAAAGAGGGATACAAATGAATGACCATTTTGTATCTGTATGTTCAAAATAGTTAAGATAGATACACAGCTGCATTCTCTTGGATCATTGAATAGAGAGATTTTTTCTAATAGTGTTTGTGGATGGGGTGTCATGTCTGCATCTTGTACAATGAATAACCACTAAGACAACATTATGCAATGTATTAATTAGTGAAACAGTGTTAGTAATTGGTTTTGAAACTGTCTCATTGCTATTTGTTTCTCAATAAAATTATTTAAAAAATAAATAAAACTATGATTAAAAGTAACAAAATATCTAAATAAAACATAGGGCTTCTATAATAGGAAGAGAGCTTCTAGAGTTTTGTGGGAAGTTTGGAGAACATTGTAGTATAAACCTCTCATTGTAAAGCAAACAAAGTAAGGCACACAGGATGGATAAAGAATTATAACCAAAGCAGGCCTAGAGTCAGGGATGGCCTTCCAACACACCTTTGATTTTTTTTAATTGTCACCATTATTATAAAATAAGTGAGTCTCCCATTGTCAATGGAGGCTCAGTCATTCAGCTGATGACATCAGAATACTGCCAGCTGGTGTGGTTTCTTCAGGGAGGCGGGTGTCACTCATTGTGTTTTAGTCACCTTCCCTAACGAAGGCTAACACTTCAGAGTTATGAGCATAAAATGTACCAAATAATCCCAAATTATAGTTTGAGCTTTTAACATGAGGAGTTACAAGAAACATAACCTAGAAAGAGGCAATTAGGAAGGATGTGCTTATCTTAGCTTTTCTCGGATTGTATATAACCTTGCCTTTTAGTATAAAACTGCCAGAGCCAGTAATAGTTTGGTTTATTTTGGGGGGGAAGGGAGGGCGGATATTCCGACAAGTCAATTAAGGAACAAATTCTTGCTTAAGAATTATCTTTATAGCTTGTAATTATAAACGGTTCTATATTTTCTATTTATGAAATAAAATTATTATTCATGGATAGTTCACTCTGTTTCATTCTTGAGTCTTAGGCTTTCCTCTGAAGAAAAGGGATCTGCTTTTACTCAGATGACTTTTGAAGATTTCCAGAACCAGGGTCCTTGCCTTTCTCCCACTAGTACTTATCCAAAGCTGAGGTATCCGGCTCACGGCTTTTTTAGAGCAGGCTCTTTGATTTGGCCTGCATCTGGCCAGCTTCCAGCTTCGCTGCATGATGATGAAGTATGCTTTTACCAAAAAAGTTCAGAAAGGCTTAAATTATTCTCAAGAAACAGAAGGTATTATCTGACTTTATACACAGTTTGCAGCTTAGATACTGACCTATTTTTCCTTCCTAGAAATAGACAAAGGGAATTGCTACAAAGAGACCAGGGGACGAGGGCACGCAAGAAGTGCTGATCTCAAACCCAGGAGTCCAGTGGCTGCTGCCAAGACCTTCCCAGGTATTGCCACACACTCCCCTAGCTCTTGCCATTTGCTGCTCTTTCTCCTGGCCTTTTCCAATATCCAGATACTTATTTGAATTTTCACTGTGCCAAATACGTGGGCTTTTGCTTGACTTACATATATTTTATGTGGCTTGCCACTATTTTGAACAAGTGAGAGGATTCTGAAAATATCAAGAAAGATGATGATAGTTAAAGAATAAAATAAAACCCATGTGCAAAGTGGAGGAGTAGAAAAAAAGATATTATTTGACTGTAGGAGAGATAAAACTACATCCTGCATGTCTTTAAAGTATGTGGCACAGGGCCGGCCAAATAGCTCAGTGTATTAAAGCACCTGCAAGCAGGTGCAGGAGCCGGGGGTTCGATCCCCAGGCTTGCTGTGCTGGCCTTGTCCCTGGGCATACTGAGATGGCGACTGAGACTGGGCGTGATGGCGTGTGCCTGTAATCTAGCTCTTGGGAGGCTGTAAATAGGCGGATCACTATGAGTCCAATATGGTAGTGAGATGTGAGACCCAGAACACCCTGTAGACCCTTCCCTAAAATACAAAAAAAAGTATGTAGCACATATTGTTTTATGGAGTAAACTGTGTATTATTATCCATTTCTTGCTTATGACAGGCTGCTCCACATTTTAGGTATTTTCTTGAAGTAGAGACCTACAAACTAAATTCTTTTTAAAAATTCTTTTACAGTATAGTGAAGTTTGTTATGAAAGGCTATTACTTGGTTCTTTTTCTTATGTTTTGAAGCATATATTAATTGTAAAAATTAATGAGTTCATCTATATCATGTGAATATAGTTTGCCTAAAAATCAAACTCAAAAATTTCTCTAGTTTGCCAAATCACATCACTTTATTTTAGCCCCAATTTGTCCCAGCTCTTACATTGAGTGTTTATTTGTATGATTCTCTTGTTCTGAACCCCAGCAGATGAAGAGTACCTTCCTAGCCCTGAATGGACGCTCAGGTTTTGTTTTCTTTTCTTTTTTTTTCGCTTCTACTAAGCTACCCAGCCAGATCTAGGTACTCAAAAATCACACAGTTTGTAACTGAAACTCATTTGATTCATTTAGTGATACTTGATGGCCCATCAATATTAGCCAAGAATAAGGTTTAATCAGTTATTTATTTACTAATCTAATTGTATCAGCCACCAGGTATATTAAATTAATAAGATAGATGTGTTTCTATTCCTTTGAACTTAAGGTTTATTTGGGAATATGGATACTGAAACAGGAATTTTCTAGTTTTTATAGGGTCTACAGGGTTTCACTACGCAGGTCAGACTCGTAGTGATTCTCTTGTTTTCAGCCTCCCCAGTGCTGGGATGAGAGGCGCATGCCACCACCCCCAATTGCAGTCCCTGCGCACTCTGCGGGTGGGCAGGCACGGCAGGTCGGGGATAGAACCCTGGCCTCTGTTTTCTGCCTTAGCAGGCGCTTTAGTCCACTGAGCTATCAAGCCAGCCCTGAAACAGAAATTTTATGTTTTTACGTGATGAAGAAGAGAGAAATGCATTATGCATTTGCTAAAACAGGATGATAATCTAGCAATAACCATCAGGGAAAATTCCAGAAAATAGTGAGTTGCAACTCAAAGGCTGAGTTGGAGTTAGACAATGGAAACTGGGAGAAGAGTACCTCAGACTGGAAAAATAGCTTAAATGAAAATGGGGAGGAAAAAGGGCACAGTGTACCTGAAAAAAAGGAAAGGAATTCAACAGTAGTGATTGTAGATGGGGCATGGCTCACAGGTGAAGGGGGCATTGGGAGTTGGGGCAGGAAATAGAGCAAGGAGAGGCTGGAGGGGGCTTTTGGCACAACTGATCAGTGAACTTTACCTTACATGATTCTAGGAAGTTTCTGGAAGAGTGACATGGTCCAATATCTGTTTGCAAAAACATCACACTGGTTACAGAGGAGAGAATGGACTGAGTGTGATATAATTAAAAGGCTCCTACTGTAGTCTAGGAGGATACGAAAGCCTGTGTACCACTGAGGCTGCAGAAGAGTGAGCGTGCAGGAGAGAGGGGCAGGAGGTGGAGTCAACTGACAGCTTTGGTGTTTGAGGAGATGGCTAGCATGAGGGAGAGGAAAGAAGCACGTACGGTATCTGTTTTTGGTTGAACATCTGGATAATTGCTATGCCTTCTGCGTTAGGAAAGGAGAAACTCCGGCTTTGTCTAGTTCACTGTGATCAGCCATCAATAACTTCTGACATTACCAGTCCTACAGATAACCCACTACTATTATGCATTACTGGACTATATTGGAATATTTTGCTGAATTCATGCACCTACAATATTTCAATGGCAATGGAACACCCATCTCTGACAAAACTAAACAAAAACAGGAGGATACAAATGAAAGACCATTTTGTATCTGCATATACAAAATAGTTAGGATAGATATTCAACTACTTTCTCTTAATTCAGTGAATGGAGAGGTTTGTTCTAATGGTGTTTGTGGACAGGATATCATGTCTGCAACTTGTACTATGAATAACCACTAAGAAGACAATAATATGCAATGTATTAATTATTGAAACTGTCCTACTAATTGGTTTTGAAACTGTCTCATTGCTATCTGTTTCTCAATAAAATTAATTTTAAAAAGTTATTAACAATTGTTTTTCTCTTCTTAATTGGTCTCACTTTTCCCCTGTTTTGTTGAAATCATGGCCACACTTTCCTGAAATAGCTCCTGGTGTTTTCCTTTGTCTTTTTTTTGAACCTTGCATCAAAATCCATATGCCTTTGAGTTTACTATTGTCTTAAGGAATGCAGTCTGCCTCTTACTTTCTAGACAAAGTTTTGTTGATCCACTTATGGCCAGATGAGTTAAGACCTCATCAGTGAAGGCATTCCCACGCTCATGGGGTTGGGGCTTGCCACGCGTGTTCTTCCACGTCAGCTGGTTCACGCCCCCATAACAGGGCTTACTCCTTGCACTATTATCTGTCTCATTTCTCTTTGCTTTGCAACTCTCTCATCAATTTATCCAG
Organism: Octodon degus; assembly: GCF_000260255.1. Classification (NCBI taxonomy): domain Eukaryota; kingdom Metazoa; phylum Chordata; class Mammalia; order Rodentia; family Octodontidae; genus Octodon; species Octodon degus. The sequence goes on along the minus strand of NW_004524600.1, from coordinate 7,428,262 downwards.
ATTCCTACTAGCCACTTGAAGGGAGGAATTCAATCCACTTTATCTTATTACTGCAAAGAGATGGATTTGTATGTATTAAGTGTTCTACAAGAGTTTAGGAAAAATATAAATGCACTGCTCATATGATCTTTACAAATTGCTTTGAACATCCATCTATTCATTAGCTTGTTTACCCATACATATTTCATTCTCTCATGTAATAATTGTCCTTTTATATGAATTATCAAACTAACTCTATGGTGCTCATGAGTTCCCTATGAAATACTATGTTACCTATGAACAAACTAGTGGTTCATAAGAACAAACTATTCAAAATGTTGACAAGGCTAGTTCTCTAATATAACATACAACTCTGCAGAAATATGGGGTAAGTTGTTCCACCTTAGACAAATTACATAGATCATTCTAAGTCAAATTATTTAAACTTTTCTAAATTTTTCTAAGGCAAACATAAGACTGTAATAATCTCCATTCCATCAATTATTGCAAGAATTAAAACAATATTTAAAGTATATTTAAAACATTTAAGCTAATACCTGGAGCATAGTAACAGTATAACAATTAATGACATCTATTATTTTTTAATTCTCATTTTTTAAAGATCATTATTATTATAATAAAGAATTATGATGAATAATAAAGCACTAGAAACCAATAGAATTTCACTAACCAAAAATGCTGGAAATTCAACAGTGGTTGTTACATTGTATATTGTTGTCTTCAAATTAGTTGTTCATAGATCAAGGAGATAGCTCAGTAGGATAAGAACTTGCCTGGATAGTGCAAGGTCCTGAGTTCTATCCCGGGAACTGCAAAAACAACAACAACAAATTAGTTGTTCATGTTACCAAATATAAGCATACAAAATTAGTAAAAAAATTTGAAAGGGGGTTAGCCAGATAGCTCAGTAGATTAAATCACCTGCTTAGGCAGATGCAGGGACCAGGGTCTGCTTTACGGCATGCAGTGCCAACCCTGAACCCAGGGCACTCTGAAATGGAGATTTGAGACTGGGTGTGGTGAAGTGTGCCTGTAAGTGTAGTGCTTGGGAGACTGAAAACAGGAGGATCATTAGGAATCCAATCTATGCAGTGAGACCCTGTATACCTTGTACTAAACACATTTTTTTAAAAAAAATTAGTAAGAAGAGAGAAAAAATTATGCTTAACTTCTCCTTTCAATACACTAGCAGGAATCAGCAGTACAAACTGGGTGTAATCCCAGCACTTGGGAGACTGAGGCAGGAGAATCACTGTGAGTTCCAGACCAGCTTTGAATACAAAGTAAGCTCAAGGCCAGTCTGAACTGCATAGTGAGACCCCATCTCAAAAAGACAAAAAAAAAAAAAAAA
>NW_004524600.1:7424626-7426811 GCF_000260255.1 Octodon degus | reverse complement strand
AAAAAAAAAAAAAAACAAACAACAGAAAAAAGAAAGAAAGAAAAGAAAAGAAAAAAGAAATCAGTCAAACAATTAAACAAGCTATCCAGTATATATACCTATTATTACATTTTCCTTCTTTCTTTAATTTTATCCAATATAGTGTTACTCAGCTATAAACAAAAGTTAAAATCAAGACTTTTATAAGTAAATGGTTTCAACTAGACTATCCTCATAAGTCAAACAAATCAGACCCGCCTATGTAAACATCATATTGTCTTCCTCATGTAAGAACCTGAAAGAGTAAATAAAACCTGAAAGGTACTGTGAAAGGGAAATAAACTGTTTAAAGGGAAGGAACAACCCGGATGAGGGAAAAGAGAAATTCCATCAATTCTTCATCTCTTTTCTCCATCTTGAAAATTCATGCATGCTTATTATTTCTGATTTTTTTCAACTTTGTTATAATAGACTAGTGATCATGTTTGTGTATGTACATATGCTGTTGGTAATCCATTTTTATTTTTTTATTTTCTATCTTTTTTTCATGGTACTGGGGTTTGAATTCAGGACCCTGTGCTTGCCAGGCAAGCGCCTATTCCACTGAACTATTTCCCGGGGCCTTTCATTTTTAAAGAAAGAAATGAATATTAAATATGTTACCATTGTAATATATTTAGAGATGTGCTAAATATATTCAGCTTTCTAGGAAAGCTCTCAAGTTTTGTATGCTTGTATTTGACAATAACCTTGTGAAATCTCTCTCTTTTTTTTTGCTATTTGCTTTCTAATTTTTGTCCACGGATTTCTTTTTTCTTAGTGAGAATTATATCTTCTATTTCCTTATCTGTCTATAGTTCCAAGTATTATGTACTTGTTAGGTATTCAGTGAACATCTGAATGACTCTAGCCTGGGTCTTTTGACCTGGGAATCTGGGAGAAACTTCTAATCTCTCCAGTTGTGTCTACATACAGTCATGAAGCCTGAGGAGAAAGTAAGAGCACAGGAATGATCATTTCCATTAGTACAGAAAGCCTTGCATGTTCTTTCATCTTCTCTGAAGTTATAGGGAGTTCTTTCCTCTCTTACCAGTGCTCTGTTTTTCAGGGCTCGATGGATTTTTAATGGAACTGAGAGAAAATGAGGGCTCACTCGATATTCGACATGGATTTCCATAGCTACAGTAGTCAGAGGTCACACATCTGTATTCAGAAATGACAAAGTGCTTTAATGAAGCACATTATTCAAGTCACTGGGTTATAGCTTCTAATTATGCAATCCTCACACTGTGATGAGTACCAGCTCTAAAAGTACATTGTATAAATTTCTCTCTCCTTCCCTCCATCCCTCCCTCCCTGCCTCCCTCCCTCCCTCTCTTCCTCCCTCCCTTTCACTTTCTTCTTTCCTCTCCTTCTCTTCCCTTCCTTTTCTAACTTTCCATTTTTCTTTTTAAAAGTTGGTCTTTGCTGTTTTTAAAGACATGACATGCATATTACTAAAAAGTTTCAGCAGTTTAGTTAAAGCATAAGCTTTCTCTTTTATATTGCCTTAATCATTTTCATTAGATCCGTTTTGTGTTTTTTGCATGCATCAGTGATGACATTTCTGATGGACATGGTGTCCAGGTCATCTTCAGGGGCTTCTCAGCCTTGTTTGTGCTGCGTCTTCAGGGTACACTATGGCCCTATGGAGAACTCCACAGTAAGGCTTTCTTATCTCAAGATGGCTTCTTTTCTTCATTGGAGCACATCTACTAAGTGTGGGATGCTAAGGACCTGACATTTGTTGACGCATTTGGTTGGATTGGCTGGTCTTACTCTTCCTTCTGCATGTCATGTGTGTTCCAACCCTGTGTGCTGATAAGAACTTCCTGGGTTGAGCACAGGTTGTCATATCATTGTATGTGAGCGGGCATACAGGTTCTCCCTGACTGAATCCTCAAGTCTGAAAACAGATACCTTTTGGAAAGTGCAAAGAATTGTGCATTGCTATGTGAATTTTGCTTCTATTTTCTTTTAAAAGTCTATACCTATATCCTAATTCAGAGAATCAACTCTCAAATTTAAGTGAACAAGATGTCCATGGAACTTTGGGTCTGAAAGCATTTTTCATCTTTGCTTTTTACTGTTTTTCCCTCTTTTTATTAGTTATACAGATTAATGACCTTCATTTGGGAAGAGTCATACATGCATATAGCATACATTA
>NW_004524600.1:7406181-7424526 GCF_000260255.1 Octodon degus | reverse complement strand
TTGTGGAACAGGGGATTGAACTCAGGCCCTTGTGCTTGCCAGGGAAGTACTTTTTCTACTGAGCCATCTCCCTGGCCCCTTAAACATTAAATAAATTTATATTCTAGATATTCATATATTCTAGATACTAATTCTCTGTAAAAGTAGCTGTCATTCCTCTCTGTAGGCTATCTGTTTATTGTGAGCTATTTCTGTGTAGAACTGTTTTGATTTGAGACGGTCTTACTTGTTAATTCTTGTTATTATTTCTGGTGCCTTTGGAGTCCTATCAGGAAGTCTTTGCCTGCCCCTATGGCTTTAAATATTTCCCCTATGTTTTCTTTCAGTCGTTCAAAATTTCAGGACTTATATCTAGGTCTTTGATCCATTTTAAATTGATTTGTGGGCGTAGGGCGAGAGATGAGGATCTAGTTTCAGTCTCTACAAATGCATATCCACTTTACCTAGCACCACTTATTAAAGAGGCTGTTTTTTCTCCAGTGTATTCTTCAGTTCTTTTTTCTAGAATCAAATGGCTCCAGTTGTGTGGGTTTGTTTGTGTGTCCTCTATTCTGTTCTATTGGTCTATGTATCTATTTTTGTGCCAGTATCATGTTGTTTTTGTTACTATGGTTTTGTGGTATAATTAGAAATTATTATATTGCCTCCAGCATTCTCTCTTTACTTTATATTTCCCTCTCCCTCCCCAGTTCCCTCCCTTTTTCCCAATTCCCTCCCTTTTCCCCTTCTCCTCCTCCTTCCCCTCCTCCTCCTTCTTCCTCTCTCTCTCTCTCTCTCTCTCTCTCTCAACCCCCCTTCCTTGCTTTTCATGATGCTAAAACTCAAAAGGATCAAACTTAAGACTTCATGTATTCTAGGCAAATGCTCTACCACTGATCTCCAACTCCAGCCTTTCCTTTAGTTTGTTTAGCTTTGAAAGTAGATTAGAATGTGTTTAATTCTTAAGAATGGTACAACCACTACATCATACCAAAATTATTGGTTCTATCCCATAGCAACTAATGAAAAGGGCTTAATGCCTGTGAGGTCCGAGATCAGGCAAGCATATTTTGAAAAACACGAATGGTAAAACTAATACTTTAAGAGCTTTCATTTTCTACAAAAGACATGTAAAACTAGTATTTTTAAAGTGAATCACCTAATTTACAGATTAGAAGCATGCTATTTGGAAATGTTCCTAGGTTTTACATAGATCAGTGGTAAATGAAAGCGAGAAACTCAGGAATTTATTTCCTCCTCTTGTGCTTAACCAATTGTAGACATGCTGTCTCCAGACTATATTTTCTTTTTAATAGCTATAAAATGAATGAACTCAGGACAGTCTAGTGTCCTGCTGCGATTGATATGACAAACGACAGGGGAAGAAAAGATTCCTCATTAATGGATTTACAGTCAAGTGATAGAGCTAGGGAGTGGAAAGGTCATTTTGAAAAGTAAAGTGAAATATAGAACGTGCAGGCAAATTATCTTGTTATCTGACTCAGAGACATGAGGCTGCACGTTATCCTCTGCCCGTTTATTTTTTCTCTTAGTTCTCCTTTTATTTTTAGATAAATGTGAGTCAGACAAATGAGACAAAAGTAATTTTTAGAATCGCTTTCTTTGAAGCTTGTGCAAGGAGAGTTTTGGCCTTTTCATATATTGTCTGGAAGTGCTTCCTTGTAAAGGAAGAAATTCTAGAAGCAAGTAAGTGCATCAAAATTTGGGGATTGGTCAATCAAAACAAATAAAACAGTCTATAGAAATTCATCACTTATTAAGCATATTTAGTCATACTTAGATAAAATTTAAAACTTAAAGACAATTTAAAAATTTCAATTGAAGTTCTATTCAGATTGAGAGAGAGATAAAGAGAGAGAGAGATAAGAGATAGAGAGAGAAGCAGAGACAGAAAAATCTTATAACTAAGGTAACATTTTAGTTCATTAAGCACCGTGGCATTTGAAGATATAACTCTCCCGGTGATCCTATGTTTAATGAGGGATTCTTTTTATTAAATAACTTTATCTGATTTTCAACAAATACTTGACCAAGTGTGTGTGTGTGTGTGTGTGTGTGTGCGCGTGTGCGCGTGCATTTGTGTGTTTAATTAGATGTATAGTTTCAGGCACTGAGAGTCTAATTGTGTTGTTCAAGTTTTTAGGATTCAAATTCAGCTTTGTTGGGCCCCAACCTTCTCTTCTCCCCACTTTGAAGCTTGCCTAAGGTAACTCTGGGTTTGCAGTATGGGGATGCTGATGAGCTAAACATTTTCTGTCCCATTGTCCACGTATCCCAACACACACGTGCGGGTGGGCTAAAGCTTGTGACTTATGTACCAGAAATAACAGCAGTAAAAAGGGAACAACCAGATGTACTTGGGTTGGGATGGAGCAAGTTGGCCAGGATATGATGGTGGAAGATAAAATCAACTGATCTGGGTCTTGTTCACAGTAGGCATAGTGGCCATATAAATGGGAGGAAATCCCTGCCCAGTACGGCTTGAAAGGTGATATGGAAGATGAGTTTGTAGATTACCAGCTAAATGACAGCTTACTCAAATTGAACTTTAGAGAAATAAAAACTAATCTGTTAGTGTAAGTGCCATATGCCCCACACAAGATTTGGAATATCTGTAATAACTTGTTATTTGTTATCTGTTGAAATTCAAATTTAAATGGATGTTCGGTAACTTAATTTGTTGTACCTGGGCATGCTGTGCATCTTGGATTGTTGAAGCCCCTTACACAAGGTTAGGAATACCAGGAGTTAACTGGGACATCGAGGCTGCCACTTTCACATGGAGAGCAAAGTCTTTGTCATGCGCTGGGTACAGAGAATTAAAAACAGGATCCTTCTCCCTGCTCCGCACGGTGCCCATAGTCACAGTACTCTGAGAGAGCAAAGCAGAAGCACTACACAGTTGAACCCTTCGGCTTGGGCATCTTAGTGACTTAGCGAGCTCCCATCTCAAAATGATAAATAAATAAATAAATAAATAAATAAATAAATAAATAAGGTTAGGAATGTAGCTCAGGGTGAAGACCCCAAGTTCAGTCCCTCGTACCACAAACAAACAAACACCTGTATTACCCTACAAAGTAAATATGGCTGAAATAATTTGTGCCATTTACTCATTAAAAATTTCAAGCACTTGGAATAAAGTACTGCCTGTAATGAAAAAGATTTTTTTTATTCAGAGTCACACATTAAGATGACTTAAGGTAAACTTTTAAATAGACTTCTAATGTCTGATTTTTTTTTTTTGACATGAAAGAAATACATCAGAAAATGAAGAAATGCAGAGCCAGCCAGATAGCTCAGTGGGTTAAATCACCTGCTTAAGCAGACACAGGAGCCAGGGGTTCCATCTAACCGTGGCATGCCGGTCCCGTCCCTGGGGTGTGCGGAGGCAGCGATCAAGACTGGGTGTGGTGGCTTGTGCCTGTAATCCCAGCCCTTGGAAGGCTGAATATAGGCGGATCACTACGAGTCTGATCTGTGTAGGGAAACCCTGTAGACCCTGTACTAAATACATTAAGAAAAAAAAAGAAGAAATGCTTACATTAAAGAAGGTAGAGTTAAATGAAACAAGCAGGATGAAAAGCAGACCCAATTGTATGACACATATATTTTTTTACTTAATTTTTTTTAAGTAAGACAAAAAAGCCAGATGAAATGGTATTATCCCTGGGCAAGCCCTGTCTGAACTACATTGGAGACGTTCTGCTCTGACTTAGCAGCATGAAATTCTTCCCCGGAGTCACAGAAGAGGGCATTTTATTGTGTGACGATAACTAGGAATCACTTTGAGTATGGTAGGTAACATTTTTGCATTTTTTAAAAAAATTAAGGGTAATAGATTGCCTAAAAAGATATTTTCATACTGTATTTCTGTTTGATAATGTCCAATGAATCTATGACATTAGACAATACAGCACATCTCCCGTACTTGTGGCTCTGGTTGAAGCAAGGCATTTAAACACTTAACGTAACATTTGGCAAATAAAATGGCTTATGAGAGCAGTGACTACAGACCAATTCTGATCTTTCTCTCCCTCCTCATTAAATATGTGCCTGTGGTTTTTGTTTACTTTTCTTCTTGCTCCAGAAAGGATTTAAGGCTGCTCATAAATATGTGCAAGACCTATCACTCCTACGCATGTGCTAATCAAGCATTTTGATGGTTGTACATTTTACAGCTAAATGCAAAAAGTATGATGTGTGTGTGTGCATGTGTGCATATGTGTGTGCACTCTTATGGGCAAAGTATTAATCATTACATCTTACCATCGGTATTGTTTCATTATTTTTCCATTGTATCTAATAAAAAATGGCATTTCACCATACAGGACTCATAGGATAGCAAGCTTATTTTGGAAACAGTTAGATATAAAATTTCTATACCTATTTAAGTTGACTTAAATAATTTTCCCATTTTATTCAGTTAGTTATTTCACTGCCTTCTGATTACATCTGCCTTTTTAATGTTCTAATTTTTTATTTTAAAGAGAAAAATAATAAAAACAATGATACACAATCTCAAAGCACGGTAATAGGAGATTAACAATGGCTCATGCACTGCATATTGTTATCTTCAAAGTAGACATGGTTAGGGAAAGAAAATATAACTGTAAATACAGTCTGAGTCAAATCATCAACACTTTCATAGAAAGAACAGATAGATAACCAAATAGGTGCTAGTGACAATGAAGGATTTTTGACTCATTACACTTTCTTAGATTATTTTTATTTTATCAGCCATAGTATTCTTGATTGAAAATAAAAAGACTAGTAATAATCAACAATAAGAGTTGATAAGAATATGTTAATCTGAAAAACATGGCCTACTGGAAATTATGTTTTGCCTGGAAAAAGATTGCGAACACCAGCAGTAATGAGTTAGAGGTAGGAAACTGTGTCTTACACAAGACAGTGGAGCATATTGGAATGGCTTGTCTCCTCGATATTGCTTTTGATGATTTCACAGCCATCTTGTCAAAGAAACAGTTTCCTTGAATGCAATAGTGACCATATTAGGTTCTAGGTGAGCTTAACTGACTGGATAACTGGCTGCATCCGATAAGATGCAGTTTAATAGGAATAAATAATGAATAGCTACCGTTTAACTCAGGCTCAGAAAACCACCTTGGGGAATAATAATAAAAGTGGTGGGAAACAATGGTCTAAGGTTTTCAAGTAATAGCAAGTTCAATATAGGTTAGGGCTGCTATTCATCTACTAAGGACTTTCAGTCATATTTAGAGCGAACGTGGTAGGGTGAGGAAGAGGTAAAAACTGCTCTGCAGTCCACTGTGCATTCCATGGTCAAAAATTATTTTTAATCCTAGTTTAAATCTCTTCAAAAGTTTGTTTCAGTGATGACCAAGAATATATAAAATCATGTCAGAAGGAAAACTTGCCCTATAGGAGTACAAAGTATTTTACGTGGAAGAAAGAAGAGCTTGTTTTTAAAGGAAGGTTGCTCATGCTAAATATATACTAGGCCCAATAGGTAGATGTTTCCATGTAAGGACGGAGTCATAAATGGCCTTCCGTTGGATATCAGTATCTCTCACTTGGTTAAGATACTAGAAAAAGAAGATTTACACATTGATTCTACACAATATAGAACTCTGGTCTTTCCAATTCTGTGATGCTAGAGTATTTACATATTTTCTGCGATGCACACCTTCTAAAAGTCATTTTAAAAAATTTATTGATGTTAAGACATATAGAGCAATTCCCACCAAGCTCCCCTTCATTAGATAGGCCAAACAACTGTTTGATTTGACTGAAAATGTCAACTCCAATGCTAGAAATCTTGAGCGTGTGGTTTGCCTTGTGCCTACCACATCATCTTGCTTGCATGTATGTCTTCTCCGTTCAGTCTTTATCATTTACAGGCAACACAAATTTAAAAGTAAAACTGAGCAAAGCAAGTTTGGGGGCTGGGAAGTAATTCAGCTGTAGAATGTTCATGTAGCATACATGAGACCCCAGGGTTCAATCCCCGTATTCACCCCCAAAATCAGCTTAAGAGTAATAACAAATATATTTGTTGTAAAAATCCATTACAACCACAAACTGTATGTGGTTTGCACTTATGTACTGTTGACTTTTCTGAACTTTTTCACATGCAATGAAAAATCTCTAGGCAAAAAATACTTATCAAGCCCCAACCAATGGTTCTATTGTTTCCAGGGAATATTTGATATTTAAAATTCTCACATAACAACTCCATCAGGTCCTTGGAGTTTGTTTTAATAATATTAATTAAATCGATTATTTGATTTTTTTCTTCCTATTAGCATCCTTGAATTTCATTTTTGCTGGCCACCAGCCAGTTTTTTCATCATAATTTTTTGTTCCCAAAATTAGTCTATGCTGCAAGACAATTATATGAAAACAGATTTGCTCCAAAGTTACATGAAGCCAACTATGTCAGCAATGGAAAGAACTAGTACATTTTGTTTTGAAAATAAAAAAAGTCCTAGATCTGGCAGTTTGTCTGCTTAACCCGCTGAATACTCTCATCTTCAGAATTCCAAATGGAAAACTTGCCTATTCCTTTTCATTTATTTTTAAAGCTATGGGCTAAACTTTTGGGGACATCTTTAAATAGCATCTTTTAAAAATACTGTAAAGTGTTTAATTGTAGTACAATAGCATATGCACTAGCTTAATTATAGGGTTATATTGTTAGGATGCCATATATACATATATATTTTTTGAACTTTTGTAACATGGGATCAAAATCATGCAGAATGGCTTTTTGTTTGTTGAATCCAGAGCCTTGTGCACTCTATGCAAATGGTTTACCACTATTTTATTCCTAAACTTTTAATTTTATTTTGAGACAGGGTCTCTCTAAAGTTACGCAGGGAGGCCTTGAGGTTTGGAACCCTCCTGCCTACATTTCCTGAGTATGTGGGATTAAAATTTTGGCATCACAACAGCTAAGGGTTTTGATATATTTCTTAGGTAAAAACTTCTAAAAGTCATTTTAATAAATTTATTGATGTTAAGACATATAGAGCAATTCCCACCAAGCTCCCCTTCATTAGATAGGCCAAACAACTGTTTGATTTGACTGAAAATGTCAACTCCAATGCTAGAAATCTTGAGCTTGTGGTTTGCCTTGTGCCTACCACATCATCTTGCTTGCATGTATGTCTTCATGCAAGTGATAAATATTTTTGGTGCCTTTCTTTTCTCTCTCTGATATCTTAATATTATTACAAGGTACAATCAGTTTTAGAATTTAGAGATCAGTTGCAAAAGTTCAAAGCAGACTTGTCCAGCCAGAGCTGTCTCAAATTGTTGTTCAGAAAATGAATACTTAGATGGAGCAGCAGCAACATATTGTCCTCATAGCCTTATTTTCTCAGTGTATAAATAAGTTCAATTTACTGTTTCCCAGGTAAAACAGATAGTGAGAGCTATCTGTGGGCACTCTACGTTCACTTCAATCTTGTGATGAAAATGTTCAGAAGCAGGGCAAATTGTATGAGGGGCAGATAATCATGTCAAAATAATTTAGAGCTTTAGCTCTCTGGGAAACTGAGACAGGCTGTCCTCTTATCCTACATTCTAGCAAACCCATACCATATGAAGGGCTTGCTCTAAGACATTTCAGTGGATACTGTGTTGTCTAACTGAGCAACAAAATTGCCCATTCAAGCTATTCATTTTTCAAAAACAAAGTCCTGCTAAAAAATGAAGTCTTGGGATTACACATCATTTTAATAGAGCTACATCTAAGTGATGTGACTTAATTCATTAGAAGCTTATAGCCTGTAGGTTCCAAGGATTAAGTTCTATTCTAATTACTTTCTCAGAAAAGCCAGTGGAAAATTAAATATATCCCACCAAACAATAAATATATCACACTCAAGAAAATTTAAACTAGAGGACAATCAACCTCTTCCTTTGTTCTTTCAAAGGAAAAGTGGATTAGACCTTTAAGGAAAAAGATCAAGAGCATTTTATGGGAAATTCTGAAAAAAAAAAAAAACCCATTTGGACTGAAATCAAAATGTTATGAATAGACTTTCTAAGTAATGACACATATCAGCAGTATTTGTAACCATAAGAACAATGTGATAAATTTTAATCACTTGGGACTCCAGCTCTGTGGGAAGTGCTTACTATACAGACATCATTTATAGGTTTCCAGTTATGACCTACGTCTAAAAGACATTTTAATGATAACTAGAGAAAGTAGATAGATTGTCTTCCTTGAGTGTTGAAGTTCCTGCTTGTTGTCATCCTCAGCTCTATTAAAGAGCCCAGGCTTTCAAAGGTACTCTTCAGTCTAGCAGTCCGGGTGCAAGACCAAAGGGATGAAACTATCTGAGATAAAATATGCCAGAAACGTACACTCCTCAAGGTTTTCTGTGGGAGTCTGACCAAAATAAAACAATATTAATAAATATAAATTCTGGAACACTATTATCAACAGAAATAGGGTCCTGAAACATACCCTTGAAATTCTTCTAGTTTCCCCAGGCAGGTCAACTATTTCAATGTAACTTTACAAAATGTTAGACCTCCCTACGGGGACAATTGCTTTAAATTATATTAAAGACTCAAAGACTCTAATAGGCATGTTGGAGGAAGGAGTTTAATTTGTTGGATGCTCTAAATCTTTGAGCTCAAGCAGAGTCCTTTGGCCTTCTGACCTTGAAAACAGTTTGGAGGGGGAAAAAGTACTTTCAAAGCAGCTGAAACTAAAACGCATGTAATTGGTCATTTTGCTTTTTATCACTTTCTTGTTTTACCATATCTTTAGAGAGCAGAGAGTTCAGGTGATGCAAATGGCATAAAAGAAAGGTGGAAACAACAGAGAAGGCATAAGTCATAGAGAACCATTACATTCATTCAGATTTCATCCCAATAATTTGAGAAACAGCCCTTGCAGCATAGCTCAAAGTCAGAGAAGATTTCCTGGTCCCAGTTTTCTCAGGGGGTGAGTCTGTAGCATTAGAATCATTGGCTTCTGTGCCTTTCCAAGCAAGCAAAGCATCTCCCACAGCCAAGGAGATGCCTACTTCTCACCATTGTCCTGTAATTAGGCCATCAATAGCACTAGGACATAAAATAAGTTCTGTCTCTTATGGCACTCTGCCTAGTACAGTTAAGGAAGATCTGTCTGTCTATCTATCTATCTATCTATCTATCTATCTATCTATCTATCTAATTTATCTGTCTATCTATTTATCTTTCTATCATCTTCAATCAAATGCAGTGAAATCTTTTGTTTTATAACGTTTTGGTGGAAATCCTTGATTTCTCTCTATTTCTGAAGAATCCAACCATTCTAACAATAGGAAAAAGGTAATAGCTACTACTCCTATTATATATATATATATATATATATATATATATATATATAAAGTATCTTCTGCTTTCTATGTGGTAAACTTCTAAACTTCGTTCTGTTGAAAGTACTTTCTTTAAAGGGATAAGTGAAGCGGTAGCAGCGTAAAGAAATTAGAACCACCAAGTATAGCAATGGAGTGAAATTTTAGATCACCAAAACCCCTCCCCATTACTGGCCTTATAATTGTCTCCCTAGTAATATGTAAGATTTGGTATTAAATAAACCAAGAAGCATTCATTTGTCCAACAGTTGCTCTAAGAAAACACAGCCCTTCACTAGCACAGCTGAGCTGTGAACACCACTGGGGACTCGGCTCCAAATTAAGGGGCTCATATTAGCTGAAGATGTCATAAGATTTTGTCATTTTAAATGACTTTAATAATACAGACCTTTTTCCATCTTTCTATCCTACCAATAAATGATTCAGTCACTTATCTCATCTTCCAATCCAGATCTCCACAATCAGTGTTTTGTTTTTTGTTTTTTTGGCTAGGAATATTTACCTCTGGTTAGTTTATAATGTGTTGTTTTACTTATTTTGTTCTTTTTCTTTGGTTTTCACTTCTTGATGGAAGAATTCTAATACAGCAGGAAGTAATGTCATTAGAAATATTTTTCTCAACGTTTTCTCTCAATCTATACTTTCACGAACGCTAATCCTATGGAAAGGGAACCTATCATGAACTGAGTGTCTGTAGAACTGTTGAAAATAACTGAGTGATTAGAAACCAGCATGAGAATGACGTAAGACCAACCTCCTGGTTAGGGTAACAGATTTAGCATCGTGGTTTAATAAGGCACCTCCCAGATTATCTGTGAAGACTAGATAACCAAAGCCATGATGTGGCATACATGGGATAGGCTATCTACACATGAAGTCTTTTGAACTGTGGGCTAATTCTAGTCTTTTGGCTCTGATAGGAATGACACATTTTTAATCCTTTCTTTCTATTTTATGGCTATGAAAAAGTCTAGGTAAAAGATTACTCTAATTTTGTATTTAGAAATTATGAAAAAAAAGATGCACAGACCTAAAGGATTTACCCATCCAAAAAAAAATTTGTATTTAATTTAACATCCTTGTGAATCAGAAAATTTCCACTGTGTGACCAACTGTGTCGTTATTTCAGTTCACAAAACTTGGTTTGCAAATTCAAGTGTTCAGCCTAAGAAGCATGTAATGATAATAAACAACCTTCACAGAGGGTAAGAGGAACAGAGTTGAATGTACATTATAGCTGATATATATGAATGGTGTTCCATAAATGAGAGAGCTTAATATCTAATACCTTCATATTTTAGGACTAGTATATTCATCAGTTGCTTTTAATTTTTCATTCACAAGAGATGTTTATTGTTGAAAGGTCAATCCAAACCACACTGGACTTTTGAACTTCTCATTCTAATGTGAAGGCCTTGTCAGAGAGAAATCTGCATTTGTACATATTAAGAAGTGGTATAAGATATTGCAAACTGTATTCTACACACTTTGAAGCTTAGACTCTCCCCATGTGTAACACACACACATCATCCCAACACTCATAAGCTTAGCTGTGATGAACAATTCCACTGAGAGAGAAATTATGCACTCACTATACCGTGTTCTTCCCCACCCAAATCTTTCTCCATGAGAAGGCCCCTCTGAAGACCTCTATGTTCAGGGAGTGGGGGCAATGTGGCCACATTAAGGGTAAGGAATCAATCAAGCTCTGATTATCTACATTATTGTTACCAAGGAATGAGACCCACAGAATGCCTATTTGCCATTAGAGCAAATGATCAGGTTTTATGACATTTGGGCTTGATGGAAGGACATGTTTGCTTCAGTTACCCTCAAATTTCATCAGTATTGAAGTATTGCCTTCCTTGGTTAGGATTTTGCTTTCCATAGTGAAATGAAATTTTCATTATTAAAACCTAAGAAAAATCTGTAGCATTTTTATCCCTCAATTCCTCTTCTTTTAATTTGCTGAGCCTGTCCAAAATAAAGCCTGGTTTAATCTAGGGTCACTAGGATTCTACTTTGGAAAGGGCATCTTGGCTTCTTTAGTGCAAAAGTATTTTACTTAACTTTTAGTTGCCATCTTCAAATTGCGTAAAACAGTCACTAATTGCCACCTAGTCTGTTAGAAAAGAATATAATTTAAAAACTTTTCCCTTTCATCTATGTAGAAAGATTGCTGCAGTCAAAGAACTGCAAGTAAAGTACATTTTCAAGTAAAGTACATTCAGCCTTCCATTATGAATGACTGGAATTTTAAGAACAACAACAAACTGCTCAGATATTTTTCCAAGACTCACAATCTGAAACCCCCTCATTGAACCAAACCTCCCACTAGACAAGTAGGAAAGATAAACAAAGCAACAGAGCCCTGGGTTGTGCACAGTGACAAAACTGTAGCTCTCAGATTAGAATACTTCATCCCCATATCCAGTGTCTCCCAGAAAGGCCTGTGGGAGGAAGAAGGGGGAAGCATGAGGTTAGGAACTTAGAAAGATTGGGCAGATAGTCAAAGCACTGGACAGCTGAGGCAGCCTGTAACTCATTAGCAGAGCATCTCCCAGGGGCCCTGCAAACATCCTACAGCCGGCAAAGCAAGCTGAGGTCTTTGACAATCAGGCTCCACATTGTGCCTGTACCCTGCCTATCAGGGTATTACTCAGTATGTTGGGGGAGCATTCAGGACTTGCTGGCAGTCCATGATTGCTGATCTGAAGACCCAGTGAAGAATATCATTGCCACAGTAGCTTTCACACAAGAGGCAGAGTGATCAGGAAGCAAGACACGTGCAGCCTAATGTTTCCAATGTCATTTTTAATGGATCAGAATAATTGATCATTTAGCAAGCACAGGGAACCGGAAGCATGCTTCAGAAGAGTAAAGGAAAAAGCTCTTTATTTTTGGTGAATGTACCTCTAATATATATTAGATAAACAGAGGCAACCAAGAAACACAAATATGTAAGAATTTATAATTGGCTTACGATGGTTGCCCCAGCACTGGGTGAGAGAGAGTACAGAAGGTATCAGTACACTGGGGATGGAAGGATTCTATCTATCAATCTGGAGCTCACTACTGTGTCCTGTAGTAATACATATCCAGAGGCCATGGACATAAGAGGTGATGTCCAAGGTGTAGGTGAAGACTTGAGCCCCTTTGAAGAAACAGAAGCTGACCCGACCTTCTTTATTTCTCTTGTATGCTGTTCAAGTGGCAAGCTACCTTAGGGTGGGTCTTCTGCACCCTAGGATGCAGAATTGCTGAGTTGATTTGATTAAACTTCCCTTACTCAAGTTGATACAGTCTATCAACCAGCACAGTGATGAACTTACTTAAAAAATCCTTAAGCATTTTGTGCTTATATTCAGTTTATGAATAAATATTCTATATTGAAATTTACTTAAGGTGTAGTATATTTGTATGCAATATAGAATTGGTTCCTAGGCTTATATAATAGTATATTGATTTTCATCTGCACTGAGGAAGCCTTTGAAAACTATGTGGACATTTTCAGGTGTAACTATTCCATGCACAGCAAGATACGACCCAGTGCTGGCCATGCAAAATGTATGGGAGGCACAGTTGTTCCTTCATACTTTTCCAAATACTCCTGTACCTTGGACTATTCCATTCTTGCCTTCTCAATCTACACATTTAAAAGTAGAGACATCAAAAGGTTACATACTTTGTTCAATATCACACAGCTAGTGTGTGTTAGAATCAAGACTACTTACAAACTTGTAGGTTCATTGATATTTTATCTAATTAGTTTTAAAACCTAATGAAAACTTTACAGTGACTTAAATCATTACATCTAGCTTTGGTTCTATTTTCTTTTCTTACATCCTATAGTCTTCTAAATTTTAACTGAAATCTGAACCCTCATTACTGATATCTCCAAAATATTATATTATTCTACAACTACAGTATCATTTTTCTTCGTTCCTATGCTGAAAGTACCCACTCTGGCCATATGTTTTTAAGCTATGTTGTCCTCTGTGAATGATTCATTCACATCCAAATGGAAATGTTTTCTCCCTCTAGGTACCTTCTTTCCTTATCCAGTGATGTCATTTATCTGCACCATCACAAAAAATAAGTCTACCAGAAGCACCTCGGTAGCCAATACCAGACCTCATGCTTCTTTGCATTCTGACCACTACTTCTCCTAACTATTGAATTGTACTAGGTCCTTGGAATTCATTTTCAGTTTTTGAATTATTACAATGTATAATCTCAACCAAAAGAACACTGATAATTCAAGTTAATTTATCTTGTTCATACCAGACTGAGACAAAGCATAGCTCCAACCAACATGGCCATGCTGAGGAACATCTGGAAAAGAGCAGGAGACATGGATCTGGCTTGCAGTAGCCAGGAAATGAAGTGGTTCATTCCCAGGAACGGCACATGTTGTAATTTGGAGCCAGATATATAAACAACGACAAGCTCTGTTAAAAGAACCTGCACTCACAAAGCTTCCAACAAGCTTCATATGTGCAAACTACAGGAAGGACTCCTGGTACCATATTGGGCTTCTCAATCACACACAGAAAGTAGAACAACCACTGTCAGGAGGATCTTCTTTGACACAGTGCAGAACAGTGTGTCCATATCCTACTTTCCATGTGAATTAAAGTGAAAGAGAAATAGGGTAGGGTCATTGACCCTGGATGATCATTTTTCAAAGCCATTTATTAACCCTCCACAAAATCTGAACCAAAAATTTGTCTTTGAGCAAAAATATGTTTTTATATTAAAAGTAGTCTTCAAATTAAATCTGCACGAATTTTATAGATTACCTCTACCATCAGGTCTTATTTTTTCTGAGTGTCTACTGATTGGTTGTCAGGTTGTTTGGATTTTCACCTTCTCAACTGTAAATTTTATTGTGAAAATCCAACATGTGAGATCTAACATGATGTATTAGGCACATAACTAATCATGGAAAAATGTAGTCCAGCCCTTGAATTTTTTGGAAATCTGCACAAATGTTTGCAAGCTATAGAATTAAATCCAACTTTTTAAAGTAAATAGAACATATTCTAATTTTTAATGAGAAACATCATATTCCAGAACGCAATAGGACAACAAAGCATAAAATACTAGGAAAAGTAATTTGCAGTCAATTTACCAAATTACGCATAGTTCTCATCTCTCTCAATTTCTCTTTCTCATATCTTTATAGAATTTACATATTTCAGTTGTTTTTCAAATACTTTTAGGTCATTTTGAAATCAACTCTGATGACCAGGTGTGCATTGAGGCAGGACCACCTGAGTCAAAAACGCTTCCCTAAATGTTAAGGGTGCTCTTTCATGGTATATTTGACACTTCATCTTTGTGATTCACGGTCCATGTGTTGAATTTCCAAATAGATGGATTTGTGACTCACTTTCCTAATATCTCTAGAATTTGTTTCAATATACAAAAATGAAAGCGGAATTTGTAGCCCAGCAGTATGGGCAATGCCTTCTCCAGTTGAAATGAGCCCCTGTAGATTAAATGGCTGATCAGAATGATTTGTTACTACCTTGTGTGGTTCAATTATATAGAAAATTCTACTGGAAGAGGTCATTTTAATCTATAAGAGATATACTTCAGGTATCTGTAATATTATTTTATAATTTAAATTGGCATTTTAAGTTTACTGAACAATCATCTAACACTAAGCTAAGCTTTAGGGTGAAAAGAAAAAACATTGTTCCAGGGATATAGATGATGCTCTATATAAGCAGTAAAAAGACTTTTTCATTTTTCCTGAAAGCTAAAGGCAAAGGTGAAGCTGAGTTCCAAACATGTTGTTTTCCATTTTATCAGTGGACGCACAGTAATTATTTGGGGCATTTACATCTGTTAGCTACCTGGAGTTCACATGTATCACTAAGTGGCTGTTCTGTTCATGGATAAGAAGCCAGAGTGCTGGTCATGCACAGAGGGTTGTGCACATGGGTGAATGCATAGGAGTTTCCCTTGGCGAGTGAGTAGAAGTTCTTTCAAAAGGTAGGTACAAAATGGTTGAACTGTTTTAATTGCATCAATGGACTTCATAAAAATGTGAAGATACTAGGTGGAGCTTTTTTTAAAAGGCAGAACAAATTCTTTTTTTTTTATTGCCTTAAGTAACGAATCCTTTCAGTCAGTACAGACAGATGAAATGCATATTTAGACAAAAGTTTATAGAACCAGAAGAGTGGCTTTAAGGTAGTGTATACAGAACCCGACACAGATGAATTTCCAGGGATTTGGAGCTGCAGCTCTGTATCACGGAAATAAGGTGACACTAGGTGTCCACTTTTGAGAGTGACATGTGCAGATACTAGGGAAGAGTATGTTATAAGAATAATATGTAGGATGAAAAAAAAGGTGTTCGTTTTCATTCATATTCCAGTAACATTTCCCAGAACAGAACAAAAGAATTTGTTGCATTGTAGTCCCCTTCTTTGACTTATAGGTCAATACTGTTTATCTTTAAAAAATAATTTCTGTAGGCAGAAACTTACTAAGAATGGTTTATGGGTACTTTGTATTCATACAAGAATCACCTTAATCAACCTCTATGACCATCAAGTGTGTACAATCATATGGAGAGTTCCAGGCCCAGAGCCCATTGGAGAACTCCAAGGCACATAAAAAAGGTTAAAGACATTTTCCAGGTCTTGCTCTGCCTATAACACATACGTAGAATTAAGAAACATTTATATGAAGAAATTCAGGCTTCTTATGAGAATGTAAAAGCTTATATCATTTAAAAAATATCAACCTACATTTCAGCTTTATGCAAAACACATGACTCCATGCCTGCTTCTTTGAGAACAACCTCTAGGGCTTCCTAACTGCATCTGCACTCCATTCAAAATTCCACCCATCCTTTAGGACTTGGTTAAAATGGTATCTCTCATGGAGTAGGCAGTTGCCATGGTGATGGTCCATCATCCCAGTTAAATGCATATTTCTTTCTTTACTATTTTAAAACCTCACATATCCAGTAAATGCATAGACATTTTTGGGAAGGAAAAAAGGAGAGAAAGTTTTAACATGCACTCAAGTTCTCCAGTCATTTAAAAATACCTCTTTGCTCCATTGTACTATATCAATAATATATATTTATTAAAGAGGAAAGCAATAGTAATTACTCTCATAATCCAATGTAGATTCTTTCATTACTTTTATGTGTGTATATGTACATTATATCTATAGATACATAATATTTTTAAAAATAAGAATATATTTTCAATTTGCCTATTTTTCATTTATTGGTATAATATATATATAATATATGTATATATAGTTTCATACTTTTAATGAAAAATTTTGAGTGGTTGCACACTATCAACTTTGATCACATTAACAGTTTATTTGCTAATAAATGGCAGCTTGTTTTGAGACATTTCTTATTTTTGTATTTTTCTTGTGCTGTTATACATATCCTTATATTGAAAGTAACTTTATACATTCATTCAAAAATTTAGTAGCCACAAGTTTATCCAAAATTTGACATTTAAGAATATGTTTGGGCTACTATGACAAAACCCTTCTATTTAGAACATATAAAGAATTAAAAACAATCAGGCACCCAAAAGATCCAATCCAAAAATGGGCATGTGAGGTGAATGTATGCTTCTCAGATGAAAAAATGCAAATGGTAAATAAATGTACGAAAAAATGTTCAATACCATTGGTCATTTGAGAAATGCAAATTAAAATAACACTGAGATTCCATCTCACTCCAGAAGGAATAGTTATTATCAAGAAATCAACTAAAACTAAATGCTGGCGGGACTGTGGGGAGAAAAGAACCTTTCTCCACTGTTGGTGGGAATGCAGACTGGTACAATCACTATGGAAATGAGTGTGGAGATTTCTCAAAAAGCTACCATTAGAGGTCCCATTCAACCCAGCTATTCCCCATCTTCCCAAATGAACTAAAAGCATCATACCACAGTGATATATTTGTCTCATGTTTATAGCAGCACAATTTATCACAGCTAAATCTTGGAAGCAAGCCAAATGCCCATCAATTAAAGAATGGATAATGAAGATGTAGTATTTTTATACAATATAGTATTATTCAGCTATAAAAAAGGATAGATGTGAGCTTTTGTAGGTAAATGGATGCAACTAAAGACCATACTCGTAAGTGAAATAAATCAGACCCACATGTGCAAACATGGTATTTACACCTTAACGTAAAAACCTGAAAGAGAAGATGGAATCAGAAGGGTACAATAGATGCTGTGGAAAGGGAATGAACCTGTTCAAAAGGAAGGAATCACTGAGATGAGGAAAAAGATAGGAGAGGGAGCGGGGGAAAGATATATATATATGGAGGATGGTTTGCATAATTGTATGGTGGATTTCTGCTGGTCTATGGAAAGAAGCAGTTAATGCTTAACTATTTTCTTTTGTTTGTCTTCTTGACTTCTTTCTTCATTTTTCCCTTCTTTCTTTTCTTATTATTATTACTTTTGATGTACTTAGTACAGGGACTACAGGGTCTCACCACACAGATCAGACTCCTAAGGATTCTCCTGTTTTCAGCCCCCCAATTGCTGGGATTACAGGCGCAGGCCACCACACCCAGTCCCAACCACCACACCAGTGTGCCCTGGGGGAGGGGCTGGCATGGCACATGGGGAACAATATTTTTCTCTTCTTAATTTGTTATAACTTCTTTTTTTCTTTCTTTTTCCAAGCTTGCATGTATATATCTGGTAATCTGAGCAACTAATCTGAAGAAAATACACAATACAGCAAGCATTGCCAAATTCATATTATTTTGTTTGAAATTCTCAATCATTTATAATTTTGTCTTTTATATTACTATGGTGTAATCTCTTTAAAAATAAAAAAAGAGTTTGGTTAGGCCATTTCATTTCTTTATCTTGTTTTTTGAGTTAAGAGCTCTTGCCATTTGTGCATTTAAAATATCAAGCCTTTACCTTTTGTTGATTAGGAGAGCTTTTTTTTTTATTTTTTT
>NW_004524600.1:7402773-7405697 GCF_000260255.1 Octodon degus | reverse complement strand
CTTCCTTCCTTCCTTCCTTCCTTCCTTCCTTCCTTCCTTCCTTCCTTCCTTTTTTATGTATTTTTTTAGAGAAAAGTCTACAGGGTGTTCAGGATCTCACTACATAGATCAGACTCATAGTGATCCACCTGTTTACAGCCTCCCAAGATCTGGGATTACAGACTTGTGCCACCATGCCCAATCTCAATTGCCTTCACAGTTCCTTTGCTTTCTTATATTTTTATTTTTTCACAGAGACTTTAGGACTTTGACAAAATGTACCATTGGCATTATTTTTAGAAACTTTTTCTATAACCTCATATTTCTGTGCTTATGTTTTTGTAAAATGTGTACCTTATGGTGATAGTTAATTAGCATTGTACAGTCTTCACTATTTGCAAGCATGTTTCTCAGAATTCTACTTCCCACATGGCTTCATGTTTGCTTAATCCAAAGAGATATTCCGTGTGAGATTGGGGAGGTGGAAGTGAAGCAGGAACGCAGTCGGCTGGGCTCACAAGTGTGGTCCAAGGTCACCAGCCCTGCTATGTTTTAGACATGTTGTCACACGTCTGCTACCTCACTTGGCTATTAGAGTGTCTGGCTTCCTCTCATTTTTCTAACTCTAGAGGCAGGTACCAATTTAGATCTACCTGGAAGAGACCCAGCATTTTCATGATCTTGACTCCATTGAAGTTAGAGGCTTAAAATTAATTTAAATGTTAAAGGTAATCATAAGAAAATAGCTATACAAAATAGTGTCTGAGGCTAGTAACATAGGATCTCATTTTATTTATGCAATTATTTAATGTATCATTTTGTTAATATAGCTCCTTCATACTTTAAAATATATGAATACAAGTAATTTACACACTTTGTTGTTACTATTAGTAGAAAGTCTTTCCACATGTATCTTCTTTTGCAATTACCTCTGTAAGAATATGAATACTATTTTTACTATATACTTTTCTCACAATTATCCAACTTTTGAAATCTTTTCTTTTCTTTCTTTTCTTTTTTTTTTTCTATACCGAGGGGATTGAACTCAGGATCTTGTGCTTACCAGGCAGGCACTTTATGCCACTGAGCTCCCCTGCTGGCCCTTGAAATCTATTAGTTGCAGTTTTTCAATACTTTGAATTTTCTGATAGAAATGTACAAATAATTATAGATTGTATTTTCTTTTTACATTTATAATTTCTATTTTCCATACCATAGTGACAGTCTACAATATGCAAACAATGCTGATCTACTTAAGATTTTTTAGCAGTGTGTTTTTCCTTAACTAGCATGGACCAACTAGTAACCATTGGGCTTACCTCCTGGCAAGGTTCTATAATTGTCCAACAGTGTTTATTCTAGAAGGCTAGAACAAGAGTAACTTTAATTAAAGCCCAGTGTACTTAGTCAACTAGTACTCAAACTTATCATCATTTATATTTAAAAAGCCTGAGGATGTCCATGTCCTGAGGCAAATACCACAAAGCATCAATAGAAGGGAAACCAATACCAATAAAATTTCTACCTGGGTTTCTTTTCCTCAGGTGAGAGGAATCTTGTGTACTGTTCTTAGGAATCTTGGGAGCCAGGTTTTCACCCAAGAGAAAGAGCAATCAGCTCCCTGTGGAGAAAAGGCAGCAGCAAAATATATGTACGATTTCTGAAAATTCAGATGTGTAGCTTGCGTGTGTGCACTTTGTGAATGTTGACAGTGGACAGGGTGAGTTTCCAGTTAATTGTAAAATAATAGATCATGTTTCACATCTTTCCCTCCCCTCCTTTTGCTCTTTCCCTGTTACCTCACAGGGTAGGAGCAGTTCTGGTGGTAATTAGGTTGTGCCTGGCTACGTGAGAATTGTGGCAGGGGTCTGAGCTATCATATAACCCTTTCTTAGTCCTCTCCACTGTGGGCTTCCAGGCTGAAGCCTACTAATGGACAAGCAATAAATCCTCTTGGGAAGAGACTCTCTTCCTGCCGCTAGCAGAGCTGAGGAGCGGTTACTGTCCAACCCTCAAAAGTGACTCTAACCAACCTCTACATCTGCAGCTGTAGCTCATGGGGTAAATCTTTTTCATGGAAAGATGGAAATTATTCACCAAAGCTATTTTTTCTTCAGAAAGATATTTATCTCTGTTGGGCTGTAGTTTATCTTTTCACTCTCTGCCTCTGCTGGGAAGGAGCAAGACCTGATTTCTTGTTTATTGGCAAAATAAATTAATAAGATCAATATATTAGAGAAAACTTTGACTGAGTGATTGAATTCCCTGAAGTATTTTGTTCATACTCACTGATTTAGAAGAAAAAGGAAGAATTTATTTAAAAATATTTAAAAATGTAGATTGGTAAATGATGAAAGCAAAAAATATCATGTGGTTTTATATTGTATAAATTTTGAATAAGTATGTCTGGTCCTAAGCAATATTGTAAAGTATGGAAAGATTATTTTGAATTACCCAAGAATTTTGTGGAAAGTCAGTCCGCATACTCATAACACGTAGAGCTCAGTTCTGACAAGACTCCGGTCAGTCTTGTATTTCTTCCCCCATTTTCTTCTTACTTCCAACTACCAATTTTGAAAGAAAAATTAGTTTCTTATCATAAAAGGAACAGATAAAAAGTGACAAATGGGTGATGGCAGCCTTCAGGAATGGCTGGCTGACAGGTGCGGATGCTTCAGAGCCTAGGGAGCGTCCCCTGTGAGGGGTGGTAAGGGAGGGAACATTCTCAGCGGCCCTGAATCTGAGCACGTCGATGACTGCCCCCATGTGGAGCTCACCTGGATGTAGCAGAAACTGAAGGCGCTTGAGTATTCCAGTGTGGTCACAGCACAGACTCTCTTTTTTTTTTCCCCATAATTTTATTGAGAAAAAAATAGCAATGAGACAGTTTCAAATCAAATTGGTAGGACAGTTTCAATAATTAACACATTTCATACTGTCTTCCT
>NW_004524600.1:7391540-7400903 GCF_000260255.1 Octodon degus | reverse complement strand
AAATAATAAATTTTAGCATAGTCATTTTAAAATTTGTCTTTTTTTTTTTTTTTTTTTTTTTAGCAGAACCAGGGATTGAACTCAGGCCCTTGTGCTTGCCAAGGAAGTGCTTATTCCACTGAACCATCTCCCCACCCCCTAAAAAAGTTGTCTTAAAGCCATCAAAAACTTAGAAGATGCCCTTAAGCTTCATTTCCAGTGATTTTTCTTCCTTTTTTTTTTGTTTTTTTTTTTTTTTTTTTGTTTTTTGGCTGTACTGGGGATTGAACTCAGAACCTTGCACTTGACAGGCAAGCTCTTATTCTACTGAGCTATCTTCCCAGCCCCAACTGGTTTTCTTCAGAAGAAAAATTTCTGTATTTTACTTTCTTACAGAGCAAGGATATTAGTTAATCATTAGGTGAAATGGAAAATCCTGAGATTCTTGTCAATAGAATTGGGTAACATTTATTTGATCATATTCTTCCTTCTCTTAATTAGTTGTATATTTCATATTATATAATACACAACATGTAGAACTTTTAATGTCTACTGATTAAGTCATAACATGCTTTTTCAAGCACATCAAATAAAATAATGCAATAAAATAATTTACCTTTAACTATACATTAAAATATCATCCTATCAGGCATCGGAGTGATGAACCACTCTCTACTGGTTTCCTACAGAAGGGAAGTACATGATATTTAGTGCTAGTGATATTTTCCTAATTCACTTTGCACAACCAAATTACCTTTCCATTGCTGAGACAAAGTATCTCCTACCTGCAATTTAAGGCTCATGGAATCAGGAGGCTCAGTTCATGGTTGGCTGGTTCCAAGGCAGAAATGGCCTGGAAGAGAGGCATCCAGGAACCATACAGCACAGAACAAAAGCCACGGGAAGAGCTGTAAGCTCCAAAGGCACACTCTGAAGTGACCACTTCCTCCCACTGGTCCCATTTCCTAACAGACATTCAGTAGTGGACTCATTAGTGGATTGATCCACTAATAATGTTATTTCCACTTTGCTTCAGTTATCTTTTCAAATCCTCATGGCTGAACACACATGAAACTTTTTTGGGGGATGCTTTACATCTAAACTATCCTACTGATTTCTCAGGCAGGGCAGTTTTAGAGGCATTAAATATAGTAGATTTCTGTGGTTGTAGTAGTAGTTATGATGGCAACTGGATATGCCAGAAGATTGGTTTCCTCCAAACCAGAAGCTTGGAGGTATCCAAGAGGTGGGGCCTCATGCAGTGTTTTGGGTTATGGGGGCCATGCCATCAATAGGGATAAATGACAGTCTTTTAGAGTAGATAATTTCTTGTGAGAATGAATTGTTATAAAGCAAGTTCAGTTGCTTTAGCTTCCTTCTTGCTGCTCACTGTCCTCTGCCTGCACTGTCCAGCTGTGATGCCATGGGATGTAGACCCTCACTGGGTACAAGCAGATTCCAGCATTGTATTACCAGAACTCCAAAGCCATGAGATGACTAAATCTCCTTCCATTATCTCTACATCGAATATTTAACTTTAGCTACCAAAAATGGAGTAGATAGCACCTTTGTCTTTGTCCTAACCTTAAGAGCCATACTTTCAATCTCTACCATCAAATGTTATGTCAGCTTCTATGGCCTTCTCATAGATAATCTGTACTATGATTCTTTTTATTCTTAGTTGCTAAATATTCTTACCAGGAAAGTGTATCGAATCTTACAAAAAGCTCCCAGCATCAACAGATATAATCGTGTAGTTTCCCCCTTCATTTTGTTAATGTAACATATTACTGGGCCACAGAGGAAAGTGAGCAATGATGTAGAGTGTGCCTAAGGAGAGTCACATGGAGAGAAAACATTCTCTCAGGCTTTCACAGAGAGCAGATTGGTCAAGCAATGGCCGTGATTCATCTGCATGGTTCACACTGACAAAGTATCTACAAGCTGTGGTACAGGGTTTCAAGGTAAATCCTAAGGGTTTGACTGACCTTGTCAGATACAGAAGTTACCTTTCTTGTTATACAGATCTTACTTTATATTGGTCTTAACCATTTAGCAGAAAAGCATAAAAAATGAGGTATAAAAAGTAAAGCCATATTATTATACTGAGCTGTAAAAGGCTCAAGTCATCAACTTCTGATGTTGCCAGTCCTACAGAAAACCCACTACTATTATGGACTACTGGATTATATTGGATTATTTTGCTGAATTTGCACACCTACAATATTTAAATGGCAATGGAATACTCATCTCTGACAAAACTAAACAATAAAAGGAGATACAAATGAAGGACCATTTTGTATCTACATATAAAAAATAGTTAGGATATATACACATCTACTTTCTCTTAATTCAATGAGAGGAAAGATTTATGCTAATAGTGTTTGGACAGGATATCATGTCTGCATCTTGTACTATTAAATAACCACTACGAAGACAACAATATGCAATGTATTAATTATTGTAACTGTCCTACTGACCTGTTTTGAAACTGTCTCATTGATATTTGTTTCTCAAATTAATAAAAAAAGAAACATGACGATTAATAAAATAACTTTATTTCTTCGATTTTTTTCATAGATTCCATCACTCTTGCATCCCAGGAATGAATCCCACTTGAATATGGTATATAATCCTTTTAATTTGTTATCAATTCTTGTTTTCCAACATTTTGAGAATTTATGTATCAACATACGCAAAAGTGACTGATGTGTTGTTTTTCACAGCTTTGGTATTCAGATAATATGACTTCATAAATGAATCGGGAGATGTTTCCCTCATCTTTCATTGGTTAGGAGAATTTCAGGAATCTTGCTATTATTTACTCTTCAAGTATCTGGTGGAACTCTCACTGAAGGCATCTAGCCTGGGTTTTCCTTTGTAAAGAGGGTCAGTGGGAAGTCATTAATTCAATCTCCTTAAGGTTATTAGTATTTTTAAGAGTAATTTTTCAATGAACTTTAGAGACATATAACTTACATGAAAGAAAATGCACCCTAAGTTCAATGAATTCTCTAGAACTAGAGTTCTAACAGTTCACCAGATACATTTAAGATTTTTATATTTGAATTGTTATATTAAACTTCACTTCACTGAAAGTCAATTAATAGAATGAAAACAGTCCAACAATGTAAACCATGAAGTGAATTAGGTCTTTAAATCAGGTGAATAAAGCAGAGAGAATTTATCTTCACAATTTAAAATTATTACAGTACTCTCCAATGTTTATGGAGAACCGAGAGAACACTGATAAGTTTAATCCATTCAATAAAACTAATTTCAATCTTCCAAACATGTATACATATTTACTAAGGCAGATGTTAGTTAGATGTGAGTATAAGGAACTCCCCCTATTTTGGAAAAGCTTAAATAAAAAGCAGAACACAAGCATATAAAGAGTTAACTATGCTACATGAGGAAATCCTCACTAAAGAGGAGTTTATGAGGGTGGAAGAGGACTCATCGCTCTGTGTGTGTGTGTGTGTGTGTGTGTGTGTGTGTGTGTGTGTGTAGGTGATATTTGACACCTCTTTCAAGAGCATAATAATCAATGAACTGCAAAATATAGTAAGTCTTTCTCATTGGTACCAAGGTTTCAGGAGGTAATTCTGCTGCAAGGTTATAAAAGTAAAGCCTACAAGACACGCTTTTAGAATAGTGTAAAAATGAATTATGATAGAAGACAGAAACTGCATCTCAACACTGGACATTTTGCTTGATGCCTACCGAATTCTTCTACTTATGAAAGCTCTCTTTTCAAACCTGTACAGCCAAGACTCATTAGTAATGAATCGCATTGAAAAAGGAAATCAGAGGAGGAGAATGAAGAGGAAAGACAGCTGACTCAAGGAAGACTTTCTTTATCTGCTTATTAAAGCCCCAGATGGGACCGCTGAAGGCGCTGGAGGCTCCGGCCTGAGAAGGTGCACCTGCCCTCCCGTGCTGGTGAGCACATCTGCGAGGGAAGCACGCTTGACGCTGGAGTCTCGGAAGGGACTGAGCAATTCCAGAGAACACATGAGTCACAAGGAAGCATTAAAAAAGCTTACTTCCTCTCTGGAAAGGAGGAATTAGCTGCGCTCCAACACAGGGCAGCTATTATTTATGCATATGTCATTAAACTTAATGGATATTTTATGGTCTTGATTTTAGTCTTCCTCTCTGCAGTATTCAGTGCTGTTGGACACATCTACATTCCCTTAAGAGTCTTCTCACTTGGCTTCCATGATGCCATACTTCTCTGGTCCTCTTCCTCTCTGTGTATATTTTGTTTCCTGTCCCAGGCCACCTCCCTTTCCTCACATCTCACATGTAATTTATTCCCATCTCTAAAATGTAATATTGCATGAAAAATCTATTTTGGCTACTTTTTGTCTCTGTCATATCATTCCTGTTTTATTTCTTGTTATAGCTTCAGCCATCTGTCCGTCTTAGCCCTGTTGGAGTCATTATCACAAAATACACGAAGCTTGGCAACTTGCAAAGTGAAAAGTTTTATTTGGTTCATGATTCTGATGGTTGAAAGGCTCAAACAGCATGGGAACACCATCCTGTTGAGGTCCTTCGCTTGTGACACAACAGGGTGACATCTGAGCTTTAAGAGGACAGATATTCTTTACAGGTTATTGATCTTTAGGTTTTACCAAATGGCATGCTTAATATGAATTTATTCACTGAATGAATAAATTTCAGTGTATTATAGGAATATTAATAAAGTGCTCTGTGAAAAGCAGTGGCTCTCAGATATACACATATTCTTTAATTCTTTTTTTCTTCTTTAAAAATTTTTATCTATCTATCTATCTATCTATCTATCTATCTATCTATCTATTTGGTATAGGGTCTCACTATGTAGCTCAGACTTGTAATAATCCTCCTGACTCAGCCTCCCCAGAACTGGGATTACAGGTGTGTGCCACCATGCCCAGTTTCAGTGGCTGGCTCAGTGGCTTGGGGACGGCACAATGTGCAGTACCAGGGATCAAAACTGGGTCCTGGTGCTTGCCAGGCAGGCACAAAGCTATCTCCCCGATCCCATACTTCTCCTTTTCCTTCCTTGTATTTTCTATTTAATATCTTTTTATATATTTCTCTCATTATTATTATAAAAATTATTTATTGTCATCCTCTATTTTCAGATTCGATATCACGGTAGGCCAGCATGTGGATTACTTTGCTAAGGACGGGAAATCTGCATCTGTTCTCCTTTCAAATAATGAGGGAAGGTCAAAATTCTTCGGCACTAATCCACAGCTCCGTCATGTTTCCTCTTCCCAATTATTCAGTCTTCAATTCTTGTGACAGTAAAGAAGATGATGTAGAGAGTTCTGCTTTGTATAGATTATTTCCAGAATAATGTTACTTTCCTTCCATTTTGTCTTTTCAATATATCTTAATAAATGTGGCAGGTAACCCATACCACTCTGTGCTAGTAGTTTTATAGCTAAGAATGACTGTGTGCCTGCCAAGGCAGCATGCTGGGATAGTTTGCTTTTCCTGAAATTGTGAGGTTAATAGGCCTTTTAGCTACTTGCACTATTACATCATTGTTCCCCTTTATAATAATAAACTACCTCTGCCTATGTCAGGGTCCTGGACCTGTGTTTAGATTTGGAAGGTAATAAGTTCAAGGAAAACTTAGCCAGAGGTTTTCACGCTCAAACACTCTGCCTCTGTGTTTATACTAAACATGCCTATAACATTATATGCTTTATACTTTTGCATTTTTACAAGGTCATGCTGATGAGGAATGCCACATCTGTGCCTCTGAAAGTGGCACTTGCTTCCTCACATGCAGGAGAAGCAGACATTTCATGACATCTTCAGCCATTTACCTGTTATGAGCACATCAACATTCTGCCTTCTTGATTCAACATGTAAATATTTGGGTCTAATAGTGAGTCTAACTCTAATATTTTTTATGATACAACATTTCCAGCAGGAAAATGTGTTATCAAATTCTGTTTACAAGCCAGGTAAATGCTAAGTGCTAAGGGTCTGTGATGTTTTAGAACAGTATAGCAGTGGTGGAAATAGTAATGATTAATACTGAACATGTATTTAAATTTATAGTTGACCACATTAGCATTAACTTTCCTTCTCTTATTCTTCTGTAGTCTAAGTATAAATTTCTCACTTTTATAAACAAGACAGTTTAGCTCATCTATAAAAATATTATCACTTTCATTTGGATGTACTGTCCACACAAAAATGGAGTAACTGAAATTTAGGCTTCTTCTCAGATACTAGTCTACGTTAAGGTATCTTCCCACTAATTTTATTTATCAGGACACTGCTGCCAAGTTCCTGAGGAACACATTATCCATGTGCTGCTCCATCTTCACTGTTGTTGGTTATTTCATTTTTTTGTGTGTGTGTGGATTTCTTATTTCCTAAATAAAATCATCATATGCAGGTAATCCTTACTGCTACCAACACTCAAATCTCACGGGGAGGGGACTGTGATGTTTCTGTAATCAGTCTTCCCCTAGAACGGCTGACTGAACTCCTACTATATCTTGCTTTGCTAATAGAAAACCAGTATAAATTTTGAAAAAAAACCACATTCACTATCAACACTGATAAAGCACTGATAAGTATACAAAAGCTGGTAGGTTTTAAATGGGACTCAGTGCAAGGAAGAATGGAACAAATTGGACGATATATTACCTAGCTTCCCCTGGCTGTAAAAAGTACCTGAAATATGCCAGGTATGGGGGCGCATGCCCGTAATTCCAGCACTCAGGAGGCTGAGGGAACAAAATCACTGTGAGTTTGAGTCCAGCTTGGTCTCCAGTGAGTTCAAGAGCAGCCTGGACTAGATAGTGAGACCCTGTCTTTAAAAATTCACCTGAAATGAGTCAATTTAAAAAGATAAAAGATCTATGTTGGTGGATGGTTTCAGAAGGTTCAGTTCATGGTAGCTTGATCGTGCTGTGTTTGGGCCTGTGGTTATTCAGTACGTCTTGATAGGAAGTGTATTGTGGAGCAAACCTGCCCACCTCATGGGGGCTGCGGAACACAGAGACATGGGAAAGGGCTTGGATCACAGTTATTCCTTCCAGAGCACACCCACAGTGAACTCACTGAATCTCAAGAGGCTCTCTTGAAGATGACACCATGTTACTAGCACCATCAGCTGGTAATAAGACCAAGTTCACACAGTCTTCTGTCAGAGGTACATGTCCACCACACAGAAACACTCTGGTAAACCTGCATAGTCTGGAGGTAAAGCTAAAAGCTACATCGAAGAAATTCAATATTCACTCTACATGCTGACTGATTCTCAGCAGTCAGTTCTAACATTAGAGGTTAGTTAAGAGGACAGAAAATGAAAATGAGTGCATCTCATAAAATATGAAGTGTAACATAGCATTGAAAAGTAAATGTTAAAAGTACATCATACAAAAAAAGAAAATACATCAAAATTTTTTAAAAATGGAATTCTTAGGGATAGGTACTACATATGTGAATGGGCACTCATCCAAGGATCTCATGAAAATCAGTATCTTAACACTCAACTGGAATGTATTCTTTTTATTCAGCAGCGTTGTGTGTTCATGCTCACACCTCACATATGGTGCCCAAGAGCCCCACTGCCACTGTCACCACTCTGCATCTGCATCTGCATCTGCATCTGCGCTTGCATCCTTGCGATCTTCTCTTGCATGCGGCGAGGCTCAGCTTCCTTTTCTGTCAGGATCTGATCTTTATTCATATCCTCATTCTCCACTTTCCTGCTGCCTGTCTTAAGCCTCTCATAAAGGAAATTTTCATAGTGAAGATCCTGGGTCACTTCCTGTAGATCTTGCATGTGAGCCAGGAGCATGGTTCTCAGCTTCAGAAAATCGTTATGTTCAGGCTTCTCCACCTCCACATCACCCCATGGGTGGAGGCGACCTCTGACCTTCTTGCCTTTGGCTTCAGTCAGCTGGTTGGATCCAACCACAGAAAATGGGATACTGGCCTTGAGAAGCCGAGTTTGCTCTTTAAAGTCTTCATCTTCATCTGATTCTGCATCAGGTAAGTAATAGATTTTGATGTTATACTCTTCAATTTCATCCAGAATCCATTTCTTCAGTCATTCGAGCTCCTTCAGAGTGTGTTGGCTTTCACAATGACAGGCATGATGTTTACCTTATTGTGTACTGCTTTCATAAATGCGACATCTAAAGGCTTCAGCCCATGTCTAAAAGGTGAAATGAAATAGAAGCAGCAGTGCGCCCTGTTGTCAATAATGTGTCGCCTGTTCAAGCCACTCATCGTGCAGGTAGTGTTCAAACTGTTCATCAATGTAGGAGATGATGGTCTTAAAACAATCCCTGCAATTGATGGCGTCCCCATAGCCAGGTGTGTCCACTACTGTCAGGCGCAGCTTAACCCCACGTTCTTCAACCTTCACGGTTGATGCCTCAATGTGGGCAGTTCTTTCAATTTTCTCTGCAGCTCCAGGTATGATTCTTTCTGGATAGAGATCAGTCAGGAACAGGCTGTTTATTAGAGTCAATTTTCCTAGACCTGACTCACCAACCACCATAAGTGTGAACCCAAAACCTTTTTTCACTGATTTTCTGTGAACTTGATTGGGAAGGTTTGCAAATCCAACATAGCCAGGGGTTTCTGGATCTATAAATTGAGCTGGTTGTTGCTTAGACATTTTTTGTGTTGTTTTTTCTATCAACCTGCCGCTGGAAAGAGAAGCAGCGAAATCAATTCTTGTACTAATTTGAAAGATACCTGTTTCCTTCCATAGTTGTTATAATGACTTATGAAATATTTCATTTTTCATCTTTATTATACTACAATTTACACAGAAAAGTATTTGCCAATTTTGGTGTACATTTTGATGAATTTTGACAAATCTGAATGTATGACCATTGTCAAAATAAAAAAAATAAACAAATATATAACTCCACAAATTTCTGCTGTGTTTCTTCCTCTTAGTGCTGACCACTGGTTATTTCATGATAATGTGTTAACATATAGTGTCCAGATAGTACAAGAGGAAAACATACTGAAAAATCACCTGTTGCTTATCTAAAATTCCAATTTAAGCGGTCTCTTTTTTATTTTGTTCAATCTAACCACTTTAGTCTTATGATACATGTATTGAACATAAAATTTTTCTCTTTCTGCGGCTTGGATTTTATTTTCTTAACAGTTTTGTCCAAAGACTAAACATTTTCAAGTTTTTTATAAATTTAATTTATCAACATGTTGGGGATATCATGTATCCTATCTAAAAGTCTCTGCCTACTTTATACTCACCAGAATTTTGTACTTATGGTTTGATTTTTACCTGGAAGTTTTATAGATCTGTGATTCACTTTAAATTAATTTTTATGTGAATTATTAGGTAAGAATCTAGGCTCACTTTTTATGATA
>NW_004524600.1:7379445-7389979 GCF_000260255.1 Octodon degus | reverse complement strand
CCTTTCATAGTGTGATGGTTTGTGTTGCCCCTTTAAAGAATGAGTTGTTGATTCTTTGAAGTATTTTCCTTGAAGTTTGGTTTTTGTTCATGAC
This sequence comes from Octodon degus, assembly GCF_000260255.1. NCBI lineage: Eukaryota > Metazoa > Chordata > Mammalia > Rodentia > Octodontidae > Octodon > Octodon degus. The sequence continues at coordinate 7,389,885 of NW_004524600.1, read as the reverse complement.
CTCTCTACTTACCTCTATGTCTTTAAGATTTCTACCTACTTTCTCCTCCAGGAGATTTAGTGTTTATGTTTTAATATTTAAATCTTTGATCCATTTTGTAGTTTAGCGCATGGTGATAGACATGGATCTAATTTTAGTGTTTAGCATGTTGAAAGCCAGTTTTTCCAGCACCATTTATTAAGGAGGCTTTCTTCAAGTGAACATGTTTAGCCCCTTTGTCAAAGACAAGATAGCTGAGTGTATTTGTAGTTGTGTCTGTATCTTATAATCTGTCCCTTTGATCCTCAGGTCTGATTTTTGCCATTATCACACTGGTTTTCTAACTGTAGCTTTGTAGTATAATTTCAGTTTGGTGATTATGGTGCCTCCTACTTTGTCTTTGTTGGCAAGGATTGCTTTTGCTATTCTAGGTCTCTTTGATTTCAGAAGAATTTTAGGAATGCTTTCTTCAGCTCTGTGAGGTATACTAATGGTAATTTAATTGGGATTGCTTTGAAACTGTATAAAAATTTTGGTAATATGACCATTTATATAATATTGGTTTTTCTTATCCAGGAGCAAGGAATATATTTACATTTTCTGAGATCCATTTTGATCTTTTTTTCCAGAGTACTCAAATTTTTGCTATATACATCTTTTACTTCCTTTGTGAGATTTATTCCTAAGTATTTCATTTTTGGGAATGTTGTTGTAAAAGGCATGGTTTACATAATTTCTCTCTTGCTGCATTTGTTGTTTGTGTATAGAAATGCTATTGATTTTTGAATGCTGACTTTGTATACATCTACATTACTGAATTTGGTTGTTAAATCTACAAGTCTCTTATTGGAGTTTTGGGGTCTTCTATGCAGAGTGTTATGTCATCTGGGAATAATCATTATGCTACTTCTTCATTTCCAATTATTATTCCTTTTATTTCCCTCTCTTGTCTAATTGCTCTGGCTAATGTCTCCCAAACTACATTGAATAGTAGTGATGATAGTGGGTGTCCTTGTTTTGTTCCTGATTTTAGGGTGAAAGCTTCCAGCTTTTGTCCATTTAGTATGGTGTTCACTGTTGGTTTGATATAGATTGGCTTTATCAGATTGAGGTAAAGACCATCTATTCTGATTTTTGTAGGGTTTTATCATGAATGAATGTTGGTTTTTGTCAAAAATTTTTTCTGTTTCTATTAAGAGGATAATGTGATTTTGGTCTTTAGCTCTGTTCATATAGTGTATTACACTTATTGATTTGCATATATTGAACCATTCTTGCATTCAGCAGTGATTGGAGGTATAGGGTGCAGATCATCTAGGATCCTGAGAGAGTGGGGGTGGGGGTGGAATAGGCTCACTAAAGCTCCTGCTCTGTGGGTGTTAGTGTGGCTTCCACTGTGGTTAAGGGAGGGCCATTCACAGCTCAGGAAGACTCCACAGATGACGGCAGCAGGCCCAAGCTCCGCAAACTTCTCAGGATGGATGGGGCAGCATAGGGCTCACCAGGACTCCCACCAGTCCTGGGCATCGTTTTTTGGGGTGTAGGCCCATGCTCAGCTAAGCCCCCAAGAGGGTAGTGAGGGCACAGCAAGACTCACCAGTTATCTGTAGCTGTTCAGTGTTTGCCTATCTTCTTCTTACTAGTTATTTGAATTTAATTTTCTCATATCTTTTTGTTTGATTTTAAGCTAGAAATATAGATATTGATTTTTAGAACTTTGTTTACATCTAGTATAAGCATTTAGCATAGTATTTAATTTATGCCCTATAATTTAGTTACTTTGTGCGTAGTTACTTTGTGTTATTTATGTTTAGAATATTTTCTATTGTTTGCTTTGGTATGTTTTTTGACCATAAAGAATGCTTTAGCACTCTATAATTTTTCAATTGCTTGAAATTTTTCCCTGATATTTTCTGTTATTGAGTTCTACTTTAATTGCTTTGTATTGAGAAGAGACATTTTATGTAACTCAACTTCTTACATTTCTGGAAACAAGTTTCATAGGCCTAAGTATGATCTAGATAGATGAATATTCCATGTAGACTTGAAAGAATGTTTATCCCACATGTAGGAGGCTGAATAATGGCCCCAGAAATATTAGGTCTTAATCCTTGGGATCTGTAATTGTTGCCTTATTTGGCAAAAAGATCTTTGCAAATGTGATGAAGGTGAGGACCTTAAGATAAGATTATCCTAGATCATCCCTGTGCACCTCATATAAACACAAGGTCCTTATAATCCTTCTAAGTATTATGACAGGGAAGCAGAAGACTCACAGAAGCTATGACCATGGAGGAGAGGTTAGAGTGACACGATTGCTGCATGTAAAGATGCAGAGCAGCCAGGAGCTGTGCAATGTGGGCGGCTCTAGAACCTGGAAAGGCAAGTTACTTATTCTTTTTTGGAGCTTCTGCCAGCACCACAGTACCAGCACAGTGAGAATTCTGACCTCAGCTACTAGAAGGTAATATATGTATGTGTATGTTTTTTTTTAACTGTGAAAAGCATTATCTAAATTTGTAATAATTTGTTTCAACCACAACAGAATATGAATGCATATGGGCTGTTTTTCAATGAATTGCAATTCTTATGGTCTTTTTCTGAATTAATAAGGAGAGGCTAATTAAAGAATGGCTTTCAGCATCAAAGAAAATACTAAGTAGAGAAAGAACACAGCCAAAATCCCATACAAAGTAAATGCTCTGCAAATATTGGTTCCTTTTGTTTACTTCATATGTTTGGAAGCACTACATCATATGGAACTCAAACCGAGTAGATGGCAATGGAAACAGAGCTTTGCGATGACAGGCCATCCATGGAATATTTACTATTACTGTATATGATTGCAGTACATCATGATTATATGTGGGGCGTTGGTACATGTACACAAAGCATTTAATTCGTTTTACTCCCCTTTATGTTCCACTTCCTCCCATCTCCCTGCACCTCTTGCAGCAGTCACAGATGTGAGAACAGTCAGGGATGGCTGTGATGATTTAGGCATGAGCGATGAGATGCTGGGTTGAAACTATGATAAAAATAGAAAGAAAAGGAAAAGTCCAAGAGATATTTCAGAGGAGTTTCTGAACAATTGAATGTGAGAAACAAAGGGAAATGAGGGCCAAAGATAACACTGAACAAACTTGTCCATGCCAGGGTTAAAGTAAAGTCTGTTTTAAGCCCTTAGGACCCGGAGAGTAAGATGAAGGGTATTATCATCTCTAATTCTGAGGTGATGTATGAAGCCTCTATTTCTGGTGTTTTGGTTCACCATCCTCTAAGTTGCTCCCATCCTCTATAATAAACTCTTCACAATGAATATATCAGAAATGGTCCAGGATGGTAGTTTTCAAATTGTACTCAATGACCTGTTAGGTGTCAAAAGATTAGAGGTAGGAAAACATCAATTTCAAAATATGTAGTATAGTAGGATAAAAAAGAGAACAAAAGTGTGAGTTAATTATACTAATGGTAGGAATTATTCCATTTTTATAGTGTTATGAAGACTGTACTGAAAATGTATGTCTTGGAGGTCACTGTCAAAATGTTTGAAAAGCCTAGTGTAAGAGTTATTGACCTATTGATGCCCTTTATATACTACAGGGGAGGTCAGGCTCCAGGGAACTGCAGAGATCACAAGTTCTTTTCATTCTTCATTGTCAGAGATGGATCTCAGGAGAGCAGAAAAGAAAGAGCCACTTAAATTCTTTATTAATTGACTTTTACAGGGCAAATTCATTAAGACTACCTGTTTATGAGGTATGCCCTTAGATAACCTATTATACACTTCAGAAATAATCATTCATTTAGTGCCCATTTAAGAGATGCACACTCTTAGATAATTTGGTTAGGTCATCTTTGATGATGCACAAATATTTTTTTCATGTATATTTTAAGTTGTTATAATCCCCACATTAATCAATTCTGTCAGCATCCACACTTCAGTCATAGTTTTATGATTTCTAGATTTCATTTACAATGATTTAAATAAAAAACTCTATTAGTAACATCACATGAATTTTGATATGACTTCTCATTCATTTAATATGTAGAAACATGTGAGTCATTAGCTAAGAAATTTATTCATCAGGGAGTTGGGAATAAAGCTACTAACGTCCTGTGGACAGATTATACTTAAGTGCACATGCATTGCTTTGACTTTGGTTACTTTTATTCTCATAAAGTTGAGGAAAGCTTATCTTTTGAGAATATAATAGAATAGAGTGGTTGTGAGAACACTGCAGTAGAATGGCATTAAAGATATTATCTTTTTCAGGGCCCAGAATAATATAAAAAGTACTCTGTATTTTTTAAAATCACAATTTAACTCCACACTTTATGACATGTTTTAAAAGCTGGATGGTTCCTTTTGGTCAGGATATTCGCTTACAATTGCCCGGAAAGAAACTCTGTGATACTTGCATTAACAGACTTTCCTTTGCTTGGAGAAAGGAAATAAAAAGACAAACCACATGGTATTTTCAGAAAAACTCAAAATGTTTAGAAGGCTCTGACTCAGTTCTTAGGTGTGTATACTTTTTAACATCCTAGGAGTTTAATACAAAAATAAAAAGTTTTTTCAGTGGCAGTCTGCTTCAAGGAATTGCTCTTGTTCCTTTTTGTCATTATTAAAATCAATGTTGGGAATTAAATTATAATTTGATAAAAAATATTAGCTATAAGAATGAATGTAGGGCTGGCCAAATAGCTCAGCGGATTAAAGCGCCTGCTTAGGCAGATGCAGGGGCTGGGAGTTCGATCGCCAGGTCTGCAGTGCTAGCCTTCCCTGCACACCTGATATCCCAGCTCTTGGGAGGCTGTGAACAGGAGGATCACTAGGAGTCCAATCTATGCAGTGAGACTCTGTAGACCCTGTAGATCTTATCCTGAATACAAACAAACAAATGAACAAAAAGAATGAAAGTAGATGGCTAAACTATTCTTACTCAGTGTGATGTATAGTGCAACAGGGACTCTTGTAAATTCTCATATGCCAGTAAAAATGTCAAAAGTGGTAAAAAAAAAAAAGTGATCCCATAACTAAGACATTTGAAGGTATAAAATGCTTGCAAATATAATAAATTTCAGAGCACCATATACCTTTGCACGTTTTTCTTCTTTATGAAAACATGAAAGAATGACTGAAATCAACTCAAAACACTGTCACCACTTAAAGACAAATTAAAAAAATGTAAATTTCTTTAATAAGCAGAAAGTAAGGTAATGAAAACATGTTATAATATGTAATAAATATAATAAAATTGAACTTTAAATTAATGCAGGATAAAATACAGTTAAAGACTGGAACATTTTGGAAACTTTCACAGGAATAATGACTCATTGTCTCAAACTCAGTTTTTAAACAAGCATGATAAATCTTAAGGAGATTTAAAAGAATACATTTTAAAATTAGTTCTTATTCTAATAAATTGTAAGAATCTTGGCAGCATAATAATGCTAGGTGATTTGTAATCCAGTTTTATTTATGTTTAATTATATTACTAAAAAAGGATAAGGAGATAATTATTTCCCATTTTTTAAAATTTAATTTTATTTTGAAAAGTAAAAGCAAAGCAAGGACAAAAATCAGAAACTAAGAAAGAAACAGGACAACATACAACAGTACATATGTTACAGATTTTCAAACCAAGGATAGCAGATTAACAATGGTTGATATATTATCCATTTTATTGTTATATCTGTTGCTCAGATTAGCAGATATCATCATGTAAGATTGGACATATGGTTGGATATTATCACTTGCTTTCAAGAAACCTTAAATTTTTGTTCTTCTCCCTTTCTTTTTTAAAAAATTTGTTTTAAAGTAGTAATAATTGATACGACATTAGAAACAGTACACATTTAAGAGACCAAGATATCAGGTATTCAAACTTGATTTTTGTATTACACATTGCTGTCCTCAATAATTTTTTTAAAAAATGTATTTAGTACAGGGTCTACAGGGTTTTACTATGCAGATCTGACTTGTAGTGATCCTCCTGTTTTCAGCCTCCCAAACCCTGGCATTACAGGTGCGCGCCACCATGCCCAGTCTCAATCGCTGTCTCAGCGTGCTTCTGTGGTGAGGCTGGCATGGCAGGCTGGGGACCGAACCCTCAGCTCCTCCTTCTGACTAAGCAGGTGCTTCAATCCTCTGAACTATCTGGCTGGCTGGGGGGTTGATAAAGTAGAATCTGAAAGTCAATCTATCTATCTATCTATCTATCTATCTATCTATCTATCTATCTATCTATCTCTATCTATTCCTATCTATATATTTGCATATATTTGATGAGAGAAAGAGGGGAGAGAGAGAGAGAGAGAGAGAGAGAGAGAGAGAGAGAGAGAATGAATCATGAGTCCAAGCTGCATAGTGAGACCTTGTACCAAATAAATAAACAAATCTTTTCTTTTTTATTTTTTTTATTTTTTTTTCTTTTCAAAGTTTTATTGATAAACATATAGCAATGAGACAGTTTCAAATCAAATTGAAAGTATAGTTTCAACAAATAATACACTGCATATATTCTTCTTAGTGGTTAATTGCTGTACAAGATGCAGACTTGTGATCCTACTTACAAACACCATTAGAAAAAATCATTCTATTCATTAAGAGAATGCAACTATATATCTATCCCAACCACTTTGAATACACAGATACAAAATGGACATTCATAGTTATACCCCAATTAAATCTTTTTTTTTTAATGTATTTACTACAGTGTCTACAAGGGTTTAGAGGGTTTCACTGCGTAGATTGGACTCCTAGTGATTCCCCTGTTTTTAGCCTCCCGAGTGCTGGGATTACAGGCGTGTGCCACCATACCCAGTCTCAATCTCTGCCTCAGGGCACCCTGGGGATGGAACCCCAGCTGCCACTCTGCCTAAGCAGGCATTTTAGCCCACTGAGGTACCTGGCCAATCTGATAATTTCTTTTTTAAGCTATCTTTTATTTGAAGTTAAAATTCACAACAACACTGAATTTATATAATGACCAGAAGTAATTTTTTATAGTGTAAATTATATTTTCTTGATGACTAAGGGCAAGCTCCTGTAGAAAATATTTTCTGAAGATATATATATATATATATATATATATATATATATAATCTTCCCCCCACCCCATCCCCATTCCTTTTCATGGGATTTAGTGTTAACATTGGAGTTTTGAAAGGATTTAAAAACAAATCAACAGACACATTGGGACATTGGTTATTTGAAACTCAAGTTTGATAAATGAATATTCCTGGATATTCTGACGTTGTGCCAGATGTCTTTAAGCCTAAATTACACAGCTACATTTTTAATGTAATTTTGAGGTTTGCCAAGAGACACTTTTTTACATTGTTGCCCATTCCTCTATTCAAAGGTCTTGTCTATAGAGAGGTTGATAGGGGGCAGTCAAGTCTTTTGCACTGCATAAATTATGCCATTAGGTGTCTGAATACGGATTGACTTGTTCTCAAGATCTAAAATCTAAACACAGCTGAGAGGCAAATCCCATGACAAATGAAAGTTCTGTGCAAAGATCACAAACAGCATATAGCAAATGGGATTTCTAAAAACCACACTATCCTCTAATATACACCTGATAAATGGTCGACTAAAACTGGAGTTTGGAAGCGGGGGAAGAATTTAATGTTGCTGCTTTGGGCTTCGAGAATCACTTAAGCCAAAAGCACAACATCTACATTGCAGGCAGTGAGATTAATGCATTCAATTAAATGTTCAGTGTACAGAAATTTGAAGTAAGCAGAGTAAACAATGAAGCTACATTAAGGTTAATGCATTAGGATGTTCCTCCTTAGAATATTGTTGAAAAAAATCATAGGAAAAGTCAGGCTACCAACTGGGTGGAAATACTTTAAGCCATATATGTGATGAGTTGTTAATACATAACTATAAAAGGAATGTATAACATTTAAAAATGCGATAACCAATGAAATGTAAGTGTAGGGCCTAGATAGATATATCACCAAAGAAAACAAAAAATGGCCAGCAGGTATACAAAAAGGTGTTCCGGATCACTAGTCATCGGGTAAACACAAGTCAAATCTACAGTGAGATTGTGCTTCATCAACCTCTTAGGACACCTTTTATCAAAAGGGCAAGAATCCAGTCGGCAAGGGTATGAAAGGAGAGCATTTTCAACTGCTGTTGAGAATGTAGATCGTTATAGCCATTGTGGAAAGTGATATGGTGATTCCTAAAGGAGCTGTAAATAGAATTAGCACATCACTCAACAATCCTTCTTTTGCATATATTTCCAAAAGAAATAATTCTGTAATAATATCTGTACTTTCATGTTCTTTTCAAGATTAACCACAATGTTCAAGTTAGGGAAATAAATAATGTGTCCATCAAGGAACAAAATGCACACACACACACACACACACACACACACACACAATTTGTCATTCTGCCTTGAAAAGGGGATACTGTTTCTTATTATCTTTTATTGTTCTCCTTAAATGACTTGCATTTTGCTTTTCCCACATAAGGGAAACCGTATGATATTTAAACTCACAAGTTTGATTTATCTCACTTAACATCACAATCTCAGGTGCAGCTGTTTTCCTAAAAATGATTAAATTAATCCTTCTTTAAGCAAAGTAGACAGTGAGATAGGTCTTTTGCAAAGGAGAAGAGGACAAAAGGATGGAGAGAGGAAAGTGGAAGGGAATAAAAAAGAATTATGTTATGTCCAGGAGTCAACTCTCTACAATGAATGTAATCATTATGTACTGCAAATATGGACTAGTAAAAATAAAATAGAAATAGAAATAGAAATCCTGAATTTTTGACCTCAAAGAACCTAGAGCACACCATGTTAAGTGAAATAGACCAGGTAAGGAAAGAAACATGGCATGATTTCAGTTATGTATGGAATATGAAAAGAGGTCAAATTCATAGAAACAGAGCAGAACCTTGGTTACTGGGGATCAGGAGAAGACAGGAATGGAGTGACATGGTTAAAGGGTGGTGACTATGTTAGATAGATACATTTAGGAATCTAATGCCCACCCTCAGAGCTGTAGTTAGTATGATTCAGTTATATACTAGAAATTTGCCAAGAAAGTAGGTTTCAGGTACATTTATCATAAAAAGAAAGATAAATATATGATATGATAGAGATACCAATTTTCTTGACTAACGATTACTTTATGATGTATATATATGTCAAAAAATTGTATTTTTATCCCTTAAATATATGCAATAAAAACATGAAATAACATACCCAATACTGCTAAGGATAAAATAAAGGGGAAAATTAATTATAGTATTTCTGTATTTTTCTCCTAAAAAAGGATTCTTGTGATTATTTTTAAAATACAAATTATTATCATACTTAATAACTATTATGCAATAGTAATGGTGTATATTCCACAAATAGTGCATTATGATATTTATTTTTGAGCTTAATTGATTTAAATCAGCCTGTGTATACACATTTAAAGGCATTGTGACTAATTACTAAAAAGTTGATATATTAATTATCCAACTGTACTGTTATTCAACTATATTGGTATTGAGCAGTCCACAGTCCATTTAACTTTTTCTCTTTCTTTCTTTCTTTCTTTCTTTCTTTCTTTCTTTCTTTCTTTCTTTCTTTCTTTCTCTCTCTCTCTCTCTCTCTCTCTCTCTCTCTCTCTCTCTTTCTTTTTTAGATGTATTTGGTTGTTGCAGGGTCTCACTACACAGCTTGGACTTGAGGTATTGTCCTGCTTTCAGTCTCCCCAGTTCTGGGATTACAGGAATGTGCCACAATGCCTGGACTCTGTGGCCGGTTTAGTGTACCCTGGGGCAGGGCTGGTGTGGTGTGTGGTGGAAGGATTCAACCATGGTTCCTGAGCTTGCCTAAGTTTACCTAAGCAGGTGCTTTGGTCCACTGAGGTATCACACCAGCCCCTTGACTATATTCCTTACTCTCAAATACAAGAGCCACTCTAAGTATGTACTACCAGTAGTAATTAGCAGAAAATAGAGAATTAGCTGCTAAGGACAGCAGCTATAGCTCTAAGAAGATGCAAGAAATCACAGCCAGAACCTCAGCTGCCCACACCATCAGTGAGTGGTTTGAAGGACATTGCCCACAACAACACAGAGCCCCCATTTGCCACCTGCTGAAGCTGTTTGTCAAAGAAGTAATTATGGCTCTTTTAGGTATTATGTGTGTGCTGCTTGTTGGCAGAATGTGAACTGGAATCTTACTGGCAAACAATTCTGGAACATTATATACTAGAAACTTGCCAAGTTGTTGTGCCAGCTGCTGCTGCTGCTGTTGTTCCAGCTCCAGTATGTTGCACAATAGAATGAAGATGTGCTTGTTGTATCTATCAAAAACATATCCAGCCCAGCTGATGGCATGGGGTAGGCTGAGGGGGTTCAGGGACCACTAGAGTTAACATATAATGTTCTCAGGATCTCACAGTCTAAAGGAAACACCAGCATGAGATAAG
>NW_004524600.1:7371499-7372648 GCF_000260255.1 Octodon degus | reverse complement strand
AAAAAAAAAAAAAAAAAAAAAAAAAAGTTTTCATCCACAAGCGTTCCTCATTTTCATATGATTATCTTGTTATTAGAATAATAAAGAAAATCAATACCTTTTATAACTTCTTCCCAAAATTTTCACAGATTACCATGGAATTCTTATCTTTCTTTTGTAATACAAGAGCATAGACAGAAACATAATGTTAAATTATTTTTATGCAACTTAATATTATCATTAGTTTGATGGTAAACATTGCCAAGCTGTTAATATTGGTCAATATTATACTCTTATTTTACCTCAAAGGAAAAGCACTTAACAAATACTTGACATGTTCCATGTGCCCAAAATTATATAATCAAGCCTGGAAATACTTCAATTCTATCTTCCTGTAAACATTCATTATACTTTTTGTCTTTGTGCTTATAAAAAGGTAAATCAAATAATCATTATAACAATGTAAAAATGTGTCCTCTAAAGTAATATATAAAAGAGAATGCCATGTTTCAACTATTTGTTGTAAGAAAGAGACACTTAAATTTGAAATTTTTATGTATTACTAAATAACTTTATAACAGATGTCTTTTAATCACAATGTAGACCTATAATTACCAACATTAAATATACCAATATCAAATATTATATATTAATGTATATATATGTATGAACATATGTAAATGGCTCCAGAGATTCCATCTCAAAAAATAGTAAATTAAATAACAGATTTTACAATGTATAGCTCTGCAGATTTACTTTTGCATAAAATCAGAATTTTTTTATAGTTTCAAATTGAAGTGCTTTATAGATATTATCCCTTTCTTTTTCTCTGTTAATGCTTATATTTCTTTTCTTTTCTTTTCTTTCTTTCTTTCTTTCTTTCTTTCTTTCTTTCTTTCTTTCCTTCTTTCTTTCTTTTTTGTATTTTCAGTACAGAGTCTACAGAGTCTCACCACAAAGATCAGACTCATAGTAATCCGCCTGTATTCAGCCTCCCAAGTGCTGGGCTTACAGGCATGCATCACCATGCCCAGTCTCAGGATGCTCCAGGAGTGGGACCAGCACAGGAGGCCATGGATTGAACCCTGGCCACTGCGCTCTGCCTAAGCAGGTCTTTTTGCTTGTATTTAAATATATACCCAAACATCATATGGCTTCTTTTATGTGAGA
>NW_004524600.1:7370666-7371399 GCF_000260255.1 Octodon degus | reverse complement strand
CATGGGGTAGGCTGAGGGGGTTCAGGGACCACTAGAGTTAACATATAATGTTCTCAGGATCTCACAGTCTAAAGGAAACACCAGCATGAGATAAGCTGATGCTATAATTGTACACTTTTTTTTTTTTTTTTTTTTTTTTTTTGGCGGAACTGGAGATGGAACTCAGACCCTTGCGCTTGCCAGGCAAGTGCTTATTCTACTGAGCCATTTCCTCGGCTCTATAATTACACACTTTTAATAGTCATAAAATTTATCTTACACAATATAACTACCTCATGACAAGATTCATTCTAACGCACTTAACAGGAAATCTATTCCAATAAACTTTGCAAACTGTACATAAGATAGATACACAATGCTCTTAAGATACCTACCCTTCTGAACATCATAGCTTAGCCTAGCCTAACTTAAACATGTTCAGAACTCAGATTAGCTCACAGATAGGAAAAATAGCCCGTATCTACTAAAAAAATACTAGCAGTACAATGCACTGAAGAATATTGATTATTTATTTTCTCCCATTATCATGTAGCTGGCAGGAAACTGTCCCTGGTTCTCACTGCCCATCATTTTGAAAAAAATCTCACAGTGTGTATTCTAAGACTGACAAGAAGACAAAAATTTAGTCTCTAGGTAAAATTTTAGCTGAACTTACACAGATTTTGCATCCTAACAAAATTGAAATTCATAAGAAAAACCATGGCAAGTCAGAGATTGCATTCTAATCTTTTTC
>NW_004524600.1:7350000-7361001 GCF_000260255.1 Octodon degus | reverse complement strand
GGATTGAACCCTGGCCACTGCGCTCTGCCTAAGCAGGTCTTTTTGCTTGTATTTAAATATATACCCAAACATCATATGGCTTCTTTTATGTGAGAAATTCAAATTCTAAATAATTTAAAACATAGTGACAATAACCAGAGAATTAGAGTTTGTAGAAATGGGACCAGGATCTAAGGATAGCTTTTTTTTTTTTTTGGATAGCTTCTTAATAGTTGGAGGACAAGAGAGGCAGAGGAGACAAGTGCAGGTAGAAAAGATCAAGATGAGATATGTATATGTACCAGTTTTCTATGATTGATGTATTTTTATGTATCACAAACATATACTAACAAAAAAGAATAACCAAAAGGACAGCAGGATTCCTGTGGTGTAAATTATATATATATACTATTTTGAATATACTCCTAGGAAAATTATCAAATTTACTATGCCTATATGTTTAGCTTTCAATTGCCATTAAAATAACAATGAGTCTGTAATAACAGCAGTAAAAGATATGCAAAATTTCCTGAGCATACTCCATATTTTTAGTATGGTATTCAGCAACTTGTGTTCTTTATTTCAAGTCTCACCACCATCCTGTAAAGAGGTACTGCAAACTCCACTTTGTAGATGTGGAAGACGAAGTCAAAAAATGCTAACTACTTTAAGATCACACTTAATCAAGCCTAAATCTTTTATCTTCAGAGGCCACATGTTTTACTTACTTCATATATGAAATAACATTTTGTCAGCAAAAGTAAATACATTACTCACATTGTTATCAGTATAGCAGCAGTCCAATTTCCAATTTGTTCCCATGGTAGAAAATCAGAATGAAGTATTCAGGTTTTTTTGTTTTGTTTTGTTTTTAGTATTTTAAGTTGACACTTGCAACAGTGGTACTGGAAAATGAGAGAAGACCCATAATATCAATTGCAAAATGAATGCTTGTTAAAATTCTATTTTCCAGAAAAACAAAAATCATTAAAAGACAGTCTTTGTTTTCTTCCTGTGCTTTGTTTCAGGCAAAGAGAAATACACAGAACACAATCACCTGCTGAGGCTGATATTCCTTCTCTTTGAGGCTACTTCTGCCATTCTGCTTTTCCACTTTTCTTCTTTTTCTAAGTATGTTTGTTTGCAGAAAATTAAGGTGATCATGCATACTGTCTGTGACAGTTGTTGCTCCTCTGTCACTACAACCTTCTTGAATGTACACTTACTTCTATTGCATTCTTGGGCCAAATTTCATCAACAACTTTCTGTTCATTTTGAGGAAATTCCAACAGGTGCATTGAACTTTGATATTTTACAGATTATGAAATAGATTTAGGATAGACCTAGAAAAATTAATACTGTTATTGCCCAGTTAAGTGACAAAAGAGCTTAACTTGGGATCTTTAGTGAAATCAGTTTCTAGACACATGAAAAATAAGATACTTTCTTTACAAATAATTCACCACCAACACCCCATATCTAATTAGCCACTCAGTTAGTGATATACTCTGTAGAGTAGATATAATTTCAGAAATACTTTAAAGATAATTCTAGTAACTTGAATTGGACAAACCTATTCCCTAAAGGCTTCAGTGAATACATCAATGTCCCTTCATGGTATACAAAAACCAATACAACAGATGATCTTGGATAATGCCCCCCAATCCTATTTCATATCCATCTATCAATGAATCCTATGGATTTTACCTCTAAAACATTAACCAAGTTTATGTAGCTTCTCCTTCAGCCATAGTTCAAAGCTACCATTTCTCATCTGGACTACTACCAGGGTCTTCTCAAAGTTTTATCTGTATTTACTCAAAGCACTATAGACCAAAAACTGATCTTTACAAAGTGAAGATATAGCCACAAACCTCTTGTCACCTTTTGCATGACTGGTTTCTCAGAATACTAAAATACTTACACTCAACAGGATCAGAAATTGTCCTTTATAGAATATCTTTAGAAATTCATATGGAAATAGTTTAATTCTAACACATTGCAAATATGTTTTCCAAATCAAACCACAAAGATATTCTTATATATACAGTCTCTTTTTCAAAATGACTCTGACACTCATCCCATCAAGAAGTAGAGTATAGGTTTATTCTCCTTGAATCCAACTGGGCTTTTGACTACAGAGTAAGTGATGCTGTGTGACTCTGAAGGTTAGGTTATAAAAGATGACATGACACCTACTAAAGTTTATTGGAATGCTCTTTGGACACTCATGTCGTGAAGACTATGAGCCCACCACTATCACAGCCCGACAATGAGTTCTGGCCAGCAATTTGAGCTGAACTTTCACCACACAGCTGAAATCAACCATTAAGTATGTGTGTATCAGACTACAGACACCAAATCACTGTTAGATCATTTAGATCTTTCTGAATCCCCAGACAATGTGAAGATGAGATCAGGTATCACTGCCTTACCTTTTCTGAATTCTTATACATAATTTGGGAGCATAAAGTGGTTGCTAGTGTATGCTACCAAGATTGAAGTTTTTATCCTGCAATAGTAAGTAGGAGTCAGTGTGAATATTTGTCTGTAAAATTCAACATAATTTGTCCTAAGTTACTTTGCTTTTATATTTTCATATTATAGTAAGGGCATTATGCTGATTTCGTTTGCTTGTTTGTTTGTCTGTGTTTTGGTTCTTAAATTTTATATTAACAATTCTGACATAGGATTATTAGATGACTGAATGTAAATTTCAAACAGCTTTACTGAAGAATAAATGATATCCGAGAGTTTTTATGAGTTTGTATGTATGTATACATCCATGAAATTATCACACATCAAGGCAGTAAGTTTCCTCATAACTTCCAAAAGTTTCCTTATGCTGTTTGTTTTATTTTTTATAGTATGAACATTTAACATAAATTCTACCTCTTAACAAAACTTTTAAGTGTATAGCACTGTCCTGTTAGTGATAGGCACAGTGTAGTAAGTAAACCCCTAGAATGTATTCATCTTTTCTAATTGAAACTTGTAGCCATTGAATACCAGCTTTCCATTTCCCCTTCCTCTCAGCTCCTGGAAACCACAGTTCTATTTTTTGTTTCTGTGCATTTGGCTAGTTGACATAGTATCTAAAATAATTCAAGATTTCTAAAACACTTAAGTAGAGAGGCAGAGAAAAGATTACCACTGAAGTCAAAAGCTATGTGTGTAGGTCATTGCATTAGTGAGAATTCTACTAAAGCAGAACCAATAGAATGTACCTATATACATATATCTATATTGATGCTTATCTTTCTGCCTACCTATAAAAATAGATTTTATCACATCTAAGTCAAGAATAAATTTTAAAACTCCAAAGTTACAGAAATGATTAAATACCTGTAATTTTATACAGTGAAACCCAACATGCTGACTTGTTGATTTAGTCAAATATTGTGATACATCTATACTAGAGGACTGTGAGGGGAAACACATACGTCGTTGTTGGTGGGCTGAGTGCTAAATCCCGATCCTTTGTGTGGAGTCAGTAGATAATTAAGTTCACATTAAAGCATAAAGAATCATCATCTGAAAGGATGCTATTTGAAAATATAAAAATATACAAGGAAAGTAATAATTGCTTCTGTGTAGTAGGATTTCAGCATAAACAGTCAGGGAAGGACTTTTTAAAAATATATTTAGTACAGGGTGTACAAGGTATTCAGGGTCTCACTACTAAGTCAGACTCATAGTGATCCGCTTGCTACAGCCTCTCAAGAACTGAGTTTACAGGCATGTGCCACCACACCCAGTCTCTATCTCTGCCTCGGTGTGCCCCTGGGAGGTGTCAGCGTGGCAGGCCCAGGGATTGAACTCCCGGCCCCTGTGCTTGCCTGAGCAGGCACTTTAATCTGCTGCCCTATTTGGCCAGCCTAAGGGCTGTTTTTTGACAATTCTTTATTTGTATTTCTTGGGGGCATAGTGGCTGTTAGCTATTCCTTAATAAATAGTATAATATTCAAAGGGATTCAAGGTATAAGAACCATCGTAGGAAAGCTAAAGAGCAAGGGCAAAAGTTGGCTCTTTCTAAACCAGAATTCTTAGTCTGAGCTCCTCTGTGTCTGATGAGCTACAAAGACAGTGCAGAAAATGAGCGACCAGGGCTGCAGCTCAGGACCAGCAGCAGAGTGAGTGCTGTGCTTGGGGATCATGGAGTTTAGCTCATAGGGAGGGAAACTTCCGGAGAATCTGACTCCAGATGAGGAGTTACCAACTGTGTATTAAACCAGGACAAATATCATTTATCCTCCTGCAATGAGATAAAATAATAAGTTATCTGTAAGGATTACTTTCAAATCTAGGATAAAATGAAAACCTCAAGGTAATTAACCTGCAACAACAAGAAAGAGAAAGACACTAACAGGTGGTTCATTTTGGAGGTATTATTATTGCTGCAGGAGTCTAAGAGAAAATATCAGGTGCTTATTTTGTGGATGAAATGAAATACAGCAATAGTATGTAAAACAATACTTCTCAACCACTTTGATCCCACAATATTTTTTCAAAAGCATTTTAAAACTTACTGAGGATCCAAAGAACTTTTATCTGGGGGGCATATTAATCAATATTTGCTGCATCAAAAGAGAGCACTCTCACACAACATTCTGTTGCATTTCAAAGGGTCCATGTGCTCCCCTTGTGGCTCAGCCACGGACTACCGCTGGAAAAACTAATATATTAGAGTTGGAGGTTAGAATAAACTTTCAAGGCAAATTTAATTTTGCTAGAATAATTTGGTTTGAGTCTAGGAAACAAACTGCACAATTTGTCTTTTATGCTGCTGATCCCAAAAAACTCTTTGGTGTAAATCATGCTATTGGGCTAGGTGACCTTTAAAATTCTTCCAAATCTAAGATTATCTTCTGCCGTGATTCATCCTTGCTGGCCAGTGAGAGTGCTCTGATTTCACTGTTCTGTTGCACCACTTCCCCTTCATTCCAGTTTGGTTCAACTGGCCTCAGGTCTATTCCCCAAGAACTGTAGTCATAAATTTATCTGCTCATATCTTTTGCTTAATTTGGAAAGCATCTAGAGAATTAAAAATTCTATTCCAGGGAATAAAAAGCTATGAAAAATTGTTTTAATTATTATACATGTACATACTTGTAATGACAAGGAAAAGGAGATGGAAATGTCTTTTGGCTAAAGAATTTCGGTTTTGCAATTCAGAAACTTTCTTAGCTAGTAAATTCCATTGCTCACTTTTTCTCCATTGCTTTTCTAACAAAAATAATATTTCCATTTAAAGATATAAGATGTCTTTATTCAGTTGTACATACCAAATGAACAAGATCTTCTCTGTTTGGGAAGGACTTCCTATTGTGCTATAAATTAGCATGTGCAGATAATTTTAGAAATGCTGAGGACAAATTGTGACCTTGAACATATCATGTATTTTCCAAAACTTTGGAGCCAGATTACTCACTATATTTTAAATTTGTGTTTATGTAAGAGTAGCCAATTAACCACAAGGAATTGTGCTCCTAAATGTAGATTTTCCAAATATAGACATGTTTGATATTGGAAAAGAAAATGTTCAGATTTTATTTTAACATATCAAAGTTTATTACAAAAACAGAATCCAAATCTCTGAAGAAAGCATGAAACTGAACGTGCAGCTTTGCTTGGAAGAAAATTAGATTCAGTTAAATGAGTCAGGAAACCCAACTATAGATCTACATTTTCTTAAAACTAGATTTGTTTTAGTATCAAAGTTAAGCCAACTAACTGCCACCACCTGATTTTATTAACTTTTCCATTTTCTTTCTGTTTTGTCCGCTTTCCAACCCAACCTGAAATTCTCACCGTGTTTAATTCCCACATACAACCTAGACAGGGATGGCACTCTTTCCCTCTAATTTAGAGCAGATCAAGTATCAAGGAGTTGATGCTTTGTTTCTAAGGGTAATACACATGTTCTAATGTCACTGAAAAAAAGAAAGTTCAAGATGAGATCCTGGACTCTCCCTTTAAACACCCTCCCCATCATTTTATCAAGAGAAAAATACAAGTGTGAGGGTTCTGCATGGCAGAAACAGACTTTGGAGTATTCAGCTCAAGACACCATCAGCGCCAGTGCAGTGCTGATGCCAGGGAAGATCATGACCTGCTTTGTATCTTCTCAGTCATCAGTGCAAAAGCCAGAGAGCTTTCCTGTTGTCTTTTTTCCTCATGATGGAGAGCCCTTGGATGGTACAGGAGAGGTGCAGATCTGTGTTTTCTCTCTAACTGAATCATTCATGCTTTCTTCCTGACAGTTATGGTAGGTCTTACAGCAAGACTGAAAAGTATAAACAAAGTGTGGGAAGGGAAAAGGGAGGGATATATTCAAACATGCAAGCCCAGTAGCTAGAAGCATCTTTCTCAACCCAAGTGGCATTAGTTAGCTCAAATGCCCAAAGTAGGGCCTCATAAAATAAATCTGAGTAATTAAACAAACAGAGTTAAAAGAACAGGGATCAACAGGACCTCATACATTGTTGGTAGAGTACAACACTTGCTTTGAAAGCAATTTGGCACTATCTTGTAAAAGGAAACATGCAAGGAACTAGCATTCTCATTCTGAACTGTTTGTATTGGTAGACAAAGCATAGAAGACATAACAAAACCCATGAGCAAGAATGCTCAGAGAAACTCCATTCAGATTTTTACTAAGCAAGTTCTGTCAACAGGAGTATAAATGAAAAACTCTAGTCTGATGGTTAAAAGGTCTAGAATACAATAGTAAAAGTGAAGGAGGATCCTTACTGCATAGAATAGCATGAATGAATATAAGAGGCATAATTTAAGTGAAAAAATCCTAAGTCTCAAAAAACTATAGGTGATGTGTTGTCATTTTTATAAAACTCATAAAGTTGTTCAAACATATAGATATATGTGACAGAATCATTTGAAGATGTAAAGGAATGATAAACATACAATGTTGGATGCTGGTGAACTTGAAATGGGATAGCAGAGATGGAAGGGAAAGACTGAGTAACATTGATGGTGTTATCATTCTTGCATTGTGGGTGCTTCCCAAATCAGAAAGAGGTCATATATATTCTTTAATATAGAGCAAATATAATATTAAAAAGTAAAATTTCTCAAACTACCCAACACATACAATGTGGAGGCGAGGTTTATTTTTGTGCATGAATTCAGTCCATGAAACTAGCCCATTTCCAAGCCAAAAAAAAAAAAAAAAAAAAAAAAAAGGATGCGAGAGGCCAAAGGTGGAGAAAAAGGTGCGCAACCCATGGCATAAGTAGCAGAGAGAGAAAGGAGATGGGGACAAGAACACACCTTTCCGGTCACACCTCTTATGATTCACCTCCAACTAGGCCCATCTCCTAACAGCAAGTCAGCTATAGCTTCCTAAGAACCACTCACCTTCCAAACAGAAGAGAATTTCAGGGAAGGTTTTAGATCAAAGGTGTGATAAAAGAGAAAAGAACAACTGAAGGATTTCTTTCATCTCTTTAGATTTCTAACTAAGGAGAAAAAAAATAACCGAGAAGCCAGTAGATAATCGGAGTGTCAGTAGAGAAATTGAGGTCATGTAACTCTTAAACCTTTTGCTGTGTTCAGATCAGTGCTTTCTTCTAAGGAAATGTCTATGGGAAACCTCAAAGTCAATACCAAACATAAAGCCACATTCAACAGGACATGGGAGGCTTTCAGTTATCATAAGCTGCCCCCAGAGGATTCACTCATTCCTTGTGTTTGTCGGCTGTGTCGTAGCTCAGTTTGAGTCTCAACATGATAAGCTCTTCAGGGCAGAACATTCCCAGCTGTTGTGGTCAGACAGCAGCAGGTTTTTATCTGAGGACAGCAGGGCCATGTGGCACACTGCAGCCGGGATAGTGTCAGGAAGCATGTGGTATCTGTCCACAGTAGCAGGGTCCAATAGACAGCAATTAGCACCAGGAGAATGAAGATGAACGGGACATATACATAACCTTCATAAAAATGTCAGAGGGAACAAGACTCACAAACCATATGGATCTGTGCTAGGGCTCTCCCAGGCATGGCCTTTTATAGCCCGCTAGTCCAAGTGATGGCTTTTTAAATGTGATGTCTTTTCACAGCTGTGTCTCTCTGGCCAGGTCCATCAAGAGAAGTAAAGAAATAGGCTGCCTATCTGATGTCAGATGAACTGAAGGAGCTCTTCACTCGACATTTTGTGGTTTTCTTGTCTTGAGATTCTGAACCAGTTACTACATATGTATACGATACCGATAGTGGTTTAGGCAGTCTACCTGTTCTTCGATTTTCTTTTTGACTTTTAGTGAGATTGTTCAAACCCTGCAGGTATTTCAGAAGACAGATGCAACATACTCTTAGTTCATAGCAAAGGAACAGAAACTCTCACTGGCTGATTTAAGGAGAAAATAATGATTTGAAATGCTTTGTATCTTGA
Source organism: Octodon degus (assembly GCF_000260255.1). NCBI lineage: Eukaryota > Metazoa > Chordata > Mammalia > Rodentia > Octodontidae > Octodon > Octodon degus. The sequence continues at coordinate 7,352,615 of NW_004524600.1, read as the reverse complement.
GATCACTGCAATGCAGCAGAATCAGACTCAGGTAGCAGGCCTTGTCAGATGCAACAGGTATATTTCTTGTTATATAGGTCTTGCTTTATCTTGGTCTTAACCATTCAGCAGAAAAGTATAAAAATGAGGCATTAAAAAGCAAAGCCATATTAATATGCTGAGCTGTAAAAGGCTCAAGTCAATAACTTCTGACAGTTGCCAGGTCTGCTGATAACTCACAATTATTATGGACTATTGGACAGTATTGGGATATTTTGCTGAATTCAAGTACTACAATATTTGAATTGCTGTCCAATATGAAAAGGTCCTTTAAAAACTTCTCCAAATATAGCTTCTCTAACAGCAATGGAACACCCATCTCTGACAAAACAAAAAAGAATATAAATAAAGGATCATTTTGTGGCGAAAAAAGTATATATGTATATACAAAATAGGATAGATATACATCTACTTTCTCTTAGTTCAATGAGAAGAAAGATTTGTACTAATATTGTTTAGATAAGAGTTCATGTCTGCATCTTGTGCTGTGATTAACTACTACTAAGACAACAATATGCAATGTATTAGTTATTGTAACTGTTGTACTAACTTGTTTGGAAACTGTCTCATTGCTATTTTGTTCTATTAAAATTAATTTTAAAAAACCAAAAAGCAAAATCCACAGGACTTCACTTAATTAAAACATTCTTTGCAGGTAAAATGCTCTTGATTCCCTTCTGAGTTCTTGAGATATATCAACAAAGAAACACAAATGCCTCCACCCTGTTTAGAACTTACATTCTAGCCTGTATGGGAAGAGTGGAACAGTGGGAAATAGATCCATGAACAATAATTTTAGCTTTACTACAAAAAGTAAATTATGTAAAATCATTAAATGATTGGTGCTTTTAGAAAAAAGAAGAACAAAGGGACTGGGTTGTCAAGACTGTCTGGAAAAACAACTGAGTTGACCTAGAACATTATCCATCTCAAGGGATACTGGAAGAGGACTTCAGGTGATAATTTCTAAGTGGAATGGTCAAGGAGGAGTCATAAATAGGATATCACTTGAACAAAGATTTTCAGAAGCATACAAATGGAATATCCTGTTGTGGCCATTGTGGGAAATAAAATCTGCAACCAGAGCCAGGAATTTCAGAGGGCAGTGGGAAGGTTTCACTGGATTGAGAATGCTGGAGAGGAAGACAGGGTGAGGGTGTTCTGGACTTCAAGGGGAAAGAAAGGTAGAAATCTCAGTGGAAGCCAGGGCTTATTTGTTGACTGAGATAAACATTCATAAAAGGTTAACCAAAAGTACTCATGAAAAAATTCAAGGGAGAGAATGAGCAATAGAAATGAGAGAATTTGAGTAGTTGAGTCTTAGTCTCATGTTTCAGGTACTGGAAAATAGTGGTAGGCTTGGAAAGAGAAGTACTTACAGTTATGGCATACCATTTGGAGAAGTATGCTTAATACCCTGCCTGGTATATACTAATAAAGTTGAGATCTGGAGAAGCTGATTATTCCTAACAGTTGATGATTGGGTGAAATGTCTAAGTAATGAGGTGGAGTCTTCTGATTGACCTCACAGAAGTTGCAAGTTGCCTCCTCCTACTTGCAAAGGCCTGTGGTAAGTAGAATATGTGATCCATGTGGTGGGAAGTTCACAAATACTGTGTAGCTTTGGAGATGTTGGACCATCAAAAAAGAAAGATGCTCAGTGCTGTAGTGAGGATTTACAAGGGAAAAGATTTAATACATGACATATCATTTATAGTATTATTTTATAATATTCACCCAAAGAGTCAAATACAGAACAGTGCCAGAAATATGTCCAAATACTAGAGAGTCAAGGAATCCAGATGAGGGCCTGGATCCCATGATAATGTCCTGCATGAGTTCAACTAAAGAACTAGAGCCCATGGCAACATCCTCCATGAGGCCAGCTAGAGGCCTAGAGCCCATGACAATGTCTCAGGCAAGTATATATCATGGATCTGCATTGGGAAGACCCAAAGGTCAGTGGTGGAAGCTAGAAAGTCTGTGTCAGCAGGGTGAAGGATCTGTGCTAGCAGCCTGAGGGATCTGCACTGGAACCAGGAAGTGATGCTTAAAGTAAGACTACAGCTTCCCCAAAGAGAGTGGGCAGCCATCCCTAATGACAAAGAGGACCTAAACTTCTCCAGTGATAAGAACCGAGTTCATATCAGGACAGCCAGAGCGACAAGCTTTTCCAGGGGTATTAACAGCACACCATCATCTCCACAAATTCTGTTTTTTATGCTATTTGCCATCTTTTCTCTCAGGTGGGACTTCTACATCCAGCACCATTTATACATTTCAGATGGATATTATAAGTTGACTATTAACTAATCAATCATATTCAGTATATGTTTAGTCTATTATTTTAAAAACTTAATGAATTTTTTTGTGTCCTCCAGTATACATACTGCACTTTCATAACTGTACTTCTTTTTGGATATATTTTTGTTGAATAGCCTGGGCCACTTATGTATTTATCATTCAGATATAGTTAACTGCATACTCAGTGCTGGCTAATGTGTTCCTCTGTCCTTGGGATTTTCTGTAGATTGGTGGCTGGATATATATATATATATATATATATATATATATAA
>NW_004524600.1:7346249-7348855 GCF_000260255.1 Octodon degus | reverse complement strand
TTTTTTTCCTCTGCATTTAGGACAGGATCTACAAGGGTGTTCAGGGTCTCACTATGTAGATCAGACTTGTAGTGATCCTCTTGTTTTCAGCCTCCCAAATGCCGGGATTACAGGTGCGCACCACCACACCCAGTCTCAATCATAGTCTCAGAGTGCCCCTGGGGCAGGGATCGAACCACGGCCATTGTGCTCTGTCTAAGCAGGTGCTTTAGTCTCTGAGCTATCAGGCTTACCCTTCTGCATTTTTATAAAATGATTAAAAAATAGTATTTCAAACTGTATAGTCACCAGAAGTTTACACTTCCCTTGGCATCTACAGCACCTTCAGCTTTTTGTGCCTGCTCTGTTTTGGCATCTCCGTTTTCTGCAGGGTTATTCCCATCCTTGTTGGCACCAGCTTTTCCCTTTGGGTATCTTATCTCCCTTCCTTGCAGGGGCCTTTTAGGCTTGGACTCTGGCTTTGGAGGAGCTGGTGTAGCAGACAACCCTTCAGATCTTCGCTGTGGTTCATCCTTTACCTTTGCTTTATCACCATTAGCATCCCCTTCAGCCTTTCTCTTGATTATGGTGGTGACAGTGGCATTTCACAGGCACGAGACAGGAGACGCAGTGGTGCGCAGCTTTGGGCAGCCCAAGGGTCACCCTTGCTTCTTTTTCACACTGCTCTTGTTGCTTTTGAAAAGTTGCAAATGTTGCTTTTTCTCTAGGAAGCAAACGATGTATCGTTAGCTTTTTGGGTGTTTTTAGTGCTAAATGTCTTCATCAATTGACTCATTTTACTTGCAAAATGATAATTTATAAGTCTAACATTTAATTTGCTAGATTTTAACTAATTTTACTGTTAACTAAATTATTATTTTAGCCAGGTATGGTGGCATATACCTGTAATCCCAGCACTCAGGAAGCTAAGGTAGGAGAATAACTATGAGTTTGAAGCCAGCCTAAAGTACTTAGTGAGATCTTGCCTCAAAAAGCCAAATATGTATTATGTATGTATGTATGTATGTATGTATATATATATATATATATATATATATATATATGCACACAGACTGGATATACAAAAAAGTGAGCAGACAATGTAGTGTCTCCATAATCCCTTCTCCTTATATACCTATTTTTGAAATTATTATTATTTGAGGATGATACAATTGTTACAATTAATAAATTAATATGAATATATTATCATTAACCAAACTCCATATTATTCCTATTTCCTCAGTTTACACTAATGGCCTTTTTCTCTTCTAGGATCCCACCCAGGGCACCACTGTCTTAGTGACTTTAGATTGCCAAAACAAATATCATAGCCTGGGTGGCTTAAACAACGGACATTTATTTTGCATAGTTGTGGATGGTAGGAGGTGTCCAAGATTAATGTGCCGAGTGATTGGATTCCTGGCAAGGGCCCCTCTTCCTGGCTATTGTGAGGCTTTCTTCTCCCTGCACCCTCATATGTCTCCTCTAAGTTCATAACTCCTGTGCTATTAGACCCATCTTTTTGACCTCATTTAATCTGTACTGCTTACCAAGGTTCTGTATTCAAATACCAGTGCTTCAATCTATGAATCTGGGGCGGGGGGCACACTCAGTCCATGACCACCACTTTGTGTTTAGCTATCTTGCTTCCCAAGGCTACTCTTTGCAGTGATAATTCCTGTACTTTGATTGTTTGTGATGGATTTGGCTGAGGAGTACTGCTCAGGTATGTTTTGTAGAACATCTCTACATGGGGATTAATCTGATAGTTTTCTCATTATTAGACCACAGTTCTGCTTGAAGAATGCTTTCCCAAAATGTCAGTCCTCTAAGAGTCCAAGAAATGTCATTAATGTTCAGATATTTTTCTTGTTGTAAGCATAGGAATGATAATTTCAATGCCCCATATTTGCCAGGACTCAAATCATTATAAATAGGGACAAGTATTTTAGATGTATTTAGCAGGATTGATGATAGCAGGGAGAGGAAATAAACTCTTAACAATTTTAGAGGCTTGATGATGTTTGATAATAGTATGCTTCAACATCCTGTAAAAGATAAGGCACAATTTTCTGTTTTTAGTAGCCCCTTCCACAACAAAAAAATTTATGCTTTCTGTGCTTCTGAATTTTGAGTTAGTATATACTGCACTATTAGTTTTGGATGAAGCTCAAAGTAGAGCGTTGTGTGACAGATTGAGACTCAGCTAGCCTGGCACTTGGGCCACTTGTCTCAGCAGATCTATAAGTTGCAGAGGGGAGTTTGGTAAGGTATGAGCAGGCTCAAGCAGGAGGGTCACAGTTCAGACACCTAGCATGCAGGGCAGGGCTTGATTGTGATAGCAGAATGCTACTTGCTTAAAACCAGTTCTTGGTTTGTTCTTGACCCCTTATCAAGACTATACAGATGCCTGGGGAACTCCTGCAACTGTAACCCAGAAAAGACCTGGTTGATATCCCAGATGTGGCATAATCTTCTAAGATATCAAATGTTTGTCTGATGACAAACTGATTACATCAGATGCTGCAGGTGGCAGTGATGTAGCCTGGTCAGAATTTATAGCTAGCATAGATTAACACCTACCCATAGTGTCACAGACAGGACCACTATTTGGGGAATTACAAACA
>NW_004524600.1:7345040-7345946 GCF_000260255.1 Octodon degus | reverse complement strand
TCAAATCAGTAGGACACTTTCAATAACCAGCACACTGCATATATTCTTCTTAGTGGTTAATTGCTGTACAAGATGCGGACTCGACATCCTATTTACAAACACCATTAGAACAAATCATTCTATTCATTAACACAATGTAATTATATATCTATCCTAACCACCCTGAATACACAGATAGAAAATGGACATTCATCTGTATACCCTTTTTTTTTGTTAAATTCCGTTATTTTAATATTATAGGTGTGTAAACTCAGCAAAATATTCTAAAAGAGTCCAGTAGCTCATAATAGTATTGGGTCTTCCGCTTAACTGGCAAGGTCAGAAATTGTTGACCTGAGTCCCCTACAGCTCAACATAACCGCATGGCTTTATTCCTTATATTTTGTTTTTATACGTTCATTCTGGATATTTAAGTCCAAGGTAGAGCAGGACCTATGCAAAAAGAGTTGTAGCTTTTGGGTCTGATAAGGTCAGTGAAATCCCCTCAGGATTTATCCTGAGATCATGTACCTCAGATTGTGGATCCTTTGTCAGTGTCAGCCATGTGAATGAGTCATGGCCAATCCTTGGCCAATGTGCTCTCTGTGAAAGGTTGAGAGAATGTTTTCTCTCCATGTGACTCTCCCCAGGCACACTCTCCATCAACGATCACTTTCCCCTTTGGCCCCATAATCTCCTTGATCAGAAAATTAGGGACACTACCGAGTTACATGTCATTACAGTACAAGTTCTCATATGTCCTGAGTCTTAATTGACTTTGGAGGCTAGGGCCACAATGTTGGCTTTCCTTGCAGTCCTCCTTTTTCTCTAATTTTGGTCTGCAAACTTAGATTGTTGACCATCTAGAAGACAAGCTTCTTGTATTATTGAACAACTTAGGCTGTTAAGCTTAACCTCACTATCTGT
>NW_004524600.1:7319083-7336940 GCF_000260255.1 Octodon degus | reverse complement strand
GAGAGGAAGTTTTAGCTACTGATGAGGTTTTAGCAGGCTACATCAACTCAATGTATCTCCCAGAAATGCTAAAAAAGTGTTTTGTAAGTTCATGACATAAGAAACTATGTACAACCACACTAAACTCTGCTTACCTCATCCACATTATAAAATAGATCACTCTCTATCTGACAAGCATTCCATCAATAAATCAGTTTTAGAGTTTTAACATCACAACCTTAATCTCTTTTGTTGCTGGGATGGAAAGTGATAGCAATTCTTTTACAACTCACTCTGAACCAAGAATGGCCTCTTATAAAAGTCTTCAGTTTGTTTTTCCTGTGTAGAACAATATCCCTATAACCTGAAGAGAACCTATTGCTAAAAGGTGGAAACTGTCCTTTCGGATTTTAACTGTTCTAAGTTATAAAGTGATTCTGATCCAAATGCAAGAGAAAACTCTTTACCCTCCTTTTATTTCTGTCTCATTGAAAAAGAGGTCAGTCATTAATTTGGGACATCTTCAATTTTACATGATATAGAAGATGAGTGCTTAGCTATTATTAACTCCAAAGTTTATCTTGACTATTTCAGCATTTGACATAAGAAAGAAAGATGAATGTCTTAATAATTCTGCTTTAGCCTTCTAACTATTTTAAAACAAAGGCAGTGTATTGTTCAACTTAAATCAGTTTCAGAGAAAGATAATGTCTCAGACATTAAGCTGAAACATCTCAACTTTAGAATCTCTCTGTTTTGGACCGGACAAATAGCTCAGCGGATTAAAGTGCCTGCAGGAAGGCACAGGGGTCAGGGGTTCAATCCATGGGCCTGCCCTGATGGCTCCACCCCCGGGGCATGCTAAAATGAAGATTGAGCCTGGGCACGGTGGCACATGCCTGTAATCCCAGCTCTTGGGAGGCTGTAAATAGGTGGATCATTATGAGTCCAACCTAGTAGTGAGACTCTGAACACCCTATAGACCCTTCCCTAAAATACAGAAAAAAGAATCTCTCTGTATCATGCTTAGCCTAGGTATCAAGGCAAAATTATAAAAGAATCTCTTTGGCTCCCCTCCTTTCCTCTCCAAAGATGTGAAACAGAAGTTTAAGTAAAGCTTCTTCTTTATTAAACAAATTCAAGCCCAAGAATCTGCTTTATTCACAAGCTGAATAAAACCTCAATGTAATAAAGTTTGTTATTTCTTTTTATCACTCATGAAAATGTTAATGGTATTTTCTACCTAAAGATTGAAATGATACTCAAAAATGGTAAATTTCTGTGTAAAAATTTATAATTGTTTGTTTCTATTTTATCTACTATCCTTTTTTGTAGTTTTGTAGTTTTTTCACATTCTACAGGGATTTAAAGTTTAGCATATCAATGATTGATGGAAAATACCTGTTCCATGTTATGTCTAAGGCATTTGATTTTCAGAAGGATACTGATGGTAAGCTCAACAGCCTATGTTCTAGGGTAATCATATCATTAAGCTTCTCTTCTGGAGGTTTAACAACTTAAGTTTGCAGACCAATAAATTAGAGAAAAAGAAGGTCTACGAGGATAGCCAACATTGTGGCCCTAGTCCTTCAAGGTAATAAGGACTCAAGACATAGGAGAACCTGTACTGTAACATCCTGTAACTCAGTTGTGTCTCAGATTTTCTGATCAAGGAGATTATGTGGCCATATAGGAAAGTGATCAACAATGTAGAGTGTGCCTAAGGGGAGTCACATGGAGAGAAAACATTCTCTCAGGCTTTCACAGAGAGCAAATTGGTCAAACAATGGCCGTGACTCATCCACACGACTGACACTTACAAAAGATCTACAAACTGCTGTACAGGGTTTCAGGGTAAATCATGAGAGGATTTGATTGACCTCGTCAGATAAAAAAGTCACATTTTTTGTTATATAGGTCTTGCTTTATCTTGGTCTTAACCATTCAGCAGAAAGGTATAAACACGAGGTATAAAAAGTAAAGCCATATTAATACGCTGAACTGTAAAAGGCTCAAGTCAACAACTTCTGACATTGCCAGTCATGCAGATAACCCACTACTATTATAGACTACTGGACTATATTGGATTACTTTGCTGAGTCCATGCACCTACAATATATGAATGACAATGTAATCCCCATCTCTGACAAAAATAAACAAAAAAGAGGGGATATAAATGAAGTACCAATTTTTAGTGAAAAAAACATATATCTGCATATACAAAATAGCATAGATATGCAGCTTCTTTCTCTTAGTTCACTGAGAAGAAAATTTTGAACTAATAGAATTTAGACAAGATATCATATCTGCATCTTGGACTATGAATAACTACTACAAAGACAACGACATACAATGCATTAATTATTTTAACTATTCTACTAACCTGTTTTGAAACTGTCTCATTGCTACTTCTTTCTCAATAAAATTAGTATTTAAAAATAAATAATAGAAAGTAATTTATATTGCATCTATTTACAAATTTAATTCAGGATTGCATTTAAAAAGAAAATTTAGACTGTATTAATAAGTTTTAAAGCATACAAAAAAGAAGCCTGTATATGTCAAAATTAGTAACTTAAAGCTAAATATTTGCGAACATTTTGCTATAGTGGACATGTTTATGAGCATATTCTCATGCATGTTCTGTATACTTACTACATATATGTCATAAATAACACATACTATTTTAAACACCATGTAAGTGATATTGTTCTGTAGGTATTATTTCTGAAATTTATTTTATTAAAAAATGGCCATGTAACTTTGAGATTTTTCCCCTATTTAAATCTAAATTTAATGGCTGCAGAGTTTCCCTGGCATGAATAAATCATGACTTACTTATTTCCTACTGGTATGGGCTGCCTTGGCAGGCATGCTGCAGTGCAATTCCAGCAGTGCCTATTTATGCATGTGCACTGTGTATGTTGGGTTACTGAATATGTAGCTTCAGTTTTATGACATGTAGGGAGATGGTGGGTCATACAGGAGGCTCTGTCACTCATCATGTGCAATGTGACCTTCCCTGACTCCATTGCTTCATCTGTAAAATGATCACAGTAATAGTAACTGTCTGTGACAGGCTCATTGTACGCTAATATCACTTGCCTTTGTTTGTAGGAGGCTGTAGCTGCATGTGAGGCCACTTCAATAAAGGCTATGCTTCTTCATACAGTTCCAGATAATCATTGCTCTGTGGCTGCATGCTGGCTAATGGGCACAAGAGGAAGTGCTATTATCTCTGCATGTGCCTTTTCCTGCTTTCCCCCTTCTACTATCATGGAAAGAATGAGAGACAGACAAACCTCAGTCCCAGAGTTGAAATATTCATATTAAATTTTGTGGAGTTGCCCTACGAGCTCTTAACTACTTAACTCTGGTCTATCATAGGATGATAAATAAACTTCCTGGTTAGTTAACCACTGAGTTTTTCTCAGTTCTTTTATTACAGGAAGTCTAACTTGTATCTTAAACATCTACAACTCATAATATTGTTATTTTAAATGAAGTAAAACACTATATCCAAATTCTTAGCATGATGCTTAATAAGTATTAATTTTTATCATTATAGCAATTACTAACTTTTCTCTAAGGCATTTCACTACTTTGAAAATTCATCATGTATGTTAGATTTTTATTTTAATTAAAAATTTATAAATGGCAATTTTAAAGAGAAAGAAAATAATAGTGCACTGAGATGACAGTTGAGATTGGGCGTGGTGGTGCATGCCTGTAATCCCAGCGCTTTGGAGGCTGAAAATAGGAGGATCACTATGAGTCTGATCCTTGTAGTGAGACCCTGAACACCCTGTAGACTCTGTATCAAATACATTTAAAAAAAGAAAATAAAAATAACAACAAAATAGAGTTTTAAAACACACTAATAGCAGGCTGGCCAGAGAGCTCAGTGGATCAAAGCCCCTGCTTAGGTAGAGCACAGCCACCAGGCTTCAATCCCTGGCATACTGTGCAAGTTCCACCCCCGGGGCGCGCTGAGATGGTGATTGAGACTGGGTGTGGTGAAACGCGCCCATAATCCCAGCGCTTGGGAGGCTGAAAACAGGAGAATCACTGAGTCAGATCTGCATAGTAAGACCCTGTAGGTCCTGTACTAAATACAAAAATAAATATATAAAACAGGCTAATAGGACAGTAACAATAATTAACATGTTGCATATTGTTATCTTCACAGTATTCAGAACACAAGATATAGGCAAGAAATAATTATGATATAGAAACACTGATATTTCCAATAAGGAAATGTTGGTGAGCTGTACATAGAAATTTGACAGCTAACTAGAAAACTATTAAAGTAAAGGCAATGAATGCTCCGTTTCTTACAGGAGGATTTGTTTAAGTAAGCTATACATATGAAGTACGTACTCCGAAGATGTTATCATTAGTACCCTGGTCATTTTGTTCACAAAGGGGTTACCCAGAATTCTCAATGACAAATAAAAAGCTGGACTGCCTAATGAAAACAATACATTATGTACATTTTGTTTAACTATGAGGTAGAAAACAGAAGTATTTTCTTATCTGTAAGTTGTAGACATCAGCTCTCACTAATGTAAGAATAAGAGTAAAACTGCATTTTTGTATAAAATTCAAAAAAGTTTGAAATCACATTTCATTACCTGTTTTATATTTTGTCAATCTGATGGCTGTGAATATCTACTTAATCATTTGTTTTTTCTTACTAAATCTGTTAAAAATGAGAAAAATATTTAGAAAGTACACAAATCATAAATACTCAACTTAATGAGTATTTATAAAATGAGCACCTATGTCTGGATGGCACCCAGGAGACTGCAGCTCCCCATGGCTCCCCCTTCTTCTGAAGGCAACCTCATCCCAAATGTTAACAATGCAGACATCAGGGGCCAACTCGTGCCCCTCAGATGCATATGTTGATGTCCTAAGACCTAGTACCACAGAACATGATGGCATTTGGAGAGTCTTCAAGAGACTCTAGTTAAAATTAAGTCCTTAAGGTGAGCCCTAATCTAATGTGACTAGTGTCTTGTAAGGAGAGAAAATTAGGACACCATTGTACAGAAATAGAAGATGGTGTAGGGACAAAGAGAAGGCGCTTATCTATAAGCAGGTTAGAGAGACATTGGAAGAATCTAACTCTATGACTATGTTGATCTTGGATAGTAACAAAGTAGATATCTGTGTTTTAATTTACTTCTATGGTACTTTATTGTGACAGTTTAGTTAACTAATACAGCAGATTAATTTCACCAGAATCTGGTGTTAGATCAGCATCCAATTCAGAAATTTTGGGTTAGACCTCTTCACGCAATCTTTTTTTTTAGTTGAATTTTATTAGATCACTGGGGTAGTTTTCAATTATCATTACCCAGTAGCATTTCATGCTGTGAATATTGACTATTTATCTACTTACTGTTGAAAAGCATTTGAGTCACTGAGTTTGTAGCTCTCAAACATAACTTTGCTATAAAGATTTTTATGCATTGTTTGGTCAAAATATGACTTTGTTTCTCTAACTTAATGGAGGAAAAGCATCATGGTATGGATTGGCTGTATCATAGTATACATTCGAGTATTGCAGATTCTGCTAAAATATTTTTCAAACTATTAATCTACAGCCCAAACAATAGTATATTCCAGTTCCTCTGTATTTTTTTGTTTAGTACTAAATATTTTCTGTATTTTTAATTTTGGTCATTCTGATATAGAGCCTCACTGAGATTTTAATTTGCACCACCTTCATTAGTGAGGCTGAACACTTGTTTGTGGACTGGTACAAGGCTAATTTTCATAATCTGGAGATAGTTAAAAAGAATAGTCCCTTTATGAAAATTTTTTTCAGTGCGCTACATCTTTTCTGTTCAAACTGATTCATCATGCTGTTGAAAATGTTCTTATCTTTATCAGTGTTCATAAAAGGTCTCAAAGTTAGTGATTTGTGAATTTTGTCTTAATATTTTGTCAATTATTGATATGTATTTTGAGATATTATAAATTGTTAGATATGCTTACTAGATTGTAACTTTTACCATTTTGAAATGTTTCACAGTGACTCTTTGTTAAAGCCTACCTTTTCCAATATTTGTATTACAGTATCAACTTTCTTTTGGCTACTAAGTGCGTATGTTTTTTCTTTTTAAAATTCACTTTCAACATTGTTATATACCTATACTTAGGATGAATATCTTTTATATCATAATGGCTAGCTTGACAAATAATCCAATTTGACAAATTGTCTTGTAATTACATATTGGTCTTTATATGTTTAATCATATACATCATACATTTGAACTCAGATCTAACATACCTTAGTTATATAATTTTTCTTTCTTAAATTTTTTTTCTTTTTTTGTGGTACTGGGATCAAACTCAGGACCTTGCACTTTCCAGGCAGGCACTTAAGCCACTGAGCTATCTCCCTGACCCATAAAAATGTCTCATTACTCCATATTTACCCTTCATTTTTCATTGTTTTATTTTATTATTAATAGCATTGTTATTGGTATGTTTGCAGCACATGGTATTCATACATTGCTTGTGTGGAGTTGGTACAGGCACATAACATATCATTATTCTTTTCTGCATTCTATTTTTATTATTTTTTTTCATATTTTTAGGGAAGGGTCTACAGGGTGTTTAGAGTCTCACTACTACATCAGACTCAGAGTGATCCACCTGTTTACAGCCTCCCAAGAGATGGAATTATAGGCGTGCACCACCATACCCAGTCTCCATTGCCCTTTCAGCATGCCCTGGGGGTGGGGATGGAGCTGGCATGGCAGGCCTGGGGATTGAACCCCCTCCTTGCATTCCATTTTTCTCCCCTCATTTCCCCTGCTTCTATCTCTTTGATCTTTATATAAGTGTGTTAGACACTTCATCATACCCCCTATATTTCTTATAATACATTCTATACTTTCCTCTTTTTCTTCACTCTGCTTCATTCAATCCAGTTTTACTAACCCATCATCTAGTTCACTGATTCTATTTTTAGTAGTGTCCAGTCTTCTGTTTAATTGACACAGTAAGTTCTTCATTTCATTGATTCTACTTCTTCAAACTAGAATTTTTATCAGTTTGCTTGATGAATTCTCATTCTCAGCTGAAATTCTCTTGTTATTTATTTTCTTTAGCATACTAACTATTATTATTTAAAAATTCTAATATTTGCATTTCCTTTGGATCTATCTTGATTATGCTAAACTTTTTTCTTTGTTTTTCATATTTTGAATTTGTTTCTGATATGACTGGTAGTTTTAACAGGGTTTAGACAATGTATCAGACAAGGTTCAGAGATATTTTGAGAAAGTTGATATGGGAATACAAATAGTCCTACGGAAGTCAGTCATGCTGCAGCAAGAATGGAAATGCTACGATTGTTATTTAATTTGCATGTCCATCTATTATACAGAGGTTGAGAATATTTTTAGGCATTTACTATATGCTAGTCGGTGAGAAACCTTAATTTTTATCCTTTTTTGTCATACACAAGTTATATTTTTTGTTATATAGGCCTTGCTTTATCTTGGTCTTAACAATCCAGTAGAAAAGTATGAACACAAAGTATAAAAACTAAAGCCATATTAATATGCTAAGCTGTAATAGGCTCAAGTCAACAACTTCTGACATTGCCAGTTCTGCGGATAACCCACTACTCTTATGGACTACTCTACTGTATTGGATTATTTTGCTGAATTCATGCACATACAATATCTGAATGGCAATGGAATATCCATCTGTGACAAAACTAAACAAAAAAGGGGGACATAAACAAAGGACCATTTTGTAGTGGAAAAACATATACATTTATATATATCTGTATATACAAAATAGTTAAGATAGAAATACAGCTACTTTCTCCCTAGTGCAATCAGAAGAAAGACTTGTACTAATAGTGTTTACACAAGATATCATGTCTGCATCTTGTACTACTAATAACTACTACGAAGACAACAATATGCAATGTATTAATTATTGTAACTGTCCTACTAGCCTGTTTTGAAACTGTCTCACTGCTATTTCTTTCTCAATAAAATTAATTAAGAAAAGGACAATCCACCCCCTAAAATACTAGCCCCCCAAAAACCCTAAATTTAAAATATTTAATAGATAGCTTTTAATAGATTTTTTAAAAGATTTTTATAGTTTTATAGATTTTAATAAATAAATTTCTTTTATAGTTCATGGATTTTGTATTTGGTTTCAAAAATTCTTCCACATCTTCTTAACACCTTTCTCCTAACACTTTTAAAGTTTTAATATTCATATTCTGATCTTTAATGTACCAGGATTTCTCCCCTGTGTTGTATAATGTAGGAGCAGCCAATTATTCAAACACCATGTATCAAAAGCTCAACAGTTTCCCAGCTATTTGGAAGTGACACTGCGGCGTTCTTTTAAAATTGTTTGTTATTTTAAAATTTATTAGTATCATTAATTTCCTTTTTGTTCATATAAACATCTTAAAGTCAATGATGATATTATGATGACATTGTATGTTCTCTTGAATATCTAAACTCATCAAGTTGCATAAAAATTAAGTATAAGAAAATACATGTTAATGTATATATTGGCTTGGAATGCTTTATGCCATGTATTTATAAAAGCATGCCACTTTCTAGTATCACAAAATTAATATTCACAATTTTCATTGTTTATAGCACAAATATTTTCAGCATATGAAGCAAAATTCTGACTTTCTGGCATCTGTCAAGTGAAGTGCTAGAAATATAATAATAATAATGATAATAGCAGCTACTATTTTTGATTATCGATATATACTTGTTAATTTTATAAGAATTTTATATGTAATTACTTTTCATAAGAAAATTTCAAGTAAGGCTTGCATTATATTTTTCATGTGAAAAACAGAGGCGCTCTCTAATGTAGTTTTACTCAAGTTAATGAACATAATGAATACAGAGTCCCTCTTTAAATTTACTTTATTTTAACTTGCAAAACAAGTGTAATATTGCTACTACTGAACTTTGAGGTGAAAACAAAACTACGAATCCAGTTGTATGTAAGACGATAATCTCTGTTCAGTATGTTCACGTTCATATTCTAAGGTATGAATCTTGTTGCAATGCTCCATAGCTTGCCCTAAATGTACCCGCTGTGGCATTGCACAGGTGTTAAAATGAATTAGAACTTGCTTGAATCTATGTGAAGCTTTCGGTTTGCCAGACTCACACTGTTCTTCCCGTGCTAATGGCTACACCTCAGCAAGGAGTGATGCGCTTTCTGGGCTGCTAGCATGGTAAAACCTCATTTCATATAAAAGGAGTAAGGAGAAGTTAGTGAACTGAGATCTGTGCACGAGAAAGCCAACAGCAATAATAGAAACGGTGTTTATTTTATAGTCCAGAAACTGCATTTTAAATGCTAGTATATGTTTATATGACAGTTCTATTAAATATAAAAGAGTCCCATTACAGGGGAAGTCCTTTACATAGGCTTTTTATGTGGTCTAAATGGCATACCCAGCCCTGCAACTTCTCACGTGAGACATTTTTAGAACCTTATTTATGTTAAAGCCATAACAAACCAGCAACTAGAAAACTATAATGGGCACAAACGGCTAATAAAAATGAGATTGTTGAAAATTCTTCCTAATAACAACTTAGGAAGTATTCTGATAAAATAAAACCAAGGCTTGGTGCCTCTGGAAGCCTGCCACCCAGCAATCACAGACATTTGGCTACAGGTACTCTGCTTTTTCACCTTCTCCCCCTTTCTTGACTCACAACTAAGTAGCCAACCCATTTTAAAATTGGTACTTGCTGTATTTCTCAATCTGGTACCTGCTGAAACAGAGGTCCTCTGGGAAAAAATATTACAGGATTGTTCTTCTTCCCTAAAGTGATTATTTATTAGCTTGCTCCTCTACAGAAGTTGGGCAGATGTTCTGAAACTAGTCAATGAAGAAAGAATGTCAGCACATATTCATACATGCCAGGTTCTGCATGTATGTGTGTGCATGCAAGCTGCACGTATGTGCAAATGTGTGCATGTGCATTATATATGTAAGTCCCTGACACTTGAAATCTGGATCACTTCTCTTCTGGACTGATGTTTAAACAAGCTGGCTGAGCAGCACAGGCCAAACCTTTTATTTATAGAGTACAAACAATTTAATCTAGGGAAGATATCAGCTCCACAGGCAAGCATGTTAAGCCAAAGTCATTTTTATTGCTCCATCTTGCTTGTGACCTTTTGTATGAACAAAGAAAAAATTCCCACAGAAAAGTGGACTGGTCAAGTGTGAATCACTCCAAACCAGCATGTGTTTATGTAAGCAGAGCGTAAAGAAATGGAGGGAGAAAGCCTTTTATTTCTGAAGTAGTATGAACCTAATGAATTTCACTCACCCACTAGCTCTTTGCTAGTGCAAGAACTGAGACAGACAACAAAATAATGCCAACCCTTTGTACCGTTAGGGATGTAGGACTCCTCTGGAATACAGTTTGAAGATGACTTGCCTACTGTCATGATTTATTCCATTAATGTATGGTCTGAAAAACCATCAGTTTTTGAAGTTGGACCCTACCTTCAAGGTGAGTGACATTTACCTGTCATCTGGTATGGAAATTCCCTCCACAACGTCCCTGAAAATGGACTGCCTGTCTATTGTTGAACTATTACTCCTTGGAAGGACAAGACCTCACAATGAGTGTAGCTTCACTTGTAAGGAAATCCACAAAAAACTTCCAACCTGCATGTGCTTAATTTATGTAAGCATGTCACTTATGTGAAGATGACTGCCCCTGAATAGCTGGTTCATCCTAGAAGGTTCCCACTAGCCTTCTCGGAACATTCGTCTGGGACAGAGAAAATGTATCCATGTATCACTCTGGGTGTGTATGTATTTTACCAGCCTGTGTTATCTTGCTCACCTTCTAAGTCTTTGCTGTGCTAAGTAAAAAGTGAATTCCTGAGGCACTAAACTGACTTATGTTAGAAATGCAAAGAGCCCTCGATAGGGAGCCACAAGAATCAGAAAGTCAGACACCGTAGCAAGAGTCTGGGAGAAAAACATATGAGAACAACTGCCTGAAGGTGCAGACTTTGAGAGAAAATTGTAGGTGATTTTAGGAACTTTATGTATTATGTCATATTATTCCGTTTCTGGCCTTCTTTCCAGACACACCATAAAGACCAATTAATTGATCATGGCCTTTGAAGTTTGATTTCTTCATGAGACCATCTACTTGCTCTCTATGATTCCTTCTGGCTTCTTAGGACCTGATTTCCTCCTCAGCTTTCACTGTGTTATCTTTTATCTGTTCAGGTCCAGTTAAGGCCAGCAGAGGACACCATTATCACTGTCTTGTGTATTGGGAATATATGAGTCAGTCTTTCTAAGTCTTCTCAACCCTGAAGTGCTGCAGCAAGTTTCCAAAGAGTTAGATTGAGGACTTGCTTTGGGGGTGCCAGGAGGCAAGGGTAAGGAACTAGTACTGCCTGACATTACCTCAGACTGGGCCATGGCCTTAGAAGAGCTGCTAAAATGTGGAGACTAGCTTTCCATTTTAGCAGTTCACAGTTCACAGTTCACTTGTTCATACCTTAGAGCTGATCAGACTCCAAGGAATCATGTAAATAATCGCCAACTATTCCTCTAGTAGGAAGTCACATGGCAAAACCACTTAGACCATAGGAAGCTATTTGTAAGTGTGGGATTATGGCAAGTGGGGCTAGTTGAAGCCCGTCATATGTTTGTATTAGTTCTGCAAAAGGTATGAATTTATGGAGAATAAGATGGCAGTTTGATCCACTTAATCTTCCATTACACTCTCATAGTCCTTCTCCAAGGGCTAGAGAGATAGCTCAGCAGACTATGTGCCTGCTTAGGTAAGCACAGGACTGGGGTTTGAGCCCCAGCACCACATGCAGCAATGTCCCTCCCCCTGGACCTGCCAAGCCAATCACCAAGTTGGTACATGGGTCTGGGCATGGTGAGGCACACCTGTAATCCCAGGGCTGGGGAGGCTGAAAACAGAAGGATCACTAGGAGTCCAAGCTGTGTAGTGAGACCCTGTACCAAATACATTAAAAAAAAAAAGTCCTTTGCCAACCACGAATCTATCTTATATTTATGTGGATCCATTTTATTTTTCTTTTGGTACAACAGTATAACTGACTTGAAGACTCAGATGCTCCATTCTAATTTTAATCTAGGAAATGTGTGTTTCATAGGGTGTTTTTAGAATTTTCATCCTTATTCAGTTTCCAAACTTTTTTTTTTTTTGTTCTGATTATGTAACAATTCCAAGAAAGAAATGTTTTTGTTTTGGCTTTGTAGTTAATATTATGTGGTATGTGAAACAAAACAGAGGTAAGAAAAAAGCTGTCTCTAATTCCACCCTTCTCTACAATTTTTTTCCCAAATTCACCTTCAGTGGGTAACTAATAGATCATTTCTCTGTGCACACAAAAACATAGATAAAGTGATGCAAACATGTTTTAAAATAACATATTTTTGGATTAATCTATAACTTGTCTTTTTCCACTTAATATATTTCTAAGCAATTAACTAGGTTTTCCCTCAAATTCTTTTTTTTCTTGTATTTTTAGTACAGGGTCTACAGGGTCTCACTACATAGATCAGACTCGTAGTGATCCGCTTTTCAGCCTCTCCAACACTAGGATTACAGGGTGTGCCACCATGCCCTGTCTTAGTGACCTGCTCAGAGTGTCCAAGGGCAGGGCCAGTGGGGCATGTGGTACCAGGGATTGATCCCCTGTCTCTGTGCTTGCCTAAGCAAGTGCTAGTTCTCTGAGCTATCTCTCCGGTCCTTTGAACTATCTCTCTAGCGCTTTCTCTTTTTCTTTTTATTTCCCTTCCTGAAACTAAGCATAAACCTCCTATTAAAAGATTCCATTTAAGATTTTGTTTGGTGTCTTGTATTATACATTTTATGTGCTTTTTTTTGTAGCAAAGAAAATATATCTGTCTCAGTCATGCATCTTCTGAATCACGTGTTATTTAGTAATGCCCTCTAATTCTTCATTCTCTGACATTGTATGATCTCATTAATCACGTGTTCGTAGGTCCCGTGTACTTCCACACACAAGTGTGAGTAAACCATGATGAGGATAGAGAGCAGCGGGTTTGCTGGGTCTTGTTTGGTTTATTATGAGTCTCACAGAACATGTACAAAGGCTCTTTAAAAATATGAAATATAACAATATTTTTAAAAACAGTAAATCATTTACAGTTCTGTACTTGAATATTTCTAGCAACTAGTTTTACTAGCTTTCAGTGTATTTACCAGCTTAACATGAGAGTTTGGGCTAATCACTAGTGTTATAGTTTCCTTATTAATTTTAAACTGTCAATATTAGTCAACTTTCCCATTGCTAAGAAAATATCCAGTACTTTTGGAAGTCTGGTCCATCCAGCCCCTCTGGTCTTGGCTAGCTCCCAGAGACTAGGCTTTCTGCTCCTGTGGAAAGCTGGCATTACCTTCACGGAGGACTACAGAGGAAAACATTTCTCTGGGAAAATCCGCTGCTTTCCTCATTTCCCTGCATAGATGGTAATGACTGCTCTCTCTTTCTGCATAGGGCCTCTCTCTTTATCTCTTTCTGTGAGACTGTGTGTGGTCTCCTTGTGTGTCTATTTTTTCTCCTTCTTTGTCTTAACTATATCATGAAGTTACAATTTGTTTTTATTATTTTATTTATTGAATGGAATGTTTCAATTAGTTTCCTTAAAAACAGACTGATGATATATTTTAGGCTTTCCCCCAAACACTCCAATTATCATGAAACAAATAAAATCCATTTACTTTATGCATTTCACTTATACGACCTTGCTTTGTGTTTTCCTCAGCAAGTGATACTGCTCTCCCTTTCCTTTTCCCTCCAGCTGCTGTAAAGGAGCAAACAATTTAGTGAACTCTTAAGTTCAGAATCTTATTAGTAAGTAATGTCAAAAAGTACATTATAATAGAATTGTCTGTATTTGCTATTTTTTTCTTTAAAATGATGATTTAAACAAATTTAATTAAGTATATGTTTGAAATGCTTTCTTATCTAAAGAAATGATTCTAATCTTTCAAAATGTCATGGCAGGATTCATTTAGATTATGAAATAAGCAGTCATCAATGTGAAACATGAATTTTCTAATATTGGTTTTGGCCATCTTTACATCTTTGGATGAGAAGGCAGTCGTGACCACATAATCTTTACTGAAAGAACATCAAAGACATTGGTTTAAAAACTTAGTTTCACACAATGTAAGAACCCTGAACTTCTTAGAAAGTTTACTTCACAAGCTATCACTAATCAGCTGAGTCTGGGGTTCTACATAATAAAACACAAAGCCAGGAATCACAGACCTTCTCAACTATTCCAGAACAACATGAACTAACAGAGCAAGGCAAATGAGAGAAACACTGCCAAAAAACTCTTTGAAAAAGTTAAGCAAAAATTCTCCAAGATAATCCATTTACTTTATGCATTTCACTTATATGACCTTGCTTTGTGTTTTCCTCAGCAAGTGATACTGCTCTCCAGTTCTTCAAGGAGATGGGGTAGAGAGGACCAAACACCACTGCTTGTAATCCTCTGTCCCTGCTTTTCTATTATATTTTATTAGTTTAGCAACAGAAAATAAACAATACAAAGCAGGGTAAGTTATTGGAAATAAGCATTGAAAAGAACTCTTGCATTTATTTTTTTTGTTGCACCATCCTCTTTTCAACTCTGTTCTTATTCTGTGACTTTCATCATAAAGAGAAGTGACACAGTTCTTACCATTGGAACCACTTGTGGCAGCAGACTGAAGGATGGGACTATTCCCAAAATGGGTTCAGCCATATTCCCACCTGTGGGAATATAAAACAGTCTTGTCATGACAACAAGAGGCAAAGTTTCTTACAATAGTGAACTATTTGCTCACTTGCTTTCCTTTTCTAACCATGCATATTAAAAATGATATTTGAGCAGCTAACTCTACCATTTGAGCAGATGATTGGGTAATAGAAGGTTATGACAAGTTTGGAAGAAGAGGCCACCACTAGAACTGGCAAAATCATAAAAGAGACTCTGATGAGAATAGATATTGACTTTGACTGTTTTCTTGCTGTGACAGACCCACACTCTTTAGGGTAAGGAACAACTTATAGTTGTGCATACCTTACCTGTAGATGCTCAATCATTTCCAAACAAGACTTGTTCCTCATACCTCACTGGGAAGAGAACCTGAAAGCCCCTGAATCTCCTGTGCTGCTTCTACCTCTCTCTTGTTTGTTTGACCCAGCATCTTCCTATGTATTCTGAGTTGGTCTGGAACTCATGGTCCTCCTGCCTTGACCTCACAAGTACTGGAATTATGGATATGTGTCACCATGTATCTTCACCATAGCCAAAAGTCAGCCCATGGTTAAGGAGCCTGGCTTTGACATCTTTGAGACTCAGTCCCAGAATTCATGATTGTGTCTATTTCTTTGCCTTGTAAAGCTAAAGAAGCAGCTTTGATACAATTTGCCATCATTGTACTGCCTCAAATCTCAGATGACACTCTGATAAACTGCAAAGTAGGGCATATCTTTGTCAAGTCTATTCCTAGGTAATGGCCTGAGCTCCAGCCCACTGTGTCAAGAGGATGCCCATCCTGGAAGAAGCAGGGTTCATGTTACGAGGATCGGGCAGGTGTATTAACAGTAAGTACTGATTCTCAGAAGGTGAATCTAGTTGACGCTGAGATACCCAAATCTGGGGCCCAAAGAAACAATATTATTAGGAGATGATAATTTATTGGAAACTGCGGAGGTTAAAAGGCCCATTTGTGATTAAAGTAAGAAAAAAATACTCAAAAAGGCCTTCAATATTAGTAGGAGTTATCATCTGAGGGTTTTCTATGACCCATGTGCTTTGTATTTTTTCTAATTCTTATCACAGCCATACTAGGTAGGTATGCATTCATTCACAATAAATATTTATGGAAGAACATTGTCCTGCATTTAACAGCTTAAATATTGGGATACAACAGAGAACAAGTCAGAGATAATCCCCACCCCTCTGAGCCTTCATTCCATTAAAATCTATCCTTTATTTTACTCATGATAAAGCCTGGGCTCAGAAAAGTTAAATAGTTTATTCAAAGATGTCTAGCTTGTAAGAAGTAGAGGTTGCGGTTCACTCAAACTCAGATCTTTTGATCCAATTGTTTTTTAAAACTCAATGCTAGCATTTTTTCCTTTTCTCTATTACAATATAAGCACTATTTAGCACTCACTGTCTAATATGCAACTGTCACCGAGAAACCAGACTTCAGTTTTTCCACTGTCATTGAAGTTTACAAAAATGAAACTATAAAACTTCTTTGCTGTAGGAATCGAGAATCTTCTCTGTTTTATTTTATTTTAAATACATAGTGGACATTACAATGGGAAGCAGAAACACCAAATGGACACCTATGATTTGGAGGTAGATTTATTTTATGTTGATGGCGCTATTGAGATCATTCTCAAAATATCAGGCCCTGATCTCTGATATCCCAGGGCCTGTATGAGATAAGCAAGCAGGAAATACAGAGGCAGAATGGTTTGGTAATTGGGGATTGTTTTATACAGTGTTCATTGTAGTAACCAGCTATGCATCACAGTCACCAGCCATTTCTAAGAGACAGGAGCAACCAGAACTAGAACAGGAAATATTTATTACCTGGCCAACTAACAAACTGAAGTACATTGGCTGGCGGCAAGGGTATATATTTTCTGCTACAATACAATTATCATGGTTGTGAACCTCATATCTGAGTGGTAGAGACCAATTACTCCTTAACTTATGAGTCAGTTGCTAAGGCATACATATACCAGACCATTCTTTGCTCTTCCTACTGTGATGCAGGCATGGGACATAGAGAATACAAGGCTGCTGGCCTCAGACAAGCGTTCTACATCTACAGTCACAAAAGTATTTGGGAGTGTTGGCCACCTTTCCCTCCTCTACCTCTGGAAGCTTAGGGAGCCACGTTTGCTAGAAATCATGTAGTCTCTCATTCTAGAATCCTGGAAAATTTTCCATAGTCTCTGACTATGGGGAGATTTAGTTTTGACACAACCTTGTCATTTCTTTTGGAATCATTAAGACCTCTGTCTTAATAACTTTTCTAGTTGCTCAGAACAAATACGCAGTGTACAAAGTTAAAGGGAGAGAGGTTTATTTAGTTTATAGTTTGTAGAGGTTGGCTCCAAGGCAGGGTGGCACACGGCACAAAGGCAATAGTTGATGGTAGTAGAAGACAGTAAAAACCGAGAGAAAGAGAGAGAGAGAGAGAGAGAGAGAGAGAGAGAGAGAGAGAGAGAATTCATCTTCCTATTTTATATTGTATGAATGCTACTGTGTAGCACTCATACCCTTAATCTCAGCATTGAGCCATGAGTCAGTCACAAACTCTAGACTCACATACCCCCAAAGAGCTCATTGCCCCATGTTTGCATGAGGATTTGAGGGGAAATCCAGACATAAACCATGACCGCCTCATCTACTCACTGTACATGGTTGTTTGAGGAAAATCTACAAATATAAGAACACAGGGAGGGTTCTTACATCAGGTGATAGGACTGGATGTTTTGGGCTTGGCTGCATTTTTTAGAAAGATCTTTATAGGTTAATCTTTAATCTGTAACTAGTTTTCACTAATCCTCATGGGACCATTTTAGAGAAAAATATTAAAATATCTTCCCCAAAAATGCTGTGGTAGAGAACAAATACCTTCTTATATCATAAAAGAAGGAAAGTAGATTATCACATAAGTACTTATTTATGTGTTTCTGCTAAAAGAAATAGCCAGGGTAGGAGTTAATACATGGCTGAATTTTTTTAGGTAGAAAAATATTTTTATTAGTCAGTTTTTGCAAAAGGAGCAAG
>NW_004524600.1:7288022-7318398 GCF_000260255.1 Octodon degus | reverse complement strand
GTTGCCCACATTCACAGCAGGTTTTCCCTATTTGTTTTGCTATCCACATGTCAGCTGTCTCTGGAAACACCATCAGAGACACATGCAAAAGTGTTTCATATGCTTGATCAATTTGCTGGCATTTCCCAGCCAGTCAAGTTGATAACCACAGTTAACCATCCCTACAGTTCAAGTATATGGGGCTTACTGGAATTAAGGAATTAAGGTTTCTCAAATCAGTGGAACAGTTAGCAGAGCAGAGGTCAGAGCTTAGCTAGCCATTGTACTAGACATCACTGCAGCTACCATTTAGAAGTCAGAAAAATTACTGCCACCTAACTTCACAAGCAGAAGACAGGTGACAAAGGAATGCAGATTCTGGTCTCCCACATGCTGTCTAGGAGAGCTCATGGTGAGCCAGCCGGGATGTGGAAAAGTTCCTTCCCACATCCTCCATCTTCTAAATCTCTTGGTCATGCTTCACATCAGCCAAATCCAGCTCACACCAGGAATGGTAAATCAGGTTCCTGCTTGCGAGAGTTTCAGAAATACAGGGTTTTGGCTTCTGAAACTGAAATACAAGACAGAAGAAGGAGATAAAAATAGTCATGAAAGATGAGTCAATAATATCTGGGATATATCAATTATTTTAGACTAAAAGCAAACAAAACATCATTGGGTTATTTTTCATGAATGGGATATTTCTGAGATAAATCATCACAAACACATGAAAGACTCCAACATCCAAAACCTGCGGTCCATATTTAGAGACAATAGTTATATAACAATACATTTGCTATTTCTGGTGATCAGCTCTACCCCTCATAAGACAAACATTATTAAATCATTTAAATATTAATATCTATACTTCTTTAGATTTAGATCTACCCCCCAATTCTCATGTGTGGAAGGTAATTAGATTGGGGGGTACCAGGCTCACTAGTGGATGCATCCACTTAAGAACTTAGTAACTAAATGTACTATTAGGAGGTGGCCCCTGATAGGAAGTGACCACTGGGGTTGTGGCCTTGGAGGCTGTGGTTTTGTCCCCAGCTCCTCCTTTCTCTCTCTACTTCTTGGTTGCCAGGGCTTGAGCTCATTTTTCCTTCACCACACATTTCCCTTGTGGGCTTCTGCCTTAGAACTAGCTGGTCAGAGACTAAAGCCATAACCCAAAGTAAACTTCTTTTCCTTTAGAGGAGTTGAGTATTTTGTCCTAGTATTGAGGTACGTGACTGAGACCATTGTGTATAGGGATTGGGTACTTTGACCTGTTTTTGCAGTAAGTAGCTTGAAGGTTTTAAGAAAAATAGGGCTGGGGAGATGGCTCAGTGGAATAAGTGCTTCCCTGGCAAGCGCAAGGGCCTGAGTTCAATCCCCCGGTTCTGCAAAAAAAAAAAAAAAAAAAAAAGAAAAAAAGAAAAAGAAATTGTTAATTGAACTAAATCATTTAAATTTTATAGAATAAAAACACACATGGTCATATAACTAGTCTAATACAGCTAGACTGTGTCATTCAATTATACTTCTATTGATTAATTTTTACTTTTTATGTCTAAAATGAATAATACCAGAAAGCTGATAGATTACGTTAATTTTTCTGTGGTTCAATTTCCTTTTCCTATGGTAAATACATTTGGTATCTAAAACATACTACAGAGATTGCTCAGTAGAATAAGCACAAGGGCCTGAGTTCAATCCCTGGTTCTGCCAAAAATAAATAAATAAATAACAAAATAAAACATACTACAATGGTACTTTCAAAGATAAAGCACATTAAAGGCTATAACATTGATTAATAATGTTTAGATAATGTTAAAGAAATTTTGCTGGACCTTGCTTCCCCAGGAAACAAACTCTGACACTAAAGTTTGTGTATAGGGAAATTATTTGGCAAGTGGTCCTAGCTGAAACACTTATGAGGAGCAAGGGACTTTAGATTTTGGAGGAGCATCTAGATTTTAGGTGGCCTTTTGGAGCTGTCCTGCATTCAGGCAAGTTAGGTAAGTCTTTGTCCATCTGTCCTGAGCCTGCTAGGTATGGACTGCTCCCAGGGAACAGCTGCCATGGTATTGATCCACAAAGAGCAAGGTCCAAGTCAGGTCACTTGTGAGCTGCTGCAGCATCTGGAGAAGCAGTGCCTCAGCCCTGAGAGGACTGTGGCAAAAACAAACAAACAAACAAAATCTAAAACCAAAAACCGAAACCAGCATTCACCACACCTCCTTCAGCAGATATGCTGAGAGAATACAGCTATCCCAACAGACACATAGGCCCCAGCTCCTGCCCACTTAGGACAAGGGTCATTTGCTTGGATTTAGCAATATGTTCTATACAACTGTGTAGCAAATTGTGTTGCTGTACTGTCAATATTAGAAAGCATTCTGATTAGCTTGTATTCGTTGTAAAACAATGAGTGTTTTTAGAAATGCATAGAATTACTTTCTATGTCTATAGACGATTTTAAAATTCTTTTTTTCTTTCCAATTTCTTTTTAGCACTGGGGATTGAACCCAGTTCTTTGTGCATATTAGGCAAGGATACTTCCACTGAGCTTCAGCCCTAGAACTTGCTTCTTTGTTTACAACTATCTTCTAGAAGTTTGACTTTGATTATGTTACATGAATTACAACTAATGTGAATGATCTCATTATTTTTGTATAGTATATGAGAAGCCTAGTTTCTAGGCTGCTTTAGATAGTGTGTATGTGAAGAGGTTGTATTTAATTCTAAATAACACTTATGAAAACAAAGAAACATCTTGAATCTTTGAGAAAGAAAGGAAAGATGATCAGAAACTAGAACATGATAGATTTTTCGGCAGTGCAGTAAAGAAACAGGAAAGATAAAAGAAGCCTTTATTAACCCCAATCACCTCCTCAGATATTTCTGAACATTCTGCCCAAACTCCACCCTCGCAGAAGACTATAAAAGCCTCAGCTTTCTTTGTCTCAGGCCAGAGGATCGGCCCATCTGCCCTCAATCCTCTTAATGTCTTTGGATTTAATAAAGGTTTCTTTTACCTTTCCTATCTCTTTACTGTGCTGTTGAAAAACCCATCAGAAAGTGGACACTTAGTGATGGGAAGTTTGAACAAAAAAAGGAAGTGGAGAAAATGGGGAAGGTGAAGAGATTGAAGATGAAACAGAGATGTTATATGCATGCTCCAGTTCCCCAAAATAAACATAACTTTTTTGTATGACACAATGTACTAATGAGTCCTAATTTTATTTGTAGCATTAATATAGCACTTCAAAACCTTTAACAAACAAGGTTCAAGTTTTATGAAATCCAGTGAAATACTACTAGACAAGTTAAAGTTAAATAAAAGATACATAATTCTAATTACATTTGTTTTAAGTTAACATATTAAAACTAAAATGATAAAGACATTCATGAAAACAAAAAGCCAACATGAAACAGAGGCATAAATTAGATGTTACAGAATATCAAGCAGAAATCATGAAACATGCTCATTAAAGGAAGTTATCTCAAAGACATAATGTATATCCCACAGGCAATTACATAAAGATATGCACATAAAATTTGTTTCATGAATCAGGGTATTAATATAAATCCATCTTTACTACGGACAAAGAAAATGTGTCTGTGACAGCAGTCAATGAAGTTTTTGAAGAAACGAGCTCGAAAGGGACTTTAAAATAAATGCAGCGCTGGTCAAATAGCTCAACGGATTAAAGCACCTGCAAGCAGGTGCAGGGGCTGGGGGTTTGAACCCCGAGACTGCCATGCCGGCCCCCCTCCTGGGGTGCGTTGAGATGACAAACCAGACTGAACGTGGTGGCACACACTGTAATCCCAGCTTTTGGGAGGTTGTAAACAGGCAGATCACTATGAGTCCGATCTAGTAGTGAGACCTTGAACACCCTGTAGACCGTTTCCTAAAATACAAAATAAATAGATAAATAAATAAATAAATAAATAAATACAAGGCTCGGGAGACAACTCAGCAGTCTAAGCACCTGCTTGGCAAACAGAAGGACCTGGATTTGATCCCTGGTACTGGGTACCGTGCCAGCCATGCCCCGCAGCACGATCAGCCAGCCACTGAAACTGGATGTGGTGATGCACGCTTGTAATCCCAGCACTGGGGAGGCTGAAACAGGAGAATCTCTACGAGTCCTAGCTGTGTAGTGAGACCTTGTACCAAATAAACAAATAAAGGTTAAAATAAATACAAATAGAGTCAAGTACTTCGGGTGAGGAAATTAGTTTCAGAATGTGGGAAATAAAATTCATACAAAAAAGTCAGCCAGATATAAGATATATCAGATTATGATGATTGTATTAACCATCATAGGAATGACAATTACTTTTAGCGAACATAATGTTAGTATTTTGTAGTGTTCTTTAGACCTTGTTTCTTTTGTCACCTTATTTCTTTGTTATTTTTCTCCAAAGAGATTGGCATTAATGATTTCTGAAAAGCTCTTGGGAAGAGCTTGTTTTCCCTTCTTCAAATTGCATTTAAATCATCCTTATAATTTTCTAATCTGACACATATTTAGCTGCTAAATGAAGAAAAGACTTAGCAGTCACTACATTACCTGACTGTACTGTAATAGTGAATCAATAATCCTGAAATCATTAAGAAATGTTTATGTTTAGCTGGAAGTTAAGGATCCAAAAGTGAAGAGTAATTTTTTTTCACAAATGTGGGAGGTATTTTGTCTCAAATGTCCCCCATCAACAACCAGATAAAACAAACAAAAATGAGAAATCAGCTTGCAAAATTAGTTTAGCAGTTGAAAGACTATCTATCACAAGGATTGTTTACAGTATGTCCTGTTTATAGGTAGTAAGTGTTTAACTGTGCAGAATCAAGCCATACCATAGTGGGATTATGGCCAGGAAAGAGCGTTAACACTGGGGAAGCCCACCTTCCCAATGGCCCCAGGCACAGTTCTGCTCAACAAGTTCCAGCACTTCAGGGGTTTCTGGGTCCACACCAATACATCAGCTCCCTCCAGGCTGGCTTCTGAAGTAGCACAGCTGCGCTATGCCGCCTGGTGATCTCAGCTCACCTCAGCTGACCCTGGCCCATGGAAAGGATATGCCCTGTGTACAGTGCCCATCTTGAACTCAAGTGCAGCCCTCGTGTAGCAGAGAGTTTTAGTGCCTGGTGGTACTTCTCAAGCAAGAACTGATAGGAACATGAGGGTGGATGCCCCATTTTCCTCCTAACCCCCACAAGGATGATTTTGGGGGACCTTCTGTGCATTTTCCAGGCATTAACAGAGAAACTGGACCCATTGTCCAAAACAGTGGGCTCAGTGAAATGTCTTTAAGTTGGCTTCACTGCCTTTCCTGCCTTCTTTCTTCTCTTTCACTTTCCCCACATACAACTCCCAAATAAATTCATGCAGACACATCTTTCTGTTGGCTCTTCTTTTGGAGTACTCAGAAAAATACAATCTTTATTATCATCATATTGTCATTAATATGCAATTGTTATCTTCAATACTACCTAGTTAAATTTGGCAAATATTGAGCTTTGGTTCTATTTTTGCACTCCATTGTGTTCTATTGATAAGTTTATATATCATTTGAAATCATAATATATTAGTAGCATCAAGTTTCCCTTTCATTTCTGTTTCTAAGACACTTACAGCTATTCTCAGTGATTTGTGTTTCCTAAATATTCTAAATTAGTTTCATCAAATTCTAAGATAGAGGGGCAGGGAGATGGCTCAGTAGAACAAGCACTTCCCTGGCAAGCGCACGAGGCTGAGTTCAATCCCCGGTTCTGGAAAAAAAAAAAAAAATTCTAAGATAGATAACATATGATTGCAGAAAATTATTACTCAATTTGTATTAAATTTGCATAAGGAGATCTGAGCTTAAAAACTTATATTGTTTCATTCAGAGGCCATGTATTAGAGCTCAGTAGAAAAACAGAATAGAAAATAAATGTGTGATTATGGGAGGGGATTTATTAGTCAGACTCTCAGGGTCAGGGTTGGACAGTCTGCAGTAGTTGTCTGTGTGCTGGAGAGCCAGAGGAACTGTCTACTACTCAGCACAAGAGGACGAAGTTGCAGGAAAGGAGGGTTCATGGATGCTGCACGAGTTCAAGGATAAAGATCTGGAAGCTACCTAGAGACCTGCCTGTAGGAGTCTGCATCAGGAAGCTGGAGAAACTGAAGGCCAGCAGACCAGCGTCCAAAGACAAGAGCAGCAAGAGACCCACCTGCTCAGCAAGAGTGGAGCTCCTCAAAATGTGCACACATTCTTGTTTCTTTCATTTTTCATTTCACCCGGGCTCCAATCCTATTGGCTGGTACCCTTCAGAACCAGGTGGGCCTTTCCTTCCCAGTTTGCTGGCCTACATATGAATCATCTACAAAGACATCTGGAACTGTGTTTTACTAATCTACTAGGTGTTTCTTACACAGTCAAGTTGACATATCATGACTAAGGATCACCGGCCAGACATCTTTTTCTGAGCCTTCACATATTCCTGTTACTGAATTTTCCATATTTAAACCTTTTGGATTAATTTTATAATATAATTTTAGATATTTTTTCATTATACCTTTAAGTATTTTTATTTGGATTACTATTATCAGTATTTGTTTTTGAATTTCAATCTCTAGTTGCTCACAAAGATAAAATCTATTTTATGAAGTTTTGTTTATCTGACTACTTTTCCAGATAATATTTTATATACTCTCCTATGAGTCTAGATATATAACCAAGCCACATGTACATAGAAGAAACTTTACTTTCTCCTCAACTAGTTAAATTGTGTTTGCTACAGCCTTTTAACGGTATGGAATGCTCGTGATATTAACTGGTATCTCTTACATACTTCTGGGTTTTTGCAGAGATTATCTCATTATTTCTCTGTTTAATATGCTAAAATTTTGATAACAAGCTTTTATTATATGTGGTTATTTTTCTTTTATCCCTAGTAGTTAACAGAATTCAATGTATCGAGGGAGTGGAGTAGAGGAAATTCACTGTGGCTATCCCAAAGTCAAAAGTGTCAGATGGAAGAGGCTAGTGCAGCTAGAAGAGAGAAACCATTTCACCAGTTTGCAGATCAAGTATAGTCCTGTTTCCAGAAAAACTAAAAGAAGAAAAGGGTCTGAAGGACTCAGAGACACCTGACTGAGGAGGTGGATATTTTCTCTTTATGGGAATTACTCTCTCTCTCTTACGGAAAATATTATGAACGAAATTGAGCAGAGAAGTAGGGGCTGCCTTCTGTCTGATAGGGGAAGTATTCAGAAAATTTAAGAAATTTGTTCAAGAACATAGAGCTGAGTGTTGAAAGAGTAATTTGCCTCAGATCTTTGTAATTCCAGTATCCATGTTTGTCTCACTTCATAACGGCTCTGCCTGGAGGCCAGCTAGCTGTTTCAAGTTTACCCAGTTGAGAAATGGGGGACAATACTCTAATTTATGTATGTATGTATGTATGTATGTATGTATGTATTTATTTATGTGTATGTGGTACAGGGTGTTACTATGCAGCTTGGACTCCTAGTTGTCTTCCTGTTTTCAGCCTCACCACCACTGGGAATACAGGTACGCACTACTATGCCCAGTTTCAGTGGCTGGCACAACACACCTAGGAGGATGGGGCTGGCATGGCATGTGGTGCTGAATATCAAACCCCATTGCCTGTGTTTACCTAAACAGGTGCTTAGTCTGCTGAACTATCTCACTGTCCCTAAATTTTGATAGGTTTGACTTCAAATTCTATGCAAAGTTGCATTTAATAAGGTTGATTAGACTATTCAAAGAATGCTGATATTTGTGGTAGATTCCGCCCCCCCCCAAGTGTCGTAGCTCTCTTCATAAATAATGAACCAGATGTGGTAGCACATGCTTGTAATACCAGCACTCAGGAGGCTGAGGCACAAGTATTGCCATAAGTTTGAGGAGCTACATAGTAAGTTCAAGGCCAGTCAAAACTATGTACTACAAAAATCAGTAAATAAATAAAATCTGATAATTTGTGTGTGCATCTGTGATTTTAGAAAAGCACTTAACAGCTCAGGAGTACAAATGCCTGCCTGGTAAGCACAAGATGCTAGATCCCTGATATTGAAAAAAAAGAAAAGGAAAAGAGCACTTAACAAGTTGCCTTAAGAAATGTGAGAAGAGGGAGGTCCAGATAGCTCAGCGGACTAAAGCACCTGGTTAGGTAGATGCAGGGACCAACGTTTGACCCTGAGCCTGCTGTGCTGGCCCCAGCCCAGGGTCACCCTGAGACAGTGATTAAGATTGCGTATGGTGACATGCACACTTATTCCCAGCACCTGGGAAGCTGAAAACAGGAGAATCACTACGAGTCCAATCTATGTATTGAAACCTTGTAGATGCTATACTAAATACAAAGAAAAAGAAAGAAAGAAAGAGTGAAAAAAGAAAAGAAGAAAAAGAAATGTGTTAAAAGATCTTGAAGTGTGTTCTGCAACTAACCTGTTCTGTCCCCAAGCTACCTGTGATTTAAAGTATCACTTCTTTGTTGAGTGATATTTGAAAAATTATTTCACATTCCTATGGTCCAATTTTCTTACCCATAAAATTGACATAAAATGTCCATACAATTGACTTTACTTACCTCCTGAGCAGGTTGTGCACATTAGGTGTGCTTATATAGAACAGTTTAGTGTAAGTCCTGAAATGTACTAAGTGACCAATAGCTGTATCATTAAAGGGGACTATTACTTTTTGGTGTGACCCGTGTGCTTGTAGATGGCTATAGCTGTACTTCTTTTCCTATCCCTGAACAGCTATGTGTATTTCCTTATACTGTTGCATCAGTGAAAAGAATAATATTAAGGGATTTTTTCAGCACTATGGTTTCCTGCTGAGACAGATGTTCTAGAGGGATGCATTAGTCACATTCCTGTCACTGAGACAAAATACTCAACACGCACCATTTAAAGGAGTAAAGGTTTATTTTTGGCTCACAGCTTTCCACGGACTCAACCTGTAGCTGGGTGGGTCCAGAGCAGAAATGGTGTTATAGAAGGGCATGGTGGAGGAAAGAGGCTCACGATACAGTGGACAGGAAGTGGAGAGATAAGGGAAGAGCTGAAAAGGAATCCAACCCCCCAAGCCATGGCTGCTCTCTTCTGGCCAAGCTCAGCTTTCTAGCAGCATACTCGACTATGAACTCATTGGTGGATCAGTCCCCTGAAGACTACAGCACCTCCCATGACCCAGGCACCTCCCAAAGCCACATCTCTGAATACAAGTGACTTTAGGATGACCCATTTTAGATTTAAACCATAGAATTCTACTTTTAGTCCCCGACAAATCTCATTTCCATCTCATAATGCAAAAATCTGTCTAATTCATCTCTAAGAGTTGCCAAAGGTTTACTAGTTTTTAAAAAATATTTATTTATTTATTTATTTATTTATTTATTTATTTAGGATAGGGTCTTGCTATGCAGTTCAGACTTGGAGTGATCTTCCTGCCTCAGCCTCCCTAGCACTGAGATTACAGGTGTGCTCCACCACACATAGTTTTGGGGCCAGCACAATGAGCCTAGGGATCTGGGGCTGGCACAGCATGTGTTACTAGGGATCAAATCCAGGCCCTTGTGCTTGCCAGGCAGGTACTTGGATGGCTGGGCTATCTCCACAGTCCTAGTCTTAACAGCTTTAGCAGTGTTCAAAGTCCAAGTCCAAAGTCTCCTCCGAAACTCTAAGCAAACTTTTAGGCATGAGCTCATATGAAAATTGAAAAAAGCTACATACTTACAACATACAGTGGTACATTGCTATTCCAAAAGGGATGAATAGAATGGAAATAGAAATTAGACCAAAGCAAGACTGAAAACAGCAGGGAAAGTATTAAGTCCTCTAGATGTACATCTAACATGCACAAAAGGCTTTGGCCACATGTGAACTACAAGTGGCTTAGGTAGCTCTACACCTATGACCTTGCCCACTGAAGCCCACATAATCTTTCTCTCTTGACCTGGCTCTGCTAGCTGCCTTTTTATCATGCTTTCAGCAGATGATTCACATTCCTGGCATCTCCAACTTCCAGAGTCTCCACTGAACCTTCAGCTTCATTCTAACAAGTTCACCTATTACCTAGACAAGGGCATAGGTAATTGCTTGGCCTTCTAGACTTTTGAAATCTGGATGGAAGCCTCCATGATCTCACAACTCAGGCATACTGCTTTCTTGAAAACCAGCACTACATGAACAGTGCTAAACTCTACCAGCAGCTTGAGCAATAGCTGACCCCTTGGGCTATGGTTTAAAGTCCTCTGAATGCCTAAATGGTGGTACTTTGGAAATGCTTAGGCAGCTCTGAATGACCAGAGCATCCTACAGCTCTTTCTCAAAGCAAGGTGTTTCAAAGGAGTTAATCATTTATATCCTTGAGCCTATGAGGTGTAGAGTCCCACTATTTACTGAGATGGCCTCAAGGCATCTTTCTTATTGGCTCAATACAAAGCATGTGACTTCTTTTTCTAGAGCTAATATCTTTAGCAACCACACATAATTTTGGCCAAATTTTCATATTATTCTTTTTAGGGTACAATTTAGGTTTTTTCAAATTTTTCTTTTCTATCTTTTAACCTCAATTTTCACCATAAGTCTGACTAAAAACAACCAAAAATATCTGTAACAGAACCTGAAAGTTAGGCTGTCTTAAAATTCCTCCTACTACATTAATTAGCCCATCACACAGTCTCTTGCAAAGTCTTAAGACAGCGACCAAAAATAAAAAAAAAATGTCTGCCAAAGAATAATGCTCATGGCCTCTACTTCAACTGCCAGTGGCATCTTTGTTTCCAACTGAAACTGCCTGTGCCTGGCCTTTACTGCCTGTATTCCTCATGATATTCTGGCATTCTGAGCTCTGACCAGAATCATCCAGGCTCATCCAACTGGAATCGCCTATTGGACTTGCTTCTAGCATTCTAGGGCTTCTCTAATCCATATTTCCAGATCTTTACAAACTTCCCACAACCCAGTTACAAAGGCTGCTAAACACATGGTCAGATACAATCACAGCAACAATCCTATTACTCTAGTTCCAATTTTCTGTGTTAGCTGCTTTCACATTGCTGGGACAAGATATTTGAGATCTTATTTGATTCTTAATGAGGAGAAGTTTATTTTGGCTCATACCATTCACAGCATGCATCCTGTGGTTCATTCTAGGACAGGAATCGTATTGTAGAAAGGGATGGGAGAGGAAAGATGCTGACCCCATAGAGGCCAGGAAGTTGAGAAAAAAGCATGGAGCTGAGGAGAGAGACATATCTCCCAAAGGCATGCCTCCAAGGACACACCGCTCCAACCAGGTCCTACTTTTGAAAAGTGTATTCAGCTATGAACTCTTCTGGGATCAGTCCATGATAAGCACAGTATCCTCATGATCCAATCACTTTTCCAAAAGCACCTCTTCTAAGCACATGAAATTGGGGTGGGGGGGATAGTGTAGATCTAAACCATAATGGTGAACATGCTTTCTGTGATCCACAATTCACATCCCAGAAACTGTTCAGGAACTTGGTCTTACTTGGCACCCATCTGAAATAGCTGATGACAGATAGTAAGACACTCACAATAATAATATTCTACCTCAGCAGCAGTCTTCAGTGTTTATCTGTTGGGCTCTACCTTCGGTTTTTTTTTTGTTTTGTTTTGTTTTGTTTTGTTTTGTTTTGTTTTGTTTTAGTTTTTTTGGGTTTTTTTTTTTGCTTCTTTTGACTTGAAAGGAGCATAAAATTAAGACTATAGATTTGTATATTTTGTTCTGAAGTAATATTCAATATATTAGAAGCTTATTATGTAACTCCTTAGAGGAATTCCTGTCCAAATATGAGTGGAAAGCCTGGATTTCTCTTTCAACTGTCACATATTTCCATTTCATAAAACTTTAAAATAATGTCATTTTTCTGTATAGAATAAAAAAAATACAGAATGAAAAAATCTAAAGAATTGTATACCAATGTCTTGTTTCACTCTCCCTCTTTGAGTTTGACATTCAGAAATTCATAAAAATTTTGGCACTATGGATACAAGTGTTTTGCCCATGACACAGTAGTTTTCTACTGAGCCCATTTGGAAGATTTAAGCATCACCATCTAGCAAGTGCAGAGTGACCATGGGACAAATAAATGCAGACATCTGAATTACATTGAACGATCAACAGGGCTTTCTAATACAGACCTCTAGCCTTGTCATGGGTTGGTTGATTAAGACTTTTTGTTAAGTAAAAAAAGTTACAGTAAATATTTTGGAAAGAAAATTAGGAGATGAGCATATGGAGCACTTCTGCCTGGGCCAGAATAGAAGAATAAAATTCAGAACCTAGAGTATAACTCAAAAGCTGAATACTCAACTGACACTACCAACAGCAGCTGCACTGTGTAGTGAATTTGGACCCATACTGAGGGCTATCTGGTATTACTTTTCATTTAACATTAATATTTTTGTATTCTACTCTTATCAAGGACAATATGTCCTGGATCTTCTACTTTTTAAACTACAAGAATAACTTTGTATGAACCTCAGTGAGGTTTCCATATATTTATATATATGATTTTACCTCTACTATAAGCAAGGTGCGGATATTACTCTCAAAAATTCATGGTGCATTTCTCCATTCTATTTTTCTTAATTTTTTTGCATCTTTTATTTACTTATTTACTTCACTCATGTCTTTCATTCACTAAACAGGGCAACAACTTCAGAGAGGAAAAGAACCATAAGGTAAGCTATGTGTGCTTGAAAGAGATATTAAAATATTAACTTCACAAAGTATGCAGGAGAAAACTGTGTGTTTCCCATTTCTCTTCCAAAACAAAGTAAGAAATTCTTTCATGGCTTTTATTTGTTTTTCAAATCACACTGTCCTCAACTTTTGAAATAATAATCTTCCTTGACAGTCATTTAATAATTGTGAGTGATCTATGACTTTATTATAAAGTACTCATCTAATGACCTATTTCCTTTACCCCAGAGGCCAAGTACAAAGCTAGAGAATTATCTTGGTGATACTTTTAATAACTTCCTGTGGGATCACAAGCCTTGACTAAAGCAGACTCTGCAAAGGAGTTAATCATGTAATTTCACAGATTAGACACCACAGGGTTACTAATGAGAAACTTCAGTGTAGTGATAAACTTTTTTTTTTTTCCAGGAATATTTTGAGAGGCCCGTAACCTTTGGCTGACACCCAGCAATGCTATTAG
The DNA here is from genome assembly GCF_000260255.1 of Octodon degus. NCBI lineage: Eukaryota > Metazoa > Chordata > Mammalia > Rodentia > Octodontidae > Octodon > Octodon degus. Next base: position 7,305,212 of record NW_004524600.1, on the reverse strand, counting down.
TTTAACCATGGGATGCACCACGAAACACACAAGAGTCAGCAAAACTTCTTTTCTGGAAAGTTAATTGTAAGAATAGTTTAGTTATAAAGACTTCAGAAACAGATGGAATGGACAAAGGAGAGTAAAATAACTACAAGCATTAAAAAAACTTATCAACTTCCTTCTGTTGGCATAACTTCAGCTTCGAGTGTCTTTTCAACCATATGCTCAAGATGGAAACCGCAGTTCACATTTAAATGTCATGCTGCCCTTGGTTCCATAAACATGTATCATCCATCACTAAATATTTAGATCTGAATTGTTGGAATTGAGCTCTGTGCCAGGGGTAGGGGGATTAATTCCTTTCAAGGTCCTCACATGATGGATTTTCCACTGAATAAACATCCGAGAAGAGCTCACACTAAAGCCATAAAATATATAAATAAAGTTTAAAGTTTAATTAAGTCAACATTATTTAAAGTGGTTGTCATATTTTATGGCAAACTTTTTATGTTTGTTTTGTGTGACTCCTAATAAATAGCCCCTCCTGATCAGACAAGAGGCACAGCTAGGTTAAAGTCAAAAGCTCAAAACTTAGGGCTGGAAGGAGACTATTTCTGAGTTGGGGATAATGAGATTTTTTTTTTCGCATTATAGTTTTGTTTCAAAAGTAGCATGCCAGCAAGAACCTGACTCAATACCCTGTACAGAAAGAGTGTTTGAAAATTCTTTAAAGCTTTATCAATTAGATAGCAGGAAGCCAATATACACACCTAGAAAAGAACACAGACTAGCAAGTGAAGAACAGCTCAAACAAAAAGAAATTCTTTCTTCTTTTCTTTGTATTTCAGTTGCTGCAGTAACAGAAAAAAAATCAAAGAAAACACCTAACTCAAATCAAGTCCATATTGGCTCCTATTAACTTCTTAAAATAATTTTTCTTCAAGGGTAAATCATTTAAGTGTATATAACCTTCCAAACACCAGTATTCTAGGCTACCTTGTTTCTATTTCTTAGTATAAAATGGGGAAGTTGTTGATGACACACTTGAATAGTGCTTAAGAAAAAAGACAAAGACAAGAGACAAGCTAATGTGAAATCACAGTTGTCATGTATAAGAATTTTTCTTTTGTAAAACCTTCCTCAATCTGACTGTAAGATCACTATTTCTTCTTAGAGAAAGAAATCCCTACTCAAAGATGGGTAAGCAGAGTTGGAATAAATCTATTAGGTCAATCCTGATATTTTGACTATCAAGGCTGAGTGTAGTCGATTGTCCATGTTGACACAGTTAGCTAGTGGCAAAATAGGTCTAGAATTCATGTGTCCAATTTTCCACCTTACTCTTTTCCTGTTATTATGCTTTATATCTAGTTATTCCCTAGAAGCTTTATGTGTTCATAGCAATTGAGGCTTTTGGATAGTGATTAGATTTAGAAGTGCTTATGACTGACTTGCTGTTAGGAAAGACAGTTGGATCTGAAAAGGGAGGTCACTGGGTGTGTGCTCTGCAAATGTTTATGGCCTTCTCAGCTCCTCCCTTGCCTCTCTGTTGCCTGGTTATCAGGATATGAGCAGATTTTCTCCATCCCCTTCTACTGTGTCACTTTGCCTGGACTGGCTCATCACTAAAGGACCAAACCTTTTAAACCATGAGACAAAATAAACTTCTCCTTCATTAACTTCCAGCTGTTGGATATTTTGCCCCAATGACAAAGAAATTGATGAAAACTGATTTGGGTACAAGAGAAGCTGGGTTATCACTGTAACGGTACTTGATCATGTGGTTCAAAATTTTTGGAACTGGATTGTGGGAAGAGTTTGCCAAGACTTAGAAATGGTGCTGGAGAATGAACCACAGAATTCTGTAAGCCAAGCTTGTTGTGCTATTCTGTCAGATCTCAGAAGATGAGAATGCTGACAGTAATACAGTTGGTAAATACCAGGCTAAAGAAGTTTCAGTTGGAAACAAGGACTTCATTAGAAGTTGAGCTTCATACCACACACATTGTATTTTGAAAGAAAACTTGTCTGCATTTCGCTCATGACGTTAGACTGAGAGATACTTTGAGATCAAAGTAGGCCGGCTAATCAATCTTCCAGCAAGCATTTCAAGGAAGCCCAATATTGCAGCTGTGGCATCAATACAGCTTTTAGCCAGATCTATGTTGAGAATGAAAAATACAAAGCACAGTTGATTGACATTTAAAATTTTGAGTTTTACCATAAAGGGAGCTGTTGTAAAGTTGCTGCTGGTGATGCTGGAGCAGAGGAGGGCATGGCTGCTGCAAAGATGAAAAAGCAGCCAAATATTTTGAATTAGAACGCTAAAAAAAGTGCCAGGAAAGCATGATGGAAGTCTCAAAGTGGAAACATGAAAGAAAGTCTTTGCTTTGTGAAAAGAACCCTGAGACACCCTGCTAAAGAAAGATTCCTTAGGAAGTTGGCTTACTGAGACTCTGTTCATAGAGCTCCTAGTGCTTAGCCACCTGGATACTCAGAGGTCCCTGCAGTCACAGTACAAAAGAGCCTGGTGACTGCTGCAGCCAGCGGCAAACCTTGGCATGATCTTTGTGGTGCTGGTTGTTCGGGCATGCAGAATACATGGAAGTATCCAGCAAAATTTCAGAAGTCCTGGTACGATAGGCAGTGTACCCCTGACAGAACAGGATGTGACGGTGTGAGAATGGAGCTGAAGATGCAGTGGAGCCCTCGGGAAATTTGGGAAGAAAAGAATATGGAACACCTGAGGAAAGCTGCAAGGAGTGAGCTTGCAGGCCAACAAAGAAGCCAGGAGAGTTACAAGCACTGGCAAGGATAAGAGATTGGGGCTGTCCAAGCTGTTTGGAGTTTTCATCTTGCCACAACTTACCCCAGGTGCTTACACGGAGTTACAGTATTTAATGTCTGCCTTGCTATATTTCATTCTTGCTTTGGTCCTATTCATTCTCTCCCCCCCCCCATTTGTCTCCTATAACACTGTATGTTAGAAGTGTTTACCTTTCTTGATTTTTGCAATGGCTCACAACTAAGGATTTGCTTTCAGTCTCAGAGGATACTTTGTACTTGGACTCTTCAGCAATACTGAAACTTTTTGGACCTTGACAGCTCTTAGAGGTGGACTGAATGCATTTTTACATAAAGGGATGTGCATGAAGCTTTGGATCCAGGGACACAGTGTTGTGGTTTATATCTAAATTTCCCCTACTTCATGCACTCACAGGTGACAATTTTGGAAGGTGATTGGATTAGCAGGGTTTATAGCTAACTTCCTGTTAGGAAGTAGGTCTCATCTAAAGAGGCAAGCTGTTGAGTGCGTAACCTTAACCTAGACGGGTTTATCTCCCTCCCTACCTCCTTCCTTCTTCACTCTCTTAATTCTTGGCTACTGTGGCAGGAGTAGCTTTCCTCTGCTCCTTTTGTGTGGAGCTCACCTACCAAGCAAGGAAGGATTGAAACTTCTAAAACATAAGGCAAAATAAACTTCTCCTTTAAGTTTCAGACAGTGAGTTCTTTCTCTGTAATGAAGAAAGTGACTATGGTACTTATTCATGATACGTAAGATTGAATCTCTGTAGAGGAAGCCTACAGCAAGTACAATTGATGGTCTCTGAAAAAATAAATTAGTAAGTTCTTGTTATGGTTTGTGTCTAGTTACCTGCCCCCCAAAGCCTCATGCAGGCATGGGGCAGCTTCTGGAGTTTATGATTGGTTCTTGATCCAGTGCTGGGATTAAGGGTGTAAGTGCCCTGGGGCAGACACTCTGCATTACAATGTAAGGAGGGGAGAGAGGCCAGTTAGCTGCCTGAGCTGCTGCCACTCCCTTTGCTCTCTGCTCTTTGCCACCTCCATGAAAGGCTGCTCTATGCCATGTGCTACTCTCTCTGCCTTGGAGCCAGCTGAGTATGGACTGAATCCTCCAAGTAACTGTGAGCTAAATAAACCTTTCCTTCCCTAAGTTTGAGTGTTGGCTATTTGTCCCAGAAATGAGAGAAGAGTAACAGACAATTCTTTTAGAACTTTTAAAAAATGTATTTAGTACAGGGTCTCACTACGTCAATAAGACTGAGACTCGTAGTGATCGTTCTGTTTTCAGTCTCCCAAGTGCTAAGATTATAGGTGACCCTTCCAAGTGCTGGGATTACAGGCATGCACCACTACACCTAGTCTCAGTTGCTGTCTCAGCATGCTCTAGGAGTAGGGCTGGCACAGCTTGTAGTGCCAGAGATCGAACACTGGTTCCTGCTCTCTGCCTAAGCAGGTACTTTAGTTTACTCTGAAACACTTCTTGAGATGGATAGTCTCAGAAACCAAATGATTTGGTACAAAGTCTTAATCACAGTGTTAGTTTCCTTGTATACAAAATGCAAATATTGGGAGAATTACAGATGTGCTTGTAAAGGGCATCGCTGTGTTCTCTGACAGAAACACATTGGTGATATCAGTTATCATTTGTAACCCATCTATATTTTAGAATCTCATATTAAGAATGAAGTATGTTTCAAAATTGCTAAACCACTGATATGACTGAAAATGATTTCATTTTTTTTTTCTAAACTGAAGCTTACATTTATTTTTGACAATTTGCAATCCTTTCTATAAAATAATTTAGGTAGCCTTCTTTCCTGAAATAAAAATATGTATCAAAAAAGAAAATGCATGCTATTATTATAAACAGCTAAGTTAGGAATATTATAGGCAGTTAGACAGGGGCAGGTCCTTAAGAGTCAGTGTGGATGCTGAGAATATATTGCGATTGTGAGGGAAATACAGTTGTGCAGGGCCTCAAGACAAAAGGTGGGATGACTGCACCCACATACTTCCCCTAGGGATGAACAGCAGAGATTGATATTCTAAATAGATATCATCACCTTATGGGGGTCCAGAAGTGCCATTGACCCACCCTCTCCAGGAAATACCCCTATTCAGTTCCAGGTACTCTTGCTACATGATTTGCTTCTTCATTTGGTCCCCATTTAACCAATATTACTAAGCAAGTATACTCATAATCTTATTGATGCACCATAATTTTATCTCACTTCACGACCACCTTGTGACTTCCCATTGGATCAGTGTTATCCAAGTGATGCTATTTGTAATCTTATTAGTTGATTACAATTTTTTCCAGTTAGGTCTGCCTCACCTCATGGATTTGCTCTATAAAATTCCCTTGAAAATCAGGGTCTTCTACAACCCACTCAGGACCCTTCTGTCTCTGTTAGACAGAAGTTTTATTTCCCCAACAAATAGTTTCTGCTCTTAACCTTCATTGTTCCTCCAATTCTTTCTTCAATATTAGAGAACACAATGTGATACTGGACACCTCGTAGACTGAAAATGTCTTTCCCCCCATCACTATCACTATACTTTTTGTCATTTGGACTAGAGTTTGAAATTTAAATGAACAAAAAAATTTAAATGTTGAAATTTGACAAGCAAAACAAAATTTGACTCTTTTCTACTGAGAAAATGTTCACTATTAGTTAAAGAAATGTGGTGATAAGACACAAAACCAATGATGTGGAAAATAATAGAATGTTTATTTAGATATTTATACTTCAAGCAATCTTGCAAAAAAGTCTAAGAATAAAGATAGTAATTAATAGTACATAAATTAAGGCCATGCCAAGGACCAAATCACTATCTACAAACTTTTTCAACTCATTCACTTTATATTTTTTCAAGTACAGAGATCATTCTAAATGTGAACTTTTAGTTCCAGATAATTTTCTGTATGTATTTGTATGTAGGTTTTTTTTTTTTTTTTTTCTGTTCCGGGCATTGAACTCAGGACCCTGCACTTGCCAGGCAAGTGCTTATTCTACTGAATTATCTCCCCAGGCCCTCTATGTAGTTCTCTTTGCCTCAGTGAGACTATTGTACTTTTTATATAAATGTATAATAGTCTGCTAAATTGCTTCTCTAAAGATTGCATATTTCATGAAATAAACGTTATTTAAACAAAGATTGGAAATGAGGTGAAACTTTCACACCAAAAGAGAATTTCAGGCTAAGATTCTATAATATGTTTTAATTTTCTTTCATTACTGAGACAAAATACACAACTCCAAAAGTGAAAGGGGGAAAGGTTTGTTCAGCTCACAGTTTGTGAAGTTGTTGGTCCATAATCAGCTGGTTCTGAGGTTGGGGGTCTTGGCAGAGTGGGACCCTAAAGAAGAAATAGTTCATGAGGGCCAGAAGATGGCAAAACAGTGAAAAGGCATAAGTTGTCTTTCTATCCCTTTTATTTTGTCCAGATGGGTGGGATTAGTGTGGCGCCAAACCGATTAGTGGGCTGATTTAGAATCACACAGCCTTCAACCCAGCATCATACATCAGATTCTGGTACCACTGAAGAAGCCCCACCTGTGACCACAGGAGGCTTTGGGGGTCATCTAGGTACAAACCATAATGACATAAAGTGCTATGCCAAATATAGTTGAGCTTTTGAAGACCTGGTAACCCTAGTTCTTTCCATACCTAGGAGATCTATTTACAAATTCTATTTAAAATTTATTAAAATAAGAATGGTGAAACGTAACTCCTACTTACCCTATAGATGTTATTTATCCCATATAAAATTATTTCCCTGGATAATTCTAGTGGTTAAATACTCTTCATTAATTTGAACTTTTTAAATTATTTCATATTTTTTATTGACTTTGAATAACTGCAAGGGAAGTAGTCAATAGGTATTTTGAAATAAATCAATTGATTAGTAATAACCATGTTGAAAACTAAAACTCTCTTTTATCTAACTTGTGCTGCTCTAAAACTCTTGGCTTCAACCTGAACATCCTGTGACGTACAGCAAGACTGACCAAGTTATCATCACTTGTTATCTACTTAGAGGTAGAAAAAATCAACTCAAGTAAGGGAAATCTGTATATGTTTACTATTTTCAAACATATGGGTGACTAATCTGTCCATACTGATATCTTAATAAATATTGGGGAAATACCATCCACTGATAGTTTAATAAATCTGAGGAAAATGCATCCAGGATATTGCCTTCTTTTTATTTTTGTTATTTGCTAAGAAAAACCTTTTCTTGACTCTCCTCTAACCCCATTCCACTAGCTTTCAATGTTTGGTTCCTGATACCCATAAATTGGCAACCCAGAAGCACCCTGGAGGGTAAGTTCATTTCATTACTATTCTCTCAGGGAAAGCACATGTGCAGCTAACATTTACAAATCATTTATTTTGTCTAAACATTTCCTCTCACTGAGTTATTTATACATCATGCAGTGGAATCAAAGTGGGTGCTAATGCTAGAGCCACATGAAAACCTTTCTAGACATAACTTACAGGTAGTAAATCTTAGACTTCTATTAAGGAAACTCTTCAGACAGCAAAATGTCCATGAAGAAGTCAAAAATTTAGAGAAAAACAAATTGGACAAAGGAGTGCCATGTTCTTCAGCTTTAGCTTCCAAATAGTTATTACCAATAAATTAATTCATTCCCTAAATATTTGTTGACTATTTCTTGGGCAGATAATGAGACCTGGTGAGAAGTATGTTTTCTCTGGGATGAAAAATCCCTTCAGTTTCCTTATGAAACTTACACCAAACATAGACACACAATCATATACACAAACTTTAAATAACATATGTGTGTAGTGAAAGTAGAAAGGACACTGTTAATAAGACAAGGGAATGGGGGGAAGGAGGAAGGAAGGAGGAAGTGAGCAATGAGAAAGAATGGCCAAAGTATTATAGTATACATTACTTACATGCAAACATGATGCTCACTATTGTGGATAACTAATATATGCTAATAAAATGTGTGTGTAAATATATAGCCTCATGTTTAATATTGAATAATATGCATATTGTCTTTAATAAATATATATGCATATATATGCATATATTTGCAATTTACTCATACATTTATTTTATGTCTTTTGGCTTTATTGTATCTCATGATAAAAAAAGATGAGTAGGGGCCGGCCAAATAAGTCAGTGGATTAAAGCTCCTGCAGTGGCCGGGGTTTGATCCCTGGCTTGCTGTGCTGGCTCCGTCCCCAGGGTGCACTGAGATGGCGATGAGACTGTGCATGGTAGTGTGTGCCTGTAGTCCCAGCACCTGGGACACTGAACACAGGTGAATCACTATAAGTCCAATCTATGTAGTGAGACCCTGTAGACCCTGTAGATCCTTACTAAAATACAAAAACAAAAAGAGTGAATGAAATCAAATTCATAAAATTTAAATGATGCAGAAAGGTCATTGATTTCTTGTTCACCAGTGCTAATTAAAAGTTAAGGTTTTCATTTTAGGTAGAGTTTAGTAGGCCAACGAGGACACTTCCTTCCTTTCTTATAGTAAAAAAATCTTGCAAAGAAACCTAAGAGTCTGAAAATAGACATAAATGTCATTTGATGTACACTGACTTAATAGCCTTTCATATACTATACATATTATTAATTTTGCATATTTTTTAAAGTAAGTCATAAAATTTCTGTTTCATTACAGTGTAAACATCAGGAGAAAGCCCCTATAATGTTCTGACAAAATATTTAACTTAGGTGTGTTTTGACATTGTTTCCAAACTTAATATATATCTTATATTTAAAGTAATTATCAATAAATTCACATTGCCAGTGATAACACAGCCCAAGGCCCTCACAGTCATGGTGTGTTGAAAACTTGGTGATGTCCTAGCTTGCTTAAATGTGGAGCAGGCAAATGTGTCTGGTAAGTACAAGTGGGCAACATGAAAGCAGAAATGGTTTTCTAAAGATCTTGAAAGAAGAAAGCCTTTATTTAACCACAGATGGAAAAACTAAGAAAATAACTTCAGCTAAAACATCATTACGTTTTTGAGAGCAAAAAGTAATAAACTGAAAACTATAGATTAATTGAAAAACAATACGTGTATTGAACTTGAAAGAGAAGCCATGAACATTTTACACTTTTATCATTAACTCTAAAAATGAGGGGAAATCAAAATAACCAGACAACAATCAGAAATATGAGTTAAATAAAATTTCAAATTTTACTGGTAGTATCATCCCAGTACAAGAATGGCTGGATTTCATTATGAGCCACTCCATAAATCTGTGTTTATGTTCCTGGAAAACACATAAAGCATAAAGTGAAATGAAAATCCATTTCACTTCAAGGCTGGCTACATAAGAGCATTAGAGGATATGTCATTGGAACATGAAATTAGCAAAACCATATAATTCACAAATGCATGGAAAAAATGAAAATAAAATTAAACGGTGGAGAGATTTAACCACAGTAAGTGTTGTGTAATTATTTACCAACTATATTTCTGTATTTTAATTAGCAATTTTCCATGCTGTAATAATCATCATTATCCCAATAATAAGAACTATTCAGAAGTCAGCAGTGCTTGGCAGAACACACATTTCTTTCCTTTCTCCAAAATAATCCTAGGTGAAAAGTTTATTGTCTTTCTCTCTTTTTTAAAGATGAAGAAAGCAACATGAAGAAGCAACTTCCCCAACTTCCCATTAGAGTGTGGTCAACCTGTGATATGAACTGAGATTGATCTAATTTGATGTACAGTCAGATTTGTTCCATCACATGAACTTGCAAACACTAAAATTACAATATAACACATAAATTAAAATAATCTCCTTTTCTCCTAATGTGAAACCAAATTGACAATATAACTGAACATAAGTGTTCAAAAAGTAGATAACATGGAAGAAATATTGACATGAAGACTTTGAAGACAGACATGAAAAATTCAAACAATGACCACGGATTCCTCTGACTGATGTATTTGTAGCCTTTGCAATGTGACTTTGTGGCCACTCCCATTAAGAAGTGAAATATACCAAGCATGGCCCTAGAATTACACCTTGCTAACTTCAGTGCAATTGCTTAGTTCACAGGTGTCAGCATATATAGTTAGTCAGGGTGAGAATCCTACCAATTAACTGCTAGTTCCAAAAACCTGCTGAAGATTCTCAGGATCATTGCCTTAACGATCTTGTGCATATAAATGTATGGCTTTGCCCCTGCCATGTTTCCTAGTTTTTCTCCTTGCCCTCTCTTCATTATTTAATTCTTAAGTTCTTGCTTTCCTTTTAATTGTGTTATAACTTTCTCTTTTTATTTTTTCTTTTGAGTTTTTACACTAGGGAGATTGTATGATATCTACACACGTGGGTCCAGTTTATTTCACTTATGAGTATATCTTCAAGTGGCATCCACTAATATATGAAGGCTTTGAGTTTATCATTCTTTATAGCTGAGTAATACTCCATTGTATAAAAATGCCACATCTTTTTCATCCATTCATCAGGTGATGGGCATTTTGGTTGTTTCCAAGATTTGGCTATCACAAATTGTGCTGCTGTAAACATAGGTGCACATATATCACTATGATATGACGTTTTCAGTTCCTTTGGGAAAATGCCCAGTAGGGAGATAACTGGTTTGAATGGGATTTCCAGTCCTAGTTTTTAAAAGAGTCTCCATGCTGACTTCACACATCTATTTAAATGGCAATGGAGTACCCATCTCTGACAATACTAAACAAAAAAAGGGATGTAAGTGAAGAACCATTTTGTATCTGCATATACAAAATAGTTGATAGATATACAGCTACTTTCTCTTAATTCAGAGAAGAAAGATTTATACTAATAGTGTTTGGACAGGAAATCATATCTGCACCTTGTACTATGAATAACTATTATGAAGAAAACAATATGCAATGTATTAATTATTGTAACTGTCCTACTAACCTGTTTTGAAACTGTCTTGTTGCTATTTGTTTCTCAATAAAATTAATACGAAAGAAGTGAAATATAGTTGAATCCCTTGAATCTGATCTCAACCATGTAAATTGTTTTGACTTCACACACACACACACACACACACACACACACACACACACACGTACACCATGGAATCTCTAGCCATTTTCTCCAAGGGTTAAAATAAGTTTGTGTTAAGTAATGTAATTTTTTCATGTTGAATTTTATTTTGTGATCAGGTCATGTATTTAGTATATGGTCTCATTGCCCTGGAAGGCTTTTTCCTGTGAAGAAAGCTAACTGGATTTTTCAGTAATGAGAACCTCATCTCACTAGAATACTACTTTTGGAACTAAGAGAAGCTCGGCTCAAACTTGTGTTATCTGGGTAGCTACAGCCAACTGAATGTGCACAGGACCAGGCCACAGAACTCTCAGAAGTCCCTTCTCCTTTTGTCCTTGGGGGCCACTTACTCCACAAGAGTATCAGTAATGATACTTTAGGATTGCCTTGGGATAAAAATGAATACAGTAGTTCAAATACGAAAATAATTCACTTACAATTATAAGTTCATTTTTCTTTTTCTAATTTTAAAAGAAACGAGAACATTTTCACGGGCCACTAAATGTACTGTGAGTTCTATGTGCGGGGTTGGTTATATCTAATGAAGAAATAATCCTAGCCAAATGTGATAAAGGGAAAATTTACTTTTTTCTCTTTTCCAGATCTTCAGAACTGCAAATTTATAACCAGTGATGAGGGGTATGTATTTGTTAAGATTCACGTTTCTTTTATGAGTCAAAGGAATACGCTATCTCTTTAGCCATTCCTATATCTACATCTCATGACCTAGGTGCACCCTGTGTAAAGGTAACCATGTATACAGTATAGGGAGGATTGCAGAAGATCTAGATGTTCATATCCTACAATGGCAAAAAAAAAAAAAAGAAAAGAAAAAGGAAATAGAAACCCAACACTAGGGAATCTTCAATATAAACATTAATAGTTTCCCACATCTTTGTTTAGAGAATAGCTGGAGGATTTCTAAACTTTTAGATCTTTCTCATTCCAGAACTGTTTCACTTATGGCCACATAAATCTTGGCTCTTTAGAAGTCCCAAGATTAAGTCTAGAGTTGCAGAGAACTTGCAGGTGATCCCCATAAAACAAAGCTGATTTGAGTCATTCAGGAGAGTTGACATTTGCTAGGACAGCTTGAGTCTAGTTCTCACACCAGTTGGAGAGAATATGGAATTAGAAACAAAACAGGGAAAGGAGAATTTGGTAAAAATCATAGTAGTTTTGTTTTTAATCATGCTATATTATTTTCTTCTGATTATGTAAGAAGGACATATTTAGTGTAGAGAAAGTAAAAAATGTCTTTTTTTAAATGTAAAAATGGTAGCCGAGTGCTATAGCTTGGGTGGGTATCCGTGAGAGGCCCATGTGGTAAATGTTTGGACTTCAGAGTAATATTACTGGGACATGATGAGACCTGTGGGAGTTACAGTCTTGTGGGGGCTGCTTGGCTCACTGGGGTCACGCCTCTACTGGGTCTCTAAGGACGCTGCCTAGTCTTCCTCTTTCTGTGTTCTTACTAGTGAGTTGAGTCATTTGTTCCACCACATGCTTTCACCATAATGCACCACCCTCACCAGAGGACCAAAACCCAGCGCTTGAATTTAGGCTTGAACCTCCAAAACCATAAGACAAAAATGATGTCTTCTCTTTTTAAACTAATTGCCTCAAGTATTTCATGATAGAGGCTGAAAGCTGATTCACACACTATGAAAAGTTGTATTTATTCTGACAGGCCAGATACGAAAATTTAAGGGTGTATATACTTTTATTACCTATAAGCATATTTTGTTGGCATTTGATTTTTTAAATGTATGTCAGTGTGAATCTAGTAATGTAAAAGCTGACCTATAACACGTTTCAACATAAAAAAAAATAACTATTTAAGTAAAGTTAAAATGAAAGCTGTGGGAGCTCATGACCTACATTTCCTTGCATTAGATCTCTACGTTCTTTCACATATACCATAGCTTCTAGGCTATTAAAGATCCATGCATTTCCTGTTCAGTTAAGGTCGATTTTTTTTCATTTAAGTATTTGGTACAGGGTCTCACTATGCGGTTGGGACTCATAGCGATCCTCCTGTTTTCAGACTCCACAGTGCTGGGATCACAGGAGTGCACCACCACACCTGGATTCTGTTGCTGGCTCTGTGTGCCCTGTAGGTGGGGCTAGTGGAGCATGCAGAATGCCAATTTTTAAAATGAAAAGTCTAAGAAACAGTAAACATGTATCTCCTTCCTATCTTTCTATCCTTCCTATCTTGAAACCTCAAAGTCTTTTTATTCATAACTATTAGCTCTTTAATTTCACCCAATAAAAAGGAGAATGAATGAGTTAAACTTAAATTTCTTAACAAAGTTTATAAAGACTGCAACACCTCAGCCCTATTCATCTTTTCAGCCTCATTGTATGCTTTCAACCTCACCCACATGTTCTCCCTCAGTAACTTCTACTCATCCTTACCTGTCAATTATGGCTTCCCTGAGATATCTTCCTTCCTTCTCAACCTATCACACTGGGTTTACACTTCCCTTTTGCAAGCACCTACTACCAGCTTGTGCATACTGCCATCAGAGCCTCTACCATATTCTTTGGCTTTGTGGTTTACTTATGTGATTCTTTCATCTCAATGCAAATACCTTAGGAGTGTTTTGATGTTTTCAGTTCTTCTACAAAAATACCCAGGAGGAGAATAGGTAGGTTGAATAGGACCTCTAATCCTAGTTTGTAAAGGACCCTCCACACTGATTTCTATAGTGGTGTACCAGTCTACCCTCCCACCCACCGACAGTGCAGAAGTGTTCCTTTTTCCCCACAGCCTCTCCAGAATTTGTTATCAGCTGACTTCTTGATGATGGCCCTTTCTTCTGGGGTGAGAAGGAATCTCAGTGTTGTTTTAACTTGCATTTCTCAAATGACTAATAAGTTGAAAATTTTTTCATATATTTATTTGCCATTTGTATTTCTTGATCTGAGAAGTTATTGGGACATGATGGATTGTCCCAATACATTCATCTCAGATGCTTATTCTTGGGTTGGGTCTTTGAATTTGGAGTGGCCTCATTTTTTTTTTTAATTCTTTACATGTTCTAGATACAAGTCCTTTATCTGAGGGGGCAGTTGGCTATTTTTCCCCCAATTTGTGGGTTTTCTTTTTTCTCTGTTGGTGATTTCTTTTGATGTGCAGAAACTTTTCATAAAAGTGAGATCCTAGCTGTTGATTCTTTGAAGTATTTGCTGTGAACAACTAATTTGAAGACTACAATATGCGATATAACAACCATTGTTGAATTCCTAAAAAAAAAAGTGTTTTGAGTATTCAGTGTCCAGCAAAATGCTAAGTACATAGTAGGCAACGAGTGAAGACTAATTGCCTGAGTGCTTATTCTCCATGGGGCACAATTCAGGCAATCAGTAAGTGCTAGCTTAACAATTGAGAATGAGGAAAGAGACATTTTTCACTGTCACAGTTTGTATCTGTTATGTCTCCCAAAGACTTGCTAAAGACTTTGTCCTCATTGAGTGTGAATATTGCATGATGGAAAATCTTTAAGAGATTGGGAATAATGTGAAGAAACTCACAGAGAAAAAGTCATTCTGCCCAGAATCTAAGACCCAACAAATACCTAATGAGCCAAATCCATAATTTTTTTTTAAATTTTTAATTAGTTTACAGTCATGATTACATTCTGCATGGAGATTTAGCACAGGAACCTAACATGTCTCAATTCTTTGTTCGTCCTCTTTCCCCTCCCTAATACTTAATGTTATGTATCCCATGTGGTCACGGTGTTGTATTTGCCATCATTACTGATCATTGTTTTGAAACTCATTTGCTTTGTTTTCAGTGACTCTTCAAGTTCCTTCTCCTTTGTTCACTTACAGTTGTTGGTATTTTGAGTCCTATCCTCCACTGCTCTTTCATTGCCTACATTTCCTGTAGTACTTCTGCTCCGAAGCATTCTGTCCTAATGTTCCTCAGATCTCTGTACTCTGTCATATAGCTCCCAGACATATTTACCTAGAAATCTTATGGTAATTTCAAACTCAGTAAGCAATCACTTACTATCTTTATCATGCTATCCTTCCTCTCAAGCACCTAAGCCTCTTTCCTTATCCTATGTAATTTGTAATATCATCAGGTTGCCCAAATCAGAATTCTGGGAGTCATTTCCCAACATTCCTTCTATATGGCACTAATAGATATAGAAGACTGGATAATTTTGCCCTCAGCTTATCTCATTGTTTTCATGCAATTGCCAATAATTTATTTGGCTATTACTGGCTCACACAGGTTGTTTCAATACACTCCCACAGTTCCTTCTCATGCCTCACCTTCTTTTAAGCCATTCTCACTACTACTGCCAGAGTTGGTTCTCTAAGCTGGCCCAAAAATGGCTTCCTAGAGAAATTTCCACAGCACCAGCACCCTCTCCTATGTAGAGGCAACTCTTGTTTGCATCTAGATCCTTGTACAGCATATAGTTTTACTTCACGGCATTCATTCTTCCTGTTTTTCTCACTTTGCTGCTCCCACTCAATTAGGAGCCCTTTGTTTGCAGACGCTGTAGCTTCAACACTCAATAAATATTTATTGAACAAAATGTTTATTGAATGAATTCTTCTAATTCTTTACCCTTTCCCACTTCATATTGTTATTGTTTTCATGAAGAGGTACTATAGCTTTTGGAAATTTAGATTTTTGAACTGAATCAAAGTGAGTTCAAATCTCAACTCCTTTAAAGACTTGTTAAAGACTTGTATTTGTGAAAATAATATTAAGTTGGAAACTGTCTATTTTCATTCTCACTTTCTTAATCTAAAAAATAAGATAATAATAGTACCTCTTTCTCAGCATCATAAGTAAATGAATTGTTACACATTTAGATTCTAGACTATTGCCTGACACACATTAAGTATTTGAAAGCTATTAACCTTATTACTGCTATATTTTACTCCTTCCTAACTGCCTTTCTTTTTTCCTTTTTTTCTTTCCTTTCTTATCCTTTCTAATCTTTCTGGGTTTTGGAATTCAATTTTCTCCCTTCCTTTTCTATTACTGTCATATTTACTGTTGATTCATAATGTCCCAGACAGAGAAGGTTCTGTCCCAAGGAGTCACACAAGCAAATAACCTCTCCTGAAGGTCATGTTGATGTGACATTTGGAGGCAGAGTAAACAGTTGCATTGTGCCAGCGACCAAGCTCAAGAACTGGACTGCAGTGCAGCGTGGAATGCAGGACACTGATATCAGTCTACCTCGATGCAGGGTGAGGACTTTCCAGGATGGTAAGTTTTTTGACTTGAAGCAGGGTGCTATAAGAATAATCAAAGTAGTCTCCTTGTATTCAAAATCATCTGACATCCGTTTCAAAACCTTGCTCTGATATGGTCTCCTGGGGAAAGGAGGTCTCTAACCTGTGTTTTGGGAATTACAGGACTGGAGCTCTCAAAAGCAGAAGTATCTGGAAGTACGACTACACTGCTACTCCTTCCAATTGTTTTAGAAAGATGAAAATAGGAACACTCAACCACTAGCCTTTATGGAAAAATTGATTGATTCAGCCCACTATTACAATGTATGCATGCTAATATGCTTTGTGTGTGAGTTCATGTTATCTTAAAAATGTAAATAAATTTGAGTCTATTCATGCACACTCATAAGAACAATTGAAAATATGTTTAGTTTTCTTCTTAGAAGTCATGAGCCCCAAATTTAGAGAAAGAAATCAAAGGCTTATTTTTGTGAAAATAATAATTTAGGTAAATTTGGAGCAAAGGTTTTTATTGTTATAATTTTTAGGATTGATTTTGGAAAAGGGTAGACTTGGATTTGGTCACTGAGAACTGCTAAAATGCTCAATTCAGTATCCAGTCTCTTGAACAGAGTAGGCACTTGATGATTATTTGAGGAAATAATGAACAAACAAACCAAATAAATCTACCACTATAAATGATATGTTAGACCAGATTAAATGGCTTGTTTAAGTTTTTTGGAGGAATATCAGCTAAGGGATTAAGAGAAAGTGAAAAATGGAAAAGCTGGAATAAAAATATTTTAAGTAAAGTGTAAGTCGGTAGTTATAATTTAGGAATTATAGTTGATTTAAAAAGTACCTTTGGTAATTACAGAAGATGAACAATAGCATACAAAAGGAAGCATCTTAAAAACTAAGCATAATTCTAAACCTGAAACATCTATTTGTCGTTTTAGTGCACATCATCCCCAAGATCAAGTTCTTTATACTAATAAAACCTAAAAACATGAATAAATAGTATGGATTTTAAAAATTATCTGCTTCAATTGTGTGAATCTGTTTCAGTCAAAGAAAGTTAGTTATACAAATTTAAATAAAAGTGACTACTTTTCACTGAACATAATCTCAGC
>NW_004524600.1:7275377-7287287 GCF_000260255.1 Octodon degus | reverse complement strand
GGGGTTGAACCCCTAGTCCCTGCACTTGCTTGCAGTAATGCTGATTGTGATTTCCCCCTTCAGAATGAATAATCCAAACACATGACAAACAGGTCAAACACTGACATTTTTGATTATGTACCTTGTCGTAAATCAACATTAAAAAAATTAACATTAAAGAAAAATTTTTCTTTCACTAAAAAACAAAACAAAAAAACCCTCAGCCATCTCTTTGTGGTTAGTGCTTCAAAGTAAGAATTCAGTAAACAAATTATTATTCATACAAACATATTATTAGGTAAATAAAGACAGATTTTTAAAAATATATATGTATTTGTTTTTAAGTTATATCCATCACTATTGAATCAGAAAAACAGAATAAGTAGAAACGTTAAAGAGCTTTATTACAAGGAACTGGCTTATGAAATCCCAGAAGCTAGAAAAGTTAAGCCCAAATTCCACAAGACAGTCATCCAAAAAGGAAGGATGGGAGTTCTAGGTATGATTTAGAGTTAGTTTCTATAAGCAGAACTTTTTCTTCCTCACAGAAGCCTCAGTTTTGGTCTTTAGACATTTTGCTTGGTTGATTCAAGTCTCCATAGCATATTTAGGATGACTTCCTCACCTAAGGTCAGCTAATTATGAACTTTAAGCATTTCTATAGAAGTATTTTCAGTGTAGCAACTAGAGTACCATTTTATTGAATAATGGGACTTAGCTTATCTAAGTAGACATTTAAATCTGACCATCACAACCTACTCCTTACTAACTTGATTTTCATACAAATCTTTCGAAATCATCCTTAACCTTTAAACAAAGATAATGATAAAGCCATACTTCTGTCTAACATGATTAAACTCTCCTCCATACCATCATAAATATACTCTTTCCTCAGAAAAATATGTAAAGCTTTTGGGTGTTGTTCCTATAATTTTATATAACTTCAATAATGTAACATAGTACCAGTCAGACAACAGTGGCCTCAAGCAACCATCTTTCACGGACATTGAAATTAATGAATAATTAGCTTCTGTGTTAAAGAATTTAGAATAGTTCTTTCTGAGTCATGGGGCCATAAAATCATCAGTGACTCAGTTCTGTACCAAATTTACTTATCAAGGAGATTATGGGGCCACAGAGGAAAGTAATCAATGATGTAGAGTGTGCCTAAGGAGAGTCATGTGGAGAGAAAACATTCTCTCAGGCATTCATAGAGAGCAAATTGGTCAAGCAATGGCTGTGACTCATCTACATGGCTGACACTGACAAAGGATCTACGAACTGCGGTACAGGGTTTCAGTCTAAATCCTGAGGGGATTTGACTGACCTTGACAGATACAAAACTTACATTTCTTGTTGTACGGGTTTTGCTCTATCTTGTTCTTGATCATCCAGCAGAAAAGTATAAAAAGGAGGTATAAAAAGTAAATCTATATTAATATGTCAAGCTATAAAAGGCTCAAGTCAACAACTTCTGACATTGCCAGTCCTATGTTATGGACTACTAGACTGTGTTGGATTATTTTGCTGAATTCATGCACCTACAGTATTTAAATGACAATGGAATACCCATCTCAGACAAAATTAAACAAAAAAAGGATACAAATGAGGGACCATTTTGTATCTACATATACAAAATAGTTAGGATAGATATACAGCTACTTTCTCTTAATTCAATGAATAGAAACATTTGTTCTAATAGTGTTTGTGGACAAGATATCGTGTCTGCATCTTGTACTATGAATAAACACTACTAAGACAACAATATGCAATGCATTAATTATTGAAACTGTCCTACTAATTGGTTTTGAAACTGTCTCATTACTATTTGTTTCTCAGTAAAGTTAATAAATAATAAATAAATAAATAAAATTTAGATTACTTAAAAAATCATCATACTTTACCCTAAGCTCATAGCTTTGTTTTATCATCATGGTTAGAAAGTGACTTGATCAGTTATCCAGCTACAATTCTTGGGTTATTTGGACTCCCAATCTTCATGGGGAATTTGACACTTCCCTTCAACAGTCTATGTGACTACAATATGTGTTAGCTGATTTTACAGGAGAAATCCTTGGATCTTCGCCCGTTGATAACATCTTGCTCTTTTCAACCACAGCTCTTTTCATCCTTTCTAAGTTTGTTTATGCTGAATCCATCACACAGGTACTCACTGTGATAACTGATGGCTCTGGCTGCAGTGAAAAGGCAGGTACAATGTCATGTTAGCTAAAATTAATGAGCAAAGGATTCTGTTTTACTTGGAAGGCAGTCAGGTGCTATCATACTTACTTTATAAACGTTTCTTGGGAATCTTAAAATCTAGCCTCTGATCCTCAATATGCTGTGTATTGTATACAAAATATCAAGGTCACCCACATCAAACACGCTATGGCACCAGATTTGTTCTTACTTTTCATACAACTACAGAAGCAGTCTAGACACGCTCTCATCCTTTTTGTTATCCATCTCCATTCTCATTCTGGACTCCCTAACTTCATTTTTAAAGAAAATGGAGCAGCTGGTGCCTTGATTACATTTCTGCCTTTGATAAAGCTCATCTCTCTGATGAACTTTTGCACAAAAACTGGAATGACCTTTGCTAAGATTTTGCTTGAACAAAGATTCAAGCCCCAAGATACTACACAACAATGTTCTTCATGCCAGGAGGTTGAGGGGAGTGGCCTTTTGCAGGTAGTTAAACCCCCGGGATTGGGACCTAAATCAGATTTGGTTAATGAAAGTTACTCATGTCCCTTGTTTTGCCCTGCTGTCGTAGGTGTCTCTCTTGCTACTTATTAAAAATGATATATGCAACTGCACAATGGGGAGAAACTACTTGTCATGTTATTCATTTATGTGCTAGCTGCTTTGCTCACATCAGTCTCCCCATGCAAATTAAGACAGATAATGGATCTATGCATACAGCTTCCCATTTGTAGTCTTTTATAATCAATGGAATATTTCCCACAAAGCAAAGATCTTTTACAATCCCAAGATCAAGTAATTGTTAAAAGAGCTCACCAAACATTTAAAAATATGCTAAAGAAACAAAATGAGGTGATGTAGATGTGGATTGTGACACCCAATGGGTCCATGTCTGCTTGCATTGACTTGGAGGCAGAAGACTGCTATCTCTGATGAGCCAGACTGCCTTGAAGACAAGATGTTTTGTCACCTCATGCAAAGGTGGACTGATAGGGCAAATAAGGAAGCCTACTGCCTTGCTACCTGAAGCAAACAGCTGCACTTAGCTGAGCTCTATGCTTTTGTTTCTCAATAAATCTGTGGGTTTGAGTCAGATTGGGGCCTCACTCATGCTGTCTGGTGAAGTCCCCTAGTCCCCCAACAAAGACAGTCATTCTGTTGTGTCTTCATTCATCTCTCTTGAGTTTGTTTGGCTGAATGTAGCACTGGCTCAACACTATAAGGTATTGCCATATAGCTGGCACTGTGTTTGCAAAAGTCAATACACCATCCATCAACCAAACTGC
Source organism: Octodon degus (assembly GCF_000260255.1). Classification (NCBI taxonomy): domain Eukaryota; kingdom Metazoa; phylum Chordata; class Mammalia; order Rodentia; family Octodontidae; genus Octodon; species Octodon degus. The sequence continues at coordinate 7,283,814 of NW_004524600.1, read as the reverse complement.
TTCAGGATGGTAACAGTGTAAGAACAGTGAGTTCTGTGAGAATAGGCCCATTCCTGTGCTTTATTTGCCACAGAGTAAGTTCTATGATGAGAAACAAGAATAAGAAAACAGTAGATAAAACACTGTATGACTTAATAAATGATAGCTTTGGCAGAAGCATTGCATGCAGACCAAGCACATCCATCTGAATATGTTTCTAGTCCAACAAAAATGAAATGTGCCATCCCTATCACAGAAGTCGTCAAATGCAACCAGCCTGGTTATGGTATCTTGTGTGCTACCCTGGAGAACACTAGTACTTGGTGTGTAATGTGGGTCTCTGCTATTTGCACATTGAGCACATAGCAATAGCTGAGCCCATTTAGAACTTCTATCCCTGGTAGAACAGCTTCTTTAAGTCTGCTGGGTAATCACAGTAGTAGAGAAAGTTGCTGGCTGGTAGTCATAGAATGAATAACCTTTAATGTCACCTTTCCAGCAGAATTCCATAGGCCACAAACATTTCATATCTTTGTTCATTCAGAAATGTTCTGTTAGTGCACTTCTTCCATGGATTTTCTAATCATGTTCCTCCTGAAATCCTATCATGTCAAAACCTTTGGCAATTTCCTTTTTCCAAACAAAGGCATTCAGATGTTCTTCAGTCTTACAGCTTATATCTAGCTTTTCCCTAAAGCCTCATGTGGTCATAGGTAAGGTTTTCTGGAGGCAGCTGGATCTAGCATATGTGATGCTGAGGTTAAGGGTTTGATGTTGGGATTTAGGTTGTGATTCTGGGATTAAGGGGTCGCACCACACCCTAGGCATGGATGTCACCAATCAGAAGAGAGAGAAGGCTATTGTTTTGTCTTCCTGACTTCCATGGTCTGTTTCTCCTCTGTAATGCCCTTTGACATACTGCCATGTCTTGGAGCCAGGTTACTAAAGACTCAATCTTTTACAAACTGTGAACTACAAAGAATCCTTCCTCCTCTAGATTTGAGTATCAGCTATTTTGTCTCAACAATGAGAAAAGTGACTGAGAAAAGTGTGCTGAGAGAAAGTTCTCTCACCACTCTCCTTCATGGGTGTTCCATTAGGGGCTGCAGCATTACAGTTTGGTTCTGGGTGGCACCCACCTGCTGTGGTTTTAATGATGGTATCAGTCCCCAACACTCTTGTTGCAACTGAGTCTCCAGTGCAAAAGTATTAAACTGTGTGACCTATGAAAAGAAATTCAGTCATGTGGGCTCTGGTTTTCTATGTGAGATCAAAAAAGTAGGAGGGCTCTCAAAATTCTTTGTTCCTTCTACTGTATGAAGACATAGCATTCTTCTCTGAAAATTCCAGTATCACGGTCCTAGCTCAGGAACAAAGAGCTAGCCCTTACCAGACATCCACATACCAAATCTGACAGTATTTTGATCTCAGCTTCTTAGCTTTAGAAATGTAAAAACTAAACTTTTGCCTTTAATAAAATACACAGCTTTATTTATTTTGTTATAGCAGCATAAATGGACTAAGACACCATATATTTTAAAAAACTATTTCTAACCTAGATACTGATTTTGGTCTTTCTCATGAGCTGGTCATAGAGACCTCCCTTGATAGACTACCAAGCTACCTCCCCAGGCTCCAAACAGGTAAGTTGAATATTGATGTAGAGGGAGAAGGTGCTGGACTAGTAGTAGATCCATGGACATTTGTCACATTTTGTGCAATTTGGTTGTTATTGAGGACATGCTTCTGTGTGACATGTCATTTCTGTTTGATGATGAAATGTTAGCATATATGCCCACATTTATGAGTTGGTGCTCAAGTTGACATTCATTTTATGCTGGGAAACTTAGGTTCCAAAGTAATGTAGTGCTCTATGGTTAAGTGTTCAGTTTCTACTATGGTACAGTAATAAGCCCAAAGTTCTTTATCTGAAGGAGAATTGTTACCTGCAGAGTATGACAGAGTTTGCAACCAAAATTGCAAGCAGAAGCCAATTATTTGCCAGTGACACTTATTCTACCATTGGTTTGTTCTAGGTTTCCCTCAAAGCTACCTGCTCCCTATGCATATGGAATGTGGAATATGTGCTGTTCCTGTTTTAGTTGTAGGGGAGCACCTATATTTAATAAAATTTGTTTTATAAAGGATGTCTTGACTTTTTCACAACAATGAAACCTTAGACATTTCACTGAGTTAGAATATGTATTTTTGTTGGATTTATTTCTTTACATCTGAATTACACATTCACAAATGCCATATATAGAATGTATATGATACATTAGTTGATTAGTATGGTTCATTAATAGCATTAGTAGAATTAGTTAATTGTAGTTAGTCTTTGCTCACTAGATCTAATGAGTTAATGTCATGAAAGTAAATGGGTGATGTGTTATCTTTTGGAAAGGAATAGCAATCATGCTTTCTGAAAACTCAATTATGAAATAATCCTAGAGAATTGATATAAACATCAAGTGGAAAAGTGAAAGTGTATATTTTACCTTCTAACTGAAATTGAACTGCTCCACTAGACCTTACTAATAGGTATGGAAGGAAAAAAGCATTTGCCAGTTCAATAGGTGTAGATCTGAATATAGAGCATGGCTTAGTTTGCTTAAGCAATAAAGGTATAATTAGTACAGCAACTACAATTGGAGTCACTATGTGATTAAGATTATCATACTTTTGTTATTCTGCAAGTTTCATCTATTTTCTCCACAAGCCAAACAGGTAAGTTTTGTTTTTTTTTTTAAATTAATTTTATTGAGAAACAAGTATCAATGAGACAGTTTCAAAACCAGTCAGTAGGACAGTTACAATAATTCATACATTGCATATTGCTGTCTTCACAGTGGTTATTCATAGTACGAAATTCAGACATGATATCCTGTCCAAACACTATTAGTACAAATCTTCCTTCTCATTGAATTAAGAGAAAAAAGCTGTATATCTATCAACCATTTTGTATATACAGATACAAAATGATCTTTCATTTGTGTCCAGTTTTTTTTGTTTAGTTTTGCCAGAGATGGGTATTCCATTGCCACTTAAGTATTGTAGATATCTGAATTCAGCAAAATAATCCAATATAGCCCAGTAGTCCATAATAGTAATGGGTTATCTGTAGGACTGGCAATGTCAGAAGTTGTTGACTTGAGCCTTTTACAGTGCAGTGTATTAATATGGCTTTACTTTTTTTTTTGGCAGAACCAGGGATTGAACTTAGGCACTTGCACTTGCCAGGGAAGTGCTTATTCTACTGAGCTATCTCCCCAGCTCCCAGCTTTACTTTTTGTAACTCATTTTTATATTTTTGTGTTGAATGGTTCAGACCAAGATAAAGCAAGACCTATATAACAAGAAATGTAACTTTTGTATTTGACAACGTCAGTCAAATTCTCTCAGGATTTACCCTGAAACCCTGTACCATACTTTGTAGATCCTTTGTGTGTGTCAGCCATGGGGATGAGTCATGGCCATTGCCTGACCAATGTGCTCTCTGTGAAAACCTGAGAGCATGTTTTTTCTCCATGTGGCTCTCCTTAGGCACAATCTACATGATCAATCACTTTCCTCTGTGGCCCCATAATCTCCTTGATCAGAAAATTGGGGACATCACTGAGTTACAGGATGTTACAGTACAGTTAACAGTAAGTTTTTTAATTTTTTAAATTTTTTATTGTATGTGTATCTCCCCAGGCCCCAAACAGGTGAGTTGAATGGTGATGTAGTGGGAATCACCACACTTGTACCTCTACAGTCCTTGACAATCTCTGCAGTTTTTCTACACAATGTTGCTTTTGCTTTACTAATTTTGAAAGTATAATTAGTTCTAGTGCTTATACTTGGACCTTTCCTATCACTTTACTTGAGATCTCTTTAAGTCACAAGCATAGAATTTTGTCATTTTCTGTGAATGTTCATGTCAGTGATTCATTCTGGAATTAGAGAAATAACCACAGGATGTATTCAGAAACTCCAAAGAAAAATTTCTTTATCACCTGCAGTGCAGTAGTCCCTGTTCCCACTAGGAGACTCCAATAATACATAGAGTTTCAAGTAGAAAGTGTAAGTTCAGAGCCAACATCAAGGAATCCTCCACCAAAGTCTTATCATTTAATTTTCACGAATGCAAGTCACCCTGATAAACAGCCATTGGTCCCTTTAGGAACAACTGGGAGAAAAATTAGATGTAAAAATTTTTGATATTGTTGCAGGTTCTTTAAGAATACCTGGCATCTTACTGTGGGGTTTGGAACCAGTGAATTAGTTCAATCTGGAAATTTATGAAGGATCACAATTCTCTCAGACTTCTGCTCCCTAAACCTAGACAGAATTTATCTGCTTATGTGCAGATCAAGTAAGAATTTTATTAGATGGGCCATCAATTTGTTCTTAAGGGGCATCCTGATAAACTGTCCTGTGCCATAGATGTTTGCCAGTCAGGTTATTCTTATTACTGCTTTGACTCACATGACCCTTTCAGTAAGCATGCTTACCTATATTTGATAAATAAGTGTCTCACTTGGCCCTTATTCACTCAGAACCATCTAATTCCACTGCATCAAAAGACCCAGTATGATGGTAGTGATTTCTCCAATAATTTCTGGCAGAAGGGAGACCACAGAGCCCTTCAACAATACCAAAGCTTCCCTCACAGATATATTCCTGACAGTCATGGTAAAGTTTGTGTCCTCTGAGAAAAGGTGACAAAGTTTTACAAAAATAATCTAATATTCCACAATTGACACAGTCTGATGCCACCACACAACATCATTATCATTCCATACCACACCATGATTAGCAGCAAAATTCTCACCATCATTTTTGCTATCAAATTGTATTCATTTAAAAGCAAGAGGATATCAGAAAATGGAAATACATCCCTTGCTCTTGGATAAGAAGAACCAACATAGTGAAAATGGCTATATTCCCAAAAGTGATATGCAGATTGAATACAATTCCAATAAAAACACCATTAATACACCTCACAGGACTAGAGAAACATTCCTGAAATTCACTTGGAACTGTAAAAAGCCTAGGATAGCCAAAGTAATTCTGGGCAACCAAGACAAATCAAGGAACATCACAATCTTAGACCTCAAAATAAAATCAGTACTGTAATGGAAAAAAAAAAAAAAAAACCAGCCTTAGGATCAGTGGAACAGAATAGAAGATGCAAATGCATTCCCAAACACACTCTGCCACCTTATCATTGATGAAGGAGCCAAACATGATCACTGGAAGAAAGATAGCCTCTTTAATAAATGGTGTGGGGAAAAGTGGCTTTCCACATGCTAAAGACTAAAACTAGACCCATGTCTATTACTATGCAATACACTACGATCAAAATGGATCCAAGATGTAAATATTAATATAGGAACACTGAATTTACTGACATAGGAAAAGGTAGAAATCTTGAAGACATAGGTACAGGCAGAGACTTCAAGAACAAAACCCAACCTACAAAGAATGAGCAAATGGTATCTCATCTTACTGAAAAGCTTTTGCACAAGAAAAGAAATCACCAACAGAGTGAAAAGACAACTCACAGAGTGAGAGAAATTACAACTATTTGTCCCACAAAGGACTTACATTTAGAACATATAAAGATTTTTTTAAATTATTGATTTGTTTAATTTACTAAGTTACACAGAATATATTCAGAGGTCTTGTGACTTCAGTTTATGTATATTTAAGGTAGACAATATTTCAGGTTCTGGTCACCATTTTCACCAAGATCTCTCAGAAGAACAAAGGTGTCTTCTTTTGCCTGAATGATCAGAGCGCTGAGAGAGATATACCTCCTGTCACCAGCATACTGTTGCTTTGTGATAATATAGCACTGATTATGCAAGTTCACCAGATTATCTTCTGTATGTACACAAATACGATAGTTTCACCTGTTGAGACTAATATGTGTTTGGCACATTCACATGATTTTTAAAAATGAAAATCTTATCAAAAAGCTACTAAAAAGGGAAATCAACAAATTCATCAATCCCTGTAGTATGATAGACAATAGGTTCCATGAAGCACAATTTTTATATTGTTAATGGTTTGGATATGAGATATATTTACTGTTAGTGTTTGAATTCAGACTTTACTAATTGAAAACAATGGTATGTCCTAGTTAAAACAAATTATTTGAAAAGTTAAACAAAGTATAAATTGATACTATAAATGAATTTTCTAATTATTGATTCTCAGTATTTTTCCTAAGATGAATTAAAGATGACCCAATAAAACACTGAAAAGTACTCAAGTTATCTCTTCTCATTTCAATTTTTCTGAAGTATTTAATATATCAGTAAACATTTATAGACAAAAGTACATTTATTGTAATGGACTTTTTTTAAATGAATAGCAGAAACAATAGTGAAAGGAATTCTACCTTAAAGTCAGAAGATTTGATTTCTTTTTTTCTTTTTTTTTGTGGATAATAACCATCACCCCTCCAGACTTCATTTTTCTTATCAGGAAATATAACTACTTAGAAAATTCTTCACCAATTTAGTAATTCTTGAGGTTTTAACATGTCATCTTTCACGTTAAGTCCTGTTGCTAATTTACTAACTGTAATTTTCTTTGATGGTTTTAACACCAATTTATTTCTATATTTTTATGAATTTAGGACAAGTTCTACAGGGTGTAGGGTCGCATGGTGTAGATCAGACTCACACTGATCCTCCTGTTTTCAGGCTCCCAAGTGCTGAAATTACAACTGCGCAAGCCACCATGCCCAGTTTCAGTCACCATCTCAGTGCACCCTGGGGGCGGGGCCGGCATGGCAGGCAAGGGATCGAACCCTGGCTACTTTGAATGGAATCCCGGCCATGGTGCTCTCCCTAAGCTGGCACTTTAGTCTGCTAAGCCATCTGGCAAGCCCAACATTAATTTAAATGAGTAATAATTCCTCTTTTTTAAAAAATAATTTTATTGAGAAACAAATAGCAATGAGACAGTTTCAAAACCAATCAGTAGGACAGTTTCAATAATAAATACACTGCATATTATTGTCTCAATGGTTATTTATTGTACCACATACAGATATGACACCCCACCCACAAACACTATTAGAACAAACCTTCTTATTCATTGAATTAAGAGAATGTAGCTGTATATCTATCCTAACTATTTTGAACATACAGATACAAAATGGTCATTCATTTGTATCACCTTTTATGTTTAGTTTTGTCAGAGATGGGTATTCCATCATCATTTAAATATTGTAGGTGTGTGAACTCAGCAAAATATTCCAATACAGTCCAGTAGTCCATAATAGTAGTGGGTCATCCACAGGACTGGCAATGTCAGCAGTTCCCCTGACAGCCAAGCATACCAACATGGCTTCACTCCTTATACTTCATTTTTATACCTTTCTGCTGGATGGTTAAGACCTATATAACAAGAAACATAACTTTTGTATCTGATAATGTCAGTCAAGTCCCCGCAGAATTTACCCTGAAACCCTGTACCACACTTTGTAGATCCTTTGTCACTGTCAGCCAAGTAGATGAAGTCACAAACTTTGCTTGACCAATATGCTCTCTGTGAAAAACTGAGAGAATGTTTTCTTTCCTTGTGACTCTCCTTAGGTACACTCTACATCATCAGTCACATTCCTCTGTGGTCCCATAATCTCCTTGATCAGAAAATTTGAGACACAACTGAGTTACAGGATGCTACAGTATAGGTTCACCTATGTCCTGAGTCTTCACTGACCTTGAAAGACTAAGGCCACACTGTTTGCTGACTTTGTAGTCCTTCTTTTTCTCTAATTTTTGGTCTGTAACCTTAGGTTGTTAACCCTCCAGAAAAGAAGCTTATCATTACCCTACAACACATGTAATTGAGATTAATCTCTCTGTCTGAATGTCAAACATCTTAGGCATAACATGGAACAGGTATTCTCCATTAAGTATTGATATGTTAAACTTTAATTCCCTACAGAATATGAAGAAAAAAATTTAAAAAATATTTTCAAAAATAGAAATAAACAATTACATATTTTTACACAGAAATTTAGAAATCTAGCCATATACAACATTGTAGCATGACAGTCCTGTGACATTTTTGTATTCTTCTTGTCTCTATTATCCGTTTATTACCCCTTTTTCAAAAACAAGCATTAATTTGAGAGATAGTATGGCAATACTTGGTATGTCATGACAAACAGTGACATATTTAGAAGACCAAAATGACAGGCTTTTCAAGTATGACCCTACTATTACACATTGCTATCTTCAGTGCAGTTGCTTAGTTCACAGGTATCAGCATATATAGTTAGTCAGGATGAAAATCCTACCAAGTAACTGCCAGTTTCAAAAACCTTCTGATGTTTCTCAGGATAATTACCTTATCCATCTTCTACATATAAATGTATGGCTTTAGCCCTGTCATGTTTCCTAGCTTTTCTCCTTGTCATCTCTTCATTGTCTAATCTTCAAGTTCTCGCTTT
>NW_004524600.1:7269048-7270487 GCF_000260255.1 Octodon degus | reverse complement strand
GTTTTGCAAGCTTGTGATTGAGATTTTAAGTTCCTCTTTATCTCTTTGACTCTGCTTCACGTGATCTATTTCTTTCCTGTATTGTTCATTCAAGGAATCTGTCACTCTTCTAATCGCCTCTATTTTTTTTTATCAATGTCTTCTTGAGAAGCATTTATTAATTCTTTTTCTTCAGAGATTATTTCTGATCTGATTTCCTCTATATGTTTCTCCATTTGATTCTTTACTTCAGACTCTATTAATTCAGAGATTTTTTTTATTTCAGAGATTAATTCTGATGTGAGTTCCTCTATACCTTTCTGGTGTTTTTTCTTTACTTCATAAGCTATTAATTCAGGCATTTTGGCTGTGCTAGTGTCCTCTGCCCTTCTTCTGGGTGGGCTTGGGACCTGAGATTGCATTTTTGTCATTTTGTAAAGCATTGTCCTCTGAACTTTGTTATAGAGCTTTGCTGCAGTTATAACCTTAGCACCTACTAAAATTTGGGTGCAGATCTACTAAGTTTGACTTCATCCAGTTGTACCCGGCTTGGGTCTCACTACTGTGCTCTGCTCCTTCCTGCTGTAGCCCTTGCAGTTAAACCTTTTATGCCCCTCTGGCTAGATGTTCTGCTCCTGGATTAGCTGGGTGGTTTTGGCACCTAGTCTCTGTGCAGCACCTTCAGCTGCAGAGTTTCACCCCAGGCCTGGATGCTGGTTCTGGAGAGTTGCAGAGGTCACAGGAGAGCGAAGAATCTCTCTCATACACTCACCATGCCTGGGCTTGGGAGGGTCTGGAGGGGTGGAGATGTCTCCGGAGTACAGCTTAAGGTCTCACTCATGTGGGGGCTTGGGCTTATTCCGGAGAGGTTCAGCAGGCACAGCAGAGTGCAGAAGCTCTCCTACACTCCCACAGTGCCTGGGCTGTGGTCCTGAGAGCATGGCCCAAGTTCTCGCTCATAAGGCAGGCTTGGGCTAGCTCTGGAGGGGTGGAGGGGTCCCGAGAGCGCAGCAAAATGCCTCACTCCGTGGGGGCCTGGGCCTGGTCTGGAGAAGTTCAGTGGGTGCACTGGAGCCCAGAAGCTCTCCCATACACTTATCGGGCCCAGGCTTGTGAGGGTCTCATATAAACAATTTTTTTAAAAAATCATATCCCCCTCAAAAAAATCAAAGACACAATCTAAAATGGGCTTCTGAAATAAAGAGGCATTTCTCACATGAAGAAATACAAATGCCAAATAAATACATGAAAACATGTTTAACATCATCGATTATTCAGGAGATGGAAATTAAAACAACACTGAGATTCTATCTCCCTCTAGATAGAATGACTATCGTCAAAAAAATCAATTGATAACAAATGTTAGTGGGGTTGTGGAGAAAAAATATCCTTGTCCACTGTTGGCAAGAAAGTAGACTGCTACAACCACTGTGGAAATCAATGTAGAGATTCTCTTGAAA
>NW_004524600.1:7253225-7267898 GCF_000260255.1 Octodon degus | reverse complement strand
GGAGAAGATGTTGCACTGCTCAGCACCATGAAAAAGCTTGTTGCATTGACTTTCTTGATGGCAACACAGCTCTCTTCATCATTGGAGGAGCTTGGGACCTCATTGCTGCTGAGGATGGCTGTGGTATTTTGGGGGAAGCTCTGGTTCTTACTTTGAGTATTGCTTCTTGGCTTCAGTTCACATCCCTCAGCCTGCTAGCACAGATCCTTCATCCTGCTGGCATAGACTTCCTAGCTTCCATCACTGACCTTTGGGCCTTTCTGGCACAGATCCATGAAGCAGACCTGCATGAGACTTTGCTGTGGGCTCTGGGCCTCCAGCTGCACTTGGGAAGGCATTGTTGGGAGTTTTAGGTTTTCATCTGGATTCATGCAGGATTTAAGGATCTAGTCCCTCAGCTGGAATCTTAAGTGTTTATACGTGTGGACAGATTTCCTGCTCTTCTTATATGTGATTCTTGGGTGATTCATTATAAAATATTATTATAAAATGTGCCCTATATTACATTATTTGACTTGCAAGAATCCCAAACCATAACACTACCTTTATCATTTCTACTAATTCTACCATCATTGCCTGAACAATTACAAATATACTTTTTCATATGTATATGTAATTTCATACCTATTGAAATAATCTTTAAAATAATTTCCAAGGCTAATTACTATTATTATCACTGAGTAGATGAGAAAACTGTGACTCACATAGCTGATAAGCTGAAGCTAACTGCAATACTGTTGGAGATAACGCCTGACTGCTGTCCAGTCCCACTTTTTCTTACTATGTGTCACATTGTTATATTTGAAATATACATCATTATCAACATATTTTGACAAATAAATGACCTTTATATCTCTACAGTCTATTATGACAAGTAGAAGAACTCCCACATCAAATAGACTCATCTCAACAGCTAAATTATCTGAGATAAGCTCCGAACTACTGGGTCCTACTTTGTAAAGCATGTTTAAATGTTGTTCAAAAACTTGGAATAATTGGGTGGATAGTTCTTTTGTGCCCACTATTTGATTTTCTTTGGCAGGGAACACAGTGCCACACAATAAATATATCTCGATGAGGTAAATTTATTTCTTTCAACATTCACATATCTACACAGCACATGAAATAGGTGACATGGAGCCTATGGGTAATTCTAAGTGAACTGTGTTGCTCAGCATGTGACAAAGACTGGGTATCAAATGGTAAATGAAAACATTTTCAAATATAACTTTTAATAGGAAAGTAGTGGAAATAAAATTAAGCTCAACAGTTCATAGAGAAAAGAATTTTAAATGAGGGCAAGTCATGTGCAGTGAAATGACCTGAAAAACACTATAAACCTTAAAACAATGAACAATAAGTGAATGTTATCTGAATTTCACTGACAGGTTTTAATGGGCCATATGTAATTTATTTGTGTCCAAGAGGGCTATAATTTTTTCTAAAGCCTATATCTATTTTTTTTTCTTCACAGAGAAGATAAAGTAGCACACATACCAAAAGTTATTTGAATGATGATATAACTTAATCCAAAAAGATAGTGAAGGCCTCTGTCCATTTGAGGACACATATTTTACTGCACAACATAACATAAAACAAAAAGTTGGCTGTAGAACACCAATTTATTCCATAAGCAGCCAATATATTCACTGAAATGCTTGTACTTGTATTACTAATCACATCGCAATCTTTTGGGAATATTTCAATTGCAATAATTGCAACAATTAATAATATCCAACTGAAAAAACAAACTCAAGACAGAATTGCAAGTGATGTCCTATTGAAACTTAATGGGGTTATGCGCTCTGCATTCGTGTGTGTGTGTGTGTGTGTGTGTGTGTGTGTGTGTGTGTAAGAATTTGTTCTGATGTGCTGCCTAAACAATTTGTGGGTGGTATTACAACTCTGGTCAAAGGGGGTAATATCTACGATTTGAGTACAAATCTTACTCAATGCAAAGAAAAGGAAAAATTTTTAAATGGGAAGGCAGCTTAATTACTACAAAATCACATCCACAGAAGGGACTTATTTGTGATTTTCTGAGCTATTATTAGATATCATAAACTCCTCTTAGAATTCCTTATCTTCCTAAAGTGATTTGTGGTCTCTTGTTCTTAACCACTATACTTTTCCTTTCATTGATAAAATTCCATACATCAAATAATCTAATTCAAGATCTCTGTAACTCTAACGTCAGTGGTGTTTCTCTTGCCTTTTACTTGAAAGATTTTTGGTGTGTTGGTAACAGCAACTGATACTATTATTTCATTTAAAATTACTGATGAGATGTATGTTTTCAACATTTGTTTGCAGACAAGGGCCTTGTATCAAGGAGCTTAGCATAGTTAGGAAAGTATGATATGTAAATAAGTAAATGTAGCATGATGTATTATAGGTCCATATAAAGTGCAGCAATTAAACAAGAAAACAGTGAACTCTGAAAGGAGAATGGGGACAGAGTTGTCTGTGGAGGTACTGGGACACTAGGGATACTCCCCAAATAGACTGGAAGAAATAGTTAACCCCAGACAAAAGGAGGGGCAGTTTCTGCCTGTGTGCTGAGGAGAGACAGTATGGTATCTGTCCTACTCTTTTCTTTGCTGTAACAAAACATCCGAGACTGGGATGTGTATTACGAAGTTTATTTTGGCTCACAGTGCTGGAAGTCTAAGAGCATGATTCTGGCATATGCTCAGTTCCTGGTGAGGGTCTTATGGAAGAAAGTGGAAGGGCAGTAGATGCCTATGGAAAAAGGAAACAATGGAGCTGACCACTTTAGCAACCTACTCTGTGGGAACTTTCATTCCTGAGAAAACTATATGAATCCACTCTTCAGGATGGATCACTCATGACCTCAAATGCCTCTCAAGTCCCCCAAGAATTGCTACATTGGCAATGAAGCCTCAACATGAGTTTGAATGGGAACAAACTATATTCAAGCCATAGCAACCTAGGTGCTGAGGAAAAGAACAGTAGGGCATCTTCCATCTTCGGCAAGAGGTTCAGTCAGTAAGGAGCACGGCAGGTCCTAACTAGTCATAAACAGGTGATTTCTGAATCAGATGCTTCCCTTATTTAAAAAAAAATTAGGCAATTTGCTTTCTAAGAGCAGATGTATTTCCCCAGATTCTCCAGTCAGCTAAAAAGTCACCAGAATTCTTGTGATTTTCTTCCTTCTTGCTTCTCTTTTTTTGCAGTAGAATCCTAAAGAAGTAGAACATGGACTTCAGATATAGCTCAGTAGCCTGGCAATTTCAAGGTCCTAAGTTAGACTTCTGGTGCCAGAAAAAAAGACCTCCACTGAAGAAGTGGAACTTGCCTCTGACTAGATGAATTTCTGCTTCTTGCTAACTTCAAGTAATACTTGTAGATACTTTACCACATGTTGACTTAATACTATGAGAAATGGTCACTAATGGGAAGATTTGGACTATAACCAGCAGAGAAGCACAGTAGCTTTTGGGGAGTTTTGGGGAAGACTCACTGGGAGAGTTGATAATGAATCTGGACTTCACCAAATGGCATTAGGCAAAGCTTGGAGAGAGGAAAAGTTGTTAGGATAAGACAGCACAGCATAAGAACATAAAAAACCACAGCATACATGGAGTATAATGCTTATAGGAATGTGAATGGAGGGAGAGTATATCAGTTGTGCTACTAGTCAGTAAAAATCACAGAATCCAAATTTATTAAAAAAAATAAAGCAAGTATTCATTCTTCTAATATGGACAGCAAGTATTGTTTCAGTAGATTAACTATTGAGGATGAAATGAATAGTTTTTCTTCATCTCATGACTATCAGGAAACTGGGAAGATAAAAAAGAATTATGCCATAAAATTTAAAAGAAGGATTTTCTCTGGAATATTCCCATTTCTTAAAAATAGCTATTGCTTAGACTTAAACTCAGAACCCCAAATACATGTAGCTACATAAAGCACAGTTGCACTTAGATGAGAAATCCAAAACATAAATAAAGACAAATGAAAGATGGTAACAGAAAACAGGAAGGCAGATCTTTTGCAAGAGGAAACTGGACAAGCAAGGGAATGAAGGAAAGGAGATAGAGAAAGAAATAAAGTGTGTTACGTATGTGTACCAGCTCCCCGTAGGCAATGTAAATATTATATACGTATACTCTGGACATGCACTAATATAATATAAAGTTTAAAAATGAGACTCTGTAGAAAGCACAAAGTTTCAATAGCAAAACAGAAGACTTATTAAGAAAAAGAACAAAAATATAAAGAGAGAGGGTAGATTCCAAGAAGGAAAGCCCAGTGCAGAGGGGGGTCATGTGTTTGGTCAGGGCCCCAAAGACTTTCCAAGCAGCAGCCTTGCTGCATGATGAGTCTGTGGTCCCCACAAACAAGTGCTCCCAACAGAAATGATCATACAGAATGTGAAGCAAGCTGCCAAACTGCACAGCAATGGGTCAAGAGGGAGCTGGACTGAGTTTTGGAAGCAAAGTGAAAATACACAGCTTCTTGCAAATTTTTTGAGTTGAGGATGAGGAGCTACTGTGCAAATGAACTGGCATTTCCTGGTTAGGTCTACGCTGAGGTTGCTGTCCACTCTGTGTCCCAAGGGTTTTCCATTTGTGCTTCAACACTTTAGTCTCCATAATCCTGACGTCTTCACATCTTGCATCTAGCAACTAGTGCAACCTAATCTTGATATTACTGAAAGCTTCACTGCACTTCAAAGCCTTACTTTTTGTCCTTCTAGCATTCATCAATCCTTGTAGGTTTCCAAGTTAAAGTCCAGTAATGGGGAAAGAAAATGACATCTGCTTTTATCGATGGCCTGCATCTATACCTATACCTATAACTATATGTTTGTTTTCTTTTATAGATAAGGCATGGAGCACACTCCTCTCAGTGCAGGGCACCAGCTGTTGCTGCAGCCACACAGTCATGAAGGGAAACCACTGATCCTCTGCTGTGAAGGGGGCTGCTTACCCAGCATGTTGGGTATGTTAGGAGCAAGAAGTGCATTTTTTGTTTAGGATGGGCTTAATCTGGATGAAACCCCAGCCGTAAGTTGAGCAGCATCTGTATTGGCCCACATCAATCTAGTAGTGGGCTTCTTTTTTTCTTTTTTTCTTTCTTTCCTTTTTTTTTTTTTTCAGAACTGGGGATTGAACTTGGACCCTTGTGCTTGACAGGTAAGCACTTATTCTTCTGAGCTATCTCCCAAGCCCGGGCTTTCTGTATAGGACAAAAGCTGCAATCTTGTCCACTTTCTGGATGAGCACATCACATTCTATCTTGTTTCCTGCTGCACACACCAATGCCTGCCTTAAGCCATACAATTTCTCGGACATAATTACACATACTCCAAGGCAGTTCTCTGTGAATCTGAAGGGCAAAGTTTAACTTTCACAGATCTCAAACCTTCATTCTATTTTCCTTATCTTTCATGTGAGAAATGTAAAAGATTATGATAAATTAATTATTACATGTCATCCTCAGTTTATGTTGAGATATATTTCTTATCTTTTCAATGTGCAAAGCCAAGTATAAATGGGTAAACTTCTCATAATGTCATCTAAGATTTATAGAAGCCAGACAGTATCTCAAATGAAATAAAATGATCCCTCCTTTGTGTACCTACCTCAAATACTATAGAGGGTAATTTTATATTATAGTCAAAGATGTCCCATAGCCTTAGGGAAAGATTTTTTTTCTACCTCTCCTCTTTCCTTTCCTCTTGCTTTAGCAGATAGGCCAGGAGGTGGGCCGATGGCAGAGTGTGAGGAAGCCCACTTTCTGGCTTGTGTTGTCAGGATCTGAAGCCAGAAAACCCACAAATCTCTCTGTGGAGAGTGTATGGCAAGGAAGGGGGCTCAGTAGGGCTGTGGGGATAGGGAGCAGCTTCAGGTGGGGTTCTCAGCCTCCTGCAAACATCCTGCCTTGAGATTAATACTGTAGTGGAGCCCAGTCTTCTCCACAAGGACCAGGCTGAGAGCTCAGATATTCTGTCTCTTTAGGATCAGACTTAGATGATACCAATTAAAGGCTTATTAAAGGAATTCTTTTTAACATTCAAATGAGGTGAGAAATTAATATGTACAAAGGCATAGAAGGAAGAACCAAGAAAACCTCTTACCAACTGCAGTCTCAAGGGAGATGGGTGGAGAGGAGAGGGAAAGAGAAACAGAGAGTGGTGGGGAAAGGCAGGAGACACTCATGAGCTGGACTGAGAAGATTGGTTACTACCGAGTGCCAGAGCAAGGACTGCAGTAATAAGAACTCCTCCTCCTCAGGGAGTACATCTGTTGCATTTGGATGAACTCAAGGGAGAAGGAGAAAACTGCAAGAATTCAAGTTGAAGCAGGGGGCTGTAAGCAGACTACTATAAGCAGAATTGGGCTGTAAAACAGGTGAGCAGTCTGTAGTGAGGATGCGTTAGGACATTGGCAGAAGATACAAAGTTGCTTTAAAATGTCTCAGTCACCAGGAGTCTGATGCCTAGATTCAGTAGCCTTATGAAAGGGAGAAGTAGAGAAAAACACATGAAAGAGAAAGGGGCTGAGAGCAAGTAGAAAGGAGGATGATAACCATAAAGAAAACTGAAGATAAAGACCTTAGTTTTACTCATCCTATATGCAAAAAGAGTCAGTACAAGATATTTGAATACCTGAATAATCACTTAAACTTTCTTTACCCTTATGCTTCCTGAGACCTAAGGGTGTTTCAGTGTCTGGTGTGCTGTGCTGGCCCCACCCCCGGGGTGCGCTGAGAGGGGAACTGAGACTGGGTGTGGTGGCGCACTCTTATAATCCCAGTGCTTGGGAGGCTGAAAATAGGAGGATCACTGTGAGTCTGATCTGTGTAGCAAGCCCCTATAAACCCTGTACTAAATACATTTAAAAAGAAAAAAGACTCAGGGTGAGTTCAGCTCCTTGGGCCAACACTGGTGGAATGGTACTTGAAGAACAGGTATACGGTGGATTGACAACTGGTGGTCAACTTGTAACAGCTAGCTGAATTGAATCAGCATGGTGCTGGGTGTGGGATACCTACCTGAGGGTTGTTGCCAACAGCATCAAAGGGAGAACTTGATACAGAGAAGTGGTGTTGTTAGGGATCTGGTGGTTCTCCTGGGGCTGTTCTGCTGGAGGAGTTGCCACGCTAGCTTTCTTGATACAAGCTTGGCTGTTCTCATCCTCAGAGGAGTTCTAGACCTTGTCATTGAGAATGGCTGCTGTTCATTTTGGGGCAGCTCTGGTCCTTACTTTAAGCATAGCTACTTGGCTCTAGAAGGAAAGATGGTGCATTGTTCATTGTTCAGGAGACGCTTGTCACACTTGTTGTCCTGATATAG
This sequence comes from Octodon degus, assembly GCF_000260255.1. Lineage (NCBI taxonomy): Eukaryota > Metazoa > Chordata > Mammalia > Rodentia > Octodontidae > Octodon > Octodon degus. The sequence goes on along the minus strand of NW_004524600.1, from coordinate 7,260,571 downwards.
ACTCAGATGTTCTCATCATCAGAGGAGCTTGAGATCTCACTGTTACTGAGCATAGCTGCGGCACTTTTTTGAGGGAAGCTTGGGTCGTTACCTTGAGCATTGCTTTCTGACTTGAGTGCAGATCCCTCAGCCTGTTGGCACAGATCCTTCATCTCTCTGGCACGGACTGTCAAGTTTCTACCACTGACCTTTGGGTCTTCTTAGCACAGAACCATGAAACAGACTCACAAGGGGTATTGTTGTGAGCTCTAGGCCTCTGGTGGGACTTGTGAAGGGCATTGCCATGGGCTCTAGATCTTCAACTGGATTCATGTAGGACATTGCCATGGGATCCAGGTCATCAGCTGGATTCTTTGGTCTTTAGTGAGTGGACAGATTTCCTGCATTCTTTTGCTCTAAACTCTTTGCATGACTACTGTAAAATGACCGTATACATTGTGTGTCCTGTATTGTTTTCATTGCTAACTCAGACTACAACAGCAAGCTCTGGCTGTGCTGCCTGGTCCTGTCCGCACTGTGCCACAAGTGTCTTCACTCCAGCCTACTGCCTCATGCTCTCTCTCCTCACTCTATTTGTGAGGCTCTTGCCTCTTCAGTGCTGCATATTATATCCCATTTCTCTAGTACTACATCAGAGGAATGCCAGTTCTAAGAAGCTACAGTAGTATTTAGGTCTCTTTCTAAACTGTTCTTTGAGCATCTATTGAGGGTTAGCCAATCCCCTATGCTTACGATGAACAATATGGTTCTGAGTCTAAAGGAGTTTACATATAGGGACAAAGGGTAACAAAATAGGTCAGGTGGTGACAAGGGCTGTGACATATAGAACAGAATGAGTGGGTGAAAAGTAATCTAGAAGGGTGAGCAGGGAAAGATATTCTGATGAGACAACACATGTAAAGACCAAATAAAGGGAAAGAAGGACTTATATAAGTATCTGGAGGGAGAATAGTAGGAACAAAGAGGACAGCATGTACAAAAGTCTTGTCCTGGGATGTACCCATTGTAGTGGAGGAACAGAAGTAGGCTAGCAGGACTGCGGAAGATTGAGGAAGGTGGGAGAGAAAATGAGGTCAGAGAGTTGGCATGAGCATAGATCACGTGAGGTCTGTATGTCACAGCCTTTGTCACCTGTTGTGAGTGAAAAGTGAAGCCATGAGGAGGTTGTATGTAGACTTGAAATATAATGTGGTCTACAGTTTTAAAGCTCATTCTAAGTTGTGCATGGTGGTGCATGCTTGTAATACCAGCATTCAGGAGGCTGGCTGAGCATTCGAGACCAGCCTGGGCTACAAAGTGAGATCAAAGCCAGCCTGAACTGCATAGCAACACCTTGTCTCAAAAATGAAAAAAAAAATCATTCTAAATACTCTATTGGGGGCCGCCCAAATAGCTCAGCAGATTAAAGTGCCTGCAAGCAGGAGCAGGGGCCAGGGATTCGATCCCCCGGGCCTGCCATGCTGGCCCCACCCCAGGGGTGTGCTGAGATGGAAATTGAGACTGGGTGTTTTGTAATCCCAGCTCTTGGGAGGTTGTAGACAGGTGGATCACTATGAGTCCAATCTAGTAGTGAGACCCTGAACACCCTGTAGACCCTTCCCTAAAAATACAAAAAAAAAATACTCTATGGGTAAATAATTGTATAATCCTTAGGTCGAAGCAGGAAGACCAAGAGGGTGGTCCTTGGGATAGCCTAAGCGATGTTGAGTAATGCTATGGAGTGGATTAAGGAGATAGATGTGACAAATGGTTAGAGTTGAGACATAGTTTGAACAGGGAGTCAACACCATTTGCTGATAAATTAGATAACAGGTAAAGAAATCATGAGAGATACCATAATTTATTAAAGAAGATGACAAGAAGCTGGTGTGAAGCAAGTGAAAGGAATAAATTATAACTTATATTTGGGATATTTCAAATATGAGGTTCCCCTTGAGAAAGAATATCATCTGCAGTCACCTGAAAGCTGACCTGGAACAATTCCTTCAGGTCCTAGTGTACATTCTTAGTGGGCGTAGGTTGGAGAATTGGATGTCCTTTGAACAACAAGCAGAAATACTCCAGAGGTGGTACTGTAGATCACAGAGAAGATCCAAACTAGAGATGTAAATCTGGTTTTCATATCTATAAAGAAATCAAAATGATGTCATCTATCTACTGGTAGTAGATGAAAAAGACACAAGTTTGACAATTTCTTGAACACTTAGTGTTTGGAGGTGGGGGAGAAGTGAAAAGAATCTAGCACCCAGGCTAACAAAGAATTATCAGGAGACTAAGAGCAAAAAAGGGTGAGAAGTAGAAGGAAAGCTCAGAAAGTAGAAGCCAAGGGAAACCAAATATTTCAAGACACAGAGAACTAGGAGTTACCAGTGAAAGAGTTTAAGTAATCTATGACCATTTTATTTGACATGTGGACATCATCAAGGAGCCAAGAAGCACAATTCTGGTAGAGTGTCTTGGAAGAAAGCTGGTATAAAGTGGTTTCAAAAGAGACAGAAAAATGATAGAAAGAGGAAGATAGATACAAAGAATGAGGAATGGTGAGTAGAAGTAACTTCTCTGAAGAATTCTGTCATAAAGAGAATAGGAAAGAAGTAGAACAATAGATGAAGAAAGGCATGGGAACAGGAGATAAAAGGTTGTGTGTGGAGGGTTTGAAATGGTGAATAGTGTGTTCATGTGCTAATGGGAGTGGTTCAATAGAGAAGGACTAATTGATGTTGCACGAGAAATGACACACTTGTGTGATTCCGGGTCTGGGCCTGTGCACACACGCCCCACTATGAAAGGGAATGTAGACCGTGAGGACTACCCATGCTGTGCCGCCCTGGGAGCACGCAGGTCCTGGACTATAGGTTCAATTCCAGCTTCTTGACCACTTCTGTGAGTATTTCTCAGGGAAATAGTCATGGAAGGGAGAAACAGAAGCTCATGAATGAGAAGACTTGTGAAATATTGTTCCTCATGGAGACTGTCTTCCCATTGAGAACTCTCCTCTTGTGTTACACCTTTGAGATATCTTATAACTTATGGTAGTCCTTTCTTATCCACAGGGGAAGCATTCTGTGGATGCCTGAACCCATAGTTAGCACTCCATCCCATATATGCTACATTTTTTCCTATCCACAATTATGATCAAATTTAATTTATAAATTAGCCATAATAATAGATTAACCATAGTGCCTCTAAAGAAATAGAAATAATCATATACTGCAATAAAAGGTATTTTAAACATGAATAGTTTATTTCTGGAACTTACCTTCACATATCTTCAGAAGGTGCTTGTTTGTGAACCTGTAAAAGTGGATGAGTAGGCTACTGTAGCCCTCTATTTATTTTGATGCACAGTCCCATGGAAGTTGCATCCTCTATGTCTATGGTTCTCCAACTTTGATTTCTGGGCTGCTTGAGTATATGTGCAAGAGGGTCTTAAGAACCTGCGTTTCTGATAAGCTCCCCAGTGACATAGATGCTACCGGGCCAGAAGATACATTTGGTGACTGTGAGTCCCACGATCTGCTTCATCTTCTTGTGTGTAAGGAGCAAAAGGGATCTGGGCAGAGAACACAGACAGTAAGGAAAGGAAAATAGGAGTAAACAAAACATCCTTGTCCTTGTCTGGATGAGCCTTCAGTTTTCATGTTATACAGTCTCCAACCACCTCACTTTCTGTTACTCCTTCAAGAAGAAATCTCTAGTTAGACTAGTCCTTGAAGTCAATACAAAATTGTGTCCTGTTAGATGGTACTAAACTCCATTATCGCTACTTTGCTATTTCAGAAGTGGTTTCTAGTATTTATGAACACATAGCCTAAAATTTTGAAATGCTGCGTTAGTTGAGAAACTAGCCACCCTTTTAGCAGCAGATGCCCAGCTTCCACCTTGCATGTCACCTTGACTGCAGTTTTCTTACTGGAACACAGGAAGTGGCCTTACTTTCCTTTACCTCCTGCCATTGTGTCCTTGCCTTCTATGGCCAACTGAGGCCCAAGATGTCTGTCCCGAGGGACAATCCTGCTCCACCTGTCAGGAGTTAATGCAGTAAACATTCCACCAGTTCCAGCCCACTAGCTGGGCTTCTGCCGAAGGAGCAACCACGCCACAGCTCCCTCAGGCTGCTTTTGTCACAGCGTCTCACACCACAGTCTTAATGTTTGGTTCAGAGTCAAGCACACAGTTCTTACCTAATAAATGTTGCCTAATAACTCAGCCAATGCCTACAGGAATACAACTGTGGATGTTTTGTAACCTTAACAGAGGAAGTAGGGTCTGGAAAAGGTGGATGTTTCAGACACAGTGCAAAGTGTCTATAAGGTGGATCAAGTCAGAGGACAACTTATTTTGTAAGTGTCACATGTGACAAAAATTTTAGAAGGTGATAGGCATTTATTATATTTAGCAAATAAGAAAGAATTAAATTCCCTTTAATGTCAACACCAACACATAGACTCAACTGTAACCTTGGCAACTAATTTTTCAGATATAAAAAGTACATACACATCTGTTTACATACACACAGAGGAAAATAGTAGATCTGCTTCCTCTGACTTGTTTTATCTGTTTACTCTACACAATATATTATGAACCATTTCTTACATCAAACACATTATTTCAGTTACTGTAAATGTGTCCTATAATCTAGATTAATTATAGTTTACTCATTTGTAAGCAGTACGCGAGTACTGGATGCATCCTTTTATTTTCTTACTTTTCTATTAATGTTACATTGCATCAAAATTGTTAGGTGCCTAGTTAGTATTTTCTTATTTATAATAATTCCATGTTCATTTACCAGTTTTGCGTCTGAATTGCTAAGTTCATCTTATTAATTGCTTTAAGTTAATTCCTAAAACTGTCACTTTATAGGTATTAATGCACCTAATCAAATGTCTCACTACAGACAATGAGACGACTGATCTTTACACATTTTGTATGCTATCAGTATCATCAATTTTATCAGCTTTGTTTTAATTTTCAGTTTCTTTTTAATCACTTGATAATTTTTTTTTTTAATCTCAGAATTTATTGCTGTGGGGGGGCCTCCCCTTAGCTCAGTTCTTTAAGTGGCTGCTTCCACAAAGCAGTCAGGCTCAGGTTGCTGTGGTTTGAGCCCCAGGACTCAAACCTGCCCTGAAGGCATGTGGAGCCAGCTTCCCCTCCACCAAAAAAAAAAGGAGTTTATTGCTGGGCTGGGAAGATAGCTCAGTGAAACAAGCGTTTGCCTGACAAGCACAACGTCCTGAGTTCAATCTCTGGTACCACACACAAAAAATTATTGCTAATACATATTTTTGTGAATTTCCTACTAATATTCTTTGCCCATTTTTCTATTTATGTTATATTTAGTTTGAAAGCCTACTTAGTAATATTCATTTTATCTGTTTCCATGTTTTCATGGCTTGCTCTTTGAATTTCAGTTTTGTTTACAGGTGGTTTTTAACTTCGAGATATGCTAGATATTGTTTGGGTAATTTTATATGACAACTTGACTGGTGCACAGAGTGGCCAGATATTTGGTCAAGCATTGTTCTTAGTGTTCATGTGAGGGCATTGTATCAATGAGAGCAATATTTAAATTTGTAAACCGAGTAAAGAAGACTGCCGGACCTATTGCAGAAGGACCTCATACAGTCAGTTGCAGGTTTCAGTAGACCAAACAAGACGGATCCTTTTCTGAGTTAGAACTCTTACTTGATTGTCTTTGAACTGGCGTGCTGGCTTTTCCTGATTCTCCAACTGTTTGCCATTGGAGTGAAATTTAACTATTTTATTATGTGGAGACACACACAAATAGATTCTTCTCTTTCTGAATATCTAAGTTATAAACATATGGTTACTATTCTTTGAAAGACTTGAATAGATCAAAATAAGTGAGCTCAGATGATTGGGATTATTAACTGTGGAGCAGATACAAATTCATAGAAGAATGTGCCTCCTTGCCTGCTCAGGCAGGCGGGGGCTGGGGTTCGATTCCCCAGCCTGCTGTGCCAGCCCTGCTGCCCCCGCCATGGGGCACGCTGAGACAGTGATTAAGACTGGGCCTGGTGGTGCGAGCCTGTAATCCCAGGATTTGGGAGGCTGAAAAACAAGAGGATCACTACAAGTTCAATCTGTGTAATAAGACCCTGTACTAAATACAATAAATAAATAAAGTCATATAAGAACTAAAGTCTGAAATGATCTCCCATATGGATAACAAAACAGAAAGAGAAAGCAGGATCAAAGATTAACTTATCGCCCAGTGTTCATCAAGGCCATTGAAGCCAGATTGGGTTCAGACACTTGGCTGAGTCCTAGGGGAAAATAAAAATGACCAAGCCAAAGACCTGGTATCTAAAGAACCTGCAAATCAGAATATATTTTTTAAAAAATCTACAAATTATGAAGTATTTTATCACAAAAGCTATTGGTTAAACCTCAGAGAAATCTTTGTGTGTGTGTGTGTGTGTGTGTGTGTGTGTGTATGTGTGTGTGTAACTGGGGATTGAACTCAGGCCCTTGTACTTGCCAAGGAAGCACTTATTCTACTGAGCCATCTCCCCAGCCCAAGAAAGCTTGTAAAATACATGTGGTGGAACTTATTAGACATTTAATGCAGAAGATGTAAATAAGTGAACTTAAGTAAGGCTTAGAGGGGTTTTTCCGATATATTGTGACTTTGAGGGAACAGGTTTGAAAATTAGTGCCTTCCATTTAGTCCAGTTCTTATTAACCTACTCTCTAACAGTCCTACAGTGGTAGGTGTTTTGGTTAAAAACAAATTAGTGGGACTACAATTGAAGTGAAACCTACTCCATCCCACATTGCTCAATTCTCATAAGGTAATGGTAACCTGGGGGTAAGATGCTGCAGATTCTTTTGCGTCTTACACTTTTGCATACATTTCAGGAAGAAAACTGCATCAGCGTTTGTAAATCACTGTGATTATATGCTTTCATCCTATTTTTTTTCTCTGCAACTCTTGTGTTTGCAGAGCAATCTGAGAATTTATGTAGTAAGGTTCTGCAATACAATGAGCATCTGCAGAAGAGAGTGCATGCTTATCCTACATGTAGTGATGTCTAAAAAATAATGATGGATGATAATAGGATCTGAGAGCAACAATATTGAAGAAATTATGAAGCACGTATGGTGGCACACACTGTGATCCTAGGACTCTGGGAGACTGATACAGAGGGTCACAAGTTCAAGCCCAGCTTGGGCAACCTAGCAACTTAGCAAGATACTGTCTCAAAATATAAAAAGTTTTAAAAATTACAACTGGTTGGTGATGTAACTCAGGGTGAAGGCTTAGAGTGGAATCCAAGTGCTGTAAATCTGTACATAAATAATGAGAGAGAGACAGA
>NW_004524600.1:7239592-7252415 GCF_000260255.1 Octodon degus | reverse complement strand
TGTTGTGTGTGCTCCCAATAGTCTCGTTGGAGTTACCACAGATATTAATGCCATTCCAGGGTGTCTGGAAAAATGTTCCAAATCTGCATTCCTTGGGAGTTTGGAGTTGGGGTTCAGTGATGATTAGTATTTTGCAATTTGTGAATAGGATGAAGATTATGAAATTATTATTATTATTCTTAGGGATTATTAAGTAACCAGAGTACAGAAAATGACAGATAAGACACCGACTGCTATTTTGTCAGTGGAAAGCAACTGTGCTAACATTCACTGAAGATTTTTCTAGCATTGTGTGCATACCATTATGAAGCAGGAAAACGCTTAATTGCATTATATCTCAACCCTAAAATAGGTTATTTTGTTGTGGGGGACTCACGTCAATAATTTCTGACATTGCCAATTAAACAGAAGACCCAATGCTATTATGGGCTTCTGCACTCTTTTAGAATATTTTGCTGAGTTTACACACCTATAATATTCAACAACGGAACTTAAAAAAAAATTGGGGTATAACTATGAATGTCCATTTTGTATCTGTGTATTCAAAGTGGTTGGGATAGATATATATTTGCATTCTCTTAATGAATAGAATGATTTTTTCTAATGGTGTTTGTAAGTAGGATCACAAGTCTGCATCTTGTACAGCAATTAACCACTAAGAAGAATATATGCAGTGTATTATTTGTTGAAAAAAAAATAAAATAAACAAAAAAAATATCTCTTAAAAAAATAAAATAGGTTATTTTATGTTATGAAATGGAAAGCACTTAATACACTTGTATACTAATTTGAGGAAAAATCTTGCAATTTGAAGCAAAAAATACATATTCATGTGGAAAATCTCAAACTACTAAAGAAAAGAAGTTAACTTAGTCTGGCTGGGCCGCTATAGCAGAATACAACAGACTGAGAGGCTTATAGAAAAGAGAAATTCAATTTTTTCAGTGAGGGGGCAGGGAAAGACAAATGAAGGCACTGGCAGATTCAGTGTGTGGTGAGAGCCTGCTATTTAGTTCCTGGTTGCTACCTATATGTAGCAGAAAGGGAAAAATGAATTATCTTGAGACTCTTATAAAGATACTAATCCCATTCAAGAGGGTGCCACATTCACTGGTTTATCTAATCCTAATTACCTAACCTCCTCCACCCATCACATTGGAGTAGGATTTCAACATATGAACTTGAAGATGAGTCACACATGCTTGTTCTGCAACAAGTAATGATAGGATTAGAAAAATCACTACTGCAATTGTAAAAATCACTCTTTTATGATTAGTGATAAAATAATGCATTTAGGTCATTGCCAGAGAGAAAGAAATTTAACTAAGGGCCAGGGAGATAGCTCAGCAGTCTAAGCACCTGCCTGGCAAATGCAAGGACCTAGGTTCAAACTCCAGTAACACAATGCCATGCCAGCTCCACCCCAGGCCCATTGAGCAGACCACCAAAACCAGGCCAACTGAATAGATCACCAAAACCAGGCATGGTGCATACCTGTAATCCCAGCACTGGGGAGGCTGAACACAGGAGGATCACTATGAATCTGAGCTGTGTAGTGAGATAATGTACCAAATACATAAATTAAAAATAAAAATAAATCTAATTATGAACTTTCTGGGGGAAGAATCCATCACAGTTCATGAAACCGTCTAGAGTTACATCCAATAGACAAATACATAAATGACAGATTTTAATTTGATAATACTTCTAAATCAAAGTAGCAATATGCAGAAACTGTGGATGACAGGGTAGATTGTTAAATGATATGATGGAGGTACAATCAACAAAACTCAGACTACAGGAAATTATACAGGAGACTTTAACATCTTTAATATAAAACTGCAAAAAGAAAAAAACATAACAAGTGTTATTAAGGGGACATATATTTTAAAAAACTTATACAAATATCAATTACTCTTCATATCTTGTTTTTTTCCTGTGTCTCAACTAAAATTTTTATATTTATCAGATAATAAAAGTATAATGATTCGCTGGATAGTTATAATGTTAAGTAATTATTGTATCATTTTTATAGTGATTAGAACTTTAAAAAATCTTTATCTTTTATAGATTCATATTAAACTGGCTATATCTTCAAAAGCCTCGGAAGCAACCTACCTATCAACCAACAGGTGAATGAATAAAGAAAATGTGGTATTTACAAACAATGGAGTATTCTAGTGTCATCAGAAAGAATAAACACGAGTTTATTCTTATTTATTTGTAAGAAGATGGATGTGCCTTGACACAATTACCTTAAGTGAACTAAATCATATACTCAAAGTTAAATATCGCATGGTTTCTCTTATATGAAAAACCCAATTAAAAATGAAGAGCAAAGCAAAAGATAGGCAATGGGAAGAAAGGAGATAGATCTTTCTTGAATAGCAATTGAGATGGAGGAGGGGGAAGGGAAATGAGGAAAAGGAGATGAAAGGGGAATCAAGATGCACCCACTTCACAAAGAAAGGTAAGTACTGGGTGTTGCAAAAGTGATCTAATATAAATAAATAAATAAGTAATGGGAAAAATGAACATAATAAAAATAAAAATTAAGTACATTGAGTCAAAAGTGGAATTAAGAATGGTGGTAAAATTCTGGGAGGAAACACTAGGTAAAACTCAAATAAATAAATAAATAAATAAATAAGCCCACTATTGTCATCATAACTTAACAATGCTCTGAAAAATTTGAGCCTTTTGCCTAAACTGCTGTCTTCCAGTATTTTGCCAAAATGATAAGTGCAAAGGGAAAAAGGAGGGGTACCCAGTATATGTTCTCTAGGTCTTTTTGACAATGTGGAGTTGTTCCTTTGGCCACTTATGTGAATTTACAAAAATGGTGATATTGCAGACATCATTGGAATGGGTGCTGAGCACAATGGAAAGCCTCACTAACTTCACCATGGCACAACAGGAAGAGTCTACAGTGGTACCCAGCATGCTGTTGGCATTGTTGCCAACAAGCAAGGGAAGGGCAAGATACTTGCTAAGATTAGTGTGCATACTGAGCATATTAAACACTGAAATAGTTTAATATTAAAGAGTCCAGATAGCTTCCTGAAATGTGTTAAGGGAATTTACCAGAAAAAGAAGGAAGCCAAAAGGAAGGGTACCTGGTGCAGTGGACGCACCAGCCTGCCCCGCCCAAAGAAGCGCACTTTGTGAGAACCAATGGGAGGGAGCCTGAGTTGTTGGAACCTGTTCCCTATAAATTCATGGCATAAGCTGGTGATGGAGCTCTGCCACTCCGCACCTAACTAGTGGCTAAGTGTTCTAGGGCCTACATAAAAATAAAAAATCATCCTGTGTGTGAGGATGGATTTCTTAACTGAACACGTGTGTGGTGCCTTTACCTCAAATAAATATTTGGAGAAGATTCTCATTGCAGATAGTTAATGTGTCAGATCTTTACTTTTCAGTGTTTTTCTTGTGAAAGATGTGAGGTATTGTGTAGGTGTATACCCAAATGGCCAAATATATACTTATGAAATATTTATATTGGCTTGAAGATTCTCTAAATTACCATGGGGAAAAGATGTATCCAAATAAATGGAAGTCAGTGTATGGCATTTCAATTAAATAAATTGTTTATGTAGCCTAAGATTTTTAAAAAATGATTAATGCATGAGAACTAAATAGAAAGTATACTAAATACCATAAAGGAGGTGATATTATTCTAAGTTGCAGGATGTATTTCCATAAGAACTTAAAACCTATTAGAAACAATAGAAAGGTATCATGGGTATTGGTTATAACACTCATGTATATAGATTTTAACTGTCCTTCATACAAATGATAGGCAGCTATGAATTCTTATAAAGATACCTACAAACACATTCAAATTGGCAAAATAATTTAGAATAGGTATTTATATAGTAAGGAACATAAAAACGATAATGAAGCAATTTTTGAAAATTTTATAAAGGCACAGGCAGTATTAGAAGAAATTAATAATACAAACATACCCTCTACTTTATCTATTTTATGCAATCCAAAACAAAAGTTAATATAATCTGACATGGAGATAAGTTTGGAAGAATATGTGCTAAATTGTTTTTTACAAATTAACAAAAAGCATCGCAAGGGAAATGCGTCGGGTTTTAAATCTTCTTTCAGCGGTCTCCCACTTTCTGAGACTGAAGGCAAGCAGAAGACACCCCAGATGTCTGCGTGAGGTGGAATCACGTAGAGGGGCTTTGGCGCTGGGCAGCCCCACTAGGCCCCGCAGAGCAAGAGAGGACAGTGTCAGCAGCTGTGAGTCCTCACAAAACATCTCACTTAAAATGTCATGTGTGCTACTTGGTTTAAATTGTCACTCCTCCAGCAACCACAAACAATGCAGACACAGCAGATGTGTTTTCTATTTAGAATTAAACAGTTTATCTCAACCACTGTCATTGTTATAGGGAAAAAATAAATAAATATCCATCTTAATGTAAACTTCAAAAGGTACTTTCTGGCAGCATGAGATACTTTCAAATCCAAAGTCCTCTGAGAAAACGGATTTGACCATAGATTATTTTTTTTTTTCAAATCTGGATCCTGGCAGCTCTAAGAGTAGTAAAACTCAGCCTGGTCAAAAGATTTTTGGCCAGATATTACATACAATAATTCATGTCGTAGATACTTAATGGTCCAAAACATTAAGTAAACATCATAAATGTCCTTTGTTATTAAACATTCCATTCAAACATGTTGTTTAACTCTTGTGTAATGGACAGAAAATAAGAAAACTAAACTAAAGATTGGTTGTCATGATGAGCTTTGACTCACCTCCTGGAGATTTTTTTTTTTTTTAAATGTATGCCACCCTGACCGTTGCAGCAATAAATAACCTTTCTATCTTTAGAGTGCACATCCTATCTCTGGAAGTTAGGCTACTTGCAAGTTTGACTTTCTCAGGTCAAGTTCAAATTACCACCCATGTGTTCAGAAGACCATCACTTTGTTCTCTCTGAAGTTGGGAGTCAGCCTTTTTCTGTGATAACTAAAAGAGAAATATGGATGTTTTCTTAATGTGAGATTACAAGGAGAAGAAAAACGCTACTTTTCAAAGATCATTTTATAAGAATAACAATTGCTGTAGTAAAAGGGAAAACCAACATTGGTTTGTAAAAAAAAAAAAATTGTACTATCAAGACAATAATCGTCTGGTCTAGTCCATCCAGTCCACAAATCTTGACATAAATGCATTTGTGTTTCCATAATCTGGAGGTTCCGTGTAGTTGTTAAAACATGACTCACTTTATCCTGGATCTAACCTCAGCTTTTCTCATGTACTGTTTTTTTTTTTTTTAAATCTGTAACTAAAACACCAGTGAAAAGCCTTGCAGTGACATTAAAATTGCTATTTTCCCATGAACTTCTCCTCCACTTTGAGTGAATACAGTTGCTCCACCGTACTTCTGGGATTATGCATTCTCATAAACCCAAAGTGTTGAAAGAGTTATCAGAATGCTTTCTGTTTCTATCAGAGAGGAAAATTTTCAAACAACGCAAACCAAATGGTCACCCATTTATGTTTTGTAATTTTTATCCATGGAAAGTTAAAATCACGCTTAGCACTTGACATCCATCTTAGTCAATTATAACTGTATGCTCTCCCTCCATTATATGAGGGAAGGACCCACACTTTCTTGACGGAAGGCTATCTGTGCTGTTCTCAACTTTAAGATTTTTCTTTTTAATGTTTTATTTATTTATTTGGTACAGGATCTCACTACACAGCTCAGACTCACAGTGATCCTCCTGCCTCAGCCTCCCCAGCTCTGGGATTACAGGTGTGCAGCACCACACTCAGTCTCGGTGGCCAGTAAAGCATGAGGTATCAGGGATCGAACTTGTGTCATTGCACTTGCCAGGCAGGAACTTAGACTGCCGAGCTATCTCCCCAGCCTTCAGCTCTAAGATTTTTTAGAGGTAACTCCTGAAATACGGTATTTTCATATTGTATCTATGACTCACCAATTAATAAACGCCTTCTGTTCTATACATAAGGAAATCCTTGTCTTAATGGAACTGCTTGTTGAGCTCCAGCTGATCAGCCATATTCTTGCTCCTATACAATGAATACAGTTCTCTGTCTCTATAAAACTGATCCAGAATTCTTTAAGGTAATCAGATCATGCACACACTGTGAAAAGTCCTAGGTCATTTTCTACTAGATTCATACAACTTTCAGAGTTATTGATTCTACAAAGGAAAGATATGGGAAGTAGAAATAACTACTTACTTAACTACAACAAGAGCAGGAAAAGGGGAGGAACAATAGCAACAGCAAAGATGTTCTTAATTTTTTTTCTGAGTTTGGGAAAAATTAATATTGTTCACGTGTATTCTGAAGCACTTGAGTTTTCACTGGCTGTAACATCTGATGGCGAGTCAGTGATGACAGAACAATCTTTGAAATGTATTTCTATGAACGAACAAGGGAATACAAAAAAGGCATTTTTCTTCTGTCGTAAGATTCCTGCTGCCAAACCACCGTTTGAGCAGAGACGTTTTGTAGTTCAAGTGTCTATATCTTGATGATGTCACTGCACTATAAAAATTATGGTCGCATTTCATTTCAAATGTCACTGATGAAAAATAAAAGAGAACAGTGGTGATGTAAATAGTAAAAATATGAGTCCTAGTTTTTTCTGTTTTATGACAGTAGAAGCCTTATTGAACTTTTAGAAAAGAGAATATTTTACTAATCACCCTTTTCAATTGATGCCTAAAAGAATTCCTTTACTTTTAAATAATTTTAAGAAAGTGTGGCAAGGAGGAAAAGGAGTAAAGTCCAATGGAAAAAAAGATTAGGAAATAACAGAACCTGTCTTCTAGAATTTAAAAAATCATATAGCTCAACATCCCCTTCTCTCTTTTGCCTACCACATTAAATGGGCCTCACAGATTTGGAAAAGTTCAATCACTAGCTTTGCTAAAACCTTAAAGAGCCAGTTTTGATTGTGGAAAAATTAAAAGTGTCATTATTTTAAAATTCCTGCCTTCCTAACTGCCATAGAGGCTCTGAAGGAGGTTCTGTGTTGCTAGGGCGCGGGTCCACCAGTGTTACACTAGAGCCTCCAGCTGAATGCTGTTAAACTGAGTGAGGCTACTTCCATTCTTAAGCCTGTTAATGACAACTGAGCATTTCATGGATTTACCTGAGGAGATCTGCTTTAAATTAAGTTTTGGGAAGTTTTGCACATCTACACGAATGCGTAGGTGGTACAAAAAGGAAGTGAGTAACTTTGAAGCAGGACATCTGTGTTCTTGCCTTAAGTCTGAGTCAATATGGTCATGAACACCTAGGTGTGACTTGTCCTCTCTCATCTGTTTCTTTTCTTGAAGACTTGGGTACTTCCCTCACTTAGTAAGGATACTGTGATTTAACTTTCAGTTGTTATAACAAATACATGAAATAGCCAACATACAAAAAGAAAAGGGCTGTGTATGTTTACCATGTTGGAGTATCAAGTGTGTGATTTACTGGCCCCATCACTTTCTATCCTTCAGTGAGGAGGCACATCATGGTGGGGAGTGTGGGGAGAAACAAAGCACTTTACAGCTAGGGCTCAAAGGAAAGACTGAGAGACAAGGGTTCCCCCAACCTCCCTCTAGGGAACACCTTCCATGGCCTAATAAGTACCCACTACCATCTCCTCTCAAAGTTTCTGAAGCCTCCCATGACCATCACAGTGAGAATGAACTCTTCAACATAAGAACCTTTGGAGGATATTTAAAATTCAAATTTAAAACATGCCTACCCTTTAGAATAAGTGAATTGGCTGAAACTCAGTATACTGTGAGTATGAAAAGAACTTGTACTGTGATGGAAGTTAACATGAAAGTTTTTGATAATGTATATCATTTTGAAAACAATGGGAGTCATTAAGGAGGATACTTCTCCCAGTGAAAGAATCTGGTAAGGATTTTAGGCTCAAAAATCAAAGTTAGAGATAATTTAAACAGTAGATCCCGTATTGCTTCATAACTTACCTGTACTCCCAGGAAGAAAGCTCTTCTTTCCTTAGAACACATTGTAGCCTGTAGGACCAACATGAAACTAATTCTCCCCTAACATAGAGAGAGTCTTGGATTATTCATGTAAAACTCTGGTAGCCCAAAGAATAATGATCAATATTGTTTGATATGTGATCACAGGAGCAATTTATCTTCTTGAATTTTGGCTTTCAACTTGAGGAATGGCTTAGTACAAATGGAATTTTGAAATAGGCCCCTTGTTTTTGGGCTATCAAAATATAATTTTTAAAAAGGTATACAATGATACCTTGGTCCATGTACTTAATTTCTCCCACAGTTCTAGAAAAGAGGTCCACATTCATGTTCATCACCTGGTGCAGAGTTCATAAGCACAAATAAAATTTTGCCAAATGCTTCTCTTTATGAACCAAATTGTTTACAAACAAAACTATGAACTGAGATATAACCTATTTCATAAATTGCTCATGAAAAGCAAAATTATGCAAAAATGCCCACCTTAAAAATATTCACCCAGAAAACTTCTATTTAATAAATCGCTTTTACATTTTACTCTGAATTGAGGAATTTTCCTGGTTATAAAAGAATGCTATTCTACCAACTTATTTGTGAGGCAATAAAGACATAAAAACAGGAGACCAGACATGCAAGAATCCTAAATTCTGTTGCTCTGTATTAAATATGAAAAGAAAGTTGCCCTGACAGCTTGGTGCAAACCAAAGTAAAATACCATACTATTCACTTTTCAATACTTAAATAATATTGTTAAGCAAAGCAAAAAGTGCAGACGGTGTAAGAGTATAATGATATCTCTCCCCAATACTATAGAGAAATCAAACATAATGAAGTGATTAAGCCATAAAATTATGAAAGTTGTTTTAAACTAATGCTAAATGATGACGTGTGAAATGTACCCATCTAGGCACAATAGAGCATTGTGACCTAAGGCAGTGCTTTCATCTCCAATCGGAAGTGTAGTCCACTACATGAAAGGGATAGCAGGTTCACAAAGTGACTATAAAGTGCTTCCTATAGCTTTTAGTAGACATCTTCTTTTAAAATGCATCCAGAGATAAGATAGCCTCCATGGCTCAAAGTGGTTCTGTGACTACAGGAGAATTTTCATATTTATATATTCTAAAAGACAGGAAGGGCATAAGGCAGTAGAGAATGACTGTGCCCAGCTTTTTGTGCACAAAATATCTTCCAATATTTTTAACAGCTAAGCCCCTAAACACAGTGGGTTGGCCAGACCCTTTTAAATTGTAAGTGTCATAAACCCAAATGAATTTGAATTAAAGTGACCAAACTGTAAAGGGTAGGGGCAGAGTCAGAGTGCTCTGACAGATCAGCCTAGACCTTTGAAGCTGTCGGTGCATTCCCATTTATAATCTGTCTTTCTCCCTAAGACCCTCAGCCCAACTCCCCCATCTCTTGTCCCAGTCACCAGCTTAGAAAGTGGGGACATAACAGTGAATGAACAAAACAGATAAATTCTTCCCCCTTATGAGCCAGTGTGATTTTAGAAACCTTTAAACATAAGTATGATAATGTCAGCCAGAAGTGGCAACCCTGGCAGAAACAGCAGTGACAGTAATTGTACAAGGAAGGATCCTGTGCAGTCATAAGTCATGAAGAGGAAGACCAAAGCTAAGCCCAAGTTAAATGCCAAAGGGAGGCTACCACTAGGACAGTACTTTCGAGAAGGGTTAGCAGAGTAGAGAAACAGATGATAGGTAAAAAAGAGACAGCTATTAAAGGAAAGTGTAAAATTTCTAAATCTAGAAACTGTGAGAAAGCATACTTCCCCACCCTCAAGGCTTTCATGCAGAACCATGCAAGCTACAATATCAGTATATTATGTTCTCTGGAGAACCAGGCCCAACAGTATTTATATACACGTGAAAGGGACAAAAAGAAGGGGAAAGGGAAGGGAAGGGGGAGATAGTTAGTATTAGGCACTAGCATAAAATGGAGCCTGAGAGAACCAATTAAAGTGCCAGTTTCAGTTCTAAATGTCTGAGAACTGGTGAAGCCTTTGAACCCTTGTAAGTGAGTCTGGAAGCTAGCAAGACTCTAAGATACAGAGAACCAATGTTTTGGTTAAAGTTGGAAAGTAGGACAAGACAAATGTCCTAGACCAAACCAAAGAAATTCGTTCTTGCAATAAGCTCAGCCTTGTTATTCTACTCAGGTTTTGAGCTGATTGAAGGAGAACCATCCCTGTGAGACAGGCTAATCTGTTTTATTTTCCCTAGAGGAAGATGTCGATTCAAATGTTAACGTCATCCACAAAACACTCTCACAGATGCTCAGAATAATATTTGACCAAATACCCAGGCATGCTTTGGCTTATTCAAATTGACACATAAAATTAATCATAACAGTTAATCTTGGGCATATGTTTAAGCCTTTGTTTACAAGAATTCTTTAGTCTAAAACTCCTTCTCCATTTGCCTGCCTCATTTTCACCCTTAATCCTATTAATCACTACCACCATCCTCGGAAATATCTCTTCATCCTTTAAGAATCTGCCCAAGTGTCATATTCGAAGTCTTTCCTAAATCCCTTCCACCAACAATAAGCAATATTGAGTATTTCTAGTTCTTCTAGCACCATGCAATGCTACCAACGTAGCACATAGGACACTGTTTTAATTACTGTTTAAAATTCTTATCATCTTGTACTTACATGTAATTGTTTAAAATTCTTATCTCATACTTACATGTTAATCCCCCAAGACATGGTTTGTATTTTTCTTTCATTTGACTATAATTTATTGTATTATGTATATAAACAAAATTTGCTACTTTAACTATCTGACATAACCATCCCATTCCTGGGTATAAGGTCCAAAGAGCTGAAAACCAAGACTCAAAGAGGTAGCTACCCACTGATGCTCACAGTTATTCATCTCATAAATTATGCATGAGAAGCAGATTGTAGGATGTACTCTTGATGCTTGAGAGATGGAGTTTAGGAAACAGCTGTTCACTCCAAAAAGTTTCTTTAAGACAGGTTATTTTGAAAAGTATTTCTGTATCCTTTCACCAAGACCAAAAGAGAATGGGCTCTACAATCATAATGCCCAAAGAACTGGCAGATTTTAGATGAACTACCTATCTTATGAAGCTTCAGTTTCTTTTTGTAAAATAAAATTAGTGCAAGTTGTTATAAAAGCTAAATGATGTAGTGCATATAAAATGCCAGCATAGTACCTGATATAAATTAAATATTCAGTGAACATGTTTGGCCCTTTGTCAACTATAAGGTGGCTGAGTATATTTGTAGTTGTGTCTGCAGCTTTTAATCTGTCCCACTGGTCCTTGGTTCTATTTCTTTTTCCAGTGCCGTGCTGATTTTATCACAGTAGCTTTGTAGTATAATTTCAGCTCTGGGATTGTAATGTCTCCTGAGTTGCCTTTGTTGTTTAGGATTCTCTTTATTATTCTAGATCTCTTCTAGTTCCAGAAGAATTTTAGGAAAAATTTCTCTACTTCTGTCAGGTATGTGAATGGTATTTTGATTAGGACTATATTATATTTGTATAACAATTTTCGGGGTATGGCCATTGTCACTGTGCCGGGTCTTTCTATCTCTGAGAAAGTGATATCTTTCTATTTTCTCTTATACTCTTCAATTTCCTTTTTCAGAGTACTGGAATTTTTCATATATAAATCTCTCATTTCTTTTGTTAAATTGATTCCTAAGACACTTTACTAAATAGTGCTGGGAAGAGTGCCTATACATGCTGAAGACTAAACTAAAAAAATGTCTATTATAATGCACTAAATTAAAATTAAAATGGGCCAAAGATCTAAATATTAAAATAGAACCACTAAATTTATTGTAAGAGAAAATAGGTAGACATTTTGAAAATATAGGGGTAGGCAAAGACTTCTTAAACAAAATCCAAATAGTATAAGAAACACTTCAAAGAAACAACAACTAGAATCTCATCCTATTAAAATGCTTTTGAACCTCTAAAGAAATCACCAATAGGGTAAAAAGACAATCCACAGAATGGGAAAATATTCAAGCCTACTGGCCCTCAGACAAAGAAATTACATATGGAACATATATAGAATTGACAAAAAAATAAGATCCCCCCCCCAAATTCTAAGATACAAGCCAAAAATGGGCATCTGAGATGAATATACACTTCTCAGATTAAAAAAAAAATACAAATGGCAACTAAATACATGAGAAAATGTCCAACATCACTGGTCATTCAAGAGATGCAAATTAAGAGTTGCTAACATCAAGAAATCAACCAATAACAAATGCTGGAGTGGCTGTGAGGAGAAAAGAATCCTACTCCTCTGTGGGTGGGAGTGTACACCCATTGAAACCACCTTGGAAATCAAGCTAGCGATTCCTCATACAACTAGGATTAGAGGTCCAATTTAACCCAGTTATTTATCTTCTGCGTATTTTCCCAGAAGCATTAAAAACATTATATCACAGTGACACATGTGCAGCCACGTTTATAGCAGCACAATTTGTCATAGCAGAACCTTGGAAACAACCTAAATGCCCATCAGCTGAGGAATGGATAAAAAAGATGTGGTATTTTTGTACAATACAGTACTACTCCAACATAAAGAAGGATAAGCTTGAGACACATAGGCAAATGGGTGCGATTTCAGCCCATACTTACAAGTGAAATGAACCAGTCTCACGTGTGCAAACATCACATTGACTCCCTAGTGTAAGAAGCTGAAAGAGTAAGTTAGATCCAAAGTATACAGTAGATATTGTGAAATGGGAAGAAAATGCAGAATGGAGGAACTGCATATGTATTCCAGTTTCTATATTCTATATTCCAGTT
>NW_004524600.1:7226656-7239470 GCF_000260255.1 Octodon degus | reverse complement strand
TCTGAACATCTATTTTGAATGCACAAAGCACAACATACTGAACACTGTTATTCCCCCATAATCTGGCTTTGAAATTTTATACCATTGTTGTCATTGTTATTTTTATTCTCTTTAAAATAATAAATATAAAGATAAAACATTCAATAAGTGCTCCCTACTATTAATAGTGTTAAAGAATCTATGACTTTTTAAATTCTATCTGCCTTGATTTTATCCAAAATTTCAAGTCAAACGCAGCCTATTCTCTGTTGGAATTAGGTTTTAACCCATTTTTCTACAGATGCAGTAATAAACGTGGCATTCCTTTAAAATTGGCCTCAGTCATTTATTACTGCATAGACACAGAGGAGCAAAATTTTTTAGCTTCGTGTAATGTTAAGCTCAGTGGATGTGTGTCCTAGTTTTAAAAATAAGACTGTTATGCAGATGGGGAGAACAGATGGATTGTATTGGTGAGTGTTTATCATTTTTTAATATTTTGAAACCAGATGTGTTACATACACATTGCTGGTTGTCCTCTAAGGAAGCTTCATTGGTGGGTTACTAATCTTTATTAAAAAATTATACTGTTTTCTTCCAGTTTAAATCAACTATTTTTAATATACAATTGGACAACCACTGCTGCAAGCCTTTACAAAATAGAAAACAGATGCTTAATAGAGAGAATACTATCAGCCAAGAAATTCCTGATGATCTTTTTATAAAATGTAAACTTACATATTTTATGGGTTCTTTAATGAACTGCTATAGAACAACTTCAGCAGTCAAAACATTTCACAAAAATAGACATGAACAATTTGTCACTTATTACCATATTCACAGAAAATCCTTCAGTTGCACTCCTGGGAAAATGGGCATGATAATGGCTCTTACTATGTTACTAACGACATCTGTTATTTGCTGTAGACCCAGTTGGGCATGTTGGAAAAAGGAGGAGTTAGGATAAACAAACCAATACCCCTCTGTTTCTCTAGGTGTTTTGTCAACAGATCTGACAATGAGCCCCTGCTACGCAGGAGCATTTCTGTGCTAATTGTGCTCAGAAGAAAGAGGAACAGGAAGTTCAGGGAAAGGCCAGAGACTGTGTTATGTTTCATGGATGCATTTAGTAGGAAAAACATCCAATAGAGACTGAAACTCTTATGAGAAGGATTGGAAATTAGAGGAGTTTAAAGGGAGCCCCAATGTTTGCCCACTGGGGCAACAGTTTAACCCACCTTCTGTTGGCTCAGCACCACTGTGGAATTAAAGGCAGTAGCAGCAGCAGTCACCTTGCTCTGAATGCAGTAAAGCAGTCATGCATCCATTCCCCTCTGCAGTTCCACACGGGGACGCAGACATGGAAGGTTGAGAGTGGGTATTAACCCTCCCCATCACTCTCCTCCATCAACGATGCCAGTCTCCTGTATCCTTCCCCACACAGCTTTACACTATGAAGGGTCAAAGTGAAGAAAGTTAAAAAAAAAGGAGAAGAGTTGACAGAAAAATATCTAAGGGTAGTAAAAACCCCTAAGCTCCACATCATTGCAAAAGATGAAGGTAGATTTTTAAGCATTTAAAAAGAAAAAATAGAATCCTGCCCACTTCACATTTCTATGGTCCCTGGAAGAAAATGAAGGCTTGAACACCTGATGGTGCTAAACTCATCAGATTTATAACAAGTATTTTCTCTCCTGTAAGTGCACACAGCCATTTTTGTTTGTTTTTTGGTTTTTTTTTAATCTTTGTTTTAAATATTTCTATTCTACTGTTAGGATCTTTTGGGAAGAGAGGGGGAAGGGAAGAGAGGGCATAGAGGAGAGGGCATAGAAGAGAGGGGACAAAGGGAGAGGGAGGGAGGGGGAGAGAGGGAGAGGAGGAGGGAGGGAGGGGAAGGAGGGAGAGAGACAGAGAGAGAGACAGAACTAATCTCTATGCAAGAATTTGCTGACTGTGGAAAGTTTAGACAAATAGTCTATCTTACCTTGACAAGCAGGGTAGAAACCCTAATCTTCAGAGTGCTCAGCATAAAATACATTTAAAGCCTATTAACAGTGTTACTATAGAAGCCTAGACATCTACCAGTCCAAGCAGGTAATTGGAAATGGGTTAGCTACTTCTATGACCTTCTTCTAAAATTCAAGCAAATTAATACTGATTAATCCATTCAGTTAATATTTCTGATTCAGGATGCTCAGATATAATTGACAGACTCTTAAGGAACCTATAGTCTTCTGGAGGTAATAAAAAATGAACACAAGGATGTGAGAGATTGCTGCTCACCAATAAAATATCTCCTTTTAGTATCAACCCAATGTCTTAGAATTAGACATGACATATATTGTGGCTAATGAAATGTAAGCAGAAGTGTTGCCTCAGATGTCTGGGAAAGCCTCCCATGAGGAGCTGACTCAGGCCAGGGGCAGAGTGAGGGTCAGGGTTGTTGCCCCTTCAGTTCTCCCTTCCTGTTTCCTGTTTCTGAGACAAAGTAGCTTGAGCTTTAGTCACCAGACTGAACAATCAGCTGACATTCAGGATGGAAGTTCTGAGCTGGAAAACTGAAAGATAGGGCAAGATTGGGTCCTTTGGATCAAGATGTCGATGCACCAAATCTGACCTGCATCCATTCCAACTGCTTTTACATTACATCGTAACTGTGCTTCATCGTCTTTAGCCCAAGACTTATAGCAAGTGACTCACCAAATTGCTGGGACTAGTACTAGGAAGTGATCAGTGCTGTTATATAGAAAAAAAATGGAAGCCATAAGAACAAAGAAAGGGAAAGTGGGATGATGCAGGAAGACACACAGAAGAAGTGGTAGATTTGTTCAGCTGATTTAACTGAACGCCGCAGACTAGGCCATTGAACCAAAGGTGCAAATGCAGTGCGGGAGGCTAAATGTCTATGATCAAGTTATAGTCAGAGTTGGTTTCTGCCAAATCCTTTCTTCTGGTTTTGGGGAGAGTAGCTTTCTGCCTGTGCCCTCACATGGCCCTTCTGTGGACAGACACAAGTGGGATCTCTAGGGTCTTTTCTTCTTCTTATGAAGACATCATTCTACTGGACTGGCATGTCATCCTTCTGACCTCATTTAATGTTAATTTTCTTTCTAAAGTTCCTTTGCTCGGACTTACGTGAACTTTGAGAGTTAAGACTCTGACATATGAAAATGGAAACATACTCAGCTTATAACAGGTGGTATGAGAGCTAGGCTTGTAAAGTTGAGTAGGGCTTAAATATACAGTAACTTCTTGTATTGGAAAAGGGGGCTGAGTACTTGGATGTAGGAGCATCCAGGGTAGGCACATAAAACAAGAGTGGCTCTGATTTATCATACCATAAGGGATTAAAAGGAAGTCGATTATAAGGGTCATAAAATGGAGGACAGAATTGGAATGCAAGTGCGGGGATTGAATGACAGGCTCAGATTTGTTCTTCGTTGTTAAGAGGTTGAAGGGTCACTAAAGTTTATGAATGGAGGAGTGACATGATCAGAGTAAAACTTCAGGAACATAATTTG
The DNA here is from genome assembly GCF_000260255.1 of Octodon degus. Lineage (NCBI taxonomy): Eukaryota > Metazoa > Chordata > Mammalia > Rodentia > Octodontidae > Octodon > Octodon degus. The sequence goes on along the minus strand of NW_004524600.1, from coordinate 7,235,970 downwards.
TGAACAGCATTTGAGAAACTGGAGTGGAAAGTAAAGGCAGAAAGGTCAATAAAAAGGACTGTTATATTTTGAGGAAGAGGCAATAACTTGAAAGTTACATTAAGTTAAATCCAATTATTGCTTTAGCCTTAAAGTAAATTTCTTATGATTTTTAACAACTATGTTTTCCATTTGATTTTTTGGCATTCTCATTCTTCAGTGTTTGTCTTGGCTCTTTGTACACTGAAGTTCTCCTCCTAATACTAAGGACATCCTCTGTGTTAGGATATAGGGCTGACCTACAAGGAGAAGAACTTTTGAAAGTTCAAAGGGAGAGAAATCATCCATCAATAAACTATAATATCCACTATGCATTAGATTCACCTACCCCTGAGAAGCCTGCAGTTTTGATATTCATAAAACTTAAGTACATCATAACTAAAATTGTAACTGTCTATGAAGAATGCCGGACAATTGAGTTTTATTGAGATATCTCATACTTATCTATATAACTTGACTCTGCAACCCCTACCATGTTATCCATACCATTCAAAATAAACATCAATGTTTATTATATGAATTGGGATTTTAAAAACCAAAACAATTCTCAGCAAGTCTCTTGTGTAATAAAAACAGCATATTTTGCTTGTATTTCAGCTACCAAGTTGTTTAGATTTTCATGTTTACTTCAAAACAACCTCATTTCTTCTCATACTGGAATTCAGCCCATAGTTCTATTCATGACAACTTGAATTCTAGTCCACTTGGCACTGACCCAGCTGAAATTCTGCCAAAGTAGTTTAAATATTGTTTCCAAATTGATCCACTGGTTTAGTTGCTATCTTCTTTCCCAGACTGAAGGCTCAGTGCCTTATAGCACATCCTCAGAGCGTCTCTCACTTGCCACAATTGCAATGCACTTAGTTTTCAGAGCAACAAAAATATACTGTTGACCAACAAATAGCTACTGACTGTTGTGAGCAAGTCAGTTCACTGGGCTCTATTGGGAATACAAATGGAATCCCAATTCAGTGGCTATTGAAATTCAGTTCTAGATATTTTAAATTTTTAAAATAAAATTTCAAGAGTTGTAGTCTAAATTCTATACTGTAGCTGGATACAAAGTCAACACTCAAAAATTATTAACCTTCCTGTACACACACACACACACACACACACACACACAAACTCACTGAGAAATAAATTAGGGAAATAATACCTTTCACAACAGCATCCAAAAATTGAAATACCTAGGAAACAATCTAATAAAGGATGTAAAAGACCTTGACATTGAAAAGTACAGTACTCTTAAAAAAGAGATTGAAGAGGATGTCAGAGAATGAAAGGTATTCCTTGCTCTTGGGTAGGCAGAACAAATACAATGAAAATGACTACACTTCCAAAACTGTTATACAGATTTAATGCAATTTCATTCAAAATGCCAACAGTATATCTCACAGAATTAGAGGAACCAATCCTAAAGTTCATTTGGAGCCAGAAGATAACTAGAATAGCAAAGACAATTTTGGGCAACATAGGCAAGGTGAAGGTATCACTATTCCCAACCTGAAATTATACAAACATCTGCTGTGATAAAAACAGCATGGTACTGGCAAAAAGAAAAACAAAAACAAAAAACCCAGACACAAGGATCAATGGAAAGGTTAGAAGATGCAGAAACAACTCCAGTTACCTTACCTTTGATAAAAGTAAACATTCACTGGGTGAATGACAGTTTCTTTAATAAATAATGCTGGAAAAACTAGCTGTGCACATGGTGAAGATGAAAACTGAATCCAAATCTTTCCACTAAAACCCATATATTTTCATTAAATTAAATTTGAAATGGATCAAAGATCTAAATATTAAACCAGAGACATTAACCTGCTAGAAGATATAATAGGTAAAACTTTTGAAGACATTGGTGTAGGCAAAGCCTTTATGAATAAAATCTTGATCACAAAAAAGGATCACAAAGAATCAACAACTTGGACCTTATCTTATTAAAAATCTCTTGCATAGCAAGAAAAATTATCAACAAGAGACAACCCAGAAGATAGGAGAAAATGTTTGTTCACTGTTCCTTAGACAAAAGATTACTATCAAGAACATATAAAATATGTAACTTTTTTTTACTATAAAAAACCGGATTCTCCCCAACCTTAATGACACAATCCAAAAATGACATCTGAGATGAATATATACTTTTTAAATAAAAAAATACACATAGTAAATACATACATGATAAAATGTGCAACATTACTGGTCATTCAAGACATGCAAATTAATAAAAAAACACTTAGATTTCATCTCACCCTGGAAAGAATGGCTAGTGTCAAGAAATCAATCAAAAACAAATATTTGAGGGCCTTTATGGAAAACAGAACCCTTCTCCAGTGTTGGTAGAAGTGTAGACTGGTGCAACCACTGTTGAAATCAGTGTGGAAATTCCTTAAAAATTTAGAACTGGAGGTCTTATTTTACCCAACTAGTCCCCTGCTAATTATCTTCCTAGAAAAATTAAAAACATCATTGTACCATAGCAATACATCTGTACCCATGTTTATAGCAACACAATTTGTAGTAGTAAGATCTTGAAAACAAACCAAATGCCCAATAACTGAAGAATAGATTAAAAAGATGTGGGCTTCTTATACCAGAAAGTACTGTTCAGCCACACAAAAGGAGAAACCAGAGTTTTTCTTAGGTAAATGGATACAACTTGAGACCATCCTTATAAGTGAAAGAAATAAGAATCAGAAGTATAAACATATACTGCATATCCTTTTTGTTAAGGACACATGAAAAATTTTGTAGGATAGAAAATGTTAGAACTGAAAAAGGTGTGGTATTTTTATGCAATGAATTATTACTCAGCCACAAAGAAGGATAAACTTGGAACTTTTATAGGTAAATGGATTCAACTTGAAACATTATTCACAAGGGGAATAAATAGGACTCACATGTGTAAATATCATATTGTCTCCCTAGTGTGAGAAGTTCAAAGAGTAAATAAGGTCTGAAATGTAAAATGATAACGAGTAATGGGAAATAATTATTTAAAAGGAAAAGGAATTGGTGGGAGGGAAAGGGAGAAAAATGCACGGTAGCTCCTAGTGTCTCTTTGTTCCTTGAAAAGGAAGCTTTGTGCTAATGTTGATTGGAGAAATTTTTATGTCTGCATCTTGTATTCTGGGTAACAACTTTGAAAATGACAGTATGCAATGTATTAACTATTGTCATTCTATTATTTTTTTATGAAATTGTTTTACCTTTTCTTCAGTGAAATAAAGAAAAATTAAGAGCTGACAACTTTGAAGATAACAATATACAGTGTGTCCAATACTTACAATTGTAAATCTGGGTGATGCATTGAACCTGTTATTATCATATATTAATGCTTTTATTTATCTTCTACAGTTGTTTTTAATTTAGACTCTACCTTTTCTTATATTGGAATATTAATCCATTGCATTAATTTTTATATAAAGATGAGTGCTCTTTTGTATCCTGGAAAAGATTGTTTTAAATTGGTGGACATACTCATAAATTTCATAGAATCCACTGGTGAAACTATCCAAGCCAAGACACTTGTTTTCAGAATGCTTTAAATTATGAATTCAATGTCTTTAATACTCACAAGATCAATTTACGTCAATTGAATTGACTTTTGCAAGCAAGCAGGGAATAGCTTCCCTTCCAAGTGGAGGAACCCACAATTTTAGATTCACATTTAATGCCCCTTTGTAATTATTTTATATGAAAAGTGTGAAGGTTTGTGTTTTATTTTTGTTGTTCACAATATCAGTGTTTATATTAAAAGAAAATGGGAAATACTTTACTGTTGAATAATATGAAAATGAAAATAAACGGTATTGCATTTAAACACTTTCAGGCATATTAGGCCACTTTTGTAATGAATGACACACTCCAAAAAGTATTTTGGATTGTTTAGGAAGTTGTATGCACATGTATGTGTGTCCTATAGACATATATTCTAATCAGGAAAAGTGTAACACAATAGTTGGTAATAATAAACCTGAATATACAGGAGCATTAGTGCTTGAAAAAGAAGAAGATTCAATCAACTAGAGGTATATGGGAGGCTGCACTTCTGCATTAGTTAGTTTTCCACCATTGGTACAAGATTCTTAAAACTAAAACTTTGGCTCACAGTTTCCGTAGGTTCAGTACTTGGGCAGCTGGTTCTAAGGCAGAAAGCACAAGGCAGAATGACAGGTCAGAGGGAAATTTCTCTCTATGCAGTGGTGAGGAAACAGAGAAAAATGGGAGGAGCTGGGAACAATAGTGTGCCCTTCTCAATTGTGCCCCAGTGGCCTAACTCATCCAGCCAGGCCCCACCTCTGAACATGAGGCTTTTGGAAGACATTTTAAATCAAAACTGTAACAACTTATAATAGTAGGTTTTTATTTCTTAAGCTAAGTGGTGTCCATACATATCTTTATGCCTGAAATATTTCACAATATAGTTTCAGAAAAAAGGAAAATAATTTATCTGTTAGCAGATAAATGACAAAATCTGATACAACTCTCTCCATAGTCTTGATATAACACAACCTTTATTCACTGTTAAAACTCTTATCAAAAAACTAAAAGCATGGGCTGCAGAAAAATCTCAGTTGCATAAGTGCCTGCCTCACCAGCTCAACATCTTGAGTTTGACCCCCGGTACCAGATTCCATGCAGACCTTTGAGACCCAGGAGCAACTTGTGGGCCCAGAACTGAGCATAGTGATGCACATTTGTAATCTCAGCACTCAGGAGGTTGAGACAGGAGGATTGCTGTGAGTTTGAGGCCAACCAAGGGGCTCCAAAAGTGGGCACAGGGCCAGCCCGAACTGTATACCAAGCCCCGTATTAAAAAAAAAGGTGGAAGATGATAAAAAATATTTTAAAAAGTTAGTGAATATCACATCTTCTGGCAAACACATCTAAATTAAATCAACTCAGAGTTGCCTGTTCTCATTGACTATTAATTGATGAGGTCAGTCGAACAAATTAGACAAGGACAAGCAGAGACACTATGAATGGAAGGGGGCTCAGTGTGTCCCCTCTTGTTCATGTTCATGCTGCAGGTTGGAGTCTGAAAGCAAACAGCCTATCTGGAGGCTCTAGCTGCTGAGGGAGACAGAGCACTACAGCACCTACTTCCTGATAAGCTGGCCCAAGTTTTATTGTTACATTTTCATTAAACTAAACTTCTCACTGCTACTCTGGTATGGAAAATAAAGAGGTAGTAAAACCAACACACATAATAGAAAAAAGAGAGAAAACAGTATTTATTATCCATTGGGCTAAAATTGTCTTCTCCGTTTCTCAGATGCTGAGGAAGGGGCTGAACACCCCACTGTGGCCTCTACCTTGCTGGCATCTTCTCAATTCAGATGTCCTGTCATTGCCAGATAGCTATTGGAAAATAGCTCTTCCTGTGTGTCTCGGTTCAGGCCATGTTGCACTGTGCAGTGGGACAGTATGATTGTGGGCCTGATTTCCTGCGGCTGTCAGTTCTCATGCTAAAAGATATTTAAAAGAAAATTTTATCAGTACTCCTCTAAGTCTGCTTTAAACACAATAAACCAACCGGGTCTTCACATTCCTTTGGGAAGGGCAATCTTTCTTACTCGGACAGAGAAGCAACAGAAGAAAGATTTTGATCAAGTTAAAAACCTTATTTTAAAAAAGCAACCTTATTAAAGCAATCTTCTTAGTATAAACAAGGGAAAACAAGATAATTCAAGGAACCATTCGCTGCAGTAATAAAGTCTTTTATTTACAAAGCATTTTACAGGTTTCAAAGTACTTTTACATCTATTAGCCTGGCATTTTCAAACTCATTTGACCCTATGATAATAATAATATTAAGTAGAGGCATAATATAAATGATGGATAGAATGCCTAAATTAATGTAACAAGCAAAAAGCCTCATAAATAAAATAATTTCCAAAAGTAGTTAAAATTTAATTTTCAAAACACTGGAAAGAATACTCATGAAATGTAGTTTGAGAAAAATTATTATAAAAATTTTTAGGGCTGGGGGTATAGCTCAGTGGTATCAGCACCTTCCTGGCAAGCACAAGGCCCTGCATTTGATCCCCACTACCAAAAAATGAAAAATAAAAATTTTAAAATTGCTTAAACTGTTTTGAAGTCCTGGAGAGATAGCTCAGTGAACTAAGTATCTGCTGAGGCAAGCCAAGGGGCTGGAGTTTGATCTCTGGTACCACATGCCGTGCTGGCCTCGCCTCCAGGGTGCACTGAACCCTTGACTGAGTCCAAGAGTGGTGACGCATACCTGTAATCCCAGTGCTGGGGAGGCTGAAAACAGGAGGATCACTGAGTCTGAGCTGCGTAGTGAGACCATGTACAAAATAATTAAAAAAATATTTTGAGACATAAGAAGGCTTTATTTACTAGTTAGAATCCCTCCAACTACTTGCGTATTTGGGGTCAATCCTGAGATTTACAGAATTGTGTGGCATAGACCCAACTAATTTTATGATGTACTTTGTGAAAATATGATATTTTCTCATTTGTTAATGTTTTCAAATTAATGAATAAAATATGTCAAAACTTATGATGAACATGCTATAAATAAGTGTGCATATATTCAGTATATGAAATGCTGAACTTACCCAATACATTCTGATGTTTCTTTCTAGACTATCTCCAGACATACCTTTTTTTCATATACATTGTACATTCTCAAATCCTATTTTTTCATTTAGCAAATGTATCAGAAATACTTTTTATAATGATTTTATTCATAATTCTCATTTTAAGAGTTACATCTTTTGATAGGATATTTGTAATCTAAATTTAATTTTTACCTTGTAAATTACTGGGCATTGAGACAATGCCCAGGAGTTCAGGATCAGAGAACACCCATGTCATACAGCTGGTTCTTTTCAATTTAAAATAGTACTAGACAGTAAGCAATATGAAGACAGGGTGATCTGCCACATTAGAGTAGGCTTTGTATTCCTAGCTCCTAAATCAATGTGCCATGGGAAATTGGCATTTTCAGATACTCGAATTGAATGGAATCTTATCTTTTGAACTGCTTTGCAAACACAGCTTTGCCAAATGACTTTTCATATTTACTACAGCTACTTTTAACATAGTCTCATTAAAATCCAATATTGAAAATATTGGATTTTATACAATTCAAAATTACTTCTTATTTTTTAAAAATTAATTTTATTGAGAAAGAAACAGCAACAAGACAGTTTCAAAACAGGTCAGTAGGACAGTTACAATTCTTATTTTTATGTTTACTGTATGTTGTAATGTGCATTTCCTTGATAATGAAGTTTACATATATTTTTATATTTGTTATTTAGTAATATTTGTTCTTTTTTAATTGTCCTGATGAAGAAAAAGAGATTCATGGAGTTTCAATCATAATTGAAAAATGCACTTGAAAATAAATCAGGCAAGCTGCAAATCTCTAACCTGAGAGATTGAAATGCAGTCTCCACAACACTCCAAATGTTGATTAATTTAACTTATTTGTGTTATATGTAAACTGGATATATTTGTACATCGTTATCTATAGAAATTATGAATATACTATTCCCAAGTCCAAAATAGTTTTATATTTGATTTGATTGAATATCTAAGATATTTTGCAAGCAGAAGTGATAAGTAGTTCTCACTGACTATTTGAATTTGATAAATTGTTTTCTAAGAATTTTAAAGGTTGTAAAATTACTTAAAACATTTTAAAACTTGAGAGGTCTTTATTTACAGGCTACAGTCTTTCGATGACTTGCAGAATTTGTCAGTTGCTTTTTTCAGGTCACAAAATATTTTCTGAGTAGTAGCTATAGCTTCATAGAAAAAAAGAAAATAATGATCTTTTAGCTTATATTTCAGAGAGGGTTTAAGGACTCCAGGGCCCACATGATTCTGAACATATCTTCTAAGTCCCTACTCAAAAAGATTACAATTGCCAAAAGGTAAATGATATCATAATATTTACCTCAAATTTCATTTTCTTGATCATGGTTGATGTATTAGAAAAACTGATACTTCGATTAATCATGTTTGGTTTGTTATTCTTTTAATATTTCACTTAGGCGAAGCCTATTTAAATCGCATGTATAGAATGCAAACGTAGCCAGGTTCAGCTGGAAAGAGAACTGAAACTGGCACAGCAAGGGGAGCTGGCTTAAAAACACTTTTCCCCAGATGACGTATGACCCAGGCCCCAAGTAGGACACCAAAGCTCACCAATGCTGTCATCCCCACTTCTCAGTGAGCAGCTGTAATCAGTAATTGAACAATAACATATAGCATCTGTAATCTTAATATTTAAGAGAATGATCATAGGTTTTGAAGACATCATAGTATGTATAAATACACACATTCAAATATAATCACACATATTACATGCATATTTTTATCTTGCAGCATACGCATTTCCTGTAATCCTTTTCTTGAGAACTGTCGTTTTGCCTGGATCTCTGAAAGCAAATCACACCGATCAAGTTGGTAGTTTCAGAAAAGAAGCCTGTTTCCATTAGGGAGGTGGCCACAGTGCAAACCAGATTGCAGCTTAGTAATGCTTTAAAAACTCTTTGGGACCTTGTGATTCCTATTGACCCCCTTCTTTAGACTTGAACAATTCTCAATATTCACGAAGTTTATGTAAATTGGTCATAAATAAAATGTTTATATTGAATTCAAATAAATCACACCACAGATTTTCCACAAGGCTTACTGTTTCTAAGATTACTTTGTGAAACTGTTCTTGGTCAAATAATTTTGAAGAGGTTTGAAACAGTTAAGGTGGATCGCCCTCTTGTGTTCTTCTGAAGTATTGCTAAAAACCTGTGCATTCCCAAGGGAAAGGGAGAAAGTCAAAGCTTTGTGGAGTTTTCTCTTTAACTGAAGTAGTTTTGGCAGGTTATTTCTATGGAGACGTGAGATGCTCTTGTAAACCCATTTAAGGAAATTCCTTTGTCTTCTCTCTAGGTTTTCTTGATATTCTTTGAGATCCTGTTGTTTTTCATATCTTTGAGCCAGGTTTTGCCCCACTTCACAATTTTGACCCTGTATGTATTGGCTTCACAGAGTACTAACTTTTATCAGTTAGTGAGTGAACATACATATTTTAAGCTTATGTTACATGCTGGGTAATGTATTATGTGCTAAAATGAAGGAAAAGAAGGTTTTTATATTTTTCTTACTTGCTGTCAAATCTCTGACAATCTGAATTTTAATGAATATTTACTGAATTCTGTTTTTATCAACAGTGATTTGCAGTTAAGTTAAACACAGTCAACTTTCTTCAACTCTTGGGGAATGCCAGA
>NW_004524600.1:7193375-7205327 GCF_000260255.1 Octodon degus | reverse complement strand
CACCTAACAAAATACACACCTTTCTTGGTCTCCTTCTATGTCTTCTCCTCCTCCTTCTCCTGCTATTCAATTAACAATCAGTTTTCTAGCTAGTATTGCAAAATGGTTTTACTGTTTCCTGAGAACACACATGGCCACTATCTAAAATGCAACTGAACTCCCAAATGATACTCACAGATTAGGAGCAGTAATGAATCACCTGTTCGAGCTTGGCAACACTCTGAAGAGCATTTGTATTTGACAACTCTCCATATCATCTCCGCATATGCATAAAATGATAGTGCACAAGTGTGAGGTTTTTTTCAGGGTACACAAGTGTTTGATGACTGCATGTCTTTCTAGCACTTGTACTTGTTATATTATCCCTGTTCAGAATTTGTTTCTTTGAGATAATTCTAAGTGAGACGGAGATTTTTACTTTGTGAGTGTTTATTATGTTTTCCTGTGTTCTAGTGTTGATTGTATTATCTAAGAATTATAAATCCTTTGTGAAGTTTTAGTTGGAACTCCAGATTATTATTCTAGTGACTTTCTAAAATTGTGCACCATAGAGCACTTGATAAATGAGGTAATTTTAGATCCTTTTGCATGTTAAAGTATGTTCTTGGGGTTTTGCTTTTGTTTTGGAATGCTGGAAATGGAACCCAGGTCCTCTCTACCCCTGAGCTGCTCTGCTCTACCAATTTGTATAATATTTATTAATTATTTAATGTACTTCAAAAATAGCCATGAAGCCAAATGATAATTTTAGAGAAGGCTGGCCAAATAGCTCAGCGGATTAAAGTGCCTGCAAGCAGCTCAGGGACAGAGGCTTGATCTCTGGGCCTGCTGAGCAGGTGCCACCCCCGAGGCATGCTGAGATGATAATTGAGACTGGGCGTGGTGCTGCATGCCTGTAATCCCAGCTCTTGGGAGGCTGTAAATAGGCAGATCACTACAAGTCTGATGAAGTAGTGAGACCCTGAACACCCTGTAGATCCTGCCCTAACGTACGAAAAAAAGTTAATTTTAAATTAAGACATTTTATTAATTAAATTCTAAAGATTATAATCAAGGAAATCAAAGGTATACTTTTCAGAAAATTTGGAAACTAGAGAAATGAATTTTAGAAAATAATCTCTTATAACCTTATGGCCTCAAGAGAATGTGTTAATACTTCCCTATATAGCCTTGTAGCTTTTCCTGTCTGTTACAATTTGGCTCATTCTGTATACATTTTAATATTATACTTTTCTACTCAACATTGTGCTATGAGTATTTTCTTGTTTCATTAACTATGCTTTGAAATGCAATTTTTACAAGCTCCATAGCGTTTCATCAAATGAATGTACCATAGCCCACTTGAATATTGCACCTTTGCTGAGACTACATTTATGACTATCACAAGCAAAGCCATAAGCCGTCCTCTATACCTCTCATGTAGTTATTTATTTTTAAAATAATTTAATTAATAACTGGTAACAGATCTTTTAAACTAACTGTGCCATGACACACTGGGTACAGTGTGTATGTCAGCCTCCAAATCGCTAAGATCGTTCCATACTGCTCCAAGGCCCAGACACCAGGCATCTGTCCATTGCTTCTTCCTCCACTACAGCTTTCATCTTGCCGCATTAGCCCTTGCCAAGATGTTCCTAATTCTTTTCATTCATTTGAAGTGCCACAAAATTATTTCGAACTCTTACCCTCTAAGTTTACGCAGTTCCATCATTGCATACACCAAGCACAACAGAACCCTCAGCAGAACCAAATGGGCTTTTAGTAAAGAACCTTTCCATAAAAGTCAATCAGCTACAGTTAGGGAGGAAGTTCTCTTCCACTAAGCATTGAATAATTTTCCTTCCACCTTTTATAAGATTAGCTATGGAGATGCTACAGGATAGAGTGATAAAACCCAAGAAGTCAGTGTTGAATAAAAATTAACTGATGATGGCAATGACAATGGCAACAGTGGTGGCGACAATGATGACAACAGATACATAAATGCACTGGATTAACCTTGAGGAGTTGGCATGTTTGTAGATAAATGCTACATTGTTAGTGATATGTAGATGATACAGATAGGTTATGAAGCTCTGAAATAAGTTGTACACAATTTGAAAATGCAAACTAAGCTGAAGAAATAAAACTTAATTGAAAAATATGGTCCATTGAGTAAGTATTGTGGGCTGTAGCAATCACTCTGCTGCCTGGAGGGCTGCATTTGTGTACATTTCCTTCACCTGCAGAATTTGAGTGTAGTACACAGTAACTCCTCCTGCTGTGGTTACGTTATGGTTTGTGTCTAGATGTCCCCACAGTGCCTCATGAGGTCACAGGGCCTCCAGAGAGGTGACTGAATATGGAATGTGGGATGCTGGAATTAAGGGTGAGTGATTAGTAAATTAGTCCGCAGATTGATTTTCATAGTGCTAGCTAGGATTAAGAGTGCGAGTGCTATATACATCCTACGATGGGCAGCGTGCATACAATACAAGGGACAGAAAGAGTCTTGCTGCTTTTGCTGCTCTTCTTGTTGCTTTTGCTGTCCTCCACTGCTGTGAATGATTCACCTTCTGCCATGTGCCATCCTGCCTTGGAGCCAGCAGATGATGGACAGAGACCTCAACCAGCTGTGAGCTAAACAAACCTTTCCTCCCCTAACTTTGGGTGTTTTTTTTTTTTTTTTAATCGTAGCAATGAGAAAAGTAATTAAGATAGGTTACCAACTAGAAAGCTTAAAAAAACAAAGGAACAGGATGATTAAATTTTTAAATGGAAGAAACAGTGAAACAGGAAAAAAGGCTTACAGAGAAAAAAAAGAGGCATGACAACATAAATCAGATCTGTTTCAGAATGATACTCAGGCAGCTTAAGAAGCAGTGAATGACTTTGGCGTGAAGCATATTATGGGCTTCAACATGACCTTGTAGCTTTCTTACATCATATACAATCATTAATGCAAATTGAATTGAAGTAAGAGCTAAAGGTAATATTTAAAACTATAAATCTTCTTGAAGAAAAGAGGAGAAAAGCTTCAGGACACTGGATTCAGCATTGAGGCACATACATGACTCCACTGGTATCTAAAACAGAAATTTAAAACAACAACAACAAATAGGATTACAACAAGTTGAAAGCTTCCACATATCAAGGAAACAACCATCAGTGTGAAAGGAAACATCCATTCTTATAAAGAAAACATTTGCAAGTCAGAATTCTAGTAAGAGATTATTATCCAGAATTTATGAAGGAACTCCTCAATTTAATAATAAAGATAACTCAGTACAAAGTGGACAAAGGTCTTGAAAAACAAGAAGACATACACATGGCCATAAGCATCTGTGAAAAGATACCCAACATCATTAATGGTCAGAGAAATGCAAATCAAAAGCAGAATGGAATATTACCTCACACTCATTAAAATGACCACCATCAAAGTAATAGAAAGCAGTAGGTGTTGGCAAGGATGTGGTGGAATTAGAATACTGTGCTGCAGCCTCATGGAAGGTCATTAGTGCAGTTTCTATGGAAAATAGTGAGTGTTCCTCACCAAATTAAAAATGGAATCACCATATGACTCAACAAGCATACTGCTTTATCCCAAGAGCCCTTAACAAACACATAAGTATGCAATCTATTATTAACAATAGCCCTGACAGCTGGGTGTGGTGATGCATGCCTGCAACCCAGCACTCAGAAGGCTGAGGCAGGAGCCAGCCTGGGCTACATAGCAGGTTCAAGGCCAGTCTAAAGTGCGTACTGAAACCTTGTCTCACACAACCCAACCAAACCAAAACAAAAGCCCTGAGTTGGAAGCACCTCACACGTCCATCACAGATCAGTGTATGAACAAATGATGGTATTTCCCAAACCACAGAATATCATGCAGGCTTATAAAAGCAACCACGTCACATGCTACGACATGAATGAACCTCAAGGACATTGTACTGAGATCATTCACTCACAGGAGTATAAATACTTTGTGATTCTACTCATATAAACTAGCTAATACTAAAATTCATAGAAATAAAAAATAGGGAAGTGATTGCCAAAATTTAAAGGAAATGAGGAGGGAGAATTAGTGTTCAATATGTACAGAATTTTAATTTTTCAGGAGAAAAAGTTCTAGACACTGTTGGACAATAACATGACTATGATTAGCAGTATTCAAGTGTGTATTCGAAATGGCTAATGTAGATTTCACCATATCATGACTTTTATATGAAAACATACTTGAGGCATACATATTCTTTCTCTTCTACTCAGTTCCCAAAGTTCAAAGGAATAGCTTTTCTTCTGTGAATTATTTGACCAATGGTGATTCTAGTTTCACTGAAAACGTTGGTCATGATGAGAATGATGGGATTCAATGCCACCAGAATCTCACACTTCCAGCCATCTGCTTTGCAGAGGAAATGATTCTGGAAGACAAACTGAGCATGTGGCATATGAAAAGAAGGCAGGAGAATTGGGCTTCTGCCCAGATCTTCAAAGACTAGCACCATCCATTCAGCTGGAAAGCAGTTGCTTTACAAATGGGCAGGTCCTTCATATCCAGGCCAAGCCATTCCTTTCTGTAAACAATCTTCGGTAGTCTAGTTCATTCCATGATTCCTGTTATAGTCATTCAGCCTCAAGCGCAGCAAGCCACATATGTGCTCGAGTGCTCCTCGAGTCCATTCCTTTTGCTTTCAGCTTTCACACCCAACTCGCTCTTCCTATGTGAGGTAGGTGATAGGTTTGCGTAAGTAACAAACCATCAGTCTTTTTAGAGCCACGCGAGTGAGCTGAGTCTTCTCACCAGGAGCTCTTTACACAAGTAAGGTCACCTTTGACGTTTCTAAATAAGTCAGTGACTGGACGAGCACCAGTGGCATCCTCTGAGAACTTGGTAGAAATGTGAATTCTGGAGCCGCGTCCTAGACTGGCTGCAGCAGACACTATGCGGGAGACCGCCCACAATCTGTTCAGATGCTGGCCGAAATGTGAGAGGCACTGCTGTGAACAGGAGATGATAACTTTACACTACCCATTTCAAATTTATACTTGAATACCCTCTCCCCTTGACAGAAGCAGAATAATCTCCTTTCTAAGAGCAGATGTGGAAGAGTGATAGCTCGTGGCAGTGTCTAACGATTTCTGCCTTTACTGCTTAAATTTACCCACCATAGCACACTGGAGCTGTGTCACAGTTATTGGTTAATGAGGTAAGTTTTGTGGATATTTTTCTTTCCAGAAAAAAGAAGACAAACTAGTTCAATGAAAATGTAGAATCAAAATCTAAGAATAAAAATTAGATATTTGTTGTTTCATCTCTTGGGAAACTTAACATTGGGAAGTATCATTTTCCAATTGTATGACATTAATAAAATATGTGTAGAAGAATTTTCTTATTTATACAGAGGTAGCAGAATTTTCATTCCTCCTCTCTACTTGTCACCTCAAATTATTATTTTTCTGTACTGTGCCACCATGACAACTACTTGTCAAGGATCCCTGTGCTTAAGGATAGCTTATATTTTGAAAAAGTACTTTTTTTTGAAACAGGATCTTGCTATGTAGTTCAAGTTGGCCTTGACTCAATGTGGAATTTACCACAATCCTCCTGCCTCTGCCTCCCAACAGCTGGGATTACAAACATGACCCAACATAACTGACTTTGAAAATGTTTTATTTCAATGCAAGCTGAGCTCTAATTATAGTCAAAAGGATGGGCTTTAAAAAAGAACTCTCATTGTCCTAAAAGAGTCCATCACATTCACAAGACTTCATGAGAGGCGAGTCAGGCTTCCCAAGATGCAGGTCTCCCCTCCCCTCTAGGAAATGCAGCACCAACCACTTCCTGATAGCCAGAGGCTAGCATTCAGCCTGATCTTCCCGGAGCCTTCTCAGGGGCTGTCCTTCCTGGACCACAGAGACTGTTCTGTACACTGGGCTTGCTCACAGTGACAGCAACAGGACCAAGGTGAGCTCCAGCCAGTGTCGCTTCCTTCTCATCAGACTCTGAGCATAGAGATTTTATTTCAGTGCTGTACCCTGAAGAGCTTTTCTTGATAAATGGCTGCTTTAATGACACCTACAGTAGCATTCCTTGCCTTCCTAGAGACAATGCCAACTGCTGCTGACAACAATACAGTAAGAGCTACAGCTCCCTATTACTGAAACTTTGTTTTCTGATGTTCTTTATCTGGAACATCAGTTTGTTCTTGTCAGCAATCATATACCATTGAGTTTGGATCCACAGGTAGAAGATAAAATTCAGTCTTCTTTACCAGCATTCATTTAATAGTGCACCTCTGAGGAAGACAAATTCATCAGAGCATTTTCAGCTTATGATCCTGTCATAAGGTTGCATGTCATTATCCTCCAAACCAAGAATACATGGGGTTTTAGGCATAGTCAAATAGCATGATTCCAGGACATAGATTGGATTACTGAAGCAGCCTGGCCATCAGACACACTGTAAGAACACGTGTGCTTATTGGATTGCATGAGACGGCTACTTCAGCCACCCACCTGCCAAGCCTGAATGCTTCTAAGTGCATTCTCTCCCTCACCTCCCCTGTGAATAGTACATTTGCTTCTACTCCAAAAGCAAACTATTATAGTACAAGAGGCCCGCTGTCACTCAAGAGCCACCAGCTGTCGGTTCCTGAGGACTCAGAGGCTGCCCAGTGATGCCAAGGGGTACCTTGCACCTTCCCACAGATGCCTATCATTTTTCCCTGAATAAGCCCATGATTCTCTTCTAGGCTGTTTTTGCTAGTTGTTGTTGCTTACTTCATAACACACAGAGGCTGCAAAACCTACAGTTTGTGTCAAATGCCTACAAGGAGATTCTAGCTTGTGTCTCCCTCCTTATACAGTAATGAGTGCCCTCTGTGAGTTAGACAACTGTATACAGGACTGTGGGGAGGAATTCAAGAACATAATAATAAAACACTTAAGTATGCATGAGTTAAGCCCCCCTGATCCTAACAGAGTGACCAAGGAGGCAGAATGGTTTTAGAATTTTAGTCTTCTATTTGCAATCTTTCTAATGTGAAAGGAGGGTGTCATAGTGTCTTAATGTGTAGGTTACATGCTGGCTACATCAAAATTGTCTGGAGGACTTCTGATAGGTCACTTCTAGCCTCTACCACATATCTTTCAAATTAGAATCACTGAGTGATTTTATCACAGTGAATTTTATATCTTCATCTTCACTTTTTTGTGTATTTATTTTTTCAGGACTGGGGACTGAACTCAGGGTCTTCACGCTGAGAGAATCTCTAGCAATTTCTTATTTCTTATTCTGAGAAAGGAACTCACAAATCTTCCCAGGCTCACTGGGATTGTGAGTATGGATCACCACACCTTTGCTCAACCATGGTTTCTTAAGAAACATTCAGAACAGATACTGTTTGTTTGTTTGTTTTTTTAATGTATTTGGTACAGGGTCTCACTATTCAGCTTGAACTCATAGTGACCCTCCTGTTTTCAGCTTCCCCAGCACTGGGATCACACTCATGCACTACCATGCTCAGTCTCTGTGGCTGGCTCAAAGTGCCAGGGGTGGGGCCAGCACAGCATGAGGTACTGAGGATCGAACCTAGGTCCTTGCATTTGCCTAGGCAGGCACTTAGACCACTGAGCTATCCCCACAGCCCAAAAGTGGGTACTCTTACTATGTTCCTATCATCCTCCAAGATGCATAATTCTCAAGGTTTGCTTGTACTTCCTCTGTGTTCTCAAACGCGGCAATGACAATGCTTTCACAAGTAAATAAGATGTAAAATCTTATCAAACTAGGCAAAAAGCAAGGCATGTCATAAGTACAACAAAAATTGAGTTTACTTTGTTGCATTTAGAGGACAGCCCACAGATATTCGAGTGGACTCCACAGTGAGACTTTCCTAATCTTTGCGTTTCACTGATTCCCACCAGGATGTGGCGAGGCAGACACAGGGCCTGACTGGATACTTGTGAAGTTCTTCGAGAGGGTACTCCTTGCAATCTGGAAACCTAGAGTGAGCCAGAAGAAATCTGAGTACTAGAATAGATTTTGATATGCGTGGTGTTCAATCAGTGCTTGTGGCATAAAGATGAGATTTAGAATTCCATCGCCCTCATTGGGTACTGATTCTTAGCTTCCTGGTTTTTATCTGGTTATTTTATTCTCACTACCATACATGTTTGCTTTAGTTACCAGAGTATAGAAAGTGATAATGCTTAACTTGAAAACATCCAGAAGTAAGAAGAGAGGACCACAGTGAATTCTATTAAGCATTACTGAGGTTCCCAGTGGAAAATCCTAACTTGCTACCATTTAGACAAGTTCAGCCACTAGATCTAAGCAGGTATAGTACTCTAGGTGAACAAGGTAAGTTTAAAGAAAATCGAAATGCCAAAACCTGCAAGAAAGAGTATTTTTACCAGCTTTCTTTTTATGCATATTATCTCATATTGTTACCAGTCAGTCTACAATTCTTTTGAATTCCAGTGAAAATCAAGAGTCAGCAAAATGCAGTTTTGCCACTGGCCCTGATGCCACGGGACTATGTTGCATAATACTGGAGGCCAACAGTGGTCCCTGCCACTGCCAGCTGTCACCAGCTGCTTGTGCTGGATGTTGTCATCAACTCTGCCACCTGGCAGTGGTGGTCTCTGGGTCTCTTCAGGATTAAGAACCTTTAGTGTTTGTTGTGCTTTCTTTTGAAATGGCTGCTGTGTCCACTACTCAGGAGAAAAATGCTGTGTAGCTTTATCACACTGAGCTCTTCACTATGTGAGAAGTAAATCATGAGAATACTTACTGGACCCCAAGGCAAGTTTGTATTTTTAACAGGTCCTATATCCCAGCACAGGGTGGTTCATTACTTCAGAAGACCAGTGATGGCCAACCTGTTAGCCATTTCAGTGATGACAGCCAGCTGCAGCATGCGCTCTGTAGGCTTGTCTTCACTCTCCTAGACTACTCCAAGAAGTGTGAGGGGAATGCTGCTTATTTAGCAGCTGCTGACCTATGACAGGTCTAAATGTAGGTCTGTGATTGCTCCAGGGAGTGTGGGGCTCCGGCACAGCTGCAGCTGTGTTGGCCATAACTCACTGAGAGGCAACAGAAGCTGTCATGCCTTCACACAAGGTGACCGGGTTCATACCAGGGACTATTCAGAAATACTAGCTGTGGGGTTTTCTGGAGGTTGGGGCCAGATGGGCCTGTTCTTAGCTACACTAGGGTGATTTTCTACCCTCAAAGATGGGAGCGGGGTTTGGAAAGGCAGGAGCAGGGTAGGGACACCATGGCTGACAGAAGCTGCACCTGCAGTCAGAGCAGCCTAGAGATCAGTGGTACAGCAGCCTCCGGGGTAACAGGAGGACACTGGGCCTGTAGGCAGGTCGCGCCAGTCCATTCTGGGGGGAGGAGTGAGGGAAAATGAGTGGGAGAGATATGAATGCTATTGCCCAACCTGCATCACCATCATGCCCTACTGACTTGGGAGAAAGGGGAGTTGGGTATGTCTCATCTGTATCAGTGTTGCTTGGACAGGAATAGTTCATGTGCATTATTATATCCTAATGCCTCCCTCAATTGAAATAGTTCTATAAAAATGTAATCTATGAGATTAGACTCATTAAGAAATAGAAATATTGTTCAGTTACTGAATATATGAATATGTTACTCACTATGTTATTGAACATATGAATAAATTGAGCACCATCTAAAAAGGAAAATTTCAGCATTAGATGGATTTATGGCTAAATTTTACCAAAAATTCATGGAATTATTACCAAAACATCTTAAGTTTTTCCAAAAAAAGTGCTAGAGTAAAATATTTCCACACATTTACAAAGCCAGAACCATCTTAATCTGGGGCCAGGCAAATAATATCGCAAGAAGAAAAACTTAACTGAACCCAAGCAAATCCTTGCAGGCCAATATCTTGGATGAACATTGGTGCAAAAATCCTCAGTAAAATGCCTGCAGTCCAAATTCAGCACATCAGCATTAATACGTGATGACAAATAGATTTTATATCTGGCATTCAAAGCTGTTTTAATATGCACGAATCAATCGGTATGCTTTATCAGAGTAACAGATTGAAAAGTAAAAATAGCATGATCTCAAAGCACACAGAAATAGCATTTAATGAAGTCCAGCTTTCTTTCTTGTTTAAAAACACTTAACCTTTTGTGTATAGAGATATTTCTCAATACAACAATGTTCATTCATGAAAACTCTACAGGTAACATTGTAATTGATAGGAAATCCCCGAAAGCTTTTCAAGTAAGGTTGAAGGCAACACAAGAAACACTACTCTCTCCACTTTCGTCCTTTACAGTAATGGAATTACTCGCAAGACCAACCACCTAAGGAAAAGAAATAAAAGGCATCCATACCAAAAAGAAGCAACATTATCTCTGTTTAAAGGAGACACAAGTATATATATAGGAAATACCAAACATTCTGTAAAATAACTATCAGAACCAATGAATGAGTTCAGTTAAGTTACAGTATAGAAATCATACCAAAATAAGCAGCATTTCTACACACAAATAATGATCTAGCTGTCAGGGAAATGAAAATATCTCACCTATAATACCATTAATAACAAAATTTATACAAACAAATTAAAGCAACAAGATGAAAGATATGTGCACTGGAAACTATGTATCCAATGTCATCTTTTAATCTTTAACTCTGCATAATAAAATTTATTTTAAAAACTTTAAAATTTTAGGGCAGGCCAAATAGCTCAGCAGATTAAAGCTCCTGCAAGCAGGTGCAGGGGCCATGGGTTCGATCCCAGGGCCTGCCCCTGGGGTGCACTGAGAAGGCAATTGAGACTGGGCATTACATACCTGTAGTCCCAGCTATTGGGAGGCTGTAAACAGGCAGATCACAAGTTTGATCTAGTAGTGAGAGGTCCTGAATACCCTGTAGACCCATCCCTAAAATACAAAAAAAAAAAAAAAAAATTAAACCAATATGGACATTCAAGGTGATTAGGTCTAAGAAAATGCTAGATTTCAAAATTCTATATCTGATAAGAAAAAGTCAATTTCAGTAAGTTCTTAAATTTGTTAAATCTCTGAGGCAGTCAAGGTTGAGTGTCAACTCAATTGGCTTAGAGATTCATGCAGGGTATTGTTGTGGCAGCCTTCAAGAAGGTATATCTTGGAGGGTCATGGAAGAGGCCCCTGGAGTCTGTTCCTTGGGTCATATGTGTGATCTTGCCTTTTCTACTCTGGTACTGTTTCTCTCCTCTGCTTCTTCATTGTCATGGACTACAAAGTATAGAGCCTCTACACCCTTCCACCATGAAGTTTCTGTTTTGTAATCTTCTAACCATATACTAGGAGCTCCTGAAGCTGTTAGCTAAGTGAATCCTCCTTTATGCACATGGTATTGTGTCCAATAATGGGACAACTGACAAATACAGTTTCTAAATATTGGAAAACATAAAGCCATATCTCATTTATGGAGTGTTCCTGAGACAGGTTAGGTAAAGGGTCTTTCATTTATACTCTAAAGTGCATCTATTTATTTATGAATATATAATAGTGCAGGTTAGAATTAAATAAATACAAATGTCTGAACTAGAAATTGGTTTCTATATGATTATTATAAGTGGTAATTATAAAGAAAAATCATAAATATTTTATTTTCAGTCAGCCACCAGGCCATAAAATTTGATCCATTTTCTTTATCATATGTACTTAATCTGGAAGAAAATATTGTCCTCTTATCTTGTTGGGGCTATACAGTACAAACTCAGAGTGCTTCTTCACTAATTAAATGACTTCTTTCTTTTTATTTTGTTTATAAGAAAACACTTAATAAGGACAGGGAAAAGGCCACAGTGAAACAATGGAAAAACCAGGCAGATACCAAAATATTTCTACAATGATAATATTGTCAGAACAAATATTCTATGGCAAAATATTAGCTGCTGAGAGGTATATTATATAATGAGGACATATTTTTTT
>NW_004524600.1:7179302-7187555 GCF_000260255.1 Octodon degus | reverse complement strand
TAGATTTTTAAACCAGTTATACTCAAGTTATTTCAGGTACACAAAAACTGCCATACTGAATTGCTGGTTGATACAACTGAACTTAAATGAGGTCTATCATTTTAAGCATCCTTTTTAAACATGCATTAATCTATCAGTAAAACTGCCAGTGTCCAGCATTGTTCCTTTGCCTAACCCTGATTTGCCCTCTTGAATCACGAGGTATAGCATAGTGCTGCCAGACATGGGCTGTTACTCTCTACTGGAGTTTTCATGGGAATGAGATTAGAGAAATGTACTCTTTGGAAGCTCAGGGCAGTTTGCAGCAGACTTCAGGGGTGTCAGCATCAATCATTCACAAAAAGGTTTTACAGGGGGCATTTTCATTCATAGTGCAGAATTCACACATGTGTTAAAGTTAAAAAAAAAGTCTCTTTTTCTGGCTAAAGTCATCTCTTTTGTCATGGGGCTTCATTTATTGACCTCAGAACCTCCTAAAAGCACTTTCAGTTTCTCATTATAATAATTCAAAGCTGACTAATACAAAGACTGAATGCCTGTTGAGCAGTTTGCTGGACTAGGAAAGTGGAAGACCGGAGTTCATGGTGATCATTGTGCCCCAACACTAGGAGAAAGCAAAAGGAAAGAGACAAATTATAATATTAATCATACCTGATGTCAGAGCTACTCTTAGATTTTGGGCTTTTATAGATTAACAAATTTCTTTTTATTTTATTTTGAGAATTATTTCTTCTTTTTATTTTATTTTTGTTTATTCATTTATTTTTCTTTCTTTCTTTATTTTTTGTGGTACCAGGGATTGAACTCAGGACCCTGTGCTTGCCAGGCAAGCACTTATTCCACTGTGTTACCTCCCTGGCCCCTTATTTATTTTTTAAAAAGTAAAAATTAGTTACAAAATAGAAAAAAATACAGAAGTTCACTAAACAAAATAAGAATTCAACAATAGTTGCTATGTTGCATAATGTTGTCTTCAAATTTGTTGTTTAGATTACCAGATGTAAACATGCAAAATTGGCTTAAAAATGATAAAGGGCCAGCAAGATAACTCAACAGACTAAATGCCAGCTTAGGCAAGCACAGGGACTAGGGTTTGATCCCTGGCACAACATGATGCACTAGCCCTGGCTCTGGGCTCCTGGAGCTGGCCACAAAGACTGGGCATTGGTGCATGCCCATAATCCCAGCGCTGGAGGGTGAAAACAGAAGAATCACTATTATTCTGAGCTGCATAGTGAGACCCTATATGAAATACATAAAAGAAAAAAGAAGCTATAAGAAATTAAAAAGAAGAAAAAAATTAAATATTAACTACTTCTCTCCGTAGATCAGCTTTAATAATATACAATTATCAAAGCTATCATATATATATTTTTTTTTTCCCTTTCTTCTTTTTTTCTTGTCCTTTTTCTCACCCCAGTTGCTCCTTCCATTTGATTCCCTTTTATTAGTATGCATCACACCTTTCAGATTTTATTTACTCTTTCAGGTTCTCAAACTAGTGAAACAATATGATGTTTGCATATGCAGGTCTGATTTACATCATTTATGACTATGGTTTCTAGTTTCATCCATTTCCTTATAAAACCCTCAAGTTTATCTTTTTTATAGCTGAGTAATACACCATTGTGTAAAAAAAATACATTTTTTTTAATCCATTCCTCAGTTGATAGGCATTTGGGTTATTTCTAAGATTTAGCTGACAAATTGTACTGCTATAAACACAGGTGCACTTATGTCACTGTGGTATGATATTTTCAGTTCTTGTGGAAAAATATCCAGGAAGGGAATATCTGAGTTAAATGAGATCTCCAATCCCAGCTTTTGAGCAATCTCCACACTGATTTCCGTAGTGATTGTATCATTCTACACTTCTGCCATCAGTGAAGGTTTCCTTTTTCCAGCATTTTCTATTGGTTGATTTCTTGATGATAGCCCTTCTTTCTTGGATGAGATAGAATCACAGTATTGCTTTAATTTGCATTTCTTGAATGAACAATGGTGTTGAACTTTTGACAAAGGGGCCAAAAATGTTGACTGGAAGAAAGCCTCTTTAATAAGTGGTGCTGGAAAAACTGGTTTTTCACATGATGAAGGCTAA
Organism: Octodon degus; assembly: GCF_000260255.1. Classification (NCBI taxonomy): domain Eukaryota; kingdom Metazoa; phylum Chordata; class Mammalia; order Rodentia; family Octodontidae; genus Octodon; species Octodon degus. The sequence goes on along the minus strand of NW_004524600.1, from coordinate 7,185,454 downwards.
AATTAGACCTATGTATATTACCATGCACTAAACTAAAATCAAAGTGGATCAAACATTTAAATATTAAAATAGAAACACTAAATCTACTGGAGGAGAAAGTAGGTAGAAGTCTTAAAGACATACAGGCATGTAGAGAGTTCATGAATAAAAACCAAACTGCACAGGAAATACTTCTAAGAATCAACAACTTGGACTTCATCTTTTTGAAAAGTTTCTGCACATCAAAAGAAATAACCAAAGGAGAAAAAAAGAAAACTCATAAATTGGGAGGAAAAACTCTTAGCCAACTGTTCCTCAGACAGAAGACTTCTATCTAGAACATATAAAGAATTTTTTAAAAAGTCAGTCCCCAAAATTAAGACCCAACCTAAAAATTGGCATCTGAGATGAATACACTCTTTTTAGATGAAGAAATTTCTTTATTTTAAATTTAAAGTGTATTGAGTTGATTTTTCATTCATGAGAATGAATGATAAATGATTCAACCATTAAACTGATATATGCCAGAACCAGAGGTTAAACCTAGGTTTCCTGTTCTAATCCCTTTTCAACCCAGTGTTTGCATTTGATTTAATACTTACTTACTTCTAAAGACCAAGAACAAAGTAGAGTAAGATTTAGTTTTGGATGGCATGCTGGGTTAAGTTCTCAGAATCAGTTTCTGAGTCAAAGTCTCATATGCAAGTAATTTATTAAATGTGGGTTACCAAAGGTAACTGACAGGGATTGGAAGAGCAAATGGTGAAAGTAGAAGCCAAGAAAGGATGAAATTTTCAGCAAAGTTCTGGTTTCAACCTGATGGGCAACATTGTTCTAGACTGTAACCTCTACAGAGTGTGTCTGTTTCTAGGAACAAGTCTGGGCTTCCTGACTGAGTTCCAGAGAGCCATTAACAAATGGAAGCCTGCACGGAGTGAGCACACATCCTCAGGAACAGCCTACTCTCGGAGACAGAATTCTAGCAACACAAGAGCACTACTTTGAAGAAGGGCCATTGAAAGCAAAGCATGGACAGCATTTGCACAGCAAACAAGTGTCTTTCTTGGATGTGTTCAGGCATGATCAGCTTTTCTTGGACGGGACATTGAGAAGTTCTCACAAAAACAATGTAAAATAAAGTAGCTTTTTTTTTATTTGTCTTCATTATTCATGGGTAGAAACTTCCCCAAGTCTTGGAATTTCTTACATTAGAAAAAGAGAAAGACTTCAGGAACTATTTTTCTATCCTAAAATTCTTGCCCTCTTCAACCTAATCATAATTCAACCATGTTAACTGCATTATCATGGATTTTTTCACAGGTATGATGGGGGAAACAACAGCCTGTACTAATAAATTATTTTAAAACTTAAATTTAAGAATTGCATTATCACAATACCTAGTACTGAACTATTTTCATATTCTCATGGGCTGGAGGAATGAATCATGTATCTCTCCCAAACTCATACAATGAAATTCTATTCCTTGGTACCTCAGATTGTGACTGTACTTGGATATACAGCTGGTAGAGGTATGACTAAGTCAAACTGAGTTTACAAGCATGAGCCATAATACAGTCTGTTCATGTCCTTTAAAGTAAACACTTGCAATCCAAAGATATCAGGAATATGTGGATAGGAAAGACGGTGAAAAGAGAAAAGACATACAAAGGCGGTGTTGGAGACACAGTCACAGGGCATCAATTTGTAAACCAAGGAGAGAGGGCTTGAGAGTCAATTAAATCTTCTATTAATCTTATACGTCTTAAATTCCAGAATATGGTGAAAATAAAATTCTCTTACTTAATGAACAAAGTTGCTGATATTTTCCTACAGCATCTCTAGAAAACTGACAAATACATTAGAACTAACATGTCCTTAATCTCTCAGTCCCACATCCATTCCTGGATATGAGCAAGTGGAAGGCTATATGTCAATACAGAAACCTTTCTTCTGCACACTTCGGGTTTACTGTGTTGAGTGTTTCCAAACCAAACTCTGGAAGAGAGTGGAGTAGTTTTCCAGAAGGACATATTAAGTAGACTCATGGCCTATATTCCCTGACACTGTTATCAGCATGCAAGAAATTATCCTCAGGTCTGTAGTCCAGAAACCACAGTTGTGTCAGAAGAAGGGCCAGATGGAATACAACCAGGACCAACTTTCAGATTATTGGGAAATAATGGGTTGGAATGAAGGTTACATTTCCTTTTAGTCTCTACGGTCTAATTTCAATTCACGCATTTCATAAAAGCTACTTAGGAACACAAGGTACCTAATAAAAGCTAAGAAATCACTCCATATGTATCTATGATTCTGAAAAATATATCTATAAAGTCGCATCATAAATCTGCTTATAACTGCCTTCAAAAGGAAATTTTTCCCAAATTATTTTTATTGAATTATTAAGTTCAACAAATAGATCCAGAGACACAATCAAGTTTTTCTAAATGGGAGCAAAAAATGAGTTAAAGTAGTAGATCAGAAAAAAACAGAACAGTGTTCCTTTTGAAATATTAAAGCTCTGTATGCAAAAATAATACCTTACAGTATGGTCAAAATATCTTTCTAAATGTTCCCTCATTTGAAAGTCACAATAGCAAAAAAAAAAAAGGAAAGGTCAGAGTACTAAAGATCAAAGAACTAAGTAAGAATATTTCTTGGATCAAAATATGTGAACATAATGGAAAATCTCAAATTTTACAGCATTTCTAGATATTCGGGCATCCAATGTAAATATTCAGATAAACATAAATTAAATTCAAGTTGACTAATCTCCTATCAAAACATGTGATTAATGCATTAACAAAAGTATTTGTTCTTTGATAAAATTTTAAGTTGTATTTATTATAATTAATATATAATCAAATTCAAGAAGCCAAAGGTAAAAGCAGAAACAGTTTTCCTAAATTTGAATCTCTCTTTAGAATATGCAAAAATATGTATAGCTGGAGCATTCCCTTTAGCTCCACAAAAGATCAGCTCTGTAATCTTGGAGGGATTAGAATAAAAAATCCTCCTTGCCATTCTTTTTGTTATTTCATCACAGAGATACATTCAAAGGTCTATGTGTATATGTCAGCCTTCTCATCATTGCCTATAATACCTGATACCATGACTTCAAAAAGGAGTTGAATCCTACTCGTGGTTTCAAGAGATTAGATACACAGTTGATAGGCTTCCAGGTAGGAATATCATGACAGAAGGATGTGCTACAGCAAAGATGCTTTGTTTATGGGAACAGGAAGAAGAGTAGGGGAACAATGCCAGAGAACAAGGGGCAATGATCAAGTATAGAATCTAAGGTCATCTTCCATGATTCGCCCAGACACACCCAGATATGTGCTCCCTCAATCTCCTGTGAGGCTTTTAAGACAACCAGATTGACGCAATCAAGCCTATCACAGCCAACCCCTGTCAGCTTATTCAAACATGTCCCCTTAGGTCATAATTAATCTCCAAATAAACTCAGGTCATAATTCTGCCTAACATGACACAGTGATCCTATACACAAATGAAAATGGTATGATCCTTTCTCCAAAGTATGAAAAGTCTCAACATTTTTTAAAAGTCAAAGTCCATGTCTCTTGAAAAATCAAAGCAAACTGTGAACTTTTGTAAAAAATCTAAAAAAGTTACATAATTTCAAGGTATAATGGCACAGATTAAAACATTCTTATTCCAATGGGAAGAATAGGTGAATAGAAAAGAATAAGACCAAAAGCCACTAAAACATTAAAAAAATGTTTAAGTTATTTTAGCTTGATTTGTGAAAGGGAAATTCAAGTTCCCATTATAGTTCAGACAGTTAACTATCAACGGATGTCATGCGCCCAGTAATTTCTTAATGCACAAAGTCATGGTAATTCCATGTTTGTCTCCATGCCAAGGCATGCATCCCCTGAAGGCCTAGAGCAGAAGGTTCTGATTCACTTGTGCCTCTTTGGTCTCAATCATATGTATCTGTGCCCACATGCACATAGTAAAGGATGTGATTTACTGTATTTATCACAGTGTAAATGTGGCTAGCTCAGAGGCTCCACTACAAAATATTTTGATAGCACATCTATTGTGACTGTTGACTAGGTCTTGCCTCCTGACTACTTTCTTTTGTGTGACATTGAAAGAATGTTATATTGGGTACTGGGTGCCCTGGGGCCTGGTCTTCATGCATTTGTTAAACACCTGTGGGACATTGGTCAAGATACTTGGTTTTGGTCCTTCTCCTATGCTATAAAGTAATGGGCTTGGAGGGAGGATCTTGAGGTACAACCTAGAATTTTATGGTTTTCTCTGCAAATTGGCAAAGAATAGTCCAGATGAATAGATGGATCCTGGTACTATTAAATGGTCATGCCATTTGTAAGAACTTGCATGTTTGAACTAGATTCTCCAGCAACAGAATCAGAACAATTGGTAACAATCAGAATTGGTGTCATTTTTTTACTTGAGCTCATAGGAGAAGGCCAGGAGGCAAAAATCCAAGCAAGCCCTGTGTTCCTATTTTTTTTTATCAGCACTCAAGGAACAGGAAAAACAATGATTGATAATAATACCTCACCCTTGTTCAAGCAATGGGGTTTAGTACAATGTTGAAGACAGGATGCCTGGCCCTCAGTTCAATTACTGAGGCTATTTTAGTTAAGGTGAGTGCTGATCACTCTGCAAAGAACCCATAAAGGAATAAGCTTTCTCTCCCCACTTTTTCTCAGAAAGCTTCAACGGTTTCTTAAGGTACATAACTACTTCTACTCCTAGAGTAACTCAGACACCTATTTTGTGCTCGGTCATGTCCAGTGCGTGGCTTCCAGGGGTTCTGGACTTGTCAGAACTAATTGGCAAAGGGAGCCTATATAGCTTCTTGCATATGGAAAATTGCTCCTTATAAAATCCAGCACACATCATTTATGCTAGTGTTTCATAGGCTAAAACTCAGACACATAATCCCATCAAACTTCTAGGGACTCTGCAAAAATGTGGTCTTGTGCATCAAGAAAAAGGAAAGTTGATCAATTTTTCATGCCTATATCTGGCAATCTGAGCAACTACTTTGAGCATCACAACATGCAATATAATAACCATTGTTAATTTTCTATCATCTTGTTTTGAAATTCTGTATTATCATTATTTTTTTCTCTTTAAAAGAAAAAAATTTTGCAAAAATTAAAAAAGGGTGTGCTCAGCAGGTTTCCTCGCAGAGCGCAGTTAGCCTCTTTGGCACCAAATCTGTATTTCATCTTCATGTTTGGAGCATATCCCCTCTCCAAGAGAAACAACCCAAGTCCCATTCAGTCTCAGCACTTGACCCAAGTCCAGATTCCAGGTAACTTACAGTCCTCTAAAGAGGCCTGTGCATGTGGCACTTCATGAGCTGGTGACTTCTGAGCCAAAAAGTCAAAGTATCTGCCTAATCTTCCCACAACCAAATGTAAATGCAGGATCAAGGTCAGAAAAATTTCAGTAGAACATCCTCTAAAGGAATGGGAGAAGAAATCCTGAGCACTTGCTTACCCCGCAGACAGCAAGGTTCTCACACAGATGAGAAAAGGGTCCTGCTAGGCAGTTTCATATACATATGCACCCATTTTCCTGTGGCTAATGTTAATATCACAGATTGGGTAAGTTTTAAGGTAAGAGCTTCACTTTGGCTTATGGTTCCAGAGATTCAAGGCCTGGTGATGACATCTCATGATGGTAAGGACCCAAGGAGACACAGGGTGTCACATGGTCAAAGATGGGGGTGCGTGGCCTCCCTACTTCTTCTTATAAAACTACCAGGATTTCAACACAGGATCTCCACCTTAATTGAGTAAATTCTTAGTAACTTTCCAATTACCCCACCTCTAAACACTACAGTGGGATTATGTTTGCACCCTCTTACTGTCTCATAACAGGAATTAAATTTTGACACATGAACCCTTGGGGTACAGGCAAACCATATCCAATCTGTGGCAGTTGGCCAGAACCCACTGGAATTCTGTGTTAGACAGAACTCTTAATATTGCTTTATTCTCTTTTTTTTTTTCACCTTGTCAGTTTAACAGCAGCTTCCTTAAGCTGGTTGGAACTATTCAGGCTCATGTACGAAAGCTGTATCCCTCATCTCCATCTCTGCGTTGAGTCTAAAACCTCTGTTGCTCGAAGCCTTTTGCTAAGTCTCATATCTCTTAAGATAT
>NW_004524600.1:7163612-7173907 GCF_000260255.1 Octodon degus | reverse complement strand
TGTATTTTCAGCAAGGATATTCTAGAGAGCCACTACACAGCCATCAACCTCAGGAGATTAACATTGATGACACTATCCTTCAATACTGCAGTAGGTATCGTTTAAGTCTCACCAATTGTCTCAATAATCCTCTTTATGGCAACAGATTCTAGCTCAGAATCATCCGTCATGTGTAGTTTATACGTCCTAGTATCCTTTAGGGTGGACACAGACTTTCCTTGACTTTCATGACATTTATAATTTTGGAGCTTACACATGATTTCAATTTCATAGACTGCACCTCAATTTGAGGTTGTTAAAGTTTTTCTTTTTAAATTTTTAAATCTCTAAATTAAAATTTTATTTATTTACTTGGTACAGGGTCTCACTACACAGCTCAGACTTGTGGTGATCCTCCTGACTCAGCCTCCCCCGTGCTCAGATACTGGGGATCAAACCCAGGTCTTTGCACTTGCCAGCCAGATACTTAGACCGCTGAGCTTTCTCCCCACTGCTAACCTTTCTTATAGCAGATTAAAGTCAAGGATACTCAGAAACAATGTCCCTGCTCTCCATTAGGAGCCGTAAGGTTGCAATTTGTCTCCTTAAAGGTAATGTCAACTTTGATAACTTGATCACAATGTTGTCTGCCACCCTTCTCCACTAAAAGATATTCTTTTCTGTCTTGGAAATGAATGTGACTTTCTAAGGAGGTACTTTGAGGATAGACATATTTTTTGGTTTAAATGTAAAACATCTCCTTAGTCTTATGTACCAGCAAGTAAGCTTGGTCAGAGGAAGAGGGTCACAGGAGATATGACCTGGAAGGGTATATTCTTGTCCCAGCAATTCTGCTTCTTGATTGCCATGAATGGGTGTCTATCCTTCCCCAGGCCCTTCTGCTGTGCCATTTCTGCCTTGTACCCAGCCACCAATGGCCTGAAACCACAGGAACTGTGTGAGTCAAAAGAAACTTCTTCCTTCAGCTATGGGTATTGAATATTCTGTCCCAAAGTATCATACTGATCACCAAACTTTCAAATTATTCATTCATCATTAGTATAGACTGAGATGTCAGTGAGTTCATTAGTCAGCTGTTAGACTCTAGAATAAAATACTGGAGGCAGGCTATTTATGAATGAAAAGAGATTTATATCACTCAAAGTTTGGGAGTCTGGGAGTCCAAAGTGTAACAAGACTCAACAAGGGGTGCCCTTTGGCTGCAGAATCTCATGACAGAGGCAATGGTGGAAGAGCATATGGGAGCCAAGGATGCCATCTTGATTCAAAAAGCAGAGAGAACTTGTTGGCATCAGGCTTGGACTTGAATAATGTCATGCTCTACTGAGAAGCAGTGTTTGCTTCTGAGGGTATGCTCTTGGTGACCCAAAACCCTCCCACTCGGTGCTCCCCACCTAATGCTTTAGTCATGTGAACCTTGGGGCAGCAACATAACTAATCCATAACTACATGATAGCAATAGATTATTTTGTAGTAATGGGGTATTTATTTTGATATGCAAGTGACATCCACTTGCTGATGTCATCTATGTCCTTTGGATATGCTTTATTATAAGTTTCTGGCAGCATATGTTCAAAGCTCAGAATGTATTTTCCTTGCTCCAACATAAACCATTATACCCTAGAGCCCTAGGTGCTTTGTAGAATGATATCTAGAGACCTAGAGCTGTGTGCCCAGTGAGCATGTTCTTACTGGTGTGCCATTGATCTCAGGCATTTTGATCAGCAGAGCTTGTGTGCATATGTGTTATGTGTATGCACTTATCTACATATACTGAAACATGTATCAGACAGTTACAAATATAGTATTCTATATTTATATGTACTAAAAATCATGTGCTCACACTAATATGAATAAAAATACTGTGACTGCTGCTTCCGAGTGCCTTCCAATGGAAGGACAGTTTTGAGAAAAAGCTCTGGCTTGTCCTCATCCACTTTATTCACTGGACCTGGCACCCTGCCACATCTAGCTCTTTTCTAAAGTCAAAATGACATGAAATGAGCATTTTGAATTGATTCTGACATCAAAAAAAGCATGACAGTATGACTAAAATACTTAATACTAAAATAAACTGTCTTAAATTTAAATCTTCATTACATTTCTTAATAGCCTCCACCATAAATCAAAACAAAGGTCTTTTTTTTTTTGACAATATGAGGCTGATCAAACTTGGTCATCTGTATAACTTTTTAAGAAGAAACAATAGTATCCCCATCACCAATTACATCTTCCTGTAGACCAGTAAGTGAGTGAATAAATGTCCTGTTTGACCTTCTTTGCCATCCTGACACCAGAGCTAGATGCTATAAGACTGCTTTTCAGAGCATCCCAGGCAAATGCATTATTGGATGACAATCTGTTGGCCAGCAAGACAGCTCAGCAGACTAAAAACACTTGCTTAGGCAAGCTTAGGCAAACCCAGAGACCATGGTTCCATCACTGTCACCACATGCTGCGCCAGCCCCACCCCCAGGATGGTCTGAGCCAGCCAGAGTCCGGGTGTAAGTGGTGCAAGCCTGTAATTCCAGTGCTGAGGAGGCTGAAAACAGGAGGATCACCACGAGTCTGAGCTGCATAATGAGACCCAGCAAAAACCAAATACATTTAAAAAGAAAAGAAAATCTCCATAAAAATACGGTATGTCCCACAACAGCATTTTGTGTCACCACAATGTAAATCATAGGGCCCAGTTTTTGTTACGATTTAGTAATTATCTGAAATGTTCTCATCTGCCAATGTGGTGTAAAGTCATAAGATTTCAGATGCATGTTAACTTCCAATAAGAAAACCCAATTGTGTTCATGTATGTATGTATCTATGTATGTATTTATGTATCTGTGTTTGTGTATGTAAGACAGAGAATTCAGGAGACTCAGTGTGGTAGTTGATACATTGTGTAAGTTGGCTGAGTCAGCTCCTGCAGTTCCCGTGCCACCCCACCCCCACCCTGCTGGTGGGCAAGGCCCAACCTAGGGTATGATTGGTTCCACCCTAGGGAGCAATTGGGCCTGCCCTGGGGTGCAATTGGTTCCACCTTAGGGCCATGGGCTGCCCCAGAGTGACTCAGCACAAAAAGTGTATATAAAGAAGTTGAGGAACGCTTCCTGGTGGCCTTGCCCCACTTCCTTGGAGAAGTGCCAGTCTTCAGAGGAGTTTGATCTTTACAACTGCGCACTTTGAAGGAACATGAATCTTCACAGTGGATCCCTGGTCTTCACAGGCAGCATAGAAGGAAGAGAGAGTCTTGATGAACGTGGTAGCTGCTGCTCCTCCTCTGCTCTTCATTGTTTTCTGCAGCCATGAGCTGCTGCTGTTTGCATTGGAGCCAGTGGAATATGGACTGAAACCTCCACTAACTGTGAGCTAAATCTTTCCTTCCTTCATTTTGAGTGTCAGGTATTTGTCCCAGCAATGAGTAAAAAGTAACTAAGACACTCAGATAACTTGTTTTAACCTTAAAATAACTTATTTTAACCTTAAAACCTATGTTTTTTATATTTAATATGAAATATTAAAATGTTAACCTATAAGAAACCTTACTTATATGACTATAAAATAAAATTAATAAAGTAACACAAGCAAAATTGTGAAACTGGTACACCTCAAATAACAACATCAGTGAAACTAAACTGGGCCTCATCAGGCCCCAGTCCTCCACCCACCCTCCTCCCCAGCACTTTTCCTGGGCAGGTTTCCCCACTCTGTCCCTTGAGGGGACATCATTCTCCTTGCACTTCTCTATGCTCACAATATTGCAAAACAAATATTCCATCTGTGCCCCGCAAGGCAATTTACTTCTACTGGGCAGAACACAGCCTTTCGTTGGCTAAGTCCAGCCCTGCTCAGCCCACTAACTTTAAGGTGGTGTTGTTTGATGACCATGTAGACACAAAACACAACAAATGCAATCACAAAGATCCTCAGATACAAAGCAGACATCCAATTTCTCAGAAACTGTGGGAACTAAAAAATTTTAAATTACTATTGAAATAAAAATTTAGGGCAGGCCTGATAGGTCAGTGGACTAAAGAGCCTGCTTAGGCAGAGCACAGCAGCCAGGGTTTGATCCCCGGCATGCCATACTGAACGAGCCCCAGAGCACACTGAGATGGTTATTGAGACTGAGGGTGGTGGCGCGCACCTGTAATCCCAGCACTTGGGAGGTTGAAAACAGGAGGATCACTATAAGTCCAATCTATGTAGTGAGACCCTGTAGACCCTGTATCCCCTGTACTAAATGCAAAGAAAAAAAAGAAGAAAGAAACATTTAATAGCTAAGGTAGAAAAATTTAACAATTCATTCAAATATACCAGAGGAATGTAGCTTAAAATGCTATACTGAGTATTGTTTACCACCTGCTTATTATGAACCAAATTCCAAATAATCAATTTTTCCTTTATGTATGTGCTTAAATGGTGTGTGTGTGTGTGTGTGTGTGTGTGTGTGTGTGTGTGTACAGGAGGAGAAATAAGATAGAGGAGTTGAGAAAACTATTCTTAAGTAGATTCTTACATTTTAATGAATGGATAAGCCCTTGTAGAAATTTTTGAGGAGAATCTGGGAATGTGCTAGCCATTAGTTATTTACAACATTAAACTGAAATTCTTGAGAAGGATGAATTATGTATTTCTAGTAAATAATACAAGAATTTAAGACTGTGTATCTGGTGAAAATGCCAAGACTATTGTTTTATATTTTCCACTCACATTAAATATTTTAAAATTTTCTTTGGAGAGGATATTTACCATACTGGACCATTCACTACATAGATTATTTGAAATTTGCTAGTGTTTATTTAGATTGTAATAAACAGATTAATTATCTGATTTTATTTCATAATTGCCAGGAGGCAGACTTCAGTGGAAATGCCAAGTTATTCTTTGCCTTGACCTTACATAAACATTTTCTGAAGTGTTCTGTGAATTCTTAAAAAATACAGTATAAATTTAATACTGGCAAGGCATGTACATACCTTTAATTCAAGTTTTTGCACTTTAATATTTGAGAGCAGTTGAAAGAAATTGTTTCAAAATTAGACTGTGAAATTTATGTGGAGTAGTCATCTTAAAAATATATAACCTGAATATTTAGATGACCACCTTAAAAAAACCTCAAATCCATGTTTCCTTTTCTGTTTGTATTGTGTGAAATGATTTGCAAGTAGAATATTTTAGGTCTTCATTAGCAAAACATGTAAATGTTAACATTTAGTTTTAAATTTTTAATTCTCTCCAAAGGTGATGGCATATGCCTATAATCCCAGCATTCTTTGTGGCTGAGGCAGAAAGATCACAAGTTTGTGCCAATTTTGGGCAATTTAGCAACTTAGACCCTGTCTCAAAATTTAAAAAAGAGGCTGGCTATGCAGTGGAGAGCAAGGGTCCTGGGTTTATCTCGCAGTTCTAAAAAACTAGAAGTGAAATCTGACATTGAGAAAGAATAAAACTGTACTAGTAAGGTCATTAAATGAAAATTGAACATGTATAATCCTATTTCATATCCCAAATCCATGACTATTTGGAGACACCCATTATTACTTGATTATTTTTAGTGCTTCACCAGATGTTTGGCATTACAGAGACCTGAGCACAGTACAGCCTGGCTGGTAGACCTCGTTACTCCTGTGGAGTGTGCGCCAGTGAGATATCCTTGGTACCATGCCTGCTACCACAGTCTTGCTCATTGTTTTTATTAGAGTTCCATTCCCTACTTAGTATAATCCTTAGGAGGACAGAAAATCAATGTTTGGGGATGAATAATGTATTTTTGTGTATGTATGTTCACTTGCAAATATATATATTTATTACTTCTGTAATAATTTAATTTCTTGAAATCATATAAATTTTAATTTTCCAGTACATTTCAATTAGCTTGGAAATTTCATTTTCATTTTTTCCGCATGTTTATTCAGGTAAACAGGCAAGCACTCAGCTGAATATTTTGTGACGAACTTGTTGAGCCATGAGACCAACAGTGGTCCAAATTGACAGTGTATCTCTCAAGGTGTTTGTTTCAATTTCAGACAAAAGAACTTCAATTCAAGCTGCTTAGCTAAGAGAACTGAATGACTCTCAGAGCAGAAATCCAGAAGGTAACAGACTTCAGACCTGGGTGGTCCAGTAGTTCTGCGGTTTTTGAAGATCCAGGTATTGTCAGTCTGTCTTTCCTGAAATCTCCAAGATCAGCTTTATCCAAAGCCTTCCTGAATCTCTGTGGCTTGGCTTCAACTTCTCTCTTTATATCCATTAGAAAAGAGGTTTTGCATCTGTGGTTCTCTGAAAAGCGAAGTCTTACTCTGTTGTCTATTTCTATGTTGACTGCTTGAGAAATCTACCTAGTTGATTTATAGAGAATAAAGTTTTATTTTAGCTTACTATTCTAGAGACTGTGAAGTCAAACAACATGATGCCAACAACTTCTTAGTTTCTGATGAAAGTTTAGCACTGCCCTGTTTTCTAATGTGGCAAAAGTTGGAAGGGCAAGTCGAAGAGAATGGAAAAGGGAAAAGAGAACCTGAACTCCTTCAGTAGCTAATTGTGAAAGGCTAACATCTTGTGAACCAAACATTTATCTCTAGGTCCTTTCCCTTAACATTGCTGCATTAGGGACCAAGACTCAACATGAGTTTTGACAAGGACACCCTATATGCAAGCAACAGCAAACCTAAACCCAGAAACCCAAAGTTATTCATTGCATGGTCTGAATTGACCCACATGCCCATTTCTGAAGCAGTCTGTTCTCTAGTTGGCTTCGTTGTCTAGGTTCTTAATACCAGTATCTACTAAAAGGGTCAGATTACCATTGTTTGGTGTAGAGTTCATCCCTGGAGATGGTATCAACCCCCTGTACTGTGCCTTTGAAACACAGTGGGATCCCAACTATTAGTGTTTGCTATAGAATGAGTATGAAAAGAAGAAAGTGAGAATTCTATTCTTTAGCAAAAGATAGAGACCAAATCGAAGATTCAAGCTTTGCTTTCCAAAGGTGAGACAAGGTTTGGGAAGATATGTGAAAAACCTTATAATGGGCTGAGTTTGAGAAGCAACGATCTAGTCACTGCAGACAGGAGAACCAGTGTGGAGTGGGGAATTTTATTCCCAAAAGTAATGGGGCGGGGTGAGTTGGTGATTGCATGCTGAATGAGCTAGGAAGTCCAAAAGAGTTGGTGTCAATTGCAGAAAACCAAGTATGATAAAGATTAGCAAGGAAACTGACCTAAGGTGGAGTTGGTGGAATTGGCCCTTCCTAGCTTCCTGCTGAGTTCTAGAGTGGGTTTCAGAAAGGAACTGAAGATAATGATGGGGTTACATGACCTCAGCATAAAAGCAAAAAGAAGAGTAAAGCATGACAGTGTAAGAAATATGTGGCATAATAGGGGGTTATTCTGACTTAAATATGCTGATTAAGTAAGAGGTAATGATGAGAGTCAGTAGGATATGTTGAATTGAATATAATATGTCCACCAGACTGAAATGAATACATGCAGGAGAATGTAAAAGAAAAAGTTTTTATCTCACTTCAGCACAATTTCCAAAAGCCAAAACCAACGTACAGCTTCTATGTGAATCTCTGACTTCCTGAGTCTCCACTAAGCCTTCAGTTTTACCCTCAGATCTTCTCACAGTGCTCCTTTGGGGGCACACTGCTGGCTTCCCATGTCTTGAGTGAGGTACACATTGCACATGCAGGGCTTGCAAAGAATATGGCCCCAAATCAGGTCTGGCCCATCACACTGCTTCAGCCTAGATCACAGTGGAGTTGCAGATGAAGATGAGAGCATTTCTGCAGACTGTACTGGCATACTGAGACATTTCCCTTCATTTGGGAGGATGTAGAAATAATGTCCCTTCATTTCCAACTGGGTAATAGAAGGGCATATGATTTTCCTAGGGCAGCCATAACAATATACCACAAACCGGGGACTTAAGACAACAAATTAATTGCTGCATCATGATAGAGACTACAAATCAGGAATCAAGGTTGTCAGTGACATAAGGGGTAGGATTTAGGGCCTCCAAGTAATATCAGGGTAACTCCCAACCTGCTAGGTGTCTGACACACTGAGTTCATGTTTTTAAAACTGAAGAATAAATTTTAGGAACCGTGGAAGTTAAGAGTGAGAAGAATTTATTGGGAGAAAAAAGCCTCTGGGTAAGAGGGACAGAAGGGGAAAGAGGGTTAGCAGGAACCTCACTTCCCAAGGGAGTTCTATAGAGCAAAATCATGAGGTAAGGCGAGGTCAAGGTGGAACAGAACTTAATCCATCAATAAGATTATTAGTTGCTTAGGTAATATTGATCCAATTGCAAAATCACAAGATAGTGTGTGGTGGGACAAGACTATGGTGAAGTAATAAGGTTACAACAAGTGTAGTTGCTTGAGTAATGTCAATTAAATGGGGATTGAGTGGGGAAGCAAGTCACGTAGCAAACACACATGGGGCATGAAGGACTTCCCTGGAAGGGGTGGGCTACGCAGGTTCAGTCCTCTGTCTCAAGGTGATTGATGCCTATTTAAAACAGCAATCACTACTTTTCTTCCCTAGGGGAAGTGTATAAATGGATAATTCCTCTTTTATTTTCTTTCTTTCTTTTTTTTTTTTTCTTATTTTAGCAGGTAAAAGAGATAAACAGAACAATGAAACTGAGGGTTTTTTTTTCAAAATCTTTTATTTGGTATAGGGTATAGGGTCTTCGGTATAGGGTCTTGCTATGCAGCTCTGGCTCATGGTGAATCTTCTGTCTCAGCCTCACCAGCACTGGGATTACTGGTATGTGCCACCATGCCTGGGTTCAGTGGCTAACACAGCATGCCTGGGGTTCCGGGGTCAGCATAGCATGCAAGATTGAGGATCAAACCTGGGTCCTTGTGCTTGTGAGACAGGCACTTCGCCTGCTGAGCTATCTTCCCAGCCTGAAACTGAGTTTTGAAACAGGTTAGTAAGACAATTACAAAAGTTGATACATTGTGCATTGTATTTGTAGTAGTTATTTAGAGCAGAAGATAAAAGCATGACATGGCCTTCAGTGAATGTGCCTCCTGACACAGTTGTCTTCTGCACTGGCCTTTCGAGGGCTCAGTCTTGTCTGACTGCCTACACTATTTCTAAATAACTTAGCTGTCTATAACACCTGTGAGCCAAGTTCTTTCTAACTCCTCCAGAGGAGCATTTCTTTCTTGACTCTTTCTAGCTTCTCATTGCTGGTAATGTTTGGTGTTTGTATTGGTCACTTTCTCATCATTGGTTCAAAATACCTAAATGACACAATATAGAAGAGATTTATTGATTGACTGACTGATCGATTTTTGTCTTTTTGAGATAGGGGCTCACTATGCAGTTCAGGCTGTCCTTGAGCTCACTTTGTAGCCCAGGCTGGTGTCAAACTTACAAGCCTCCTGGCTCAGCCTTCCGAGTGCTGGGATTAGAGGTGTGCACCCCCAGGCCTGGCCTAAACAACACAATTTAGAAAAAATTAATCTTGACTCATGGGTTAATCCATGTTTGACTGAATTCAAGGTAGAAACAATGGTAGAAGAGCCTAGGCAGAGGACAACTGGTCACCCACAGCAGCCAGGAAGCAGAGAGAGAAGGGAGGATCCTGAAAAGAAGACGGAGCCTCGAAAGTCACACCCCCAATGATCTACCTCTGTCCACAAGGCCCTACCTCCCCAAAGCAGGGTAAATTATTAAGTCATCAATTAATTAAACCATGATAAGTATATTCCCTTCTTGATCTAATTCCCTCTCATGCACATACAGCCCTCCAAAAACATAAGACTGGTTTAGATGTAGAATGTTGAGGGAACATTCTACATCTAAACCAGAAATCTTCAGCCCTTTCCCCCAAAAGACTCACGTCAATCTCATTATGAAAAATGCATTTAGTCCATCTTTAAGGGTCAGCAAAACTGAACAGTCCCAGAACTGATGAAAGTCCAAGCCAGAAGTCTCCCCTGTGACTTGAGGCAAGCTGTTAGCTGTGAAGCCCCATAAATGCCAAAAAGAAAGGAAAGTGCTTCCAACATACAATGACACAGGACAACTATGTGCATTCCAACTTTAAGGAAAGGGAGGATAGGAAGGAATCAGGACCAAATAAGACTGAAATCAGCAAAGCAGACATTAAATTCTGCAGCTCTGTGTCCAGCATCCAGGAAAAGCTGCAGTGACTCAGTCAGAAGATGTTTCACAATCTCAGAATTTCTGACTTCCAGAGTTTCCACTGGATTGTCAGCCTCACTTTCATGACTTCGTGCACTGGCCTTTCAAAGGCGCACTGCCTAGCCTCCC
>NW_004524600.1:7162611-7163512 GCF_000260255.1 Octodon degus | reverse complement strand
TACTGGGTCAAAATCCACACCAAGTTCCTGATATTTTAGTCAATTGGGTAATAAACAACTTGCTGTTTTGATAACAATAACCCAATATATATCAGCTCATTTTCACTCATGTGGGACCTCACCTGAGTATTTCCTTCAGTCGGGCAAGGAGGGGTGGGTGTCCCCAGGGCATGTCTGGAGGATTTGGGCTCCGTGGGTCCTCTTGTGGGCTGTCTCGTGTGTGTCCTTGGGCTATCTTGTCTCCTTTAAGACATGAAAGAGGAAAGAGTCTGAGGAGCGTGCTGTTCTGTGGGCCAGGCTTGGAGCTGGCTTCTGCTCACCCATCATGGGCTACAGCGACGCTCCTCACTGCAAGGAAACTATAGATACAGTGTACCTCTGTACCTCCAATGGGAAAACACTGCGAGGCTGAATTTTTACTTTATTACAATAAAAGAGACATTGTCATTAATCTCCCTCAAAGTACTCTCTCCTCACTTCGAAGACACTAGCCCAACGTTGTTCTTGCCACTCTCTGGAGCACGTCTGAAAGTCTTGGGTTGTGAGCGCTTGGAATGGCCCTGTCATGGCTGCCTCCATGCCCCAAATCAGTTCCAAATGTTTACCTTTCTTGGTCATTCTGGCTTTGGGAAAGAGCTGGAAATCACATAGTGCCACATTCAGTAGATAACATGGATGAGGCCACACTGTAATTTTATTTGACAAAAATTGCCATAACTATTCAATCAGTGAGGAATAATCATAAAATACAATATATATTTAAATAAAAAATCACTACAGTTAAAGAAACCTTGCCATTCATCTCCCTCAAGTACACCACCCCCTTGTTTCATACACACATATACAGCACCTGGAAATGCCTCTTTTACTGTAATAAGATTTTTAAAAATTCAAACATCCT
>NW_004524600.1:7158695-7159791 GCF_000260255.1 Octodon degus | reverse complement strand
TCCTGGTTGAAACTGCAATGTTTTCACATCTTTTAGCTCTGGTATTTGCTCTTGATTCTTGCCACAACCTGCAAGGGGGAGATGACAGATTAAGAAAAGACAAAACACAGGAAAAGGAAAGCTGAGACTGGGCGGGATGAGGCCCTCTGATGGAGAGGCAGCAGCAGCTTTATTTATACACTGTAAAAAGGGAAAAGTGTGTGATAGGGTTCAAAGAGTAAGACTTCAGTGTTTTGCTGAGAATATGGAAAGCAGAGCATTTTCAGAGCTGTCTGTGCTGTGGTTAACAAGGAGGAACACTGAGAGGTCGGAACTTGCTGATAGGCAACTGAACTAGAGGTCAATTTATTTATGTGATTTGCTGCTGGTATTTCATGTTTGTGGGGCTGAACTTGCTCTAATCCCAAGGAGTTCCCTGATCTCTGGTTGAGCTGCTCCCCATGGATTCTTATTGTAGATTCGGCTAAAAGAACTAGCAGTACCTATGCAACAACCCAAAGTGGGCCACTTCGAAATTTCCTCTACCAGATTAATTAGTTCACTACCCTTATCTTAGTGTCCTGCAAAGTGTGAAGACATGGATAAAATATATTTTAAAAAATGTTTGTCTGAAAAAAAAAATAAAAATGTCTGCCTGAATGCAGCATACATGGCTTCTAGTCCAACTGCCAATAGAGTCCTTATTCCTACGTGGCTGTCACTGTTTGCATTTCTATCAGCATTTCTGTCTTTTGAGCTATGACTAGAGTCTCCCATTAGGCTCAGCTTATAATAGCCTCTGGCTACTTGAACCAGCACCTCCAAAGCTTTACAAGCTCCTCCCACACACCAGAGTCAAAGGCGTCTAAGCCATCTAGGAAGGTACAGTGACAGCACTAACCCTATTTCTCTGGTACCATAATCTGTCTTAGCCTCCTTCTCAATGCTGGGACAAAAATACATGATACATATAATTTAAAAGAGGATGGGTTTATTTTGCCTCATGGGTTTAGTCCATGGGTGGCTCCCTCTAAAGCAAAAATGGTGTGGTGGAAGGGCTGAGTGGAGGATAACTTTTCATCACAAGGCATCCAGGAAGCAGATGGACTGGGGGAGG
>NW_004524600.1:7156485-7157694 GCF_000260255.1 Octodon degus | reverse complement strand
TGTGGGTGGATTCTTTCGGTGACCAAGGCTGGGATCTGCATGTAACAACCTGCAGCTCGTGCACATGCTCTCAATGGGGTGATGTCATCCCACAGGATGAGGGAAGACTCTGCTCTGGAAGGCAAAAAGTCTTAGACCAGATCATGGTTTATGCTTTCCAAAGGGCCCCAACCTGTGAGCAAGCACGTGGTGCGTCTGTGTATCTAAATTCTTCAGGAGGTCATGACTAAGAAAAACGGTTTAAATATCTCTGAGGGAAATGGTAACAATGATACGTTTGAGGAAGGCAGGGTAGTAAATGGTCTGGTAATAAAGAAAAGGGATTTGGTCCAGAAATACCCTAGACAAGGAAACGTGTGTGTGGCCCAGTGGTTCCTGGCTAGCAGGGTGGGTATCTGCAATCAGCTGCCCTGTGTCCCATGTAGCCTTTCCCTGCATGGTGTCGGCCCTCAGGAGGCCCTTTTGCGTTTTGGACGTGGCAGCCACTGTCCTCCTGAAGGACTTGTCCTGATCGATCGGTGGCTACTGCAGACTGCTGCCCAGCACGTGGCCCTCTCTTTATGCCACTGACTACTTCAGTGAGGCAGTGAGTAAAGGGATGGATTTGCTTATGTGACTTAGCCACTAAGCATTCAAATATGAGATCTTCTGTGAGCAGAGTTTCGTTGATACTGAAGTTTGACTCTGGTCCCAGCCTGGCAGGGCCTTAAATCATAGAGGGGCCTGGTCGTTACAAGTAGTACAAAATACATGGTACTATCTTGGATCGCGTGGGTGATCTGGTTCTGTCAGCTGCAGGAAGCCCCTCATGAAACCTGCCTGTTTCCTTTGTATGTATGTATGTATGTATGTATGTATGTATGTATGTATTTGGTACAGGGTTTATAGGGTCTCACTACATAGATTGGACTCATAGTGAGCCTCCTATTTTCAGCCTCCCAAGCACTGGAAATACCGGCACACACCACCATACCCAGTCTCAATCACTGCCTCAGCAAGTTCCAGAGGCGGGGCCCGCACCGCACGCCGGGGATTGAACCCCAGTCCCTGTGTTTGCCTAAGCAGGCGCTTTAGTCTGCTGAGCTATCTGGCTGGCCCTTCCTTTACTTTTGGTTACTAATTTTGGGTTGGCTTTAAGCATTCCTACTTCTTGGGGCTGGGGGGATAGCTCAGTAGAATAAGTGCCTGCCTGGCAATCATAGGGTCCCG
>NW_004524600.1:7153803-7155940 GCF_000260255.1 Octodon degus | reverse complement strand
GCTTGGCTGCTTTGGGAATAAACTCTGTTTTGCAAAACTTAGTGGTTTCAGTGTTTCAGTGGTTAGCATCCCAGACTGCAGGCAAAATGGGGCTGGAGCTGCTACTCTTGGCATGTGGGAGTGGTACGCAACACCACACCAACCCATCCCTGAGTATTGCCGAGTCCAAGTACCCTGGAGATTATCGACTGAAGTCAAGACCAGACGGCACTCCAATGCCCAGCGTTATCCCAATTGGTTCTAGCATTCTCAGTCAGAATTTTTTTTGCCTCCTAGCCTCATCTCATCCTGAAAATTATAAGGACAACTGAATACAGAAAAAGAATGGTAAGAAAGTGGGAAATTTGCTATGTGTGATGGAGATGGAGGTGTAATCCCTGGTACCTGGGAGGCTGGGGAAGGAAGAGCCCTTAAGGCTGAGAGTTTCAGGCCAACCTGAACAGCATAGCCAAAACCCCACCTCAGAACAGAAGTGGGAAGTTTGCCAATTTATTTTATCCCAAAACAGGGCCTCTGTCTAGGCCTGTGGAAGTGAATTGGTCACGTACATGTTTCCATGTACACTTGTATTATGAGAATCTCAGTCAATACTTTGGGGCCCTTTAGTTGTGCCCTTGTAGCTGCCACAATGTTCTCAATCCAGGCAAAATGTTTGCCTTTCATGGCCATTTGGACAGAGAGGCCTCACAGTGCTGGAGCTGGTAAGCAAGGTGGATGAGATCACAGTGATTTTCCAAGACTGCCTTTCCAGTGGGTGGCAGTCAGCAGCAGCAGTCACTGTACTTTTTCCTTTTTAAGTCCTCTTTGGTTTCTTTTTTATTAGCTTATGCTTCTAATATACAATGTTGATACTTATCTTGGTGAACTGACACATATACATATTGTATCTTAATCATTTTTATCACATCTCGTGAAGACACTCATGAAAAAGGACTTCTTGGATTGTTTTGCAAAGTGGCAAGCACTATGGGATCAGTGTGTTCCAAGAAAGAGGATGGTTTCTGAGGAGCTTTAATGGGAGTGTGTCTTACTGTAGTATGTTCTTTTTTACATTCACTGCATTTTCAATCACCTCTTGTACATACCAAACATGTATTTATACACAATCTACTTCAGATAATGTGTGTGGCAGAAAATTGGTAATTCTATGTTGTAAATTACAGTGCAATAAACCTGTGGACTTGCCATAGTGTGTGGCCTGGCACTGGTGGCTCTGGGGCTGTGGCAGGCTGTGGGTGAGGTCAGAGCTGTGGGCTCCATGGTTGCCTGGGCTTTTGGCTCTGCTCTGTCTCACACACACATGAAGGCTACCAAGTAAAGATGTGGTTGTGCCTGACAGGGAAACAGGGCCAGACTTTCATTATAATGAGGGTGGGTCGGTGACATCAGCTTCGCATGAGACCAGCATGTGTGATACCACACATGTGGGACTTGTCTTTCCCTGCTCTCTACAAATGGAAAAATCTAGATTGTTTATTTTCCTGGGGGAAGGGTGTTCAGCTCTGCCGGTGAGGACAGAAACTGTCTCTCATATATTTACCCAAGTAGACATGTTGCTTTGGCTAGTGATTTATGCCACCGGGCTCAGCGTGTGCCTTACTGTTGGCCATGCAGAAGGGTGACAGCCACCAGAGGGCAGAGTGGCAGAAAAAGAGGGACTTAGCAAGGTCCTGATTTGGGGAGGAAATATAGGAAATCACACAAGTCAGAATGATGAAAACATGGCCATTCCATGTCCATCTGCCCCTTATAACCCGGCCCTGGTCTGCATCCCCCCGCAGCAGAGTGAAAGGTGCACTCCTGTAATTTGGAGCTGGAAAGACACCAGTCTCGACCGCTAGGGTCCACAGATGCTGCAAACTCACTTGCCAGTCATTACTTCTCTTATGTTTTGCAGCAGTGGGGCCTCAAAAGCTCCCCACCCCCAAATAAAATTGTTGGGTTGTGAGATAAACATTTTCAGCTTTACTAGATAGTGCCAAATTGCACTTTAATGCAGATGTTCAAAATTTATACCCAGAATTGTATAAGAAGTCTCATTTACTAACATCATTTCCAACTGCTGATAGTTTTACATCTTAAATTTCTCCTAGTCTCATGGGTGATTTGTATGTTCCTGTTCACTAGTAGAGTTGAG
>NW_004524600.1:7132450-7153631 GCF_000260255.1 Octodon degus | reverse complement strand
TTCCTTCCTTCCTTCCTTCCTTCCTTCCTTCCTTCCTTCCTTCCTTCCTTCCTTCCTTCCTTCCTTCTTGTATTAATCATTTTGAGTTCTCCAGAAGAGGATTAACCTTGTTCTTTAACTTTGCATGCTTTATGTAAGGTGTTTGTCACTGTCATATTGACATGTCAAGTTGGTGTTTTGGTGGTACTGAATTTGAACTCAGGAGCTAAGACATTTTCCATCCTTTTTTTCTATTTTTATGTTGAGAAACACTCTAAGTGGACCACAGAGAACTTGAGCTTTCAGTTTTTTCTGCTTCAGCCTCTCACAGTCTGAGCCTAGCTTGACTTATAAAATTTAAAAATCGATATACATAGGTACTGGTCCATAATTTTCTCTACGTAAGGCAAAGAGCTTTTCCGGACATGGCTTCTTTTAATTCTGCTTATGATGTCTTTTTAAATACTGAATGGCTTTACATTTGATGGAGTCAAATTTATCGGTAGTTTCTTTTATTATTTCTTTTTCCTGTGTCTTATTTAAGAAATTCTTATATACTCAAATTATGAATGCAACATTTTATACTTTCTATTAATATTTTATTTTTTACTTTTTTGTGTATTTAGTCCAGGATCTAAAGGTACTCAGGGTATCACTACAATTGGACTCCTAGTGATTTTCCTGTCGTCAGCCTCCCAAAGGCTGAGATTACAGGCACATGCCATCATGCCCAGTTTCAATGCCAGCTCAGTGTCCCTGGGGGTGGGGCAGGCATGGCTCGCTGGGGATCAAACCCTGGTCTGTGTGTCTGCCTAAGCAGGAACTTCCATCTGCTGAGCTATGTGGCTGGCCCTCTACTAATAATTTTAATGTCTTTCTTCTTCCTATATTTCTTTTAAAATCAACTTGGTGTTTATCTTTTTTTTCTTTTTTAATTAATTTTATTTGGTGTTTATCCTTGAACCATACATCTATCTTTAACCTTTCAAAATGGAAAGTTATGTGCTGGGGAGATAGCTCAGTAGAATAAACGCTTGCCTGCAAGCATAAGGTCCTGAATTCAATCCCCAATACTGCAAAAAGAAAAAAAAAAAAAAAAAAAAGAAAGTCACATAGCTAAATGCTGCTAATTGAATAGTAGGTTGATTTTTACTAATTGGTAGGCCATTTGTGCTTGTACTGGTTGATACATTATGTCACCTTGAGAAGTTTAGAAGTTTAAATGATTGACTCAGAACAGAACCAGGCTCCTTACCTTGTAAACATCCTCATCCTGCGCAAGAGGAGAGCATGGAGATTTTGCAAGTGCTCCACCTGCCATGGGGGGTGGTAGCCTGCTTACAATATAAGGGAGGAAAACAGGCTTACTCTCCCCCACCTCTGCTCTTGTTGCTATTGCTGTACTCTGTTGCCTTGAACTGCTGTTGCCCTTGTGGGCTGCCAACCTGCCTTGGAGCCAGTTATGGACTGATGCTGGCACAAACAGTTAGCTAAATAAGCCTTTCTTTCCTTAATTTTGAGTGTTAGGTATTTTGTCTCAGCAAAAAGAAAAAAAAGATGACCAACACAGAATTTGGTATCAGAGAAGTGGGGTCATTTCTGTGACTATACCTGACCATGTGGTTGGAGAGCCTTTGGGAATGGCTTGTGGGAAGAGTTTGGAAGGGTTCTGAGATGCAGCCTGAAAGAGCAGCAGTGGAATACTTTGGGATCTTCTGTATGGGGGAAGAGGTCAGAAATCATGCTGGTAAAGACCAGGCTCGGGAGTTTCTGCTAGTCAAAAGGACTACATTGATTTTTGAATTCCAGGCAATGTGTTTTATGGATTGGCAGAAAGTTTGTCTTCATTTTTCAGATATCCAGAGATTTTGCCTTAGACTAAGATTAAGGGCTGCGGACTAATTAATCTGACGAAATAATTTCAAGGCAGTTGAATGTCAAGGCTGTGACAGGGCTGGTATTGGGGACTTTTAGCTAGATTTATGCTAAGAATTGAGAACAAAAAGCCCAGCAGGGTGATTTAAAGTGTTGTGAGTTTGGTCATAATTGAAGCCCCGCAAATTGGTCAAGCAATGGCTGTGACTCCTCCACTTGGCTGACACTGGCAAAGGATCTACAAACTGAGGTACAGAGCTTCAGGATAAATCCTGAGGGGATGTGACTGACCTTGTCAGATACAAAAGTTACACTTTTAGTTATATAAGTCTTGCTTTATCTTGGTCTTAACCATCCAGCAGAGAAGTATAAAAAATAAGTTATAAAAAGTAAAGCCATATTAATAGGCTGAGTTGTGAAAGGCTCAAGTCAACAAATTCTGACATTGCCAATCTTACAGATAATCCAATACTATTATGGACTACTGGACTATATTGGGATTATTTTGCTGAATTCACATAAACCTACAATATTTAAATGGAAATGGAATACCCATCTGTGACAAAACTAAGGAAAAAAGGGGGATGCAAATGAAGGATCATTTTGTATCTGTATATACAAAATAGTTAGGATAGATCTACAGCTACTTTATCTTAATTTGATGAGAAGAAAGATTTGTACTAATAGTGTTTGGACAGGATATCATGTCTCTGTCTTTTACTATGAAAAACCACTATGAAGACAACAATATGCAATGTATTGATTATTGAAACTGTCCTACTAACCAATTTTAAAACTGTCTCATTGCTATTTGTTTCTCAATAAAATTAATAAAATAAAAGATGAAAAAAGAAAAAAAGAATTGAAGCTCTGGTAAAGCTGTGGCCTGCAAAGATGAAACTGAGATCTTGATTGTTGAGGAGGAGCAGAACAGTGGAAAAGCTGTCCTAAGGGCATCACATGAAGTAGCCAGTCTCCATCCTTCACAGCCACAAAGCTTCATAAAGTGAAGGATTTTGCTTTGAAATGAAAGCTACAGGGTGCCAGGTTCCAGAACAGTGGCAGCTTCACGAGGCCCCACAATCATGGTAGCATAGAAAATTCATTGCTCAGATTTAGATTGAGAATGTCCAGTGATCTAGGCACTCAACTCTTGCAGCTAAGAAAAAAGAGCCTGATTGCTGCTCCAGTTGACAACAGACCTTGTCATTACCAACATGGTGCTGGTTTTAGGTTCATGAAAAATGCAAGAGTTCTGGAGTTAAAAGAAGGCACCCATCTTTACATCCTGACTTCAGAAGGCCTGGGAGACCGGGCAGTGTGCCCCTGAGAATGCAGTGCATGAAGCTGTGAGAGTGAAGCCAAAGTTGCAGTGGAGACCTTAGACGTGTAGAAAATTCAGGAATGTGAATGATCTAAGAGAAGCTGCAAGGAGCAGCAAAGCAGGCCTAATGGAGAAGCTGGGGGAGGTGTGAACACCAGAAGTGCCACAGGGGTGGAGTCATGCAAACCCGTGGGAGCTCACAGCTTGCCACAGATTGCTTCAGATGCTGGACATGGAACTACAGGACTGAATGTTTGCCCTGGTGGATTTTGGACTCGCTTTGATCCCATTCCTTTGTATTCACATGTGTGATTTTTGAAATGAAAATATTTTTTTTGCCACTGAATGCTGGGGAATGGCTGGGGAGATAGCTCAGCAACCCAAGTGCCTGCCTGACAAACGCAAGGTCCTGAGTTCAATCCTTGGCACCAAAAACAAGAAACAAAAAAACAGTTGAATGTTGGGGAAGTATCTGACTTTTCATCTGTACAGGGGCTCACAGATAAAAGTTTTCCTTAAATCTCAGGGAAGACTTGGGACTTGACTCGTCAGCAATGCTGGAACTGTTAGGACTTTGGCAACTCTTAGAGATGGACTAAATGCCTTTTGCCTAAAGGGAGTCTTTGGGAGGTCAGGGACAGAATGTTGTGGTTCTAATGTAATGTAATGTTGATAGAATCAATACTGGTTCTTTTCTTTATGTATTAGGTACAGGGTCTCACAGTGCAGCTTGGACTCGCAGTGATCCTCCTATTTGAGCCTTCCCAGCCCATGCCAGTCTCAGTGGCTGGCTCAGTGTGCCTGGGGTCAGGGCTGGCAGAGGCATGTGGTGCCAGGAGTCTAACTCTGGTCCCTGACCTTGCCTAAGCAGGCTCTTAGTCTGATGACCTATCTCATCAGCCCTAATACTGATTCTTAAGGATTATTAAACCTATGTCATAATGTGCAAGTTGTAAAATATTATAATAAGCATACCTTTGCATTTGGAAACCAATTTAAGGAAATGTCTGGTTGCCAAGCTGACATGTGGTGGATTGTGATGATTGATAACATTGTGTCAGCTTAATAAATTTAGAAGTTTGACTAAGAGACTCAGCAGAGAGGCAAGTTCCTTACTTTGTAAACATTCTCATCCTGTGAAAGAGGAGGGCATGGAGACTGCACAAGTACTACACCTGCCTGGGTAGTTGTAGTCTGCTTATAATATAAGGGGAGAAGAGAGGCTGGTTCTTTCCCTGTTTGCTTTTGTTGCTTTGGCTGTACTATGGCACCTTAGGCTATTGTCTCAGTGCCATACCACTCTGCCTTGGAGCCAGCTGATTATGAACTGAAACTTCTACAAACTGTGAAATAAACCTTTTTGTCTTTTTTTTTTTTTTTCTATTTAGGACAGGGTCTACAGGGGCTACTGTGATTTTTGAAAGAATCTCAATTGCTGTCTCAGCTTGCCCTGAGGGTGGGGCCAGCATGGCACACCAGGTATCTAAACCCGGTCCCTGCATCTGCTAAGCAGGCACTTTAATCCGCTGAGTTATCTGTAGGCCCAGTATTCTGGTTCATCTACTACATAGATCGGACTCTTAGTGATCTGCCTATGTTCAGCCTCCCAAGAGCTAGGATTAGAGACACCTGCCACCACGCCCAGTCTCAATCACCATCTCAGTATGCCCTGGGGGGTGGGGCCCGCATTACACGTGAGGGATCAAATCCCAGCTGCTGTGCTCTGCTTAAGTAGGTGCTATATATAGTCCGCTGAACTATCTGGCCAGCCCTGTGTCCTTAATTTTGGATGTTGGATATTTTGTTTTAGCAAAGAGATAAAACAACCAACACAATGTCCTATACTAAGTTTACACACACACACACACACACACACACACACACACACTTTTAGGCACAATATTCTTTTTTTTTTCAAAATCAGAAAACTTTCTTTTATTATTTTTCACTTTATTGTATTTTTAATTTTTTTTCTCTTGTTGGTGTCTTCCTCCTTTGGTTCATTTTTCCTCCCATTTCTATTCCAGTACTTTCTGCTTTTTTTGTCTTTTTTTTTTTTTTAAATGTATTTAGTACAGAGTCTCACTACACAGATTGGACTCCTAGTGATTCTCTGGTTTCCAGCCTCCCAAGTACTGGGATTACAGGCATGTGCTACCATGCCCAGTCTCAATCCCTGTCTCAGTGTACCACAAGGATGGGGCCAGCACAGCAAACCATGGTATGGTATGCATGCAGCAGCAGGCTGATTGTATCATTAAAAGCTCTAAGATGTTCCTTGTCACAGTAATGCCAACAAATCTATAGCAATGAAGATAATTGTCAGTTGCCTGGGGAAGAGGGGCTGGAAGGCCAGAAGAATGAGATTACCAAGGGGCATGAGGGAACTATTTTCCCTGTGCCTGGTCCCTGCATCTGCTGAGCAGATGCTTTAATCTATTGAGCCATCTGTAGGTGCAGTATTCTGATTCAATGATCCTTTTTGTCCATCCTGGCACCAACACCAAATTTTTTAATTAGGTTTATTGAGGTATACATCACTTTGTTAATTATGTATAATGATACAATTGCTAGTTACATTTTATATCATCTATTACACTATATACTGTCTATATTTAGGTTATGGTTTCCCAGGTTTTGTCATATACATTCATGAAGTGATCACTACACTCAAGGTAATGAACATGCCATCAGCTCCCATAGTTCCCTCATGCCCCTTGGTAATCTTCTTCCCCAGGCGGCTGCCAGTTATCTTCATTGCTATAGATTTGTTTGCGTTACTGTGACAGGGAACATTTTAGAACTTTTAAAGATACAATCAACCTGCTGCTGCATACATGCCATAGGTTCACCACCACTGGTCTAGAAAGTCACTTCGATGAAATCATTCAGCGGGCATTTTCCACATGGTTTATTTCACTTGGCAGAGTTGTTTTGAAATTTTGCCATGTTGTGTATACCTGTCTGCTCCCTTACTTAAGTCTTGGTAGAAGTGTTAAATTATGTAATTCCAACTCATTTAACTAACACACATTTTATTTACAATATGGAGAAGAGTAGAACAGTGCCTGGGATATAATAAGTGCTACGTAAGAATTCACTGGTTTTTGTGGCACCACCTGGATTTCACATGCATACATGAAAGCAAAGTTACTGAGGATCCAAATAATTGTCTTAATAAGCAGAAGAGGACTGAAGAAGTATTACCTATCCTGACAGCTAAGAGAAAACATCTGAAGGCAATTAAAAATGAGATAATGAAACCCCTGGCTTCAGCTATCTTTGCACAATAGCCTAATCAAATGTACCATTTCAAAAACAAACAACCCCCCCCCAAAAAAAAAATCACTGACTTTGGAGAGTAGCTTCATTCACAGAAAGAAAGGGGGGAAGAGTGAATGGGGAAAAGGGAAAACAGAACAGTCCATTATGGATAAATTGGTTCTTACAGAAAACGAGCCAATATTATGATCTAAATGCAATTAAAGGCCAAAGCCACACTTGGACAAGGCAAGCCACTTGTGCTGAACAGCGGAACATGCTGCGTTATTCCATTTCCTCTGGCTCTTACTGGGCCTCAGTTGAAAAAGCTACTCCAACTTTCTTTTTGTAACATTTCCAAAACTCACATGTTGAAGAATATTGAAAGGAATATAGCAATCTTGACTTACAATTTTTGGGGAAAAAAAAGGATGGAAAGTTTAGGAGAGGCACTCAGACCTGCTCAAGGCTGGCTTCAGGGCATGTGGCTAAGGTTTGAAGCAGAGGGCTCTCTGTTACTCCATCTAGTTCAGAGACTGGAAAAGAGGCCACAACCCAAAGCACCTAAAGGTGGGGCTGGTGGTGATGGTGTTGGTGTCAACCTTGAATACCAGGGTAGCTTACTACAGGGACAAATCTGTGAGGCAGTGCCAAGGAGGGAATTACAGTAGTGCTGGGAAGTTTATGGTGGCACAGCTACCTCATGGGCTAGCTATGGCTCTCACACGAACTCAGAGTTGCCCTGCAGGACTAATATAGCTAGTTAAGTCTAACCTATACCAGTCAGTCCTCACTTCTCTGGGTCTAGATCTCATTTACTGATCCCAAACCCACTGACTGCTAGATCAAAACTGGTTTGTAGGGCTAAGGAGATAGTTTAGTGGTCCAAGTGCTTGCCTGGCATGCACAAGGACCCAGGTTCGATCCCTGGTACCGCATGCCATGCTGGCCCTGTGCCGAGTGGTCACTGAAAGTAGGAGCAGTGGCACACACCTCTAATCGCAGCAGTGGGGAGCTGAGACAGGAGGATAACTATAAGTCTGAGCTACATAGCGAGAGCTTGTGCTAAATTAATTAATTAATTAATTTTCAAAACTAGTTTATAGGTGATTAAAACTAAAGTCAGAACCATCAATTCAACAGACCACAGTCATCTCATGCTGACTGATGGCGAAAACTCCATTCCCCACAGTTTTCCCAACCAGGCAGGGGAAATCTCTGTGCTTTTATCTGTACTCTTCTGTCCCATGAGAGAATCAATGGTACCTGAGGTGTAAGCAAACAAGGAAGAGAGAGTAAAGTCTGGCGGAGGGCTGGAAGTGAAAACAGTGATCAGTGCTCTCCTGGGGTCAGATCAAATACCACCTTTCCAGAAATTTCCTCTGACCTCCCTTTCTAAAGTGGCTTCTATCTGTACTGTCTAGGATGTTGCCTTACTCAAGAGCCTCTCCAATGATTCAACTGCTCACTTCTCCATAGTCAGCTTTTCACAAGGGACATAAAATGCAGGAGATGAATGAATATTACTCAATACCCAGAGAAGAGCCCAGCATTTAAGAACCTTAAAAAATGAAAAAGAGGAACTTTCTAAGGTTGGATGATTTTGGATACCTTACATTCATTTTGTTAGAAAACGTGTCTACCCTGAATCCCTGTGAAGAAAGATACAGGGAGGGATGATCAGGAATGAGGAATGTATGTCTTCAGACATATTATTTATGAATTTTCTCATTTTGGAAGAGTTCATCAAGGAATTCAGGAAGGCTGAATATCTGCTTTGACTGGATATATGCTTAAAAGAGCAAGTACATGAGATAAGATAAAAACTAATTAGAACCTAAGGCTAAAGTTTAAGACTTGGAGCTTCTCTTCCACTGAGACAAAACTGGGAGATTCCTATGGTGAGCCATGGTAGCTCATTGCTTGAGTCAGGTCTGACTTACCCCTGCTGCCCTGCATGATTCTGGAACTTACCCCTTTACATTCTCTGGCTCTCATGTGATAAATGCCATTCTCAACCTCTCTGTAAGATTTCATCTTTTCATACAATAGTCACAGCTTTTGTTGAGATGAAAATAGAGTGCCTGGAAGATAGTATAAGAAGCTGTTATTTCAGAGCTCATAAACTGTGCGAAACACTCAAGTATTTCTTCAGTTTCATAATGAGTCTTCTAAGCATCTGCTGGCTAGACAGCCTTTGTTTTTCTTAATGCTCCTAACCCAAGAATGCCAGGGGCCTTTGCTAAAGAAGGTCTGCAACATTTTGTCACAGAATTTTAATGCTGAGTGGCAATATGTCCAGGTCTTCCTAGGTTTTTATGAAGGCTCACTTGGTTCTGTTCCCAGCTTTGTTCTTGCTAGGGCTTGGGAGGGTAAGTTCTTGGGGAGCTTCTTTGTCCTGGGGACTGAACCCAAGGCTTAGTGTATAGTAGGTGAATTTTCTACCACTGAACCATACACCAGTCTCCTCGGGGAGCTCTTGAGAAGACAATCCCATCGTGTGCTGGACTCAACATGATGCTTCCCTTAGATGCTACGAGTTTCTCTTGGACCCACTCTGAATACTGAATCTCTTCTGAAACACGAGTCTTTCCCAGGAGATCTTCTCACTCTTGGAATGTACAAGTAAGGCTGAAATACATCAGCGCATAGGTTCAGAAAGCCAGACAATTCTTGCAGCCATCTAGCATCTTCAGTGCTTTTAAGCCCCTGGTTAATGTCTTCTCTGACAGGACTAGGGAAGTCACTTGGAATGGTTTTCATGGCAGACTGTGCCCCCCATAAAGCCAGAATACTAAGATGATTCATTTCCCAAGCTAGAGTGGATTCTCTGACCAGTGGGAGAGGGATGATGTTTGCAAGATCTGAACCCCCCATGACTCTTGGTAGGTTGTGCTACCAGCACAGTTTTAATCAGTACAAACCAGAGATGCAACTTGTTTGAGGTATTCCATGCCACTGCAGATACAGATGAAAGGATGCTTCACACAGGGCCACTGTGACTTGTGTGAATTCTGGTGACAGGAAACACATGATTCATGCATGTGTTGTCCTCTCACATGCCATACATTAGAATGTGACATCAGTGTCCCCTTTATTATGCACTCTTGTCTCTACTTCCTGACTCTGGTCCTCACATGGCTCAAGGTGGGGGGTGATTTCCCCACTGTCTGCAGCTTTTGTCACCATCACTTCAATGGCACAGTTCTGCTAGAGTGGAGTACTACAAATGAACTACTATTCAATATTTGCATAAAGTCATCCTTCTATATCTTCCTATTCAATAAACCATCACTCAAACCCTGGTTCCATACTGAGCATGTGCAGAAGATTTTAGTGTCATTTTTAAACAATACTAAAACAACTATTTTCATAGAATTACATTTGTATTAGGCATTAGAAGCAATCTAGAAATGACTTAAAGTATGTACAGGTGGGGGGCATAGGTTAGATGCAAATAACACCATTGTACATAAGGGACTGTGGTGGTCTGGGAACGGATTCCCCTTGCACACTGAAGGACAGCTACATTAAGTCCATTTCATATTTTCTATTGCAAATATTGCAAGAACTGGAAGTATCACTTTTAAAAAATATTTTAGCTTAGAATGAAGATGAAAACACAGAAGAGATTCAAGACTACAAGGAGGAAAAGGTTTCAAGGAGCCAAGACTGCATGTCTGTTATGCTTTGTTTCTGGTTGTCCCCTCAAAGCTTCATGTCATCATGGAGGGTGTGTTTCCAAGGTGGCTATATCTAGAGATTTGAAATTGATTCATTGTCTGGTGCTGGGATTATGGATGTGAGTGTTCCACACCCTAGGGAGGGTACCTTCCACACAATATAAGGGACAGAAAGATACTTTTTCCACACTCTCCTCCTTTTGCTCTTGTTGCTTTTGTCATTTTCTGTTTCCATGAAGTGTTGCCCCTCACATGCCACCCTGCCTTGGAGCCATCTGATTACATTCTGAAACCTCCACAGATTCTGAGCTAAATAAACCTTTCCCTCTTTAATTTGGATGTCAGGTATTTAATCTCAACAATTTGAGAAAAGTGAACACAAAATTTAGCATCAGAGAAATGGGGCTGTTGCTGTGACTATACCTGACTATGTGGTTCAAGGGCTTTTGGGAATGACTTGTGGGAAGAGTTTGGGAAGGTTGTGAGATGTCTCCTGGAAGAAAAACACTGGAAGACCTTGGACTATTCTGTATGAGAGATTTTGGTCAGTACTCAGAAGACTAGAAAGCTGATGGAAATCCTACCATTAAAGACCAGGCTCAGGAGGTTTCTGCTGAATTGGCTACATTGACTGTTAGACCCAAGATGATGTATGTTGTGGCTTGGCAGAAAGTTTGTCTTCATTTTTCAGGTGTCCAGAGATTTTGCCTGAAACTAAGATTAAGGGCTGTGGACTAATTAATCTGATGAAGAAATTTCAAGGCAATTGAACATTGAGGCTGTAGCATGGCTGCTGCTGAGGACTTTTTAGCCAAATTTATGTTGAGAATTGAGAGCAAAGAGCCCAGCAGGATGATTGAAAGTGTTGTGAGTTTGGTCAGAAGTGAAACTCTAGTACAGCTTTGGACTGCAAAGATAAAACTGAGGATATCTTGGTTGCTGAAGAGAAACAGGAAAAATGGAAGAGATGGCTGGCATAAAGGTTTCACAAGAAGCAGCAAGTCTCTACCCTTTTCAGCCTCACACTGTAAAGGTGAAAAACTGCTTGGAGAAGAAAGCTGAAGAGCACCATGTTCCTAACTATCAGCAGCCTAAAGGATTTGTTTTTCGGAACTGGGCTGAGAGTGCTCAATAATTCAAGCATCTGACCCCTAGAGTCAAGAAAGCAGAAAGCTTCATACTGCTTCAGCTGGCGTTGCACTGTGGTATCATCCATGTAGTGCTGTTTTTGTTCGTTTGTTTGTTTGTTTGTTCTTTTGCCTGTAGAATGCAAGAGTTATGGGGTTAAGGTGGTCTCCACCCCAAATTCAGGAGACCTGGGACATCAGGCAGTGTGCCTCTGGGAGGATAGTTTGTGAACCTGTGAAGGTGAAGCCAAAGGTGCAATGGACACCCCAGAAATTTGGAAAAGCAAGGACTGTGGAACATCTGAGAAAAATTGCAAGGAGGGAGCAAAGCATGTCCAAGAAAGAAGCCCTGGAAGCTAATTCCACTACCACTGGAAGTGCTGCAGGGGTGAAACCACCCAAGCCCTTTGGAGTTCACCATTTCCCCACAGGTTGCGTCAAAATACTGCACATGGAACTGCAGGACTTAATGTTTGCCAGGCTGGATATTGGGCTTGCTTTGTTCCCATTCCTGTGTATCTCTGTGTTTGTAACTTTTGGAATGGAAATGTTTATTTTGTTCCATTGAATGTTGGAATTGTTTAACTTTCTTTTCATTTGTACAGGGGCTCACAGCTAAAACTTTGCCCTGAATCTCAGAAGTTTGGGACTTGGACTCTTCAACAATGCTGAAACTATTAGGACTTTGGCAACTTTTGGAGATGGACTTAATGTCTTTGGCATAGAAGGATGTGCATGAGTCTTTGGAGGGACAGAGGTGGAATGCTATGGTTTGTGTCTGGGTGTCCCCCCAAAGCCTCATGCATTTATAGGGGGGAAGGTATTTCAGAGGAAGCTGAATCTAGAGTTTGTGGTTGATTTGTTGTCTAGTGCTGGGATTATGAGTGTTAGGATTATACCCACCCTAGCGAGGGCAACTCACATACAATATATGGGGCAGGCAGTGTCTTCTCTCACTCTCCTCCCTTTTTGCTCTTGTGGCTTTGGCTGTCTTCCATTGCCATGAACTAGTGCCCCTCACCATGCCACCCTTGGAGCCAGCTGACTACAGACTGAAAACTCTACAAACTGTGAGCTATATAAACTTCTCCTTTCTTAATTTTGGGTGTCAGGTATTTTGTCCAAGCAATGAAGAAAAAAAAAGTAACTAAGAAAGTGTCTCAACTGCTCTCCCTATGGTTGGCTGCTGAAGGACTTGAAAATCTGATAATAAATTGTTTGGTAAGCCCTGAATGGAAAATACTGTTTCATAGTTGTGGTTGGTATGGAGGAAGTGTAGTGAAGGGAAACCTCTAAGTACATATGATATTGCTTTTTCTTGCAACGGAGTATCAAATAGCTGCATTTCCAAGCTCTACATCTTATTTCGTCTTACACAGTTGCTTTCTTCTTTATCTTCTCAATACATGTTAATGGACTGTGGGCAAGCAGAACAGAGCCATGCAAAGGAAAAAGTAATGTCAGTGCATTTGCTCTGGTTTGACTCTGTCCCTAAAGCTTGTGTGTTGAAAACTTAGTCCTTATGAGATGATTTTTGCAAGTGGAACCTAATGGAAGGTGTCTTGGTCATGAGACACTGCTTCCCTTTGCACACACACACACACACACACACACACACACACACACACACACTGCCATGCCTCCCATAGGATGATAGAGAAAGAGGGACATGTCTGATGCTTGTACATAGATACTGGTCCCCCCAGCCTCTAGAAATGTTATTTTATTTACAATTTTCCACCCTGTGATACTTTATATGCAACACAAAACAGACTGTCATATGTTTTAATTTTTCCATAGAATGACTATAAAGAACTTAGTGTATTTAGTTTTTACTAAGAATTAAAATAGCAGACTTTTGATGGGAGGTTTGATTTCAAAATTAGCTATTTTCTTTTGGGGGAAGCCACACAACCTTTGTCTTCTTGTGTTTGTGAGATGTGTCAGAAAATGCTATGGATGATCTTGAAGAATTCCAAAGTAGGGTAACTATGCTGTAGCCAGGTAAAAGTGAGAAGTAGCCCCTGCATCAGGCACAGAGCCACTTGCTTACAAATGTTAGGCCATGTAATTCTCACCAGAAGTTTAGGAGGTACAAAGGATGACATCTCATTTCAATCAGCACAAGGAGAAAATCTTGGACAAAGAAAAATGCATTTGTAGTCCAGTGCTTGATGCCCTGTATGGTGCTGGAAGGCTGTGTGGCTGTTCCCTGCCTCCAGGTGTTGGAGAAATTCTGTTGATTCTTCATGGTCCAAATTTTGTTTCAACAGCAGCAAAAAACAAATCATCATCAGGTAGAATGGTAATCAGTCCTGGTTTTAACAATTTACAAAATCCAATAAAAGTATGTCCTAAAGCACTGATGTATTTCAAATATGAATATATAACAGTTGCATTTTTTTCTCACTGCAATTCTATCATCCTAAACATTTTCCCTGTGTTTAGAGAATAAAAAAAATCCCTACCTTTACTTTAAAGCTCTTGCTATTCCAAATTGAGATCTAATTCCATGTATATCTTTAAGGATAAATCCCTACTTGGATTGAGTTCTTTAAATTATGGTGGCTAAAGTTTGAAGGCTCTGCTAGCATTTGATTATGCTTTTTTTTTTTTTAAAAGAAAGTCTCCCTGACTCTTGTGTTTTTTTAAAAAGACCTCATAGATTTCTTTTCTTTCTTTTTTTCTTTCTCCTCCCTCCCTTTCCCTTTCTTTCTTTTCTTTTTTATTTATTTGTTTTGAAAGATTCCAGAGAAAAGAATCCCTTAATGCCTGTGCTAGTTTTCTAAGAAATGGATAAATACTTTTATGTGCACTCACGGCCTCTGAGTCCTGTGTCACTAAGTTGCTGTTGCTGCTGTTCTTGTTGTCTTTTTAATGCTATCACCCATAGAGGATAGTGTACTCCATCAAACTAAATTAATTTCTATCAGTCAACCAATGAATGAGCCACTCCCTAAAGAAAAACATCAGAAATCTTAAATATAACAAAAGAATCTGTCTTAGTGCCTCGGATCTCTTCCTTCCTTCCTTCCTTCCTTCCTTCCTTCCTTCCTTCCCTCTCTCTCTCTCTCTCTCTCTCTCTCTCTCTCTCTCTCTCTCTCTCTCTGCAGTACTGTGGTTTGAACCCAGGGATTTTGCACAGAGTTATATCCCTAGTCCTATTTTATTAATTTTTTATTTTGAGGTAGTCTGTCTGCTAAATTGCATAAGTTGAACTAATGGGCCCAAACTAGGGATTCTCCAGCCTCAGCCTCTAGCAGTGCTTGGATACAGGCATGTACCACCATGCCCATCAGCTCATGTCCCATTTTTGAATTAAAATCAGCAACACCTTTTCCTAGTTCCTCCCACCTTAAGTAAGATACATCTCTGAATACACCAAATGAAAATTCTTACTTGAGTTGCTCTAAAAATGTGTGTCTTAAATGTTCTTTATGTTTCCAGATCCTTATTGTGATACAGTTCTCTATATATAGCTCAGCTTAGCAAAGCATGTGGGAAGGGGCAGTAGCAAGGTAGGTGGGGGTGGTTTACCCCATCCTTTCTTTTTTTTCTTAATGTTATTGAGAAACAAATAGCAATGAGAGTTTCAAAACTGATTAGTATGACAGTTTAAATAATTAATACATTGCATATTGTTGTCTTCGTGGTTTTTCATTGTACAATATGCAGACATGATAGCCTGTCCACAAACACTATTAGAACAAATCTTTCTATTCATTTAATTAAAAGTAACTGTATATCTATCCTATTTTGAATATGTAGATACAAAATGGTCCTTCATTTGTATCCCCTTTTTTGTTTAGTTTTGTCAGAGAAGGGTATTTCATTGTCATTTAAATATTGTAGGTGAGTGAATTCAGCAAAATATTCCAATATAGTCCAGTAGTCCATAATAGTAGTAGGTTATTCATAGGACTGGCAATGTCAGAAGTTGTTGACTTGAGCCATTTACAGCTGAGCATACTAATATGGCTTTACTTTTTATACTTCGTTTTTATGTGGGATGGTTAAGACCAAGATAAAGCAAGACCTATACAACAAGAAATGTAACTTTTGTATCTTATACGGCCAGTCAAATCCCCTCAGGATTTATCCTGAAACCCTGTACCGCAGTTTGTAGATCCTTTGTTAGTGTCAGCCATGTGGAGGAGTCACGGCCATTGCTTGGCCAATGTGCTCTCTGTGAAAGCCTGAGAAAATGGTTTCTCTCCACGTGACTCTCCTTAGGCACTCTCTACATCATCAATCACTTTGATCTGTGGCCCCATAATCTCCTTGATCAGAAAATTTGGGACACAACTGAGTTATATGATGTTATATTACAGGTTCTCCTATGTCCTGAGTCTTCACTGACCTTGAAAGGCTAGGGCCAAAATGTTGGCTGTCCTTGCAGTCCTTCTTTTTCTCTAATTTTTGGTCTGCAAAGTTAGGTTGCTAACCCTTCAGAAGAGAAGCTTATTATTACCCTACAACATAGACAGTTGAGCTTAACCTCACTATCATCCTTCTCAGATACACTATGGCAGCCCTAGGCCCTAGTATGTCCCTTCAGCAAAGCCAGCCGAAGAAAAGTTGTCAGGCGCAGACCCTCATAGACTTTGCATGCTCATCATGCTAAAGGATAGTTCTGTTTCTCAAAGATGACTGGATAAATTGAAGTCTATGTGCCAAAATATGTTAGGTTTTCGATTCTGGTCAATTTGGTAAACACTTCTGACAAACTACTCTGTACCAACCACTGAGTGAATGGAGCCCTATCACCTTACAAATATCCCTGGAGTGCTACTCTTTCTACATGCATGAATTTAATCTTAAATACTTACTATTATACTTTCAAATAGGAATTTTTAATTAATTATTTATTTTTAAGGGTTATATTTCAATGGGTCAAAGATATTATTTTTCTTATTTTAATATCTCTGACTTTGGAATGCCAATTTTTTTGGGGGGGGTACAGTGTCTCCCTATGCAGCTCAGACTTGTAGTAGTCTTCCTGTCTCAGCCTCCCCAGTGCTGGCATTACAGGCATGCACCACCACAACTGGTTTCTGTGGCTAGCCTACCTTGCCGAGGTTCTAGCGCCAGTATGGCACACGGTACTGGGGATTGAACCCAAGTCCTTGCACTTGCCAGAAAGGCGCTTAGACCACTGAGCTATCTCCTCAGACCTGGGAATATATTTTTATCCTATTTTAATATTTTTGCAAGTTTATCAGAAAAGTTTTTATTTTTTTTTTTTTACTGGTGATCAATTTATGAAAACTTGTATTCTAACTTTCAAATCTCAATTTACTCGTGGTATCAGATTGTGTCACCTACAGAATTTTGCCATTATATTTCTCTGAATACGTTTTGTAAGAATTTTATAACTCACCGGAGACTTTTAAGTCAAATTATTAAAAGTGCTAAAATTTACTTTATTTCTATTAGAACTAATTTGGCATATTTGGTCAGATATATTATGTTCTTTGTGGATGGCCACAGTTGTTTAATATAACTCAATTTTATTTCCTGTTAGAGAAGTATATATTATAGCATTCAAGCTCTTTTGGAAGTTGTATTTGTATAACAACCATATCAGAAAAGCCCACAAAAATCTTGCACTGAAAATTTGATTAGCATGCACAGATTTTTCCAGTCTTTACTTTTTAGTCTTCAAGTAAGATAATGCAGAAAGTTTAATCCACATGGTGGTGATTGGTTAAGTGTGTTAGTTCTTGGGCCCCTCGTGCATGTTATAAGGCTGGTGTAAGGGAGAAGGGTGGGAAAGGGCTTGCTTCTGGAAGAACAAATAGGAGTCTCAGGCCAAAGTCTTCCTGGGAAGAGTAGAAATTATAATCTAAGGGGATAGTGTGCACAAAAGAGTGATCCCTGGCCTTAGAAATGGCTGACAGAATAGAAGGTGACAGTTACTTAATGCTGATGATGAGCTCTGCAATGTTTCAAACATAAAAGCCTGGTCTTAATAAACATTTTTAATACCTTTATACAGGTGCATGCCTGCTATCAACTAACTGCTGCTCAACTCTAAATACACCTTTCATTGCCAGCAGTACTGTAAT
This sequence comes from Octodon degus, assembly GCF_000260255.1. NCBI lineage: Eukaryota > Metazoa > Chordata > Mammalia > Rodentia > Octodontidae > Octodon > Octodon degus. Next base: position 7,136,314 of record NW_004524600.1, on the reverse strand, counting down.
GGAGCTCACCTTAGAAACAATCACCCCTCTGGCTAGCATGTTGTTAAGTTTTGTCAATAGAAGAATCTAGATTGACAGCAAGAAGGGCGGCCATCACTTCCTGGTTCCTGTATAGTTCATACAGTTCTATATTGTTTGTTTGGTTTTACTTTTTTATTCTACTGTGGTAGCCAATGCATAGGTGAGAGATACTCAGTCCACTGGGCTCCAATAGCTCCCGATAGGTAGATGCTTAAAGCATCTAGCAGAACCCAAGGGCTGATGTCCTATCCTCGAGTTCCCTTCACTGTGGAGTGATTCCTGCTTGCCATTTCTAGCTGATTTCCTTCTTAATATCTTGATCTAGTAGGAGGCTCCTTTTTTATGAGTTCAACCCAACAGTGCTTTACCCGCCCATGTGGACATCTCTGGCCCAGGGTGACATGGTGCCTCCTCTCACTATCCACTGGGCAGCAGCCATCAATCTCTGAAGAGAGCTGAATCCCAACCATTTGTTTTTTCATTGTAATTTGCCTTCATCCCTTGGATATTCTTTAGAGATGTTTTCACCCTTTACAGTTAATCCTGTTAATGTTCATTCTTTATATTAACTTTATATTAAAGTTTCACTATTAAGATTATTGCATGCTTTTTCTGTCTCTTAGATTGCAACTGATACAAGGCGTTAGTACATAGAAATTTTGTTAAAAATATTTTGAAGATTTTACTTACATAGTAGGTTTCTTTTTACTTAAAATCCAGAATACAGAGATCTTAGGAAGAGGACAGAACTCTGAGGGCTTGGTCATCAGAAACTGTGAGTTGCATTCAAGGAAACTGTACAGCACTGGTGATCCTAACTCTCCGATATGACCTAATTCCTGAACTGTGGCCCTGTGTCTAGGAGAGTGGAACCCCAAGAATACCTTCAATTTTCTGTCTGCTTGCAAGATGTGAGCTCAAAATTGGAATTTAGCTCAATAAAAGGAAGTAAATATGACATTTCACCTGCCCATAGTAGTTATAGTTTTATATTACATCTTTGAGAAAAAGCAGAAAGATAAAAACAAATTTAATATTAGTGATGCTTCTATGTAGTTTTATTATTTACAGAACATTTATATAGATATGAAAGCACTGACCTATGTAGTCTACAGACATAAAGGTTTCTGGTCTGAAAGTAACCTGATGGCCCACCGGAATCAGAGACTCACATGTCAAAGGGCTTACTGTAATTATAAAAATGGAAATAATAATAATAGTCAAGCAATAATTAGTACATAATACGGAGATGATGTCGTCTTTTGGAAAATCTGAAGCAAAGATGCTACAATCTGGCTTCCATTTAGAGTCTCTATCCCTACTCTGTGCCTTTTTTGTTCATACTTTAAGCTAAACAGTTTTCTTGTTATTTGGCATTGAGACATTAAGAGTTCCTCAGAGAGGATGCCCTTCTAGAGGGCAGGCACTGGATCTGCCTGGCAGGCACAGCGCCACCCTGAATGGTGGCTGGCTGTTGTTACTGTCCAGGGTGAGGCAAGAGAATGAAAGAACCAAGAGCCCACTGCTCTTGCCCAGCTCTCCACCACCCTCCTTCCTCCTTATTTCTCTGTTTTTCCCCTCTGGACTAGGTGAGCCTTCTCATGTTCAACCAATCACAGTTTTCTCTTTCTCCCCTTCCTATTTAAAAATCAGCACCCTAATATTTATAAAGACATAACAAATATTTATAAACATTGAATTATGCATGAATAAACATATCACTATACTAATAATGTATAAATAAACTAATATTTATAAAGGCATAATGGATATTTATAAATTATAATGCATGTTTGTAAAAAGCAAGATGGAGTAACATTTTCTGACATTCAGTGTACGTGTTTACTTGATTTTGGACCTCTGGCTTAGCACCAATCCAGAGAACTGAAATATTGATTGGGGGGAAAAAAGGAAATGAATAAAATAAATAACAGTCATGATTGTAGAAGGATTTCATTTTGCAAAATTAGAAAAGTAAGAATTTTTCTAATTTAATGTGTTAAAGTAAAACAATAAAACTCACTTTCTTCATTATTGTCTGTACTGTTCCCTGTGCAGTGAATATAAAGGTGAATAGAAAACAAGTTTTTAGATTTTAGACTTTCACCATGTTTTTCATCATGCCCCATAACACTAAGTTTCAAACTTTAATCAATCAATTTTTCCTTGTACTGAAGCATAATTCTGAAACTAGAGTTACTGTAGTTGAGGGCAGATTGAGACTCAGTTTTCACAACGCAGCCATAAGCCCTTCCTTGGAGCCAGGCTTTTGAGTAGTGGTTAGAATACCACTCATCTAAAGGAGTACCTCTGGGAATCTGTCTGGTAATGCTAATTGAACTCCTACTGAGCCACTCAAGTGGCCCTTTAGCATAATGTAGGTGCCTAGAACCTCTTGCCCTAACACATCTAAAGTAACATTGTACTTGGCTGTAAGACAACAATGTGCCACTGACTCAGGAAAGCTTTCACTCAGGCTCGGCAGGTATTCAAAGTAAATCACCCCTTTAAACCAACATGCCTACAAAAAGGAAGTTTTGCCCAAATTGAATGAGCTGTGAAGAATTAAATCTGGAAGATGGTAGGAAGACAACTGGCATCCCCGAGATATAATGTGCAGAACAAATGAAGCATCTGAATCTCATGTCTTGATTTATTTACTGCAGCCTGAACTTGACGGGAGATAATACATACTTTCCTCTTTTAGTAAAAGGCCTGGACTAGGCCAGATGACACTTGGAAGCTGATCTCAGAGGACTGCTGGGAAGCCAGGTTTGTGTTATTGATGTAAAGCTGTGGGGAGGGTCACCAAGACAATCACGTAGAGTGCCAAGTTGGTTTCCATAGCTTCAAGCACATTCCAAAATAATTGAAAACATGTGCTAAACTGTGCATTTTTGAAGGTTCAATCTTTCCTTGTGAGATATTTTCCATACCATTTTTATTGAAAATACTTTGGCCAAAAATATCTTATGTGTCAGTATACAAGAGTTTTCACACAAATCTTTTAAAAAGAAAATTATAATGAACAGATAATTCAAGCAGGTGAGGAGCCCAAATAAATGCTTTCAAACAACATTTCTCACTAAGAAATCATGATTTTTGTCATTACAGTTTATACTTTAGTCCAAATGTTTTATTCTCCCTTGGAAATTATTCTTACATCTGGACATTGTATTTGTGTCATCCAACAAAGAGGAATAAAGTGTCTGCCCATATTCCCATATTTATCCTGCACTAGTTATTTTCTGCAAAAAAAAAAAAAAAGTAGCAACACTAAATTCCTACAGGGAACAATGGGAAAAGTATGTCAGTTCCTTGAACAGCAAATACCCATTCAAAGAGAAGTGTCATTTAGAAAAGTTGGTCCAGTGTTGCTGAGGTTCTGAGCTTTCAGGAAAACTATAAACTAGTATTTTACAGTAAAATTTCCTGATTTTTAGAGATTTGGAAATGAAAGATGTTAATATATCTTATTGTCCAATAAATACTTCAGGAGATCAGGCCTGGCAAAAGGTACTCTGCTTCATAGTGTGTGATGTGGGTCTGATGAGTTATAGATAGTGGTCACTGGCCTTGTGAAAGGATGGGACAAGAACTCATTAAAACACATTAGGATGTTGGGCAGAATCTGGGTAGCATCACCTCTAGGTACCCTAGTGTAAGCACAAACATGAAGTTTCACAATGTTGTGAAGAGATTAAGAAGTGTTCCTGCCATCATTGTATTCCATGTGGCCAAGCCAAAAGTCAACAGAAATTTATCTTTAGGATGAAAGTGGAAGGGATGAAAGAAGAAAGGAAGGAAGGAAGGAAGGAAGGAAGGAAGGAAGGAAGGAAGGAA
>NW_004524600.1:7125033-7132350 GCF_000260255.1 Octodon degus | reverse complement strand
AGAAAGAAAGAAAGAAAGAAAGAGAAAGAAAGAAAGAAAGAAAGAAAGAAAGAAAGAAAGAAAGAAAGAAAGAAAGAAAGAAAGAAAGAAAGGGAAAAAGAAAAGAAGAAAGGAAATAAAGGACAGAAGGAAGAAAGAAGTGCAGAAGACTTCTAATTCTGGCCCAGAAGAAGAAATTCCTGAAAAAAATATACCATGACAACATTAATCAAAAGATTGTAATAGTTACATTAAATAAGACAAAGTAGATTTTAGAACATAGTAAGTTAACAGAAATAGATAAGGTTATTAAATAATATTATTGGAATCAATTTATCAAGAACTCATAACAATTATATTCATTAAGGCATCTAGTAAATGAGTTTCAACATACATAATACAAAAGCTAGTAAAACTAGAAGGAGAAATTACCATACCATAGCAATATCAGAGATTTCAATTTTTTCCCCTCAATAATGAAAAGAAGTAGTAGATTTTTAAAAATTGACAAGGATATTGAAAGTGACTTAAGTACTATTAGTCATCAGCTTGGCTTAATGCCATTTATAAAACATAACAATAGTAGTGCACACATTATTTTTAAGTGTACATGCAACATTTACTAAGGTAGGCCATATAGTAGCTCAGAAAGAACGTTTCAGTACAATGAAAAGACTTCTGATTGTGTGCATTTATGAGAGCCAGTTACCTTGTGGCTGCTGTTTTTCAATTTTTTTGGTGCTGAGAGCTAAACTCAAGGCCTCCTGTTTGCTAGACAAGCATTCTATTCCTGAGCAAAATCTCCAGATATATATATATATATATATATATATATGTAATAAAATTACATTAGATAACACTAATAGCAAGATCCCTCCCCTCAGGAAGTTAATTTTTTTTAAATTATGAATCAGTGAATAATTCAAAAGAGAAATTTGAGAATTTGAAAATTTTTCAACAGAAATAAAGTGAAAAATACAAGGTCAGTGAGATAGCTCAGCAGACTAAGCTCCTGCTTAGGCAAGCACAAGGGCCAGGATTCAACCCCCGGTACTCCGTGCCACACTGGCCCTGCCCCTGGGCACACTGAGCTGGCAACAGAGTCTGGGCATGGTAGCACACACCTATAATTCCAGCACTGGGGAGGCTGAAAACAGGAGGATCACTATGAGTTGGAGCTGTGCAGTGGGACCATGTACCAAATAAATATTTTTTAAGTGAAAAATGCAACATATAGTGACTTGTGACATATCATCACATTATTGTAAAGTAGGAAATTTAGAACAATAAATTATATTAGGAAAAGAAGAAATTTTTCACATTAGTGATTAGCTTCCAATTCAGGAAGTTCCAATCTTAAAAAATCATATCCAACTCAAGACAAACAGAAGAAAGAAAACACTAAAGAAATTAATGAAATAAAATCTTGAAAAACAATAATATTAACAATTCAGGGCTGGGGAGATGGTTCAGTGGAATAAGCGCTTCCAGGTCAAGTGCAAGGGCCTGAGTTCAATCCCCGGTTCCGGAAAAATAAAAAAAAGAATTTATTTACCATGATTCATCTACATGGCTGACACTGACAAAGGATCTACAATCTGAGGTACAGGATCTCAGAATAAATCCTGAGGGGATTTCACTGACCTTATCAGACACAAAAGCTACAACTCTTGTTGCATAGGTCCTGCTTTACCTTGGTCTTAACCATCCAGCAGAAAAGTATAAAAACAAAATATAAGAAGTAAAGCCATGGTGTTATGTTGAGCTGTAGGGGACTCAGGTCAACAATTTCTGACATTGCCAGTCAAGTGGAAGACCCAATACTATTATGGGCTACTGGACTCTTTTAGAATATTTTGCTGAGTTAACACACCTATAATATTCAAATAATGGAACTAAACAAAAAAAGGAGATACAGATTAAAGTCCATTTTGTATCTGTGTATTCAAAATGGTTAGGGTAGATATATAGTTACATTCTTTTAGTGAATAGAGGGATTTGTTCTAATGGTGTTTGTAAATAGGATATCATGTCCACATCTTGTACAGCAATTAACCACTAGGAAGAATGTATGCAATGTGTTAATTATTGAAACTACCAACTTGGTTTGAAACTGTCTCATTGCTATTTGTTTCTCAATAAAATTATGGGAAAAAAAGAAAATAAAACCTTAACTTTTGAATTAAAAAAATAATAATAATTCAAGAGCAGCTTCTTTAAACCAGTAAAATTTATAAACCTCAGACTTCCCGAAAGCGTAATTGTCACTGTAACTATTAAAATATGTAATATCACTACAGATTCTACAGGTAATAACGGATAATAAAGGATTTATGGAAAATGTTATGCCCACACATTTCACAACTTAAATAAAATTAACTCATTATTTAAGAGATATAAATAACAAAAACTTACTCAAAAGAGTTATAGATGGCTTGCAATGTCCTATGTCTACTAAGGTCATTGAATCTGTAATTATAATTTTCACCACAAAGAAAACTTCAGGCTCCAGTGGTTTCACTGGTGACTCATACCAAACACTCTGGAAAATATTGTACCAATCCGACCTAAACTCTTCCAGACAACTAAAGAGGAAAGGATACTTTGTACATCATGTTAGGAAATGGATATTGTCTCATAATAAATGATAAATGTTAATAAACCAGACAAAGCCATTATAGGAAAATCATATACCAATGCCATTATGGCCACAACTGCAAAACATGTTTTAAAAATTTTAGCAACCCATATCCAGCAATACATAAGAATAATATACTATGGCCAGCTGAAGACTTTTCAAAAAAGCAAGTTCATTTAAAATTTGAAAACCAATCTGTGTATTTCACAATGTTAACAAGCTCTAACAACAGCAGTTAACAGTAACTTCAGAACACATATTCAGCATGGTAGAGACATGGCATTGCCAGTCTAATATCCACTTACAATAAAATATCCCAATTAACTAGGAACAGAGGAAAACTTCAACCTGAGAATTGTGTCTATAAAAACCCATCTTTGTTTGTATCAACTTTGTATTCAAGTGCTACATAGTGCAATGGATATTGCTTGTCAACTTTCTGCCACTGCAACAAACACCTGAGGTCATCAACAAATAAGAAGAAAAGGTTTATTTTGGCTCACAGTTTTGCTAATTCCAGTCCATAACTGATTGCCATGTGTTTTGGGGTGTGAGGCGAGGCAGTGCCTCATGGCTAGAGAATATGATGGTGCTCACCTTGTCAGAAGCCAGGAAGCAAAAGAGAGAAAGAGGCAATGATCAAGATCCACAGTCTGTCTGAGGGCATAACCCCAGTGACCTGAAGACATCCTGTTAGGCTATACTTTCCAATGCATCACTTTCCAATGGTTCCATCATTTTCCAATGGTATCACCCCAATAAATATATATATATTTAGTGCAGGGTCTACAGGTTTACAGGGTCTCACTATGCAGATCAGAATTGTAGTGATTCTCCTGTTTTCAGCCTCCCAAGCACTGGGATTACAGGCACACACCACCATGCCCAGTCTCAATGTTGGTATAATGCACCCCCCAGGGTGGGATAGAGGTGGGGCCAGCACCACACCACTGTGCTCTGCCTAACCATAACCAGGCTTTTAACACGTGAATCTTCAGGTGTCACTTGAGTTCTAGACTCTAGCACAGATGGAGGACTTAACACAAGTTCTAGCTCAGAAATACTTGAACCCAATCACTGTCTTTCTACTGCCGTAATCACGTATATTAAGTTATGTCTCATAGCCTGAGTTTTCTCTTTGCGAAACACAAATAACAAATACAACTTTATGAAACCATATCTTGTCCTATGTCACTGCCTCAAACCACTAACATTTATTAAAATAGTGGCCCTCCCCCATTTTTCTTCACCTGTTCTGATGGGAGTAAAATCTGACCAAGGTAAAAGTTTTCAGTATCTTTATTCGCCATAAATATTTACAGCAGAGGATAGATTTGCTGCAATGGATTACCAAGGCTCTTATTTCATTTTAGAAGGTTTTTTTTAGAATGAAATAGAGAAGAAGTTAGGAGACAATCAGGGCAAGATATAACATCCTTAATGTTCAAGTAAAGTCTCCTGAGAAAACCCAGCAAGACTTCTAGCAATAGCTTATTGTCTTGAGTTTACAGAGCCATGGAGGTCCAAGTTCAGATTTCTAGATAAGATTATATTTCTGTGTGGAATAAAGAGGGTGCTAATCTCTCCAGACAATAATTTCCATAAATCAAGTGAGCACAAATTACAAATTTAAATATGTTCAAACAGAAAGCCTCCCTTGTTGCCCTGGGCTCATGCACGGTCATAGCCTTTTATAGGTAGTTCTCTTCTTTGCCTGTGGGGTGCTATTCTGAACTTAGCAGTAGAGAAATATTCAGTTAGTTTTGCCGCAGGCTGCTATTTATTTCTTCCTCTCTAACTGTGTGCTCCTTAGTATTCTGAAGGTGAAATTCTGAAGCTTCTTCCAAAGAGGCTTGTTAGTCTGATGAAGAGAGGGTAATTGGATGACAAGGATTGCCAGCCAAGGAGGAGCACCTTCATGGAGGACTGGCTTCTGTGGTGCATGTTAGAGCAGCAGAAATTCTGAGGAACCAGGTAGTACAGATAAACATTGCCACCCAATACAGAGCTATGTGTCAATAAGAAATCAGTATGGCCATTGCCAGTCCTATGGAAAACCCGCTATGATTATGGACTACTCGACTATATTGGAATATTTTACTGAATTCACACACTTACAATATTTAAATGACAATCAAATACCCTTCTTTGACAAAAATAGGGGGTACAAATGAAGGACCATTTTGTATCTGTATATTCAAAATAGCTCAGATAGATATACAGCTGCTTTCTTTTAATTCAATGAATAGAAAGATTTGTTCTAATAGTGTTTGTGGATAGGATATCATGTCTGCATCTTGTACTATGAATATCCACTAAAAAGACGACAATATGCAATATATTAATTATTGAAACTGTCCTACTAATCGGTTTTGAAACAGTCTCATTGCTATTTGTTTCTCAATAAAATTATTTAAAAAGATAAATCACTGTGGCACTCAGAGAAACAGAATCAACCCTACACACATACACACATACATACACATCACACACATCACAAACATAGGCACATCACACAGGGACATGGCACACACATATATTTGCATGTCACACATGGACTCTGCATACACATACATAGCGCATATTACATACATATCCCACTTATTCTCTCACACATATGTACACTCATATCATACCAGTTATGTCATACCCACATTATAAATGCATGCACAGCATGCCCATACATACCACACGCTACACAAATACCACACATTTACCCCCCCACCTACTCATTATACATGCATACCACTTGCCACTCATAAGTACACTATGCACACATGCACACACTTGCCCCAACCTAATACTCCACACACACCACATATGTCACACACAGTACAATACCCACTGCTAATGCTGCTCACACCGCCCACCCAGTCAAACCATATGCTGAAGACTTTTTTTTTTTTTTCAGAGCCGGAGATTGAACTCAGGCCCTTGCACTTGCCAGGTAAGTGCTTATTCTGCTGAGCTATCTTCCCAGCCCCGAAACCATATGCTATTACCTTATATCACACACACATACACACTACCACCCCATACCACAAAACTGCACATTTGAACACAGACAGCAACATCGTTACATACACATATACATACATGCATACACACATAGCCAAGACATGAGGTCTGGGATTTCTGAGAAATGTGGGATGAAGAAGGGTTTAGAAGAAGACAGTGCTGACACAAAACAGATTAAGTTTGAAACCAAGAAACACTTTGCATAGCTGACCTGCTATCCATGGGCCCTATGGCTAGAGAGACCTCTCTGGTGTCTGAGTTCTTGAGTCCCAGTCCCCTTTCCATAAGTTTATTTCATAGAAATATGCAAACAGGAAGCAAGAAATAATAATCTAATGGTATGTTTTTTAATTCGATGTGAAAGTGTCATTTCTCCTTTGGCCAGGTACAAGTCCTGTGCCTCCTGGGTTTTTTTGTGTTTGAATGTGTGAATAGAGACCTTCATAGGCAAAAGGAGGGTGAAATTACTTATGCATTTGGGAGAAAACCTCTGAGTGTGCAGGGGAGGGAGGAGAAGCAGATTTTGATCATCATACCCCCAGCACTAGAGAAAAGAAGATCAGAGCTGGGATTTAGGGTGTACATTTGCACAAAGGAAAGATCATACGTTTCAATGAGGCAAATATTAGACAAAAATTAAAGCAGTATGGAAAGTTCCATAAAGCTAAGAAGGCTAAACACAACTTGATCCTGATTCATTTCCTGGTGTGCATGATAGCATTTAGGTTTGTGAACTAGTGGCAATATTTGTAATTTTAAATTTGGCTAGGAGAGCTTAGCACAGAATCAACCCAGAGATGGCTGCCTCTCCTTGTTCCTTGTGGCTTTCACTGATGTCTCTAAGACCAACAGTCAGGGTAGGGCCCCAGAAACCACAGGAAAGCTGGGTACAGATGACCAAGGTCTGGCATTGAGAGGACAACCCATGGGGAGGCCAAGGTGCCTGTCCACAGGGGACCTATGTTTCCAGCCAGGTCTGTTCTGGGCAGCCATGGAAATACAGTGGCCAATATGATCAGCCAAGTGCAGGCTGCAGCAGGCAAGAGTATCACAGCCAGTCCTAGCATACTTAGTCCTCACTTTCCTGGGGTCCCTGTAAAGGGGTGGGACAGAGTAGAGCACTGGAAGTGTGTTTTTTTTCCAAGAGAAGTCTTCTGGCTGGAAACAGGTGCTCTGCTTTCTTATTGGCCAGCACGGTAATGTAAAAACCATTCACATATATGTCCTTCAAGGCATTCACTGTTTTGCTGCTTAGCTCACAGTAGTATCTGTAATGCCTTAAAAACTGAGAGAAAACCAGCCTCTTCCTGGTGCACACTTTTGGACTTCAGTGCACACAGCCCAGGAGCTCTGGCCAGCTGCCTCATGGTTGTTTAGTCTCCCTTCTCTCTTCAGGGCGGCCTCTCGCTTCTGTAGGAAGGGTCTGGGTGTTTCTGGCAGCTGTGGCAGAGAAGCCCCATATAACTTGTTCACAGGAGCTGAAAGGATTGAGTGATTTTCCAGTTGGCTCAAGACCAGGGTATAAAAAGAGGTGCAAGGTAGAGACCAGAAGCTGGCATCCACACTGAGGCTCAGATTAGCAGGCCAGGTGGTCACCCAGTAAGTATATCCTGGGGAATTTACAGGGGTCCAGACTGGTACCCTTATGCAGATAGACTAAAGGAGGGAGGGAGAGAGGGAGG
>NW_004524600.1:7119423-7124873 GCF_000260255.1 Octodon degus | reverse complement strand
GAAGAGAAGAGAAGAGAAGAGAAGAGAAGAGAAGAGAAGAGAAGAGAAGAGAAGAGAAGAGAAGAGAAGAGAAGAGAAGAGGAAGGGAAAGAAAGGAAAGGAAAGAAGGGAGGGCGGGAGGGAGGGAGGGAGGAAAGAAGGAAGAAAAAATTGTAATTGCATCTGGCCACATCCTCTTCCCCTACCTACTTTTTAAGGCTAATGCTTTCAATTCAGAGAATGTGAATTATGGCACAGTAGCAATTTCAAATCTTAAAGATGGGGCTGTGGATATAGCTCAGCTGCATGAGCAACTGCCTGGCAAGTGCAAGGTCCTCAGTTCAATCCCTGGTAATGGAAAAAAAAAATCTCCAATCACATGTTAAAGATCATCTGGCTTGACCAGATTCTTTGATAGAGGAGAAACCAAGGAAAAGAGAGATTCAGTGAGATTGCTAAAGTCAGTTAAATGACCTGGAACATTCATCCAGGTCTCTGTCCTTTCTCTCCACCACTCTGACTTTCCTAAGTGTCCTGGACCCCTTTCTCCTGGAGCAGCACACAAGCCATAGGTTCACATGTTCTGTGCAGCCTTCTTGGGCTCTTTCCCCACTGCTCTCATTTGAGTATACATAATCAAGGTTTCACATGTGTTTCAAGGCTATTGAGTCCCACAAAGCTATACTTGAGAATTGGAATGATTCAGGGAAAAAAACATTCAAACCACAGGGGCATTTCCTTTGTTGTGTTCTGACAAGGTACGGGGTGTTCTTTGCACCCATCCCTCTGCCCAGTACTTCATGGCTCTGTGTCCCTTCCCACCCATATTCCAGTTCCCATAGAGGAGGGCTGAAACTTTATAAATCACAAACCATTCTCATTTGAATTTAGACTGTAAATTCAAACAAGGCCGTGCCTTGAAAAAGAATCTCACCCCCAAGGGGTGCCATCAAGTTGCTTGTCCTCTTTCAGTCCACATCTTCCTTCTGCTGCTTTGTGGAATGAGGGTCCTTCAGTCCTCCCTCTGATTCAGTGGGCTTTCTTCTCAACATTTGGAAACTTGGAGAAAGGTTTTTCTTTTAAATACTACTTTAAGAACAATTTTATTCTCTTGTTAATAGGATTTTTACAATTTCAGTAAACAAATTAAGATGAAGTTGTTAGGGTGGCTCTATTCCAAGCTGACCCCACAACAAAAGGACAGCAGAGACACCCAGGAACACAGGAGGAGGACAGCTATGCGACTGTAAAGGAAGCAGAGACTGGAAAAATTTCCACAAGCCGAGGGACACCTGAGATTACCTAAAGCTAGGAATGGGCGAAACAGGATCATGCCCTAGAGCCTCAGAGGTTGTGCAGCCCTTGCCAACACCTTCACCTTGGACTTCTAACTTCCATAATGGTGAGAGAATAAGTTTCTCTTGCTTTAAGTCCCACAGATTTTGATTCTTTCTTACAGCACCCCTGGGAAAATAATAAAGCTCTACAGTCTTTTTTTTCTCACTCAATGGCCTGAGGCACATTTCAAAATCTAATTTAGATTATACTCTTGCCCTTGCATAAAAACACTAAATTTTACTAGGCACAGAGGCACATGCCTATCACCCCAGTCCTGTGGCAAGTTGAAGTAGGATCATGCATGGCAAGTTGAAGCCCAGCCTGTCCAATTTAGCAACATTGGGAGACCCTTGCTTAAAATTTAAAAAAAATATGGCCAGGGATGTAGTTCAGTGCAAAGATCATAATTTAAATCCTCAGTATGAAAAATATTGCTTTTCCTTTGAGCTTGGAATAAAGCTTAGACTTTTTGCTAGGCCAACAAGGCCTCACTATCTGACTTGGACTTAATCTGATCTCACCTCATCCCTCTGTCCCATTTGTCCCTTCATCTAAGAGTGCTGGCAAGTGTATTTCTGGAATGAAATTTGTTGACTTGGACCTTTTTTCTTGCTGTTTCTATAGCCCAGAGAATCACTCCTCACCCTACTTGATCCACTCTGGAGCACTTAACTTATTCAGATAACTCCACCCTGGGTTATTATTTCATCTCTGTATGATGAAAGTTCATGAGATGGGCTGCATTTTTGAGCTTTGACTCACACTTAGAGAGCTATTGAACCTGAAACAATGAGTGAAATTCTACAATTTTCAAGTGCTGCAAATGAAAATTAACATTTCTCTTGGAAGACATGAAATGGCATAGAAATTGCATAGTGCACCAATGATTGGAGGAAATGACAGAAGTATCTTATAAAGATAGATTATTGCTTCACTCAAGGATATTTTTGTTCCAAATAACCATTTTTGCCTTTTTCCCTTGTAGATTAAACAAGAGGAGAGATGCAAAAATGGGAAAATTCTTAGAAGTTTTGCAAATTGTGACAGAAAACAGGTTTGAAGCTATTATTTTGGACTTTTAAAGTTGAATCAATTAATACATGAAGTATTTAATTTTGTCCATGATATCTTAACTGTTAGAAAAGTTGGGACTTTTGCTTTTGTTTTTGTTTTTATCTTTGAGTTATAGGTGATAAGGAGCTGGGCTGTAAGACTCATTATTCCAGCTGTCTCTGGAATGATGGAGAAGAGTCAAAAGCTATTTGGGTTGCTGTTGACAAAGTGTCACTGACTTTTCAGCTCCTTTTCTTGACCATCCTGAAGTTCCTTCTCCTGTGTCAAAGAAAAACAGAAATTGCACTCAGAATACAATGTGTCACATGATATCTCCATTCCTAAAGTTGTCATATGATGTAAATAGTCCTGCAATGGGACCCTGATATCATTTGATGAAATACAAAGGCCTATTTAATAAATGATCATTTTTAACTGTAATGTGCAATGCTCAAGTTTCTGTATATACTCACCTTTTGGGTCAAGAAATGTTTGCCACCATGCATCTTTTATTAAATGGAAAATACATTACATGAAAAATCCTAGATATATAAACTCAAAGAATGAGAACAAGCCCTATATTTCATTGTTTATTCTATCCATTGTTTATTCTATCTCTCTGACTCCAGCAATTGCAGTGAATTGTGGAAACTCAAAATCCCCTAAAGGTCCATGGTAGCCAGCACTGTTGAGTTATAGGGTGAACTTTAGAATGTTGTAGTAGAAGGAAATAAGGCCATTGTAGACATAGTCTTTGAAAAAGCTATTGGGACACTCTTCTTTCTCTCTCTTTCCTTTTGACTATGAGTTGAATTGATTGCTCAATCACATACTTCCTGTCATGATATGTTGCCTCAATACAGGTCCAAAAGCTGGATTTAAGTAACCATGCGCTGAACCCTCTCTAACACACATGCTTCCTATTTTTAATTTGGTTACCTCAGATAATTATTAGTGCAATGGAAATCTGACTAACACAGAAAATTCGTTTGAGAACTGAGGGAAATTGCTGTGTCTTTACCTGATGATATAACCAGAAGTTTTTAGATTCAGTTTAAAGAAAGTGTTTAGAAATGTTTGGAAGCAGGCACAGGAGAAACACTGAATGTTATAAACAGAGGTTCACATGTGATTCAAATCAGGACCCCAAAATCCAGATATACAAAAAGTAAGCATAACCTTCATGAAGTTTCAGGTAGAAATAAAGACTCAGTCATTGGACTAAGCATAATTGTTTTTACAGCTTGACAAGGAGTTTGATTGTATTATAGTATGAAGAAGATGGACAAATATATCTTGCACAGAAAATCTCAAGGCAGGATAGCACTCAGTGGCATGGACTTTGCTTCCACTTTTAGCCAAATTTCCCATGAGAATCATGAGCAAAGAGGAGTAAACTGGATACATTTGGAAAATTTGCAGTGTGGCTAGAAAGGGGGCACTTTTAAGGTGCTCTCAAAGTTGCTGAACAAATTAGTGATATTAAAAAGGAAGCCAAGTTCTTTGCACCAGGACCATAGGAAAAATGTCTTGAGGGCATCTCAGGAATGTCCAAGATCCCATCCATTGCAGGCTTAAATGTGTAAAAGTCCAAACTCATTTTGAAGATTTTCATTTGAGGGCAGTTTTAGGGTGCCTTGCTCCCCAGGGACACTGATGTAATTGTTACACTGAAATCTGTTTCCCATATTGAGTCAGAAAAGCACTTAGAGTTTGCCACAGTCAAGTGGCAGACTTTGGCATCATTCCCATGATGCTGTGTTTTTAGTTAGTCTTGTTTTCAAATGGTGTCGTGCCATCTTACTGGGCTATCCTTGAACTTATGGACTTGAGTGGTCCTCTCACCAGCTTACTGAGTAGCTAGAACTCTGGGTCCCATCTTGCCCAAGGTAGACCATCTTACCCAGCTCATGTGACACTGCTTTTTCACAGATATAGCATACAAGAGTCCTTGGGTTGTGAGATTCCCATTAAGATTTCAAAGAAAAGCCTGGGAGGCTGAGCAGTGAGTGACAATGTTGACAATTCCTGCAAGGAGCTACTTAGAGGATAATCTCTGAAGCTATGACAGTCAATCTGAAGCTATTTCGGATACCCAGTGGCATTAGAGATGTCAGGAACATAGAACACCTGGTTAGGGAAGCTGTAGGGTATGAGTGAAGCCAGCCCAAGAGAGTAGTCATGCAGGATAAAATCACTAAATTCACTGTGGTGTGGCTGCCCACCACAGCTTTCTAGACCTCACTCTCTGTTTCCATCCTTCCTGAAAGCTGGACATGGAAACTTGGGTTTTAATGCTTGCTCTCTGTGTTTTGGTTCAGTTGTTTCTTGCTGTTTTCTTATTTTTCCCTTTTGGAATGAAAATGTTGTCCCATTGTCTGTCCCACTGTATGGTTTGGTTCTGGATGTTCCCCAAAAGCCTCATGTGATCATGGGGCAGTGTCTTTGGAGATGGATTAATCCAGGGTTTGTGATTGGTTCATTGTCTAGGGCTGAGACTGGCAATGTGAGTGCTACCCCTGCCTTAGGATGGATAGCTTGCATACAACATAAGGAAGGGAAAAGGGCTTGCACTTCCCTTTTTTTTGCTCTTGTTGCTTTTTCTACCTTCTACCACCAAGACCTGTTGCCCCTCTGCCATGCCACTCTGCCTTGGAGAAGGCTAACCATGGACTAAAACTTGTACAAACTGATCTAAATAAACCTACACTTCTTTAATGTAGGTGGTTAGGTATTTTGTCCCTATAATGAGAGTAAACTAAGACAGATTTTGATACCAGAAGTGGGGTCATTGCTGTGACTATTCTTCACAATGTGGTCCAAGAACCTTTGGAATTGGCTTCTGGAAAGGTCTGACAATGTCACCTGAAAGAGTAGAGTTGGAATTCATTGGGCTATTCTTTGTGGGACACTTGGGCTACATCTCAGAAGATCACAAAGCCAGTAAAGATCAAAACCAGGAAGTTTCTGCTGGGGAGGACTACACTGCTTGTTGGACTCCAGAAGATGTGTGTTATGGCTTGGTAGAAAGTTTGTCTCGGTGCTGGGGAGATAGCTCACTAGAATAAGCACCTGCCTGG
>NW_004524600.1:7115861-7119293 GCF_000260255.1 Octodon degus | reverse complement strand
AGACTTTGCCTGAGACTGTGATTAAGTGTAGTGGACTAACTAATCTCATAGAAGAAATTTGAAATAAGTCAAATTTTGAGACAATGTATATTGTGGGGAGCTTTTAGCCAGATTTATGTTGAGAACCAGCAGCAAAGAGCCCAACAGAATGATTTTAAGTCTTGTGAGTTTGACCAGAAAGGAAGCTCCAATAAAGCTGTGCACTGAAAAGATAGAGCTGAGAAGATCTTGTTTGCCTAGGAAGGAACAGGAAGTTACAAAAGATGGCTTGAAGGCATCACAAAAAGCAACTGGACTCTACCCTTTGTATTCTCAAAATTGCAGAAGAGAAAGACTTTGTTATGAAAAAGCTCCAGAGAACCGTGTTCTAGAATGACAGTGGCATAGTAGATTTGTTCCTTAGAATTTGATTTAGAATTCCTAATAACCTAAGTACTTAACTATTAAAGCCAAGAGAGAAGGAAGCCTGGATACTGTTCCATATAACAGCAGTCCTTGGCATTATAACATGGTGCTGGTCATAGATGAACACAGAATGTAAGAGTTGTGGTGTGAACAGGGTTTTCACTTCAATTTCAGAAGGCCTGAGAGGCCAGGCAATATGCCCTGAAAAAGCAATGCATGAAGCTGTGAGTGTGAAGCCAAAATTGCAAGGAAGACTCAGAGATTTAGAAGACAGGAAGATGGATCATCAAAGGAAACACATAAGGAGGAAGAAAAGTGAGCCCAAGAGAGAAGCCATGGGAGTTACAACCATCAGAAGTCCTGTAGGGGCAGAGCCACCAGGGAAGTCCTGTAGGGGCAGAGCCACCTGAGCCCTGGGGAGCTAATGACTTCCCACAGAGGGCCTTGGATGCCACACGTGGAACCACATGACTTAATGCTTGCCCTGCTGCATTTTGGACTTTCTTTGGTCCCATTTCTTTGTATCCCCTTATTTGTAACTTCTGAAATGAAAATGTCTGTTTTGCCATTGAATGTTAGCAGTGTTTGACTTTCTTTTCATTGGTACAGAGGCTCATATCTAAATCTTGCCTTCAATCTTGAGGTAGACTTGGGATTTGGAATTTTCAGCCATTATGAAACTGTTAGGACTTTGGCAAGTCTTAGAGATGGACAAATGCCTTTTTTATATAGGGATGTGCATGAGTCTTTGGGTGGTCAGGGGCAGAATGTTATAATTTATGTCTGAATATTCCCCCAAAGCCTATGACAACATGAGGCTTTTCAAAAGCAGCTGAATCTAGAATTTGTGATTGGCTCGTTGTCTAGTGCACGGATTGGGTGTGTAAGTGCTACATTGACCCAGATAGCCTGCTTATAATATAAGGGAGGAAAAGAAGATTGCTCTACTCTATTTGTTCGTTTTTGCTTTTACTGTCTTTTTTTTTTTTTTTTTTTTTTTTTTTTTTTTTTTTTGTATAGGGTCAACAGGGTCTTACTACACAAATCAGACTCATAGTGATCCTCCTGTTTTCAGCCTCCAAAGCTCTGGTATTACAGGTGTACACCACCATGCCCAGTCTTAGTTGTTGTCTCAGGGTGCCCTGGGGGCAGGGCCAGCATGGCATGTGATGCCAGGGATCAAACCCCAGTCCCTGTGTCTGCCTAAGCAGGGCTCTTTAGTCCACTGAGCTATCTGTCCAGTCCACTTTTACTGTCTTCTCCCACCATAAACAGTTGCCCCTGCTCAGTGCTACCCTGCTTTGGTGCCAGCTGATTGTGGACTGAAACCTTTACAAACTGTGAGCTAAATAAAGTTTTCCTTCCTTAATTTTGGGTGTTTTCAATGAACAAAAAGTAAGCAAGACACCCACATTTTATCTTGCAAGTATATAATTGCCTTTTTTGATTTTTACAGGACTCACAGCTGGTTTTCCTTGAGTCTTGGAGGAGACTTTGGACCTGGACACTGCTGGGAAATTTTAAGACTTGGGGATGCTTGAAAATGGGCTTATGCTTTGTGCATTATAGGATGCATATAAGTCTTTGGGAGTCAGGTATGTAATGCTATTCTTTACATTTTGAATGTCCCCTTAAAAGCCTACCTGTAAAAGACTTAACTCCCTAATGACACTACTAGGAGATGGTGAAAACTGTAGGAGGGGCCTAGTGGAAGAAAGATAGTCCACTGAGGACACGCCCTTATAAGAGGTATTGGGATAGTGTACTTTCCCCTTTTTCTCTTTCTTTCTGGGGATCATATAGTGTTCTCTGTCATGGTATATTGCTTCACTATGAGTCCAAAGGCAATGCAGACAAATAACCATAAACTAAAACTATGACCAAAGTAAACCTTTTCTTTTTTAAAAGTTGATTTGCTGACATTTGTTATAGTAATGGAAAGTTGACCAACACAGTCTCCAACCATTTCCGAGAGTCTTCAAGGCTGACACATGCTTGAATAAGAATAAGCCATCTGTACTGGGGAGATAGCTTGGTGGTCTAAGCACCCACCTGGCAAGTGCAATTACCTGTGTTTGAGCCCTGGTACCATATGTTGTGCTAGCCTCACACTGAAACAACCACTGAAACTGTGCATGGTAGTGCATGCCTGTAATCCCAACACTGGGCAGGCTGATACAGGAAGGTCACTGCAAGTCCGAGCTGTGTAGAAAGACCCTGTAACAAATAAATAAATAAATAAATAAATAAATAAGATTAAAAAAGAATAAGCCATCTGGCTCCACTGATGGTTGAGGTATTGATGTATGAGGTGCTGCAAGTGGGCCAGAAATATCTCCAGGATCTCCAGAGATCTCCAGGATCTCTCTCCCTTGGTCTGTACATTGATGGTGGAGCCATCTGGTCTCCTTGGTAGTATTTCTTCCTAGAAGTTTGTCATTATCTCATAGGAAGAATCATGGCTGTTGTGGTTTTCTAGTACTGTGGATATGTGATTACTCATCTGATTCATGGTAAACTAAGCAAACCCAGGTGATGCTGTTAAATGACTATGGGGTGGCTTTTCAGAGTGGTTGAAAAAGTGGTTGTAATTTAGATTTGCATAGGAGTTGGTAACAAATGAATTATAACATAGTTTTAAGCCTAAGATAGAAGAGAAGAGCTAACAGGAGTTATTTTAAATAGTAGCATCAGGCTCAATGAACAAGAAATGCAAAAAAAAAAAAAATACACATACATACAATGATGAGAAAGATTTTGGGGAAAAGGAACCCTCTACATTGTTGGTGGAAATGTAGACAAGTATAATCACTAAGGGAATAAGTATGGCAATTCCTTAGAAAATTAAAATAGAAACTCCATGTCACTCAACTGTACCTTTCCTGAGTATATTCCCAAAAGAGTTGAAGTTATCGTATAGTGATACTTGCCTACCTATGTTTATAACAGTGTAATTCATAACAGCTATGATCTGGAAACAGCCTACATGTCCATCACCAGGCAAATGGATAAAGAAGGATATATATA
>NW_004524600.1:7111299-7115761 GCF_000260255.1 Octodon degus | reverse complement strand
TGATATCCTAATATATATTAGGATTATATCCAGTCATAAGAAAGAATGAATTTGAGTCATTCATAGGAAAATGGGTGGACCTTTAGATGCAGAATTTAAATATGACAAGGTTTCTTCTATATAAGAAATGCAAAATAAAAAAGAAAGTGAAATGAGGACAGATTGTAGGAGACTGTAAGTAGAAATAGGGGAAAGGAAACAGTAGGGAATAGAGGGGAGAGGGAAGGAGAAAAGGGGTAAAAGTGGTCATGATACGATATGTGCCAATTTCTCAAAATAAATGTAAATTCTGTGTCTCAAAAGCATATGCCAATTAAAAACACTCTTCTGTTGAAACTCTGAGTCTTTAGCCCAGGTGGCCAACTGTCTAAGTGCCATCACATGCTCCATGCAAAACCAATCAACCTAGGGGCAGTAGGTGCTGCTCTTTATGGGTGGCGCTCCTACGCCAATACTGCCTGCTTCACATTGTCCTGCCCTTCTAACCTACAGCTAATGTATATGTGATGTAACCAATTCATGCTTTTTCTCCCCAAAATTTTCATTATAAAATACTCTGATTTCTTTGACCTAGTAAGCAGTTTTCTACTGCTGTCAAGGTAGGAGGCTTAAGAAGTTTATCCCAAAATGAATCTGTTGGCTATCATCTGTGACAGTTCAATTATCCTGTTTAATTCAGCGATCTCTCAGTCTCTAAAATTTTGACTTAACAATATTAGACAAGGTTTCATGGGTAGGGAGATGCCCAAAGAGATCAGGCTCAGGCCCACACAGGGTTCCAGCAGCCCTGTCATGAACCCTGCTCCCTCTGCCTGCAGGTGTTGGCTGGGGGGTCTCATGATTCAGTGTGCAAGAGAGTGGATTGAGTCCCTGTCTGTTCAGTCCCATAGCTTAGCTAGTGAAAGACTTTAAGGCCTCTGGCATGCTTCTAGCCCAGGTAGTGGGCGCTTCACGGAGCTTAAAGTCACAGTTACTGGAAAGCCATGTATTTCTCAGGTGTTATGGCAGATGATCTTCTCAAGCCCAAATGCGTCTCTGCACTTTCATTTTATATTACTTTCTGAAAAACCTGTATCTGATTCTGTATGACACAAATCTAAGGCTAGATATGTAGCAATCTGCAAGGGAAGAGGGGGTACATTTCCAACTAACTTTCTCATTATTACTTTCTCTGTCTCTTGGCCCTGGCATTCAGTAACAAAACTTGCCAATAAAAAACTTCATCCAACACTGTTCAGATTTCTTCTCTTTTCCAGGTCTTTTTTGTGGTTCTGTGATGTTTCAACTTCTTAATTTCTAAGGCTCTTGTTAAGACTCATCTTTCTTTTTATAATTTTTATTTATTTAGTATTCATTTTAATGAAAAAAAGATAAAATAGCAAAGAAACAGTTTCAAAACAGGTTAGTAGGACAGTTACAATAATTAATACATTGCATATTATTGTCCTCATAGTAATTATTCAGAAATATGTTAGGGTCAAAGCCATACACTTATATAAACAAGATGGTTAAGACTCATATTTCTGCCTTATGAGACTTCTGACCCACAAGGACCATCGGGCTAACTCTCTTTATGGGACTTGCTATTTTTCCAAGTATTATTTAAAATCGAACAGAAATTTTTATTTTTCCTTCTGTGAGTTGTTTTGCATTGATATTTGATTTTTCCGGAATTTATGATTTTTTATTCTTGGCTTAGTCACATACACTTATTAGTTGCAGACAAAAATATGTGTTGATTGACACAATGAGTGTGTCATGGCCTCTTTGGAAAGTAAACAAAAGATCGAGGCCACGCTTTCTCTACAAGTTACTGATTGGCACCTACTCAGGAGGTTGAGAGAAGATGATTGCAAGTTCGAGCCCCCCGCCCCCCTGAGCAGCGTGTCCAGATTCGGTCTCAAAAACACCAAAACTACACAACAAAAAACAAAAGTCGAGAACAAATAAGCACAAAAGTTACTCCTTGTTTAAAATCATCCAATTTAAGTGATTTTTGGAAGATACAATGGTAAAGCAGAAACCAACAGACAAAAAAGATAGCGTTCTGCATAGCATGGGTTCACTGAATTTGCACTCTTTTTGACAACCCCTTGGCTCTGTAACTGTGAATGATTAAATTTCATTCTCACTGTGCCGTGAGCATGCATCTCCTTCCAGACCCACAAATTATGTCTTGTAACCTCAGCCCTGAGGGTGTGTATGATCTGGAAGCCCACGCATTGCTTAGTTCTTGGAGTTGCACCTTCTGCCATTTTTTTTGTCTTAGGTGATGTCCTTCAGCGCCCACTGAAGCTCACACCACAAGGGGGCCTCCGCATGCTGTGAAGTATGGGGGAATCCAAAGCTTTTCACTGCACTGAAGAATGCTTCTTTTCTGTTTTTGATCAAAGACTGAGGAGAAACACAGTGACGGTTTGCTCTTTTTTAGCTTTTCATGGCCTAATTCACTAAACACCATGGATAGTAACAAAAACACTAATACAGTACCTGTGTTACCTGAACAGTATTCTTTACCATGCTCATCTTTCTTGGGTAGAAAATATGGCAGGGCAGGCACTTTCCTCTCATGACTTCCTGAGAAGGTTAAACACAGAGACTTGGGTTTGTATGAAAGGCTTCCACTCTTTGCAAAAATACAGAATCTCATTCCAGAAAACATAACAAGATTATTTTATTAGTCATCCAACAATGAAAGGAGAAAACCTCCCACTTCACAAATGCTTTGTTTGAAAGAACCTCAATGACCCCAGATGATTCATGGAATTAATTAATAACAATAATAATGATTACGTTCAGTCTCTGGACCAGATTTCAAAATACTTCCAAAGGTCTCCTGCTCCCTCATGCCTCCCCCAACTTCTCCACTTGCAGCTGCCAGCCTGAAGTCCCTCACCGTCACAGCACGTGGCCCAGATGCTACTTGTCCTCACTCAGGCAGTTGTTCATCTTGCTCTGTCAACTTGGGATTTTTGTGGACTCCACAAACTCACCAAAGAGGCTTCCTTTTCTGCCCACCTGCTCTGCCCAGGTGTGTGGGATGCTGAGCTCCTTGCACCACAGCTCCCACCTGGTAAGGCTCTGGGATCTTTGTGGGCAGAGATCACTTCCTCTTAGGGAATGGAAGTCATGAGAAATCTACCTAACAGATGTCTACACTGGCCCAGGCACTGTGCCAGGAACATCTTACTTATGTGCCATCTTATTCTGTCATGCAAATAATCCCGTGAGGCAGAAATAATTGTTTTAATTATAGAGAAGGAGAAATAGTGTCAAGAAGATTTTTTTAAAGAATTTATTGAGGATTGTGTTGTATCTTGTGTTCTCCACAGGGAGTGGGATTTCACTAGTAAAGATGCTCACTAATACTTGGTTTACCACTAATCACATAATAGTTATCAGACTGGACAGTTTGCAGAGGAACCTGTGGCAGGTAAATGACTTGGGAAAGAAAATGGGCATCTATTTCTATAAAATCACAGTCAGTCTCTGTTAGTGAATGACTGAATTCTATATGTTCACAGACTCCAAATTTGCCTCAAGAACTATTAAAATATGGAAACAATAGTTTCAGCTGCAGAATATAAACCTTCAGCTTTTGGAATGTGGGCATCTTACTTGCTCTACCACAAAGCTTCAATGAAAAACCAAATAGTATTCAATTTCTTATTGCAATTCTTAGCTCTTTTCCCCTTGGGAATGAGCTCCCAAATATAGTGGGCATGTACTTCCTTTATTAGTCTAGTTTCTCTTTTGTGTATAGTAACTAATATTACATAGGCCTTATGAAGCACCAGGCACTACCCTAAATATTACATTTATTTGTTTAATTATCATAGTAGTCTTATGAGGTAGGTACCATTATTATCCTTATTTTTATGTGAGGAAATTTGGGTCCAGACAGATTAGGGCACATGCTGAAGGACACACAGCTGAACCAACACTTATACCCAGAAGTCTAGGACTAAAGTATGCTCAGTTCTATCATGTAAAGTAGAAGCAAGATGGTTGGGCTGAAAATGGTGTTACGGCAAGCCAAAGCCAAATGAAAGCTTCTTCAATATTTAAAAATAACAATGTATTGAGATGTATCTGCCAGATTCCATGGTCAACAGATTAAATGTATTTAATATTAATAACAGTTGTTCTCAATATTTTGATAATAATCAAGGTAGACTCTATGACTTTATACATGCTAAGCAAGAGCTCTACCATTGCGTTAAATCACATTTCCACAATTCACATACTTCTGACTGCAAAGCTCATGCTTATAACTGCTATCACACGTTACATGTCAATGGCTTAGAATTACTTTACTTTGAGTTTCTTAGTTATTTGCAAACATAATTATTATTTCCACATGGCTTGGCATAATGTCTTTGTTAGGCTAACTTTAGAGTTAAAATCAGAGAGCAATAAGAGCAAATCTGAACAAAGGTGAAGTAATTTCATTTGCTCTGAG
>NW_004524600.1:7103920-7104589 GCF_000260255.1 Octodon degus | reverse complement strand
CTTGGAGGTTATCTTTTTTATAGATGAGTGATACTCCATTTTGTGAAAATAACACATCTTTTGTATGCATTCCTCATGCAATGGGCATTTGGCTTGTTTCCAAGATTCAGATATGACAAATTGTGCTTCTATAAACATGGCTGCATATATATCACTATGGTATGATGTATTCAGTTCATTTGGAAAGGCACCCAGGAGGTGAACAGCTGGGCTGAATGGGACTTCCAATCCTAGCTTTTTGAGGAATTGCCACATTGATTTCCACAGTGGTTGTACAGGCCTTCCACCTGTTCTGCCCAAGTGTGTGGGATTCTGAGCTCTTCCCCTCAACAGTGTAGAAGGGTTCCTTTCTTTCCACAGCCCCTCAGGCATTTGTTTTTGTTGACTTCTTGATGATAGCTATTCTTTGTGAGTTGAGATAGAATCTCAATGTAATTTTAACTTGTATTTCTTGAATGACTGATAATGTTGAAAATTTTAAAAATATATTTATTTGTCATTTTGTATTTCTTCATCTGAAATATACATCTCAGATACCCATTATGGACTAGGTCTTTGAATTTTGGGGGCCTGATTTTTTTAATTCATTATATGTTCTAGATAGAAGTGCTTTTGTCTGAAGGACAGTGGGCTAAATTTTTTCCAAATTCATGGTTTTTTTTTTTTTTT
>NW_004524600.1:7102250-7103300 GCF_000260255.1 Octodon degus | reverse complement strand
TCTTCTGGTTCCAGATGAATTTTAAGAGTATTTTCTCTAGATCCATGAGGTGTATTAATGGAGCTTTAACTGGGATTGTATTGAATCTGTATAACAATTTTGGGCCGGGGAGATGGCTCAGTGGAATAAACGCTTCCCTGGCAAGCGCAGGGATCTGAGTTCAATCCCCGGTTCTACCAAAAATGAATAAATAAATAAACAATTTTGGGAGTATGGCCATTTTCACAATGTTGGTTCTCCCTATCTAGGAGCAAGGAATATCTTTCCATTTTATGAAATCCTCTTCAATCTCCTTTTTCATACTACTGTGATTTTCATTGTATAAATCTTTTACTTCTTTTGTGAGATCGATTTATAAGTTTCTCATTTTTTGAATGTTATTGTGAAAGGTAAGGTTTCCATAATTTCTCTCACAGTATGTTTGTTGTTTGTGTACAAAAATCCTATTGATTTTTGAGTGTTGAATTTGTATCCTGCTACTGAATTTGGTTATTAAATGTATAAGTCTCTTGGTGAAGCTTTTGGGGTCCTCTATATAGAGTATCATGGCATTTTCAAATAATAACAGTTTCACTTCTTCCTTTCCAATCATTATTCCTTCTATTTCTTTCTCTTCTCTAATTGCTTTGGCTAATTTTTCCAGAATCATATTGAATAGTAGTGGTGATAGTGGACATCCTTGTTTTGTTCCTGATTTTAGGATGAACCCTTCAGTTTTTGTCCATTTAGTATGATGCTGGCATTTGTTTGTCATGGATGGCTTTTATCAGGTTGAGGTAAAGGCCATGTGTTTTGATTTCTGTAGGGTTTGTATCATGAATGAATGTTGAACTTTGTCAAAAGTTTCTTCTGTATCTATTAAGATGATCATGTGGTTTTTGTTTTTTACTCTGTTGATGTTGTGTATTACACTTACTGATTTGTGTATTTTGAATTATCCCACATTCCTGAGATGAATCCTACTTGGTCATGTTGTATAATCTTCTTGATGACTTGCTGCATTTGTCTGCTAGTATTTTATTGAGTATTTTTGTATCTATGTTCATTAGG
>NW_004524600.1:7081069-7101850 GCF_000260255.1 Octodon degus | reverse complement strand
GAATGAGTTTGGGAGACTTGCTTCCCTTTCAATTTCATGAAAGACTTTGAGAATAGTTGAAGTTGACATTAAATCTTTAAACTTCTTATAGAATGCAACTGTAAATTCATCAGGACCTGGGTTTTACTTTAATGGTAGGTTTTTTTTATTACATTTTAAATTTCACTGTGATATTTGACTATTGAAAATTTTTATATCTTCTCAATTCAGTTTTGGAAGTTCATAAATACCTAGGAATTTGCCCATTTTTTCTCCATCTTCCATCTTGTGAAAATAAAGGTTTTCAAAGTAGACCTTTAGAATTTGATGATCTTTAGAATTTCCATAGGATCTGTAGTGATTTCACCTGTTTAATTCTTTTTTACATAAATTTAAATTTCTTCTTTCCTCTTTAGATAAGATTGGTTAAAGGTTTATCAACTTTATTTATTCTTTCAAGTAACCAATTCTTTGATTCATTAATTCTTTGTATTGTTTTCTTATTTCTACTCTGATCTTTATAATTTCCTGCCTTATTGGGCTTTGGACTTGACTTGCTCTTCTTTATCTGGGATCTTAAGTTGAGGGTAAGGTTGTTTATTTGGGCTCTTTCTGTTTTCCTGATGTGAGAATTTACTGCTACAAATTTCCCACTTAAGACCACTTTCACTGTATTGCACAAATTCCAGTAAGTTGTATCTTTATTTTTGTTTGATTGTAAATATTGTTTAGTTTTTTCCTTAATTTTATCTGTAACCTTTGGATTTTTTTTTTTTTGAGAGTGTTGTTTAATTTTGATGTATTTATGGAGCTTTTGCTGTTTCTTTTGTTAATAATTTTTCAGTTCATTGAACTATGATCAGATAATATGCATGACATAATCTCATTTCTTTTGCACTTCCTTAAGCATACTCTAGTTGTGAGTATATAGTTTATATTGGAGAATATCCCATGTGCAGCCAAGGAGAATGTTTATTCTGATGTTTTTGGTTGGTATATTCTGTTAAGGTCTACTAAGTTCATTTTTGCAGAAGTTTAGTTCAGTTCTGTTAACTCCTTGATGATTTTTTGCCTAGGTACTATATCTCTTTGTGACAGTGGGGCATTAAAATCTCACATTACAATTGTGTTATTGCTCATTTGATTTTTCTGTCTGTTAAAATTTGTCTTATACAGTAGGGCACTTCTACATTAAGAACATATATATTTATGAGTGTTATCTCTTCCTCTTGAAGTTTTCCCCTAACAAGTATGTACTGACCTTCTTTATCTCTTTTGAACATGTTTTGTTTGAAGTTCACATTGTCAA
Organism: Octodon degus; assembly: GCF_000260255.1. Classification (NCBI taxonomy): domain Eukaryota; kingdom Metazoa; phylum Chordata; class Mammalia; order Rodentia; family Octodontidae; genus Octodon; species Octodon degus. The sequence goes on along the minus strand of NW_004524600.1, from coordinate 7,100,562 downwards.
TGACCAGAATAGCCTTGATTTTTTGTGGGTTCTTGTCACATGGAATATTGTTTCCCATCCTTTGACTTTCAGCTTATGAATTTCCTTTAAAGTTAAATGTATTTTTTTATACAGCATATTGTTGAATTTGGTTTCTTGATCCACACTGCCAGTCTGTTTCTTTTGATTGGGGAATTGAGTCCATTTACATTGAGGGGTATAACTTGTGTGTATTGGCTTATCTTTCTCATGTTATGTTCTACTTATAAGTTCCTTACTTTTCCCCTCTATTGAACTGCTTGTTCTGCTTGGTGAATCCTTTCTGTTGTTGTTCTTGAAGTTGTAGTTGTTTTTGTCTCTTTCTAGAGTATCTGTCAGTACTCTTTGTAGGGTTAGTTGGGTGGTATGAATTTCTTCAGTTGTTCTTTGTCATGGAAGTATTCTATCTCTCCATTAAAAATGATAGTTTTGTGGGATACATCAATCTGGGCTAGAAGTTTTTTGTTGTTGTTGTTGTTGTTGTTGTTTTCAGGACCTGAAATACAATACTCCAAGCTCTTCCTTTTTTTAAAGGTTTTTAAATTTTTTTTTTTTTTATGTATTTAGTACTGGGATCTACTGGGCCTACAGGGATTCACTACATAGATCAGACTCAGAGTGATTCTCCTGTTTTCAGCCTCCCAACCACTGGGATTACAGGTGCACACCACCATGCCCAGTCTCAATCACTGCCTCAGCACACCCCAGGGCCCAGGCCAGCATGACACTCCAAGATCTTCTTGGCTTGATGGTTTGTGTTGAGAAATCTGTGACTCTGATGTGCTTTCCATTATAGGTGATGTATTTTTTTTTCTTTAGCAGCTTTTAATAATTTGTTCTTATGCTGAATTTCTAAGATCTTTATTATGTGTCTGGACATAGATTTACTTTGATTATGGCTAGCTGGAGTTCTATATGCTTCATTTTATGTATGTCAGATTCATTTCCCCTGTATTGGAAATGTTTTGTTACTACTTCTGCAAATAGTCTTTTTATGTCATTTTTGTTTACTTCTTTTTCCTTGACACTTGTCAGTCTTATATTGTTTTCCTTGGCATCATCTTGTAGCTGTTTAATTACTATTTCATGGTTCCTTGTTATTTTAAAAGAAATCTTTGTTTTCTTTTTTATGTATTTCATATAGGGTTTCACTATGCAGCTCAGACTTGTAGCGATCTTCCCATTTTCAGCTTCCCCAGCATTGGGATTACAGGCATGTGCCACCATGCCTGGTCTAACTGGCTGACTCGATGAGCCTAGGGGTGGGACTGGAGTAGCATGTGGTGCCAGGGATTGAACTCTAGTCCCTGAGCTTACGTAGGCAGGTGCTTAGTCCACTGAGCTCTCTGGCCAGCTCAGAAAACTTTCCTTTCATGATCACTAGCTGTAATGTCTTCAAGGTTTGGAAGCTTGTCTTCCATTTCATTCAAGCAATTTCATCAGCTTTCTATGAAATACTAAATTTCCTCAATATCTGTTTGAATTGGTTTTATGCATTCTAATTCTTTTCAGTATTAGTCATTCAATGTCTCTGTCTTAGTTACTTTTCTCTTGTCATTTGAGCAAAATACCCAAGACCCAAAATTAAGGAAGGAAAGGTTTATTTAGCTCACCGTTAGTAGAGGTTTCAGTCCATACTTGGCTGACTCCAATGCAGAAGGGAACATAGCAGAGGGCAGTTGTTCATAGCAGCAGAAAACAGCAAAGAGTAAGAGCCAAAAAGGGAAGAACTGTAATTTGGACAGCTAGCAAACTTCTCTCCCTTCCTTAAATTGTATTCAGATTATCTGCCCCAATGTGGGTGTAGCACTCACATCCATAGACCCAGCATTGGATCATGAGTTAATCACAAACTCTAGAAGCCTCTCAATGACTTCATGAGGCTTTGGGGGACAACTAGACAAAAACCATAACAGTTTCCATCATTTTTTATTCTTCTCTAATTTTTTATCTATGTCTTCTTTACAATGCTAAGCAATTCTTTCATGATTATTGCCATTTCTTTTTTACATGAAAGATTATTTCTTATCTGATTTCATCTCTAGCCTAATGGATCTGTTTCTTTACTTTAGTTGCTATCATTTCAGAAATTTCAGATATGTGACTTCCAAGTTCTTTCATATCCTTGTCTCCTGGACTTGTCCCCAGTACAATTGAGAGGATAGGTTTAATAAAGCTCCCCTGTCAGAGATTCACCATGGCTTCCACAATTGTGGGAAAGGCCAGATATAGCTCGCAGATCCATGTAGCTGTTTGGAGCTTAGCGTGTCTTCTGTGATGGTTGGGGCAGGAGGTGAAGCTCAGCAAAGCTCCTGGAGAAGTGGTGGGAGATTGGGGCAGTGAGGGCTCACCAGGACCCCTTGGCTGTCCAGTCCTCAGCCTGCCTTCTGAAACAGTGGGGAATGTGGAGCAGGGACCCTGAAAGATTTTAGAAATCCTCTTTCTTATTGAATAAGTTTACATTCTTTTTCAATTATTTCAAATTAATGAGCAAATCATATTTCCTTTTTTGTTTAAATTATTATAATCTCATAATGAATTTCAATTGTCACTTAATATTACTATATTTACTTAGTGTTTGGGGTATATTTATTTCTCTTTCAATGTCCTTCATTTCTATCTCAATGGTGTTATTATATTTACATTTCATTATCTCCATTCCTGAGTTATGTACATTTTTAAACAGGGAAGGTCTAATTTGCTGCTTATGAAGCCCAAGCAAAAAAGCCTTCCTGATTGCAGAGGAGACATGAGGACAGGGCAGCTGAAGCCCTGGAGCTCTCAGCCCGATCAGTTCTTATTCCCAACTCATGCTTCCTCTAGTTTTGAGAAACAAAAGAAATTTGATTTAGCCCATACTAAAAACAATTATGAGAAAATAATTTGTTGGTATAAAATCAAATAGGAAAACCAAACCCTGTTATAATCCCTAGTGTCTTTGTTTTGGGGATGCCCATGGTTTGAAGGGCCCAGATTCCTTTAGTTAGAGAGCAAGGAAATTATCTCCTTCTTTTGATTCATGTTCTGCTCTAGCCAGGTGGCTCCTCTCCCTCAATAGCCTCTATCTCATCCTTAGAGGTGTGGACACTGGAGATACCCAGCTTCACATTAAAACCATCTCTACCATATAATTGCCCTGGGAAAGTTTATGAGCATTTATTAGCCTCATATACTCATTTGTAATGTGGGAACACTCAAAAACTTACTTCTATTGTAAAAATTAACTAAGGTCATACTTGAGAAATAATTAATAGTAAATAGCACAAATGGATTAAAATGTTTATTAGTAGAAACAGTTATTATTATTTTATTGCGGTGTTATTAAAAAGGAGTCAGGCATGGTGGTGTAGGCTTGCAATACTAGCCCTGTGGGAGGCTGAGGCAAGTGGATTAAAAGTTGAAACATAGCCTAGTGACATAATTGGGGCTTGAGACAATTTAATGATGCAGTGAGACCCTGTATCAAAATAAAAATATTTTACAAAGGACTGAAGGTGTAGCTTGATTAGAAGACCCTAGATTCAATATGTTATACACATACACACATATACATAGTATGTGACAGTAAGCAACACATATATACACATGTACACACAGAGGTAGACTTAATAAACTATGTTTATAAACAAGTAGCACTAAGTCCAACAGGCCCTGACCCAAGAGAGGACCACAAGGTAATTTTTCATCTTTAAGCCATCAAGGGGCATTTAAAGATACTTGATCCCTTACACGGACATGAAAAGAATCTCAACAAATTCAAGAATTAATATCACCAACACTACAAAATATGATTAAAATACATATAAATTTGAGAGAGACAACCGAAAACGTAAGAAAAAATGTCTCTGTGTTAAGTAGTTCAAAATTTAATCAAAATCTTCTAAATAATTCATAAATCAAAGAAAACATCATAATAGGAAATTTATTTCAATCTAACAATAAAAACACTCAGAAATTTTGTAATGTAACCAAAGGAATAACTAAAAGAAAAACTTTGGCCTTAACATGCACATTTTTAAAAAGATTAGTCCAGTGAGCTGAGTTACCAGGTAAGGAAGAGCAATAGAGCAATCACCCCTAAGGGACAGAAATATTAAACATAAGTGCAGGAAAAATAAAATGGCATTGTTAAAAACTAAAGAGAAGTATGGCTAAATTAAATGTGAGAACTCCAACTTGCCCCAGATATAAAAAGAAGGATGAGGACTGTAGCTCCGTGGTAGCGTTTGCCCACCATTTCTGAGGCCCCATGCTCTGCTCTAAGCAGTGCGTGTGTGCGTGCGTTTGCACACTGCTGTGCTAGGATGGATCTCAAAGAGGACCTGTGAGGATCACATGTGAAGTCACTTTGTCAGCTGCAGATTATTCATAGGTACCTACATTTTAATTTCATTTATTGAACACTTATTTACTAATTACAGTTCCCAGTCTGTGCCTGCAGACTTGCCGGGCAGTGAAGGACATGCTTTGGTGGAATTTGCTTCCCGTGGGGGCTGTGGACATCAACCCAAGAGTGGCCCAAATCAATGTAGGCTCTCCAGGAAGTTTTCCTGTGTAAGCAGAATGACTCATGGGCATTACAGTTTATACCTAAGGATCCCCACCCAAACCTCATGTGCTCATAGATGGGAAGTTAGGGAGGTCACTGAATCATGGGAGCATGATATTCATTGATGGATTAGTCCACTGAGGGTTTTGTAGCAAAATCTGATTTGGAAGGTGAAGCCTTATTACAGGAGGTGGGCATTGGGGACATGATCTGAAAAGGTTTATCTCCCGCTCTCCTTCTTTGATCTCTTTCTGTTTTTCCCTTTGTCTCTCTGTCTCTCTGTCTCTATGTCTGTGTGTCTGTCTCTGTCTCTTTCTCGGTGTCTGTGTCTGTGTCTGTCTGTCTCTCTCTCTCTCTCTCTCTCTCTCTCTCTCTCTCTCTCTCTCTGTCTGTCTCCCTCCCTCCCTCTCTGTGTGTATCTCTCTTCCTTTCTCCTTCTACTCTTCTACCTGCCATGCATTCTTTCTCCTATGCCATGTCTGTCTTCCAAGTTACCTTGCCTCAGCCTCAGACCTAGCTTACTATGGACTGAAATTGCTATACACTGTGAGTCAAAATAGACCTTTCCTCCTTAGAGTTGTGGGTGTTGGGTATTGTGTCCCATTAACTAAAGTAATGGGACAATGGGATATAACCTACATGATTATTTTAGGAAGATTCTACTGGAGAATGAGCTTCAAGAAGAGATCAGGCAGCCGAGTGGAGGAAGAAGTATTCCCAGAAAGAAGAGCCGATTCCTTGTAAAGTCGCAAAGAGAGGCCAGTGTGGCTGAAGCACAGCAGGTGCTCTGCAGCAGGGACAAGGAGGAGCAATGCAGGTCATTGTAAGCTATGTTGAATACTTGATTTTTAAAGTCAATTAAAAGTGGTGTGGTGTATTAATAAAGGGAACAGAGTGTATTGGAAAGAGGTAGAATGAAAGAGAATAATTGACCAATCATTACATGGCCCAAGGGAGTCAGAGATGATGGTGGCTTATATTAAGATGACAAAAGTAAAGACGGCAAGAGGTGGATGGGCTTCAGAGCTATTTCAAAAATACCATCTAAATGCACACCTTAGAATTCAGGGATGTGGATTAGGATATCTCACTGGCTCAGTCAAAAAGGATGGTTTGAAGGATATCACCCTGAGATGTGATCTTTGGATAAGATTTTACTCGCTTATTTACTAGAAAAGGGTTCTATACTAAAATGCTGTCTCTTTTGAATCTTAATCAAAAGACACTGAGGCTGCTGATCTGCTGGCTATGACAAAGCTTATGACTCTGCTCTGGCATCCTCTGGTAAGGCATGACCTTCTGCTCTTTGGTGGAGAAGTTGGCTTCTCTAACTGCTGCTATGATTAATTTTCCTTCAAAAGAATACTGATGCAATATACCCAGAGGCCCATAGTATATTATTAAGCTTTTAACAATGCCATAAATAATACTCTCCTTGTTGAAAACATTTATTATTTAGGATTTTTATTAAGTTATATTTTTAAATGCAATACTTGAGGTTGACAATGAGGAAGCAAAACAAATCTGAGTAATTATATGTTGATTTGGGAGATCTAGATAACTAAAACAACTTGAGAATAAGGAATCCCAGTGGATTATAAGCACAATCCATCTTCATGATTAAAGCTTTCTGGGATGATGTGCCCAAACTTGACTATTATTTTGAGGAGTCTAGTTAAACTACATTTTCCTGCTTTCCCTGTAGTTAGTAGTTAGATAAGGCTGCACCACTAAATTTTGATCAACAGAAGACGAATGGACACCTTGCTGGACTGATACAGAAAAAACCTTCTGCTGAAGGGATTTAATTTTTCCTGACTTCTTCTGACATAATGTTGTCTCTACAAATAAACTTGCGTAGCAACTATGGAAGACACCTGAAGCTGCGCCAGATGTGGCCTCTGATTAGATGCATGGAACACATATCATTATAACCAGCATTTCTGTGAGAAATAATCTTCCACTAAACTCTATATTCAGCCCTTTTACAAATTTTGCATTTTGAGGCAAGACCTTGCTAAGTTGATAAGGCTTAGCTCAAATTTGTGATCCTGTTGTGTCAAACTCCCAGAGAGCTAGGATTACAGGTATGCGCCACCACACACTCAGCTCCTTCCTGGTGTTAAGTCACCAGTACTGGGGGGTTGCCTTTAACACACAGTTAGCTATAACAGACACTGATCTATGTGAGACAGTCCCATTGAACCAAGGAGCCACACTGAGAATTCCTGCAAAGACCATTCACTCTTCTAAGCACTTGTTTTCAGCTTATCTAATCCTTCAACTTTCCCAGTTCAGTTCTTCTCAATTTTTTTTATCAATAACAATTGAGAACAATATGTACTGCCAGAAGGCCTGTTGATTCCTGGAACTTGTCCCTATTACTTGAAATCATGCTGTGTCTTAGGGTTCATGAGGAACTCTGGGAGCTCCCGTCAGGGAGCATGGCTCCTTCAGTCTCTGCTGAGTCACTAGTCTCTGAGCCTCCTCTGCGGCAGATACCTTCTGGCTTTGTAGACAGCTGAATTCAGGGAGATGTCTGGCTCTGAGGAGTTGTGAGTGAGATACAGGACAATCTGATTAAAGAAGAAATTGGAACATCAAACGTGCTTTACATATAGCACTGAAAGACTTTCTGGAGCTAAAAATTGTGGCTTTCTAATTACCTAACTAAATTCAGTAGATTAATTGGAGGAGAGAAAGATCATTCTGGTGAGCTGAGTTGTTATCCTGGTAAACAGAGAAAAAAAATATCTTGATTCACAGCATAAGTAACAACAGATGGGGACCAAGGTTACCAAACTGAAATGAGGTGGGGATATGTTGGTACTCTGGCTTGTGAATGACAGGTGCAGAAAGAAAGAGGAATTATCAAGGACAGGAGAAGAAATGACTTTTCTAATTATAAGGAAAATTTCCCTCCACTAAAGCTAAACTCAGCCTATATTATTTATTAAAAATAAATGGGTTTTTTGACAATTCAAAAAGATGTTATGAGATAAGATTTCACTACATTGTCCAGATTATCCTCAAACTTGTGACCTGCATTTGCCTCAGTCTTCTGAGCTGCTGGGAGTACAGCTATCAGGCCCATCTTTGAATAGACTACATTTAAGAGCAATTTTAGATGCACAGCAAAAGTCAACAAAAACTACAGAGTTCCTGCTAATTTCCAACACCTAACCTAGCTGCCCCAACTCCCAACACTCTTTGTCAGATCTTGTCATTTGTCACAAGTGACATACTTATACTGAGACATCATCCCAGAAGTCTACTGTTATTTATCTTCTGGTGTTGTATATGCTGTGAGATTTAATGAATGTGTAATGATGTGCATCCATCAGCATAGTATCATACAGAATTATGATAAAAGCCCCTGTGCTGTACCCATTCATGTTCCCTCTCCAAAGCCCTAGTAAACACTGTCTTCTTATGGTCTCCACAAATTCTGCGTTTCCCAGAATGTTATATAGTTGAAACCATACAGTATGCAGCTCATTAAGAATTGTTTTTTTTATTCAGTAATCTGCAGCCAACATTCTTCCATGACTCTTGTGACTTAGTGGCTAATTTCCTTCTTATGTTAAATAATAAGCCATTGCAAAAAAGTACCCCAGGTTAATATGTCATCAACTGGGGGACATCTTAACTACTTCCAAGTTTTGACAATTATTAATAAACATGCTGCAAACATCTATTTGTGGTCATTTTTGGATGCAGGTTAAATTTTAAATTCATGTAGGTGAATATGGTACAGTAAAATTGCTGAATTACATGTCAAAATATGTTTAGCTTTGTAAGAAACTGCACTACTATCTTCCATAGAGCTAAGTGTTGTTTGGCATGCTCACCAGCAAGAGCCAGACTTCCTATCACTTGGCATCCTCACCAGTATTTGCTGCTATCAGTGACTTGAACTTGCTCCATTCCAATAGGCTTGTAGTGATGTCTCATTGCTTCGATTCCAAATTGTCCAGTAGTGTATGGTGTGGAGCATCTTTTCATGGACTTGTGCTAAGCAAATCTATGTGTTTGCCATCTATATATCTTCTCTTGTGAAGAATCTGTTTAAATATTTGACTTACTTTAAAAGATATTATAAAATTACAGAACTCTAAGGATAAATAAAAAACTTCCTTTCTTTTCTTTCTTTCTTTCTTTCTTTCTTTCTTTCTTTCTTTCTTTCTTTCTTTCTTTCTTCCTTCCTTCCTTCCTTCCTTCCTTCCTTCCTTCCTTTCTTTCTTTCTTTCTGCAAGTAAAAATTCTATGTATTAGTATACAACATATTGTTTTAAAGTATAAATGCATTGCAGAATAATAAATTGAGTTAGTCAGCATAGGCATACTTTCATATATTCATTTTATTGTGGAGAAAGAGAATTCTAAAATGATTCAGTGCAGAATAAATTAGAATAAATCCTAGCCCTACCTTTGCATCTGATGAAGCTGATCTTCCTCCTGGAAAACTCTTAGGCTTCTTCTTGTCTCTCTCAGTATCCTTCCATGGACAGGGTTTTTAAATTTTCAAGAAAATTTTGTATATTAAACATATGTGGGTCAGGGAGGTAGCTCAGTAGAATAAGTGCCTCCTGGAAAGCGCAGGGTCCTGAGTTCAATCCTTGGTACTGAAGAAGAAAAAAAGCCCCTAAAATTTGGGAATCCTTCTGTGGGCATTGATATGATTGGCTGTCGAAGAACTTTTCTCTTCTCCTCCCTGGCTGTCTGAGGATCCACTGCCATCTTGAATGACACAGTAACTATCCAAACCCAGAAGTTCATGACCAACCGACTTCTTCAAAGGAAACAAATGGTCATCGAAGTCCTTCACCCCGGAAAGCAACAGTACCTGAGACAGAAATTTGGGAAAAACTCACCAAAATGTACAAGACCACACCAGACATCATTTTTGCATTTGGATTCAGAACCCATTTTGGTGGTGGCAAGGCGACTGGCTTTGGCATGATTTACAATTTCTTGAATTATTCTAAGAAAAATGAGCCTAAACATAGCCTTCAAGATATGACCTATATGAAAAGAAAAAGACCTCAAGAAAGCAGCAGAAGGAACGCAAGAACAGAGTGAAGAAAGTCAGGGGCACTGCAAATGCAGGCCAACGTTGGTTCTGGTAGAAAGTGAACTGGAGCTTGGAGAGCAGCTGTAAGAGGGGAGATTCCGAAGTGCCTGTCTGCAGTGACTGTGAGTGTTTTCACAAGAGGAATTAATACACTGTAAAACCTTAAAAATAATAGTATATATACATATATCCTTTAACTTGGAAATTGGGATTCAAACATTCAAATCAACAGAAACAAAAACACCAAAATACCATGAAACATGGAGTAAGGATGTCTCTAGAGGCCAAAACCCTCTAGAGACAAAGGGAATTCTTACAGAGAGCTTGTTACATAAGTGATGAAATATGCTGAAAAATTATAAAAAAATGAATAAAAAACCACTTGATTTAATGGCATTAAAATAAAGAATTATAAAAAATAAATAAAAAAACCACTTGATTTGATGGTATTAAAAATAAAGATTCAGGGCCAGAGAGAAGGATCCCTGGACTAAGCACCTGCTTTGGCAAGCTCGGGGACCAGTGTTCGATTCGGGGTCCTACATGCCATGTTGGCCCCACCCCTGAGGCACACTGAGCCGGCGACTGAGTCCGGACATGATGGCACATGCTTGCAATCCCAGAGCTGGGGAAGCTGAAAACAGGAGGATCACTATGAATCTGTGCTGCATAGTGAGACCCTGCACCAATGCATAAATGAAAATAAAAATAAAAATAAATAGTAGAACAGTGTCAACTATGTTGACTCTTACTATGTAGAGTATATTTTAATATTCTCTGTATATGTTACAGTAGAACATATGGTCAAGTAGAATGAGGTCTAGGTTTCTCGCTCACCCCTAGTGTCTTTAATGCCAAGAAGAACAACGTAAATTGGCATTTAAAAAATTAGAAAATCAGGTACTGCACTGAGTCCATGTATACATAAAAGGAGTCTAGAATAAAAAAGATGTCCCTTCTCAACCTAAACAACTCACATATTTCTTAAATTCTGTGTGTACGTCTCTGAAGGTATTTTTAAACAACAAGGCAACCTAAAAATGGCTGTAAATATCACATTCTCTTTCACCACTTATTCAAGTTAATGCATAATCTTTATAGGCATCTGATTTTAAAATATGATATCGACTATGGTATTAGGAAATAATCATTTCATAGGTTTAGTAGTAGTATTGTGATTGTATTGCCAAACCACAAAACCTCATAGCGCTTGATCTTTCTGAAATACACGCTGAAATTTTGGTTGAAAGAAAAGGTGTCTGGGTCTTGCATCAGTGTGCCTAGGGTGGGGTAAAGTGGGATAGGCCTCTAGTATAAATTTTTTATGCATTGACAATTTTGAAACTGGGCTATGAGTGTATGGGCATTTATTATAATATACTCACGTTATACAAATTATATGGGGCCGGGGAGATGGCTCAGTACAGCATGCGCTTCCCTGGCAAGCACAAGGGCCTGAGTTCAATCCTCAGTTCTGCCAAAAAAAGAGAAAAATTATGTATTATACTATTAAAATTATATACAGAAAAAATACAGCATTGAAATTATGTGATGTTATTACTGAAATTCTTCTGTATGTAAAGTGTTTAAAACTAAAACTTACAGTTTCCATGATCCACTCTCTTTAAGTTTCAAACCTGCATTTAATGTCAATAATCTATTCTGGTCTATATCTTAAATATTCACTGCTGTGACAGTGGCTGCTGCCTCGTGGGTTGTCCTTTGAAGAGTTACACTCTTTCCTTTGTCCTCTGCAAGGTTACTTCACCTGCCTTTGCCCAGCACTCTAAATTCTCAAAGGAAGATGTACCTAAATGTGTAAGATGTTAATAAATAATTATTATTTAAATAATATTTAATAAATATTATTAAAATATTATTAATAAACAGTATAGCTAATGACTTTCAGGTAATATCCTTTGGTTCTGTGTGTCAACTAACATAAAGCGCATTAATTGCTATAATGTGAAACTTTCAGAACAATAACATGCCTATCTAAAAAATGACAGGGACTATCACAAGAAGGTTTAGGTCCACTTTGATGATTTAGCAAGAGTAAAAGTAAAAAAAGGGGACATATGCCCTGATGACTGAGATCCTGCTCAGTAAGTGGATATCCTTTCTGTCTAGTATTCCACAACATCTCCTTTCTTCCCCTAAATAAAAACCATTTCACATACTTCAATGTCCCAAAATAAAATTTTTAGGACAATAGGCCCTCCATCTCCTCAGGATGCTGGCCCTTCAGTAAAACTCTTTGCTCTTGAATATTGGCTTTCAAGTATTGAGCAGCCATCCCTGGATCCAGTAACATCTGAAATTGTTAATTCAAATTATTATTTGGAATGTTATTATTACTTTCAAATAAGAAAAAATATATTTAGTAAGTCAACTTTGAGAATCAGTCTTTATTTTGAAGGCAAAAAGAGATCAAGTTACATAACTTCACCTTCTGCCAAATGATTTTTCTTTTCTCCACTTGAGGCCTGCACGTGAAAGGTTCTTGGTTCTACCTTCTATTTGTGTGGCAAAGAAAGCGTCAAAGCACTTTATGCTTTTTTTGCAAGCTTCTCAAAATATAGGCGTATTCAAATAATTTGTTTTTGTTATTTTACTAAGAAAGTTCTCCTTCAAGCTACAAGCCAGCCAATCCCTCAACAAAAGCAATCAAAAACTCAGTCAATTGTTGGTATGATTAGGGAAAGACAGGCAGTAGATTTCCTCCTATGAATTTATGTTATAGTCAAAGAGAAGAGTCTAATTAACCATCAGTGCCCAATACAATAACAGACTTAGAAGGTGACCTTCAAAGTCTGTTCTCCTGTTCTACACTGTTCTTCTCTTTTATTGGCATTTTTGAGGCAGGTGACGGAGCCTGTATTTTCAGGATCCCTAGAGCCAGGGATTTCATCCTAAAAGCCCAATAAAAATAAAATGGAGTTAAGGACTAACTTCTACAGAGAGACAGTAGGGGCTAAATCTGGTCCTTTATTAAATTCTTCTGCCATTACCCTTTGCCTCCCAAACCAGTTTCCCACAGGCAGTCCTTACTGTTACTTAGGGTGGTCAGACAGGGTCATGTATCTGGAAGCGCATATGTAAAACATTTCCAATTCCCCTCTGCCACTCCTGTCTCTGTTCTTAAAATGAAGGCTCAATGAAGTTGGCACATGACCATCTATGGAAATCCCCTCAAGCTTGGGTGGGACCTGGACATTTCTCCTGACCTGGTATGGGAGTTCTTTGTTGTCTCCTGCTAAACAACCCAGGCACTTTTGGGGGAACTTCTTACTCAAGGAAATGACCTCAGAATTAGGATGAGTGTAATGGGTCAGGGTCAGTTCTTTGTTTACTTTGAGAGTTTCATTAGATAGGAATAAACAAGTGAGCATTAAGTCATCAAGAATTACACAGGACATTATTTATCCAGTTGCTTTACAAGGCCACTGAGAGTCTCTTTGTCCTGAAGCTGATGAATTTATTTTGCCTCCTGACCTGTTTATTTCCAAAGCCCATCCCAGAACTAATCACTCAGGTCCCTTGTTAAAATCCTTTAGGGTTTTCCACCGAAGTGATACTGTTTGAATTCTATTTAGGCTGTAGAGAGCAGAAAACCCAAACAAAAGGCTTAAACCATGAGATTTATAACCTCCACATTGTGGACCTCTCTGCTCCCACCTTGTCTACCTAAGAATTTCATTTGTAGCTGTATAACTGGGACAGACAAATAGAACTTTAAAAAAGAGAATTTTTTTTTCTTTGGAGAAAAATGGATTCTCTAGACTTTCCTAGGCCTGGACATAAGTGGCTACCCTCACTTCTTCTATAAACAGGTGAAAATATGCAGCAGACAGTCAAGTCCATTTTCATTTCCTAAACTAGGGAGGGAAAGGTTTCAGTCTAGGAAAGAAGGAAACAAGTCTGTGCACTTGTATGGTCTCCTTGTAGTCCCTCCCACACTGTTCCTTACCATAAAGAACCCTAGCCCATCTTCACACTACGAGATGGTGATTCAGGTGATCAATGCCTTGTACCCCTCCATAGAGCTATCGTTAAATACATCCTTTTTCCTTTTTACCAAAATAAATGGCCTCCTTTGATTTGGCCAGAAATGAACAAGAGAACCAGAGCATATAGACCTCGGGAACCATTAACAGCCCTACCATCCTTTCCTGTCTCCAAAATCCAATATGCACACAAGGCAACACCTACAAAGGCTTTGAAAACCTCTGTCCCCTAAGACCACAATGTCTCAGGTGTTGTGCGTTCCTGGGAATCATACCAATGGCCCTCTCACAAGTTACATCCCAGACATATTTTTCAGTTTTTATTTTAAGGCAAGGTCTAGATAAATTGCTCAGACTTGTGATCCAATGTCTTACATTTTTTATGGCAGAACTCCTCCAGAAGATTCTCACTTGCTAACTTTCCTTTTGTTCCTTCAAGTTTCAGTTTAGTTTCCTCCTTTCATGCCCTTTGCTGCACAAAGACTATTCTCATCAGATGACCAGATACGCTTACAAATCCGGTCTGTGGTTGCCCTTTCCTGACTCCTCAGCAACATTTGGTGCAGTCAGTCACTGCTTGTGCATAGGCCTCCCCACTCCTTTCTACCACACTGATGCTCTTTTTGACCTGTTTGTGGATCTTTATGATTTTCTGGACTTCAAACATGGAGGTAACCTTGAGCCAGTCCTCACATTTTCTTCTCTATTCACCATTCACCTCTCTTGGCATTCTCGTCCTATCTAGTGGTTTGAATATTACTTAGCTACTTGCTGGCTGAAATCTAGACCTCCAGTGTAGGCCTTTCTACTAAACTTCAGACCTGTGAGCTGACCTTAGATGTCTATAAACCCAGCTTGAGTAAGCCTTGCATAATTGGTGTCTTAAATTTAACCATGCTTAAAATGTCTTTTCTGCTCAAAAACTCCTTTTCTTCCAAATTCTCCATCTCAGTAAAAGGAAACTGTATTAGTTCACTTCCTCCACTCCAAGATCTTGGAGTTACTCTCAACTCTTTCTCTGATATCCCCTAAACACAAGCAAATCCTCAGATTATACCCAGACTGAATAGCTGCTAACGAATCTACTTTCAGCCATGACCTCAGCTTACCTGGAATACTGGAAAATCTCCTTTCACACCCCCAGCATTCTATGCCTGTCCCACTTCAGTCATGATGTTAAAGCATGTAACAGATTCTGCCATTTCTGTCCCCTGTAACCATCTAGTAGCCTCTGTCATGCTCAGGTGAAAAGCCAAGGTCTTTACAGTAGACTATGCAGCCCTACATGATTTATTTATTTCTTTGTTTTCCATTTATGTATTTGGTGCAGGTCTTTACTACACAGCTTGGACTCCTAGTGATCCTCCTGTTTTCAGCTTCTCCAGTGCTGGTATTAGAGGTGTGCACCACCATGCCTGGACTTGGTCACTGGATTAGCATGCTCTGGGGGAAGAGTGGCTGGCACAGCATGCAGGACCAGAAATCAAATTCCAGTTCCTGCACTTGCCAAAGCAGGCACTTAGTCAGTTGAGCTATCTCACCGGCCCTACCGTACCTGATTTAGACCCCTGCTTCTTTAATTTTTCTGCCTTTGAAACTTTTCCATCCTTATTTCCACTCCTCAATTCATTCTTGTATCTGCTAAGTTTGTGTTGACTGAACAAACCCTCATTGCACCTTCAGCCTCTCTGCATGTGCTTTGCTTTCTTACCTTTATTGTTCTTGCATTTCTAATTTCATATCAAATACAAAAATAATTAGATATTGGAATGATAATATTTCCAATGTCTAGGTGATTAAAAATACAGTGTCTTTTTGAATTAAATCACTATTATAGTAAAAGATACATGGCCATTAATATGCCTCAAAATACTGCCTCTTGTTTTGAACACACTTATCATTCATGGCAATGTGTCTTTTAGTATAATAAGATTCTTAAAGATTTAAATATTTACCATATTTTTGTTTTTCAATGGTCCCACTACAAAATTTAAAGTCACATTTGTACTTGCATTTGTGGTTTCTCACTCAATTTCTTTTGCACAAGGCTGGCTTAGGCCCAGAGTACTTTGCTTGGGTCCTGAGAAAAAAGGGTACATGGCGTCCTCAAAGAAGGTACTTGGTAGTGGCACATGGGGACCACTGGCAGTATATGTCACACTGGAGCAGGTGTTTGGTGTGTGGGTTTTCAAGTCACTCAGGCATTTCCATCCTGATTCCACCACTTACCAGTGGGTGAGACTTCTAAGCCTTTGTTTCCTCATCTACAAAGCATAATCATGTAGGCCTATTATAAGAATTAATGAGATAATATTTATACAGTTCTTAACATAACACCTAGTGTATAGGAAGCATAGACAAACAGTAGATACTATCTTCATTTTCCAAGGGCCAGCTGGGTCCACCATTGGCAGCCTGTCCTTGGCTGGCTTTCCAGGTTCCACTGGAATGTCCAAATTTTTATTTTCTAAATGACAGTCTTGGAAGTTCTTGGAAATGACAGAAACTCATTTCTGGTATACTGTATCATCAACTGGATCTATGTGAGGTCTACATTAACCCAAGGATCAGAATTTATCAAAATTTGTGGTAATTCTTATCTTCAATGTAAGGCATCAAAACCAAGGTCTTTATATCTCTTCTTCTTCAAGCTGCCCTGCCTTGGATATCTCCCAAAGGCCACCCCAGTGCAGGTTGGGAAGTGCCCCCACAATAGATAGGTCTACTGGATATGACAGACAGGTGTCAATGGACTGTTGGTAAGCACGCTTTTATCAGTCCTTCAGGGCCTTCAGACTACACCCCCACCTTCTCAGTTTTAAGGTTACCTCTAAGAGTGCAACCACTTGCCAAAGTTCTATGAACTGGCACTTCCTCAAGAGGCCACTCAGCTCCCAGTGGATCAGACAGCTGGCTTCAAGGAAGGACATATCTGCAAGGTTTCCATGAGACGAGCCTACTCTGAGGCTGGGTGACTGAGTGTTCAGCACATTCACATACATTTAGGGCTCTGCTTCTGCTGCAAAACTTTTACTTAAAAAAAAAAAGCAGTGCCTTGTTCAGGGTAATCAAGTGGACCACAGCTCTTATATAACTCTAGGAGCCAGGGATATGCTAGAACTTGGATCACAGAGTATCTCAGAGTCTCAGAAACATACCTACTGTGTGAAACAGTGATTTGTAATGTTTTGAGAAGGGGAAAACGTTCCTTATGTCTTGCTATTAGGGTCCTCTACCTTTATTCATTGAAATGTACCTCCAAGTTATTTGGGGGCATGGAAATTCATGTTTACAAAAGATGAATGAAACAACAGTGATTTAGTTTTAAAATCAATATGCATTCTTTAGAATTTCATGACCCTGATTGTACTTCAAACTGACTCTTCCTCCCAGGAAACAATGATAAGAGCTTCTCCTTCCTTATGTTATATCTCCCCTTGGGTTACATTTATTTCCTGGAGAATTCGCCAAGTCATATTAATCTGGCATATTGTTAAAGAAGTAAGAGTTGGGATAAAGATGAGTTTCATAGCTCTTGAGCATTACCTGGGGGAATAGTTTTTGTCCTCTGTGGGAACCTCCACATAAATGGTTGTGATGTAATTCCTAAATCATTGCCTGGTAACTATTATCTCTTTTGCATTTCTCACCCTGTAGCCAAATAGTATTCTTCTGAAGGGAAAGACTGTCGATTTATCTGGCTTCAAGTGACAGGAATTCAACCCCACTGGGACTTGGGAACTATCTAAGTGGGACAGGCAGGACTACGTGAAGGCCTCCAGCTATGTTGTTCTGGCTTGTTCTGCTGCTCCTCTCTCATCTCATCTCCTCTCTCTGTTGGATTTATCTTCTCTGAATACAAGTGGGGTTTTCTATCTCTTCGATGATGAGGGTGGGTGTTCCTGGTAGCAGTCTACGGACTTTGTCATCTCAGCTGTTGTGTGATGAACTTGGCTGGCCTGTGTTCCTGATTCCTGAGGAGGAAGCCTCTGAACTCTCAAAATTTTCCTAGTGATAGAAGTGTTTTTGTTATTCATCATGAGCTGCTTGGACCACACCTGAGTTTATCCCAGAAAGGTGACTCCTGCTCGACCCCTACATAGTTTCAGGGTAGTGGCTGGCCATAACTGAAAGGAAAGACCAACCAGTAGATATGTGGGGCTGTGAGCCAGGTGAAATCAGCCAGACCTCCTGGGAGACTGCATTCAACAATGTGGCCAGTGACTCAGCCAATCGTACCTACATAACGAAACCCCAATAAAAACCCTGGCAGCCACACATCAACACACTGGGAGGAGAACACATCCTGAGGGCACGGGGACCCTCCTGGACGTAATGCTGATCAAACGTTTACGATAATGTCTATCAAAGGAAAACATTACAGTATGTCCTCATCCACCTTATTCACAGGATTTGGCACCATTCAACTTCTGGCTGTTCTCCAAAGTCAAAACGATCATGAAAGATAAACACTTTGAATTGATTCGGGCATCAAGGCAGCCAGGAAAACACAACTAAAGACTCTCACAAAAGCTAACTTCCAAAGCTGTTTCAAAAAGTGGTAAGAATGATGTGATAAGTATGTTCCAAGTGAAGAGAATGTTTTGAGGGGAACTAATGACAATGTGTAATTATTTTACTGCAACAGTTTTAAAAACTTAAATATGGGCTGCATTTTTCAATCATAGCTTTCTCTTTTGAGGCTTGATTTATACATTAATGTTGTAATAAAACTGTAATGTTAAATATAGTGATTTTCTGAGTTCCATGACTTGTTCTAAGGAAATTTCAAGCCTGAGAGGGTTATGAAACCTTGGGGTTATAGTAGTTATCTGAAATGTATGTAGCCAAGGGACCCTGAGTACAACTCATGTCTGAAGGGAGGGAAGACTGGGAGGACCAGCAGCTTAGCTTGTGAAATTTGACCAAATTCCATTAGCTAGTGTCAGAATTGCGTTGCACCAGCTTGGCAAAGGGAAAGCTATCTTTTCTGCTAGACATTCAAATGTGAAAATTCGGTGCTGGACAGAAAAGATAGTGTTTCAGCCTTTGAGACTAGAACAGAGGTGTGTGGGGGGTGGGGGAATAGCTCTGTAGAGAAGAGGAGGCTGCAGCAGAGGAAATGCTGGGTGACAGAAGTCATTGCTGTCTCCTGTAGCAAGGCCCAGACACTTTCATGACCTTCTCCTCATGCTGCAGGCACCCTGCAAGTGTCCGTTCCTTCTCTTGCACACATTGGCTTTCTTTGCCATTTAGTTTCCACGACTTGTTTCGGCTAATAAACTATAACTACAATAGATTTCAGCTAACTTGAGCAAGCAGAACAAACAACGTAAATCATTCCCCATCTCTCCTTGACAGCTGTGTGGTCAGAGAACGCACAGCCAGATGAGGGAAAAGCCATTCGTCCATGCTGGTCTCTATCACGTTAAAAGCAGTGAAATTTGAGAGTTGTAAGAGGCACATGATGGCCTCCTGATGTTAGATACCTATTTCTGGAATCTGTAAATGTGACCCTATTGCAGAAGCAACCAAGCCAAAGATCCGGAGATGGGGAGATTGTCCTGGATTGGGTGAATGATCCTTGAATGCTGTCATCACAGCTTTAAGAGACTAGACACACAGAGGAAAAGATGCAACTACGGAGACAGAAATTGGAACTGTATGGCCACAAGCCAAGCAAATTTATTCTCTCACAATTCTAGAGTCCAGAAATCTAAAATCATTATCAGTGGGACAAACCAGTGTGACTGTAGAGATATGGTCCCTCTGAAGCACTAGGAGTAAATTACTTCCCTTCCCTTCCCTTCCCTTCCCTTCCCTTCCCTTCCCTTCCCTTCCCTTC
>NW_004524600.1:7042429-7080969 GCF_000260255.1 Octodon degus | reverse complement strand
TCCCCTCCCCACTTTTCTCACACGCAACCTAGGACTTCACCCATCATGGTAGGCAAGTGCTCTACCACTAAGCCCTACTCCACCTCTCTTCTTTTTTTATGATACATCGTTGGATTTAGGATCTACTCACATAATCAAAAATAATATCAAAATCATTAAATGCATCACATCTGTAAATTTTCTTTTTCAAAATAAAATCACACTCATGAGTTCTGAGTAGATCCTTTTGGGCAGTGTCACCAATGCACTATAGATATCAGTGCCTTTGGCAACAAGAGTGGGGTTGGTTTTGGATTAGAATGGTTAGTGTCTTCAAAATATAGATTCAATGAGAAATTTTATTCAATAAGTAGTTGCTCATTTACTAACATATTTTCTAGGAGTTATAAAACAATTTCTATTAATGTAGGTATCATCTAATTACTGCTTTATACAAAAACCACTATCCAGGCCTGCTTGTGCACATTCTGGGACATTAGATACGCATTCATCCTTCCCAGTGCCTGCTTTCTTTGCTTTGTGTTATTAACTCAAAATGTGAACAGCACATCTGAAATCCCGATCCCATTTTTACCATGATCATTTCATTGATTTATGCTTTGAGGATGTGGTGCTGGGCTGATAGGTTATGACTAATTTTCTCATCCAAATAAATAAAAGGAGATGGCATACTTACTAATAGCACCAAATGCAGGTCCTAAATCAACTTGAAACACTATTCTAATATCTCAAAAATCTAAAGTTCTTCAACTCAGTTGAATAGGGTAACACTAGGCAAGTGTTTTTAAACTTTGATGGGCTGATTTCTAAAATGGTGAATTATTTGTTCTAAGGAGGCAGAAGGTTTAAAACTGTCTAGAGATTAGAGATTTTCATTGTTTTAAAAATGAAAATATTCAGAATCAATTTTGAAATCAAAATCAGTCAAAAACTGTAGAGGCAGAAAGAGTCCTGCATCCTCTGGAGACCTCAGCACCACTCCTGGCGCTACCACTAGGTTGCCATGCAAGCTTGTGCAGGTTCCTTAGGCTCTCTTGACCCCCTGTTGCTATCATTAAAAACAGAACATTGGCATAGTTGATTTCTACACTCTCTTTCAGCTCTAAACTCTTCTGAGTCCCTAAAAGGGGCTTATGTTATGATAGGCCACCTAAGTGAAAAATTCCCTCTTGCCAACATAGGAGAATACAAAGCGGCAGACCATGGCAATGAATGAGCAGGGCAGACCATGCCGTGCACAGCAGAAATGGAAACTGGGAACTGGTGTTGATTTATTTCTAAAACACAGTTTTCCATTTTTCTCTGGCAAGTTTACTCTCAAATAAAGTCAGCTGAAAGATTACGCTGGCAGGATCACTTGGGTCTCTCTACTTGGCGGGTTTGGTGTCTAGGCCCTCCTGGGAGCAGCTCATGTCCATCATTTTGGCCACCAGCTCCTCTGAGGCCATGCAAGCAGGGGCTGTGGTCCCCACTGCGTGTCTCTACACAGCTGCTGGCTTCTGCGCTGCAGTTCAGTTACCTTTCTGCCAGCAGAGGAGTGTGCCTTCAGAGAACACCCAGGGAAGGGGGCGTGCATGTGAAGGGGAGGGTGTGTTCTCAGTGAGCTAGGTGAGGGAGCGGTGGGATACTGCCCTGACAGTGAGGACATGCTGTCACTTGCTTTTTGCCTAAGCAGTATTCCACAGCTTGAGAAATGACCTGCCTTCCAAGGCGGGCTCCTTCTCCAGTGCACAGGCCCTGGAGATCCCATGTGGCTGCTGTAACTGGCTTTCTGGTAACACAGAGGTCCCCAACAGAGCCTGGATACTCCTTGCTTCCTGGGGTACTCCTGGAGGTGTGGTGAGGAGGAGCAGGAGGTTCCCTCGGAGGAGCGCATGTTCACATTTGAAAAATCAAGGGAATTTAAAGTTGTGTTTTTCTTTCTTTTTCCTTATAATTTGACAGCCTGTGGGAAAGAAGCGAAACTCCCCCTAACATTGTGACCCTTCCACTTTGAAGATTGCGTAAGAAAATGGATAGGCCTTCCCCAAGAGAACCATTATGGACAAGATTGATCTGGAAGCCACTTTTCACATGAATGTTTCTACTAGCAGGGACTTTAGCCCTCCTCTCAGTTGCCAGTTGTTGGTCTCTCCTTAGTCCATGAAGGGGTCTTGGCTTTGTCTCAACTGTTTGCTTTATGCTTTTTTCTCTCTTTAACTTTTCTGTGAACCCAGAAAATTCTCACACTGGCACTTTGACTTTTTTTTTTTTTTTTTTTTTTTGTACAAGGGATTGAACTCAGAAAACAGCAGGAATTTATGCCACTGAATTATCTCCCCAGCCTGACCCTTTGATTTTTTAAAAATGATCTTGCTTCTGTAATGGAACTTTTCTCCAGCATGAGAATGATCTGCATTGTGCTTATCATTAGGGCAGCCATACAATTTGGGATACTTGCAAAATCTGTCATTTTTGTGCTGGTATCTATTGATTAGCTTTCCTCACTCAAGTGCAGAGTTTCCTGATTTTTGATCAGAGGAATGGTTTTCAATCATATCCTGGATACTTTAGGTATTAAGTGGAGAGATTCCCAATTTTTTTTAACGTTTTTGCAAGGACGGCGCCTGCTAGAGTGCAATGTGCAGGTCCACAGGGTGTGGACAGGCAGCTCCCTGTGGAGTTCTGCCAGCATCACTCTAGTGACAATGGTGTCTCAGCCAGTTCCATCTCCCTTCTCTTCACCCTCCCATGATCTGATGAGTAGGAGTAGAAGGGGAGCTACCTCTGTGCACCTGCTGAGCTTGAGAATGATAGTGGCAGTGGAAGAATATTATAAATTAAAGATTTGGAAAGGATTCTGACTCTCTCTTTATAGGAGGTTACACACTTTTGGAAACTCCTGAGCAAGAAGAGCCTGTGACCTTCATAAGATTTCCAGATTGAACTCTAGTTAATTCTAAGTAGATGATGTGACGTGGGATAGTGGCTAATCATCAGAAGGGATTTGGGGTTGGGGTTTGGGGCCAGCTGGACCTCTGCAGGGAGCTGATAGCTGATGGCCACTGAGTTGAAACTTGTGGACAATGATTTGATCCATCTTGCTTGTGTAAATGATCCCTCCCCAAATAATTTGGATACTGAGGTTCAGTAGAGTTTCCTGGCTGATGTATATATTGATGTGCTAGAGAGTATGTTAGCCCCTGATTGCATGGGGAGATAACATGGTAACTCTGCATTGAGGATCCTCCAGGCCTCACCCAGTGCCTGGTCCTGATTTCTATCCTGTATAATAAGCTGTAATTGTAAGTATGGTGCCTTCCTGGCAATAATAACTCATTTTACCAAATTTTCAAACCTGAAAAGGTTGAAGAACTTCTTGAATTTGTTTCCAATTGATTTCAGGTGGGAATGACATGGAGACACCCACAGTGCAGCTGATGAGTGAAGGAATAGCTGACTTGCTGGGATTCCCATCCTTGAAGCTGTGAAATCTCTACTGACTCTGGGCCTTTGGATCTGGAGCTGTGCTGCCACACAAGCTGACAGCAGAACAGAAGGGTCGTGAATTGCCAACTAGCAATGTCTTGCACCCATTGTCTATCCTTGCTGTTACATGATAGTAGGTCAGTTTCCCAATGAACCTTGCTGGCATCATCCCTGCCAAAGCAGATGCCAACTCCTAACCAGCCCTGTCTGATGTGTTGTTATCATGTACAGGTAGAAATTCAACTCTGTTTGGTCTTGTTGACACTTAGGGGTGGCAGGGATATGAACAATTTTGGTATTTTAGGTGGATGAATATTTTTCAAAGATCTTCTGCTTATTTGTTTATAGAGGAAGCCTTCTTTATCTGAACTTTTTCCACAGTTTTGGACTGCAAGCTTCTCTAGTGCCTATCTAAGACAAAGGAGAGTATGAAGAAACCCAGAAAACTCCTCCTTTGCATTATTCTTCTAGTTGTGAAGTCCTAGCTGGTTCTCTTTTTTCTACCATTCAGTTTTCATGTTTGCGTATTGCATTGTGTTCAGCATTTTTGATGGGCAAGAAGCAAGATCACGGAGGAAGGGACTGCTCCACCGTGACTGGGACAAAAAGCCTGTTAGAACAATTTATCACTCAAATGGGGACACATGTGAGAGCAAACCAGGTGCTGACTACCAGAATGCTTGCATATTGGCACAAAGCAGAATATGTGACCTATTGTCTTTCTTCCTGGATTATCTTAAATAGGAATCATCTGTCACTTTCACCCACCGTTTCACAGGTCTGGCTGTACCCGATGGTGTGCAGTCTAATTCCTTCTCCTGGCCACCAATATGGACCTGCCACTTGTTACTTGTCTTTCTTCCCTCTGACCCAGGCTTGAGAAAGGAAGTAGGGAGAGAGGTTGCCCATATTGTCTTTGATCCCTTTTGAAGGATAGGTAATTGGCCTTCTGGGAAGGATCATGGTCCCTGGTAGTACTTTGCACATGAGGGTTTCCAAAACTTTCTGCCTCTGTTGCTGCTTTTAGAGGTGAGTGATATTCTGTCCACAGATATCTTGTCTCTTAGTACTCAGAAGAGTACCTTAAGATTACACAGTTCTTACTGTGGAGCTCATTCCTTCCTTCATGTAGTCATTATTCCAGATGCTTTCAAGGCTGTCCCAATATGAATCCTACCTAACACGGAGCTGTCTCCTACCAAACCCTCCAAATCTGCTTGGTCCTGATCAATGTCCTTTCCATAGTTGGATTATTTATACTTCCTCCAGAATACATGATACTGAGGACTTTCTGCCTCTCCAGGTGTAGTCTTGTTTCAGATATGCTGGGAATGATCTGCCTTGGGTGTGGTAGGGACAAGACCAACTGTGCTCTAAAGCATATTGCATTGCTCTTTAACTTCCGAAACTTAACTGAGGCATACTGACCACACCGGAAGTCACTGATGGTACATATGGGGAAAGGGTGAATGCAGTTAATATGGTTTAGAGCCTGTATTTGTATCAATATGGATAGAACATATAGTTAAATCAAAACCTAAGATCTAAAACAATTAACTGTGGACAGATGGGAGTCAGGGAGCACACTGGCTAGAAGTACTTTGGAAGATGGGATAGCTGGACAGCATATTGGTATTGATTGGCTTTGGAATGTCCTCCAAAGGGCCACATGTTAAAGGCCTGGTCCCAGATTATGTAACCATGAGACATGGTGGAATCACTAAGGTGTAGAGCCTGGTCAGAGGAATTTAGGTCATTAGAGGAGGGCCTTAGGAGGACTACGGGACCATGGCTCTTTCTTCACTTCTATTTGACTCCTGGCTAGCTACCATGAGGTAGGCAACTTCCTCTACTGTGTACTCTCTGTAATGATGTCCTGTTCTACCCCAGGTTGTGGGACCAGAAGATGGGCTAACAACTCTGAAAGCCAAAACATACCCTTTCTCTCTTTTTAAAAAAATTGTAAAAGTATTTTATTCATTTATTTACTTGATGCAGTGTCTCTCTATGCAGCTTGGACTCATGGGGATCCTGCTTTCTCGGCTTCCCCAGTACTGGAATTACATGCATGCGCTACCATGCCCATTTTCAGTGTCCGGCACTCATCCGAGGATTCAAGGCTGGCACAGCAAGTGGTAACATGGATTGAACCTGGGTTTTGTGTTTGCCAGGCAAGTCAAACTATCTCCCCAGCACCACCTTTCCTCTTCATAAGTTTATTTGTCTGATATATAGGGTATTTGTTACAGTAACAAAAAATTAACAAATAGACTGTAACAGCTTAATTTTTTAATAGAAGACTTTGGGGAAATATTTTTTTTACCTTTGATGTCAAAAGACAAGTAATAAAAACAGTTATTTATGCTATTTCGAAGGAGCAAATTTACAGTTAATTTTGGTTTCAGAAACATTAGAATATAGTAACTAGGTGCATGAATTCTGGATCCAGAATACCTGGATTTTAATCTCAGATAATTATCCTCTTGTGTTTTAGATTCCTTATCTATAAAAAGCAACTTCAACTATTTGAATGAGTTGTGAGCATTTAGCACATATAGTTCTTAGAAGGGGGCCTGGTATAAAACACAGGTTTATACTGTCATTATTCATTTGAATGAAAGTATGTAAAATTTATTAGTTTATTAGCATTTATCAAATTTCTAAATTGTGGGCCAGGAAGATAGCTTGGCAGTATGAGCACCTGCCTGGCACCACAAGAACTTGAGTTCAACACCCTGTACCACATGCCATGCTGGCCCACATCCAGCAGGTCACTGAAACTGGGTGTAGTGGTGCACATCTGTAATCCCAGCTCTGGGGAGGCTGAGACAGGAGGATCACTGCAAGTCTGAGCTACGTAGTGAGACCCTGTACCAAATAAAGAAAAAAGACTAAAAGCCAAACAAATTTCCAAATTGCGCTAGTAAGCTAATTTTAGTTTGAAAAATAAGAAAACCATAACATTCACAAGCATGAAAAGCTATAATCAAAGCCAACTGACAGATATTTTTGAGGAATACTCTGTTAGTTTGAAGATTGAGTTCCTGAGTGGAAAGATGAGGCCTTTCTGGGATGACAACATTCTCTCTTGAGAGTGGGAATGTAAATTGGCAAGATCTTTGAAGAGCATTTGGTAATGTTTATCAGGGTTTTATTTTAAGCTTTTATCCCAAGGCCTGACAACGTTACTTCTAGAAACACATTCAAACAAATTAAGCATGGATGCAAACCAAGTTTATTTACAAGGATGATCACTGAGGCATTACACAGGCTATGGCTTTAAGATGTTCTTAAAAGTGTATATGTTCAAAATATAGTACCAAACTCACAAGGCCAGAATATGTCAATTATAGCTGGAGATGGGCCTGCAAGAGGTAATGAGGATTCCATGAAATCATGAGGGTGAGGCTCCAATGATATACAGAGCAAGAGACCCAAACTAACAGTCATTCTGTCACATTGTGTGCTGCATTCTAGCCTGTCCTGATGCAGTGAGAGGACTTCCCAGCCTCCAGAACCTTGAGCTAAATAAGCTTTTTTTTATATAAAGTATTTTGTCTGTGGTCTTCAAGGATGACAACAGAAAATGAACTAATCGATATATAATGACCAACAATATCTGGAGGGTTAACAACCTAAGTTAGCAGTTCAAAATTGGAGAAAAGGAAGGACTGCAAGGTCAGCCAACATTTTGGCCCTAGCCTTCAAGGTCAGTGAAGACTCGGGACATAGGAGAACCTGTACTGTAACATCATGTAAGTCAGTTGTGCTCCAAATTTTCTGACCAAGAAGATTATGGAGCCACAGAGGAATGTGTTCGATGATCTAAAGTGAGCCTGGGGAGAGTCACATGGAGAGAAAAAGCATTTCCTCAAGCTTTCACAGAGAGCAAATTGGTCAAGCAATGGCCGTGACTCATCCTCATGTCAGACACTGACAAAAGGATGTACAAAAGGCGGTACAGGGCTACAGGATAAATCCTGAAAGTACTTGGCTGAACTTATCAGATACAAAAGTTACATTTCTTGTTATATAGGTATTGCTATATCTTGGTCTTAACCATCCAGCAGAAAAGTATAAAAATGAGGTATAAAATGCAAATCCATATTAATATGATGAGCTGTAAAAGGCTCAAGTCAATAACTTCTGAGGATAACCCACTAATATTATAGATTGCTAGACAGTGTTAGATTGTTTAGTTGAATTCAAACACCTATAATATTTAGATGCCAATAGAATATTCACCTGACAGGACAAAAAAAGGATACAAAGGAAAGATCATTTTGTATTTATATATGCAAAATAGTTAGGATAAATTTACAGCTACTTTTGCTTAATTCAATGAGAATAAAGAGGTGTACAGTGTTTAGACAGAATATACTGTCTGCTTCTTGTACTATGGATAACCACTAAGAAGATAACAATGTACAATGTATTGATTATCAAAACTGTCCTATTAATCAGCTGTGAAACTGTCTCATTCATATTTATTTCTCAATAAAATAAAAAAATTTAAAAATTTAAAAAAAGAAAAAAAAATGACCAAAAATAACATAACAGAAGTATATGAAAAGAGAGTTCTTACCTTTAGAATTGGTATATATGGATCTACAAATAATATTGAAGGTTATTTCATGATGAGAAAATACTAAGGATATAATTTTAAGGGGAAATGTTTCTAAATCTGCAGTGTTATCTTCATAAGAATCTCCCCTTTGCCCACCTGTCTTTCCTGGCTAGAAAAATAGTGAAAGGATGGTGGAATTTAGGCCTCAAGCCATGAGTCATGATACCCTTCCTTAGGTCATTCCATCACAACTGCAGAGGAAACAGTAGGTTTGTGACCCGCACCCATTCTGTCACATTAAGTGACTGCTCCAAACTGCTGTGTGATAGCACGTGAATGTTCAGAATGTTTTAATTGGAAATGAAAGTTTTGCTATCTAATCATTCTTTGATGCATTAGAAGAATGGAATGCAAGTTATTTATCTATACTTCATATGGAATTTAAGAGAGAATGTTGTCTTTGCTCTTGCAGATAAGGAAGCATTTTTTCAGTGAATAATGAATAAGATTCCAGATAGAATTGGCTGTGAATATCCACTGTAGCAAGAACAAAATGGAGAAAAAGTTTTGGGCAAGAAGCACTTTACTTTTATAAAACAAAAGTAAGTATTATCCTGGAGTAAAAGGTGGGAAGGCAAGAGGGAAACAGCTCCTTGAGAAAATGGAAAAATGACACAAGGCATGGTGTGGGATACAAGTGGGGTGAGAATTCTGAGCCTTATTCAGAAAGTTATTACACCCTAAATGGGACTCTAAGGTGCAGAATGGTCATATAGAGTGGGAGAAGAAACTCTTAGAGACAACTTGCATGAAGAGTGCTCCAGGTCCGTCACTGATTGGCCCCATTGCCTTTGGTCCTGTGGTCACATGGTACATCCTGATGGCCTCACTATGGTGCAGGAAGCTGCTCACTCGTGGAAGACAGGATTCCACAATCCCCCTTGGAACAGCTCAGATTTGTACTCAGCCTTAGGGTTTGTCACTTTCAGAAGCCCATTTACTGAAATAGCTGCAGCAGCCCACCAACCCTGCCTTTTAGGTCCAAGAGACTGCCGGGTCTGATGGTCTGATGAACAATTATAACATGCCAGTCTAAATGGATTAAGAAGTGCCTAGCAGATTAGTACACAATTCTGGGTGTGTCTGCAGATGGTTGACTTTTAGGCCACCAAACTGAGGGAAGAAGCTGCACCTGGCTGTGGGTAGCACCAACCAATAGATTTGTAGCCTGGATGGACAGAGAGAGAAAGAGGAAGCATGCCCATTCTAAAGCTCTCATGTCTTCCTTAACAAATGTGCTCTTGCTGCCAGGATGTTTGGGCTTCATTCTTCAGGCCTCAGTTTTCTATAGCCACGCTCTTCTACCAGACTTGCACCAGCAGCTCTGCACTGAGCTTCCAGGCCTGCGACCATGGAATGATGCTGTGTCCTTGATCTCGCTTGTTCTTCGGTATCTGTCTTCTTGCATTGAGCAGCTGCTGATGCCGCTGGCTCTTGAGTGCACAGAGAGGCACTGTGGATGCTCCACATCTGATCCTGTGAGGTGCTGCATGGGGTGAATCTGTAGACAACTTTCCTGAAGTAATATTTTCATAGTAGACCCAGGATTTTTGATCTTTAAGAAATTCCAGTGTATTTGAGAAGATATGCAAAGAGCTGGGGATTGAGTATACCTTACCCCCTCTGTACTGTCAAAAAGGTCACCACCACTTCTTGGCCAAGAAGACTCTGTGCACCTGAATTTTCTAGGCGGTGCAAAAGTTAAGAAGCAAAAAAGGGCCTTAAAACCTGCAGCAACAGCAAAAGCAGCCCAGAAACAAAGTGGCCACCAGAACTCAGAAACTCTCCAAAGCCTACGCAGAGGCACTCAAAGAAAACTAATAAAGTGTGAAAAGTTTTTTTTTTTTTTAAAGAAAGAAAGAAATTCCAGTATTTTTTTCATTAAAATGAAGGTTTTTAAAATATTTTTTTTATTTTTATTTTTATTTTTTTGTATTTTAGGGAAGTGTCTACAGGGTGTTCAGGGTCTCACTACTAGATAGGACTTGTAGTGATCTGTCTGTTTATAGCCTCCCAAGAGCTGGGATTACAGGCATGCACCACCATTCCCAGTCTCAATCCCTGTCTCAGCATGTGCTGGGGGTGGGGCCGGCACAGCCGGCCCAAGGGAAGGAACCCCAGACCCCTGTGTCTGCCTAAGCAGGTGCTTTAATCCACTGAGCTATCTGGCCAGTCCTTAAAATGAAGTTTTGATTTGTTTTGTTTTGGTATTTATTTCCTTTTGGTGCTATAATTGAATTTAGGGCTGGCTCTACCTCTGACTGAGCTATAGCCTTGGTGCCTTATCTGGGTTGTTCTTATCAGAAGAAGGAAGCATTCTGCTGCAAATATGCTGAGAGCTTTTCTTAGTCATGAAAGGATGTTGCTTGTTGCCAGAAGATTGTTGCACATTTAGTAAGATAAATGTGTAATTATTTCCTTTAAGTTGTTAATATAATGAGTTCCATTAATTGACATATTGATGTAAAATCAACTTTAGATTCCTAGAGCAGTCCAACAGTCCACAATAGTAGTGGGTTATCTGCAGAAGTTGTTGACTTGAGCCTTCACAGCTCAGCATATTAATATGGCTTTACTTTATATACCTCATTTTTATAATGTTCTGCTGGATGATTAAGACCAAGATTGGATTGTTTTGCTGAATTCATGCACCTATAGTATTTAGATGCCAATGGAATACCCATCTCTGTCAGGACTAAATAAAAAAGGGGGATACAAAAGAAGGACAATTTTGTATTTGTATATACAGAATAGTTAGGATAAATATACAACTACTTTCGCTTAATTCAATGAGAAGAAAGATTTGTACTAATAGTGTTTGGACAGGATATCCTGTCTTCATCTTGTACTATGGATAACCACTAAGAAGATAACAATGTACAATGTATTAATTATTGAAACTGTCCTATTAATCAGTTTTGAAACTGTCTCATTGCTATTTGTTTCTCAATAAAATAAAAAATAAAATAAATTCCTAGAGCAAATCTAATTAGATTATAATATCATTTATGTGTACATGTTTTCCTTTTGCTAGTATTTAGTTGAGATTATGTATATCAATTTTCATGAGATTGACTTACAATTTTCCTTTTGCTACTCATGTGTTTTGTTTGGGTTTTTTTGTTTTTGTTTTTGTTTCTTGTATTTCTTAGAGAAGGGTCTACAGAGTATTCAGGGTCTCACTAGTAGATCGGACTCGTAGTGATCTGCCTGTTTACAGCCTCGCAAGAGCTGGGATTACAGGTGCATACCACCACATCCAGTCTCAATTGCTATCTCAGTGCACCACAGGGGCAGGGTAGGCATGGCAGGCCTGGGAATCAAACCCCTGGTCCCTGCTCCTGCTTGTAGGTGCTTTAATCCACTGAGCTATTTGGCAGGCCTGCTACTCATGTCTTGATATTAATAGCTAACAATTAGAATAATAACATCTTATCAATTATCCATTTTGTAAAATCCTTTTCCAGTTCATTTAATCTTTGAAATAAATTCATGATTCAGCTTGGTCTTCAGTAAATATTTTATCCATAAGAAAACTAAAGTTAAGTATTTTGCCTTTTGGTTTGCTTATAAATGAACAGGGTCAACTCTGTACTCATTCTTTTTACACTTTTATTGTGGTGTGACTGACAAATAGAAATTGAATATATTTAAAATGTGTAAAGCGACTTGCATACATTGTGAAATAATCAGTACAGTCAAACTAATTAGCACATGCATCATCTCACAAAGTGACTGCTTTCTTTTACTGTGGCAAGAATAGTTAAGGTTTACCCTTTCCATAAACTTCCAGTATACAATACAGTTGTATACCATGTTGTGCATTAGATTTCCAGGACTTATTCATCCTTCTCAACTGAAACATTACACCCTTTAACCAATATCTTCTCATCCTCCTCAACTCCCATTCTCTGACACCATTGTTCACTCTGTGCTCTATGATTTTATCTATTTTAAATTATCCGATAAGTGTGATCATACTGTATTTGCCCTTCTGTGACCTGCCTATTTCACATAGCACAATGTCCTGTAGGCCCACAAATATCCTCATAATGGCAGGATTTCCTTTTGCTCTTAAGCCTGGATGCTATTCCATTGCATGTGGGGTGCACGTGTGCACCATCAGTGTACATAAACATATACATGCCACATTTTCTTTATCGATTCATCATTTGATGGGCATTTGGTTGCTTCCATGTCATGGCTTTTATAATGCTGCAAAGACCTCAGGAGTGTAGATATATTGTTGAGATTCAGATTTCAATTCTTTGAATATATATCCATAAAAATGTTTGTTGAATCATGGGATAGTTTTATGCTTAAGATTTTGAAGAATGCTGATACTATTTTACAGTAGTTGTCTTAATTCATAGTTCCACCAACGGAGCATGAATTTTCATTTTTCTCCAGATCCTCCCCACACACTGATGGCTAACAAAAGTGCTAACAATTTCTTCAATAAATGACATTTGGGGAGCTGAATATCTACATGAAAAGAATGAAACTTGGACATTTATCTCACAACATATATAAAAGTGGGTTAAAATAAAATGGATTAAACACTTAAAGAGCCATGAAATTGTTGCATTAAGTAAGAAAACACAAGCCTTGGAGATTCATCTTGCCAAAAGCTTTTTAATCACGACACCAAATAACAGAGATTACTGAAGCAAAAGAAGATAAGTGAAATTGCATCAGATTGAAACACCCAGAAAGTAATATGATTCTAAACACCCCACCAAAAAATGTTTAGAACTTGTGAACAAATTCATTAAAGGTGCATCATGCCCCCAAAATACAATATTTATACATTAATAATGAACCCGCAAAAAAGAAAAGAAATAAAGGAACAAATACCACTTACAAAGACTACAAAAAATAATAAATATTTTAGGAATTGACCTACCCAAGAATGTGAAAGATCCTTAAAGTAAAAACTATAAAATATTAACACAAAAATGTTATGACATCCTGTGATCATTGATCAGAAGAAATAATATTGTTAAAATGATTAAACTATCAGAAGCATCTATAGATTCACTGCAATTTTCATCAAAATATGAAAATTCTAAAAACTCATGTGAAACCACAAATAAATCCAGTATAGCCAAAATGACTTCAAGGGGGAAAAAGAAAGAAAAGAAAATGCGGTGAAATCGCAATAACTAACTTAAAATAACACCACAGAACTACAGTAAATAAAATTCTATGGTACTGGCAGAAAAACAGATGCACAACCCAGAGAACAGAGAACTAGAAAGTAATCCTAGATGTTAGTGTACTTCATAGAACAAAATGATTTTTGACAAAGGCACAAAGAACTTACAGTGAAGAAAATTCTCTTCATTAAATTATGTTCTCAAAACAGGATATGAATATGCAGAAGAAACTAGACCTCTTCCTATCACCATTCACAAGTCAATTCAAATTGGATCAAATACCTAAATTTTAAAGGCAAATCTGTTAAATTTCTAAGAGAGAATATTTTATGACATTGGTTTTGTTGTTAAATTTTTATGTAGACACCCCCAAAAAACATAGGCAATAAAAGTAAAACTAGACAAATGGAATTATGTGAAATTAAGAATCTTCTGCTTGGCGAAGGAAAGATTGAACAGAGTTCAGAAATATCCTACAGAATGGGAGAAAATATTTGCAAACTACTCATCTGAAAAGGGAATAATATTTATAATACATAAGGAACCTAAAAAACAGACCACCAATACACAAACAATCCGATTAAAATATGAGCTAACCAACTAAACAGATTCTTCTTAAAAGAATAGTTTCAATCAACAAATACATGAAAATATACTCAATTTTAGAGATCAACAGGTCAATTAAAATCAAATAAAGTATTATTTCACTCGAATTAGAATAGCCTTCATCACAAAGGCAGAAAAACAAATACTGGTAAGGATATGGTGAAAGGGAAACTCTTAAAACACAGTATGTAGATTTCTCAAAAAATTACAAACAGAACTACCAAATGATCTAGAAAATCCATTATTGAATATATATCTAATGGAAATGAAATCATTATACTATACCAAAAATGTATGCTCACTCTTGTGTTTATTTTAGCAGTATTCAAAATAGCCAAGAACAGCATCAACCCAGATCTTCAGTAGATGAATGAATACAGAAAAGGTAGCACGTTAGTACTATACACCTATGTGAAGAACAAAACTGTTATCTGCAGCAACAGATACAAACATGGAGGACATTACATTGAGTGAAATAAGATAGACATTGAAACACAAATACACATTCTCACTCATTTATGGAAACTGAAAGTCATTGTCTAGAATGGATCATGGTGACTAGAGGTTGGGAAGGGTGGGGAAAGGACAGAGAGGAGTTCAATAAAGGTCCCAGAGACAGAGAGGAGGAATTACTTCCGGTTCTTCATTAGCACAGTAGGATAAAAGTACTCCAGTTTCCAGTACTCGTTTCTAACTTTGTACCACTGTTGCAGTATATCTTAAGTTTTATGTTTCCCCAGAAATATCTTATTACTTTTTATATTATTTCATTCTTGTAATTTTACATATTTGTTTCTCTAGACTTACCAACATTTTTCTTTGCTTTAGTTTCTTTTGATACTTCATTCCTTTCCTCTGAGATAACTTCCTTTCTTCCAGAGCACATCCTTAAGAATTTCCTTCAGTGAAGAACAGTTGCTAACAAACTCTTTCAATGTTTAGATTCCTTAAAAAACTTTTTTCCCCTCCTGATCATGGAAAGACTTTTTTGTTTGATACAGTCTTTCCTTGTGCTATGATTTATCTTTCTGTTACTTTAAGTTTGTCTACAACAAATGGGCATTTGAAATTCATCTATTTCTGTGACTGACCTCATCTCCAGATGGACACAACACTGATAGTGGCTTTAAACCAATCTGGAACAAACCCTCCCTTTCTATTGCAAAATCCTTCTCTCACCCAAGTGCATCAGAGCTCTGCGTGCCCACCTCTAATGCATATTACTGTAGAAATCCTATAATGTACCTTTTCATTAATGGAAAGGACAGCATCTGTTATGCACTGTTGCAGCATGTGGTGAGGGAATTCTGGGGTGTTTTTCCTTGTTAGGCTGCATAAAGATGACAGCTCAGAGTGAACTCACATAGAGACCAACTGGAATATTATTCTTTTATTTAGTTTTTTAAAATGTATGAAACATGGCAATGTTAAGCCATGCAGTTATATGTAAAAGATGAGCAAGGCAATGGTCCTGAGAATGTTCAGAAGATTCTTAATCTAGGAGTTAATTGGAAAGATTCTCACCCTGACTAACTATATATACTGATACCTGGGAACTAAGCTACTGCACTGCAGATGGTAATTTGTAACAGTTGTTTCATGTTGGGAGTGCCTGTCATTGTGGTATTCTGAATATGGGCGGCTTGTCATGACATGCCAGTTACTGCTAAGATGTCTCTTGGGTAGATGGATGTTCAAGAAGAAGGGGGTGGTGAATGAAAGCAAGAGACAGGAAAAGGAATATTGTGGGGCTGTCCTGCTTCAAGGTTGTATATGGTGAGATTTTTGGACTTATGTGCAAACATGAGAAGCATAGATTTCTTTATCCTATTTTTTAAAATATAATCTAATTTTTAAATGTTTTTATCATATTATGTAGGGACTTAAAGTTCAACGTATCAATACTTGATGAAAATTACCTGTTCCTTATTATGCCTAAGATGTTTGAAATGCAGTGAGATAGTGAGGTTAAGATTGATAGCCCAAATCGTTTGATAATAACAATAAGCTTTTCTTCTGGATGGTTAACAACCTAAGTTTGCAGACCAAAATTAGAGAAAAAGGAGGGATACAAGGAAAGCCAACATTTTGGCCCTAGCCTTCTAAGGTCATTTAAGACTCAGGACATATGAGAACTTGTACTGTAACGTCATGTACCTCAGTAGTGTCCCAAATTTTCTGATCAAGAAGATTATGGGGCCAAAGAGGAAAGTGATCGATGATATAGAGTGTGCCTAAGGAGAGTCACATGGGGAGAAGACACTCTCTCAGGCTTTCACAGAGAGCACATTGGCCAAGCAATGGCCGTGACTCATCCACATGGTTGCCCTGACAAAGGTTCTACAATCTGAGGTACAGGATCTCAGGACAAATCCTGAGGGCATTTCACTGACCTTCTCAGACCAAAAAGATACAACTCTTGTTGCATAGGTCCTGCTTTACCTTGGTCTTAACCATCCAGTAGAAAAGTATGAAGTCGAAATATAAGAAATAAAGCCATGCTGTTAAGTTGAGCTGTGGGGGACTCAGGTCAATAATTTCTGACATTGCCAGTTAAACAGAAGACCCAATGCTATTATGGGCTACTGGACTCTTTTAGAATATTTTGCTGAGTTTACACACCTATAATATTCAATAACGGAACTCAGAAAAAATGGGGTATACCGATGAATGTCCATTTTGTATCTGTGCATTCAAAGAGGTTGGGATAGATATATAGTTGCATTCTCTTAATGAATAGAATGATTTGTTCTAATGGTGTTTGTAAATAGGATCACAAGTCCGCATCTTGTACAGCAATTAACCACTAAGAAGAATATATGCAGTGTATTATTTGTTGAAACTGTACTTCCGATTTGATTTGAAACTGTCTCATTGCTATCTGTTTATCAATAAAACTTTGAAAAAAAAAAGAAAATGTACTAGTAATTGGTTGTGAAACTGTCTCATTGTTATTTCTCAATAAATATATTAAAAAATAGAAAAAAATAAAATGTATTTGGATCTGTATATTCTAAATAAGAGTGATAGATATACAGCTACATTCTCTTAATTCAGTGAATAGAAAGACATGTTCTAATAGTGTTTGCGGACAGGATATCAAGCGTGCATCTTGTACAATGAATAACCACTAAGACATCAATATGCAATGTACTAATTATTGAAACTGTCCTCCTAATTGGATTTGGAACTGTCTCATTGCTATTTGTTTCTCAATAAAATTACGGGAAAAAAAGAAAAGAAAATTACCTATTTAACTAAAAAAATGTATTTGGTTGTTGCAGGGTCTCACTATGCACCTCAGACTTGTGGAGATCCTCCTGCTTTCAGCCTCCCCAGTGCTGGGATTACAGGTGTACACCACTATGCCCAGACTCTGGCTGGCTCAGCCCACTCTAGGTGTGGGGCTGGTGCTGCATGTGGTGCCGGGGATCAAACCATGGTCCCTGCACTTGCCTAAGCTTGCCTAAGCAGGTGCTTTAGCCCACTGAGCTTTCTTTTTGTGCCTCTTTTAAAGATTTCACTTTTGGAAAGTTAATTTTTATAAGATAAATGAAGATTCTGAGCTGGAAGTCTATCCAAACTTAAGGAACAAGATGGGACAGTGTATCTAAGAAGTTGCTGGTGAGGCCACACTGAAGCTTGGTGGTTGGTGCTTGGGATGGGTGGGTAGGGTGTGGGACACTGGTCTGTATTGATGCATTTTTCTCAGCTTCTAAACTTGTGCTCACATGCCCTGCCTCCCCTCTCCTTCCTCAGCTGGTGAGCTTGCCCAAGTGTAACAGAGAAGAATCAAGTGCCTGGTGATAGCTTGTTCCCCACCAGTCTGGATTTCAGTGCTCCACCGCCTTTGGGAGCTGCTCCTCCTTCCTTCCACTTCAGGCTGTGTCTGCTTTTACTTAAGAACAAGCTAAGAATTTCCATTTAAAAAAAGACAGGCATGGTATATGCCTGAGACTCCAGCTACTCAAGAGGCTGAGGCAAAAGGATGGTGAGCTTCAGTCCCATCTGAGAAATTTACCAAAATTCTATTTTAAGAAAATCCTGAGCATGTTCAGAACAGCTTAATGGCAAAGTGCTTAGCATTCAGGAGATGCTGGATTCAACCAGAGCACCACAAGAACAAAAGCAAAGCCCTTCTACCATTACAAATAGGATACAAAGTTCACTGTACAAACTGTGGAAAGACAGACATTTATTTATTTTTTCTAAAATGGAGTGATTTTTTGTTGTTGTTGTTTATTTGTTTTGGGGTTTTTTGGGTTTTTTTTTTTTTTTTTTTTTTGCAGTACTGGGGATCAAATTCAGAATCTTGTGCTTGCAAAGCGGGTGCTTATGCTGCTGAGCTCTGTCCCCAGCTCCGAAAGACAGAAATTTACAGTGTAGAAAAAAACATCCTCCACCAGAAGACCACCACTTTTAGCATTTTTATATTTACTTTTTGGATTTTTTTTACATGTGTTCTTTCTCACTCCTATTCACCCCTTTTCCTATTATCCCCAAGTTGAGAAGATAATGTAGACCTAATTTCTAATTAGCTTGGTCTTTCTTTTCAAAATTCCTTTCCCTGTTACTACAAGTGTTGATCAAAAACTGTGATGAATGTTAACATTAAAAAAATTGACCGCAGTGCAACATATTTTCCCATTAATCTCCCTCTGAACATTCCTGCCTACACACACTTATCCCATGGTTCTTGCCTCTTTCTGAAACAGCTCTAGAAATCCTCTTTTGTCAGTGTCTGTTATGGCTTGTGTCTAGATGTCCCCCTAAAGCCTCATGTGTTCATGGGAGGAGGGCTTTTCTGAGGTGACTGAATCTAAAGTTTGTGATTGGTTCATTGTCCAGTGCTGAGATTAGGAGTGTGGGGGCTACATCTACTCTAGGGCATGCAGCTTGCATACACTATAAGAGAAGAAAAGAGGATTTATCCCTCTTTTTCCCTTGTTGCTTTTACTGTCTTCTGCCCCCATGCACTATTGCTCCTCTACCATGCTACCCTGCCTTGGAGCCAGATAATTATTGACTGAAACCTCTACAAACCATGAGTTAAATAGATTTTTCTTTGCTCTTTTAACTTTGGGTGTCAGGTATTTTGTCTGAACAATGAAAAAAATAACTAAGATGGTCCCTATAATAGGTGTGATAAAAACTATAGTCAATTCTCATTCCAAGTGCCATAAAATAACTGAAATACAGCCCCTTAGAAATACTACTGCATGTCCTCACCCACTTTCACTCAGTATGGTTCTGGCTCTTTCCCAATGCCAAAAGGATCATTAAAAATAAACACTGAATTAATTCAGGACACTGAAGGAGCTGTAACAGTGCAAGCAGACAGACACTCGTGGAAGGGGATTTCCAGAACTATTTCAGGAAGTGCCAACAACAATGAGCTAAGTATGTCTGAAGTGAGAGGGAGTGTTTGGAATGGAATTAATATCAAGTGCCCTTTTCTGTAAATCATTTTTTAAAAAAATTTAGTGTTCAACTTATTTTTATCACAGTTTTGTATGACTCTTCTGTCTCTGTAGACTTTTCCCTCATAAACATCAGATATCTATGCTCCTATGTGTACATCCATTCTCTAATTCAGTCTTGAGATCTTGACCACTGTGCTCCACACCCAAGCACTCTATTCCACTAGAAGCTGAAAAGTGCGTGGGTGGACTGATACCAGAAAATCTGGTAGCTTCTTTTACTCCTCATTTATAGAACTTGTAGTCACAGTTTTCCTGATGAGTTGCTGCCTCCTGGAAACTCTCTCCCTGCTTAATTTTCAAGAGCTTTCATTCTGCTTTCCTTTCACTAGTTCATTTTTCGTGTCTATCTTGTACTTTTTTTTAATAAG
This sequence comes from Octodon degus, assembly GCF_000260255.1. NCBI lineage: Eukaryota > Metazoa > Chordata > Mammalia > Rodentia > Octodontidae > Octodon > Octodon degus. The sequence continues at coordinate 7,061,258 of NW_004524600.1, read as the reverse complement.
CCTACTTATTAAGTGTTCATGATTTTCCTGGTCTGGCCTTGACCCTTTTCTCATTCTCTAGTCTCTAGACAAATTATCTGTGTGTGTGATTCCATCTCAGATTCAGACTGCCTTCAAACCCACATGGCTAGGAATTTGTACATCAAACAACATGATCAAAACAGATCTCACCGCCATGTGTGATAGTTTGATGGGCCAGCTTTGGCTGGTACTCAGTCATGCCTAGAATTCAGGTTGTAGCTAATGTTAAAGGAGGCTGGCTGGGTGCTCAGAGAGAAAGGGAAACAATAGTGTGACCAGTGAGTATGCATCACAGCTGGGGGTGCTATACAGCAAAAGTTGCCAGAAGGCGTGACTTCTGCAGAGAGTACTGATTGATTAGCAATCAGCATGACAAAATGATGGAACCTTGGAAATAGTCTTTCAGGGAAATCTTGGATGAAATTCATAATCAAGAAAGGATGCCAAGAGGAGAAAACAAAGGCCGATATTAAAAACAGCTCATCAAACATGATTTGCATATCCATAAAACTGCCCAAAGTATGAGGTCAGAGAGGAGGAGCTCAAAGCATCCAGATGGGGCCTCTTTCATTGTGGAGCCCTTCCTAGCGGGAGGACACCCAAGAAAGGTTTAGGTAATGTTCCAGGCATGCTTTTATTTTTCACTATCCTCTTTTTTCCTTTTAGGTTGAAAGTCTGAAAATGTTTTCTACTTGGAGATTCCTGGTCATTTTCAAAAGTAGCTGTAGTATTGCAGATCCGTTTTCTTTTCCTCTCCGTAGAGTTATCCTTCCCTCTATTCTCTCATCCCTTCCTGCCAAAGATCTGGGACATATAGCCTTAAAATTTACAAACACAGCTGGGTGTTTGTCCTTCAGTTCCTTGTGCTTGAATTGTTATTCATTTCATGACCATAAGGTGCAATGCGTTGGTCTCCATCAGTCCAACTATGGACTTGATAATTAGAAGGCAAATTTTTATAACACTTGTACATATTTCCTTATCTATCAAACTGAGTCTTAATAACTATCCTACTTATAAAGTTGTTTTAGGAAAGATTTTTTAACTACTTGTCAGATTTCTAAAAGCATAAAATAATAATCATGAAAAGCCTGCATTCATTTGTTCTTAACACCCCATCACCACCACTTTCATTACTCCTGCTACCATTTGCTAACCACTCTGCCTACTCTTCAGTCCTTTGGAAGCTGCCATGTATGAAGTAGAGCCAATCCAGGAGCGGGTCCCCCCGGATCATTTGCAAGTTACATTTGACAAGTCACTGAGCATCCTTCTATCCTAACATCTCTATCTATAACACAAGGAAAACAACGGAGCTATCCAAAAGGTAGGTCTGAGGACTACATGAATTAATTCTTGTATGGTGCTTATATAGTGTCTACAGTGTGTTTAAGTTTTGTTGTTAATTTTTTGTACCATTTTTAATTAGTTCAGAAACCTGGTGACTGAGTGTTTAACTGTTCATTTTCTGGTCAAAATCCTCGGTGATTCTGCTTCTGTGAATAAAATGTGATTGGCATCCAGAGTCCTCATGATCTGCGCCTGACTGCCTTCCAGTGCATCCTTTCATTCCTCCTTCAGATACCTGTCTGCCTTAGCACATGCTTGTTCTCTTTGCTATAAGTTCGACCTTCTAGAAGAATGTTGTACTTCCACCATGGTACTTCCTCTCATCATCAGTAGATGGGATTCCTTCCCTGCAGCTCCTTCCCGGGAACCCAAATACCTTCATGATTTCCAAGAGGAACTGCTGGTGTTCCCTGCTGAGTTGGTAGTCAAAGCTAGTGGAGGAAGGCTTTTATTTTCACTTACACATTCAGTGTGCTCAGGTTGATCCATGACCTTCAAGTGATATCATCACCTCATCTATAGTGTAAAGAAACCACAATATTCTCTGCTCCCTTTTAAGGTAGTATGAACAGGTTTAAATGAGGTCAACCACGTGAAAGCCTTGTGGGAGTACTGTCAAGCTATGCAAATGCACAAAGCATTCCTGCTATTATGATCTGCAAGATGGAAGGGGGAGAAGTGTATGCCTGAGACTTTGATTTATTGCCAATCTTCCCAGTTTGAGGGCTGTTACAATTTGGTTTTAAATGTTCCCCTCAAAACTCATTTGTTGAAGGTTCCGTCCCCAAGTGATGATGCTATTGGGAGAAGGTGGAAACTTTGAAGACCTAGCCAAGTTGGAGGAAGTAGGTCACTGGAGACGTGCCATTGCAGAGTGTGTTGGGACTCCAACCTCTTCTTTTTCTTCCCCTCCTGGCTACCATAATGAGAATAGCTTTGCTCTACAACATACCTCCATCATGATGTTCAGCTTTGCCTCAGATTTGAAACAACAGAGCAAAACGTCCAGAGATTGAAACATTTGAAATCATAAGCTAAAAATTAACTTTTCTTCCTTTTACATAGTTCATGTCAGGTAGATGGAAATCTAACAAGGGCCTACTCCACATTGTGAGTCTCATTTAAACTTTGTAACAAGCTTCAGAGGTGCAGCAACTTGCTATAACCATAGTAATGAACTGGTAGGCTAAGGTCAGGTCTTGAACTCAAATCCATCCAGGGTCACCTGGAGCCTGGGCTTCTGGCAGCAGCTACTTACCTGTAACCTCATGAGTGACATAAGGACCATGACTGTGGAGTGTTTGGAGCCCCATGTCCAAGGTGGGGCTGTAAACCACGGATAACTTCAGTCTCTGCTGAGAAAGTATCTCCAAGTACAATCGCCTAAGTGCAGCACAGAGATTAGAGCCACAGGAGCTACTGAAAGGGATTGGGGCTCTGTATTTGAGGAATCTACCAGAAGATTCAAAGGTTCAACCCTATGTAAAAAATCTCTACTCTTAAATATTCATTTTTTGAGCACAATCCATGCTACAATCTGTGAAGACATGAAAAAATGTGACTCTTGTCCTTTAGGATCTTTTAGTGTACAGGCTAATGGATTCCAAAAATTTTAAAAAACAGCAATAAGGTCTAATGGCACTGATGTGCAAGTAATGCAGCTGAGGGAAATGAATGGCAGGCTTTGACTATGGGCCTAAGAAGCCTTTACTAAAGAGGACAGCATTTAAATGAAACTTGTAGGACAAAAAAGACTTTATCAGGTAGAGTAAGTGGCCAGAAGAGGCATTGAAGAGGTTAATGATTTAAGGAAAGGCTGGAGAAGGAAAACCCTAACCAGGGCCTTCTGACCTCATTCCAAGTGACTTTCCCCAGCTGCTGCATTCGTATTTGGATCCTTTGTTCTTAGGATCTATTCTGTTTGTGAGCTTGAGCATCCTTCCCTGCCTCTTATCTCCTACGCTTCTTAATTCTGCTCCTCCTTCCTGTCTCCCTCACAGAGGAACTGCTCTTCTTTCTTCATATTCTATACTCCTGCTTGAGTGCCCAGCTCTTCCAATCTGGATGGCCTGCAGTTCTTTTCCTGACCATGCTGGCCTCACCATGTCACATCATCGGGGCCTTTGGATAGCCATTTCATTGATGTGCTGGGTAAGGTGTCTACCTCATCAAAGGATAGAAAAGTTTATTTTTAACATATAAGTGACTCACTTCAATAGCATCAACTTGGGAAACTCAAAATATTTTATATCAAAATGTAGTCTAAGGATGGTCAAACACTAAAATGAAATTTTAAAAAACCCTATTCTGTTTATACAGAAATTGAAACTTAAAGCTCTGTTGGATATATTTGGAATGGGTTGCATATAAGTCATGCTTAGGTGGAAAATTAGTGTCAATTATTTATGGTGAACAGGCCAAATTCTTTGCTTTATGCAGATACTGTTTACATGACTATGTTTATATATTCTTCAGAACTATGCAATTTGGTCTTCTGCCTGTTTATCTGATTATGAACTAGGCAGCGGAGACTTAAATGTTGTTTCAACATGAAGGAAATTATGTTATTCTAAATGTTTTGCAACTATAGCATTATCTCCTGTTTTATCCTGTGGCTTTGGAGGCCTAGGGCCAAGTGAACGCAAGTATGCCTAAAGCAGATTCTGACAAATCTGAATGATTCTAGGCAAATTTGTATGACTTTCTCAATAATTTCACTTGCTTACTAATTATGCTATAATAATTTTAATACAGGCCCTATTGCAATGTGTGCAATGGGCCCCGTGGCCATGGGCATGGGCAGCTCGCCACCCCACTGGCTCTGTTCACTCACTGTCTGTAGCCCTGGTTTCCTCATCCCTTCTCCTGCCTGCCCAAGAGGCTGGGTGTGGAGGATGGAGCTACAGACTAGGATCTCTTGGCTCCAATCACTGGCATTCCCTGCAGCCTTCTATTTCTTTGTTTTCCTCCTTTTTATAATTTATGCATTTAGTATAGGGTTTCACTACACAGCTTGGATGTGTAGTGATCCTTTTGTTTTCAGCCTCCCAAGCTTTAGGATTATAGGTATGTACCACCAAGCTCGGTCTTGGTGGCCAGCTCAGTGTACCCTGAGGTGGGGTTGGTGCAGCATGCTATATAGAGCACTTTGTTTTATCTTTCTTTCTTTTTTTCTTTCTTTTTTTTTTCCAGTACAGGGGATTGAACTCAGGACCTTGTACTTGCCGGGTAAGTGCTTATTCTACTGAGCTATCTCCCCGGCCCAACTTTCTATTTCTTATTTAATATATTTGACCAGTATTGGATTTTTCTTATTAATTTTTTTGTAACAGTGCTCAAACACAGGACCTTACACTTTCCAGGAAGGCACTTATGCCACTGAGATATCTCCCTGGCCCAGTAGTGGATTTTTCAGTGTGTTTATTCCAAATCTTCTCTGGCCTCCTCAGTTCCCTTTCTTACTTGGCTGTCCTTGGTAAATGACCTGTGTTTCTACTTTACTGTGAGCACCGGAGTTCCCTCACTCCACATCTCTGAATCTTCATGTTGTTTTCTTCCTAGGCTGTTGAGAGACCCAGGCCTCACCCAGCATTTCCAGCTGCTTTCTTTTCCCTCAGTTGCTCAGGGAATCCTCTGAGGCATCGCCAAGTTGGTTCTCCCCTCAGCCTCTGACACCACCCTCCTTGGACCTCCTGGGCCACCAGAGTACCCTACTCTCCCCAACCTTACACCACTGCTTTTTTTTTTTTTTTGAAACACAAATTTTAATCTGCACAAATTATGTGACTCTCTAATTCAAGGTGTCATGATAAATGAAAACATGTCCCTACACAGACTTGTACACCGATGCTTATAGAAGTTTTATTCATAATAGCTGCAAGTAGAAACAACTCCCAAAACCCACCTACAAGTGAAAGGGTAAACTAAAAATGAATGAAATATTAGTACATGCAGAAGTGTGGATGCATTCTAAAAATATGCTGAAAGAAGGTATATATAAAAGTGTTCATCCTCTGTAATTCCATTTATATGGAATTTATGGTGACAAGTGAAGAATCTAGTGTCAGTAAATTAGTGTTCAGCTGGGGAATTAATTAAGAAGAGACATAATGGATCTTGCTGGAGTGATGGAATTACTTTAGGCTTTGGTATTGGTGAAAGCTATACTGGTATAGAAATGTGTTAAAAGTTATGAAAAAGACGACTAGGTGTATTTGTTGACTACAAGTCTTGCTTCAATAAAGTTGATTTTTTCAAAGAGACTTAACATGACGTCTTCTGAAGGTCATGTGGCTAAGATTTACTAGGGAATGATGGATGGGGACATAATCAGCTTCCTGGAGCTTGGAAGAATACAGCTCCAAACTGCCCAAGACAATTCAAGACCGTGGTCAACACCACACCATGTTACTTGAGGCAACAGGCTCAAAAGTGGCTTATGCTGGAGCCAGACAAGAGTAAAAGCCACACCACTGCTTTTTAAAGAGTATCCTGCTAAACAGGCCCCTCAGGACTCTTCTTCCCTCCTGACTATGTCTCTCATAGAGGTGATCGCCCTTTCTCTACCATTCTGTCCTCTTTCTCGGGCCTACGAAAGATGTTTAACTAAAGGCAGCTCATTCTATCTTTCATTGCAATTCATTTTATAAAATTAACGTACATTTTATCAAATTAATATATGTGCATAATCTGAAAGTTAATTACAGGGGTTGAAACCCACAGGTGCCCAAGTTTCCCCGATTCTTTTTTTTTTTTTTTTAACTGGGGATTGAACTCAGGTTCTTGTACTTGCCAGGCAAGCACTTATTCTACTGAGCCATCTCCCCAGTCCCTCCCCAATTCATTTTCTGAGAGACAACCTCTTAGCCATTCATCTGCTGCCACGTACTTGGACATTTTATCTTTTTCATAGTAAATGCAAGTTTGGTTCTGCTTCTCTGCCATCTCTCTATTTCACACACTACTTGTATTTTTTTGTTTGTTTGTTTGTTTTTGGTTTTGGTTTTGGCAGAACTGCAGGTTGAACTCAGGCCTTGTGCTTTTCAGGCAAGCGCTTATCCTACTGAGCTATCTCGCCGGGCCCACACACACTACTTGTCCTCCTTCCTTCAAATGCAATTATGTCAATTTTTGGTTAAATCAGTATTTAATATTTGCATTATTTGGCCTACATAAATATTGTGCATGGCTGAAAGTTACAGCACATTATATCATGATTTTCTTCCTTTTTACAAAAAAAAAAAAAAAAACCTTTAGGTCTGCATCTATAAATAATTTTGAAGGCAGTACATATAGTTCCTGTATGCCCTACGGGGTTTCTTCTATTAGCATCTTACTTTGCTATAGTAAATTTACTACAATTAAGGAACCCATACTGAAACATTATTATTTTAAATAGACTCAACTCTGTTCTTTTCTCAATTTTCCTTAATTTTTACTTAATGTCCGTCTTCTGTTCCAGTATCTCCTTCAGGATACCATGTCCACATACATTTTATGTCTTTCTGCTCCTCTTCCTCGTGACAAGTTTCTCAGATTTTCTTTGCATTTAATGACATGCCCACTTTTCTCTTGTATTAAAAGTTGTATTGATATTTTTTTTTTCCTTTCAGTTGTTGCTTTGGGTATTTTTGAGTTGTGTTTTGTTTGCACAGATGACTAAGACACTGGCATCTTCTCATAGCATCGAAACACTAATCAACTTGCATAGATAATTTAGCCATTCCAGTTTTTCCCTATACCTCTATTTTCTGGGAACTTCCACTCTTCTCTCTAGACAGGTGCTCTCCAGACTCAGTATAGTGCTATCCTTGAGTTCTCTTTGCTCTCAGTTTAGGAACTGCCCTTACCCTTCTAGGATTTCATTGCTACTTGTGTACATCTTTTCTCCAGCCATTTGTGACTTTAATCTGTTATGTTGTTATGGGTCTTATTGAAAAATTTCCATCATCAGACTGTCATCTGATCTTGCATTTCATAATATCTACTAGAGTAAAATACATCTTTCATGCCAACGTTACCTTCTCATCAAATCTACCCTGATCATCATTTTAAGTTTCAACTCTCCTCCTTTCTGGCATTCCTGCTTCCACACATGCTGTACTAAGCACAAGACTGAAGTGCAAATCAGATTGTTTTCAAAGGAATGACTTCCCTAAAATTTACAAACATGTGACTGAGGTACCATCACCATCGCATGAAGAGAATACATAATAATACATCTAAATCTGATTCGTAAAACCCCATCTGGTTGGTGGACCTGCAGGTCTGGGTCCAATGGCAGACATGGGTCTCTGTTCCATAGGATGAGGCTTATTAAACCTGTTAAAAATAAGACCTACTTTGAGGTTACTAAGTGAACTTTAGAAGAAGATGAGAGAGTAAACTGTTTTGTATGTTTGGAAACATTTGATGATCAGGTTAAAAATAAGTACTGTAACTCCAAATACAGGAACATAGTTCAGGTAACTGATGGGGCTATCACCTGTCAGATTGTGTATGCTCACATGGAATGAGATATGATAGTGTGTTCAGTATATCCTCATAAACTCCCTAAACGTGAGGTGAAAGTTGCTGATCAAATTGTGCTGCAGCCCACGATAGGCCTTGCTGCTGAGCCACGGGCTTCTTGACAGTGTGGCATTAATAAGGTTTACAAAATTGAAGTGGAGGTGAGCAGAGTTGAATACAATGTGGAAAACACTGGTCATCAATGTGGTGCCTTCACCTACTAGTTAGATTTTGGTACTGCCAGAACTGACACTAATGATAAACTTTCGAAGCCCTGCAGGCTTATCTATTCCTCATGGTACCACATGATCCCCTGATTAGATTGTGAAAGCAAGGAGTTTAAATCAGAAATACAGTACTCAGAAGTACAGTATGGAACAGAATGGTACAAATGATATCAGGTACCTAAAGGAAGAAGGCAAAGATGCTTATTAGAAGGGGTTCCCTCAGTAGATAAAGAACAATGTAACTCTAGACATGGAGATAAAATTTTTATGAGATAGCTCATACTGCTGTATGAAAGAACCCAATCTGTGGGAACAGGCCCCAAGAGACAAGTTAAAAAGAAGAGGTGGAACCATTCCAAAATGTCCTTTTCCCAGAAGATAGATTGGCTAGCTCTAAAGAAGTCAAGCTTTCTCAGATCCCAGAAGCACTCTGATTCTAATAAAATTTTCTACACAAATGTTTTAGATAAATACAATAAGCCTTTTAATCAAGCATGGAAAATAAACTGATTGACTGACGGATGTGAACAAAATCTTAAAAAAGGAAGCTGGTAGACACAGTCATCAGCTATCTTTGAAATAAGGAAGAGATAACTTGAAACATAGGTGGTTGCTGCAGGTTGACTCTATGAGGACGTTAAAAGACTAGCACACATGCCAGCAAGTAAAGGCTGTCTTCTGCTGGTGGTCAAGGCTTTGATGCTGGCTCAGCCATCCCAGAGTGAGTCTTTTGAGGGTAGTGGCTCTCCCTCCTCACACTTCCATGATCACAACAGCCAAAGAAGCCGTCTTAGAGGGAAACAGCAGCATTATCTTTGCAGAAGACTTTGACATTGTTTTCTTTCTTTAGATTCATTTGACCCAGAAGACCTTGTCTTATGTCTTATTTAGCCTAATACAAAGAATATACTGGTATTCTGGCATGGTGGTGTGTGCCCATAATCCTAGCATTTGGGGAGGTTGAGATAGGAGGATATCAAATTCAATCATAGCCTGAGCAACATAATGACACAAGGAGATCTTCTCTCAAAGTAAATGGGCTGAAGATATGGCTCAGTATGAAGGCTCTAATTCAGTCTCCAATGCCAAAAGCCATTCTCAGTATAAAGATTCAGTAACTCAATAAAAGAAAAAAGTGACAAATAAAGATGCTGACAAGCAGGTCTGTGAGAAAACAGGAAGCCAATAAAAATTATGGAGCCCAAAGTATAACGTTGCACTGAGTCCTAATAAATTAGTAAGTGTGAACCTGCCACTGGATGCTGCAGACTCACCTCTGTCTTTGCCACAGGAAGGTCTAACAGCCAGCATTGCTGGCTTTCACAAATATCCACATATCAATACTTGATGAAAAATACCGTTCCATGTTATGCCTAAAATGTTTGATGTTCAGACAGATAGTGAGGTTAAGCTTAACAGCCTAGGTTGTATGGTAATAATAATAAGCTTCTCTTCTGGAGGGTTAACAACCTAAGTTTGCAGACCAAAATTAGAGAAAAAGGAAAGCCAACATTTTGGCCCTAGCATTCCAAGGTCAATTAAGACTCAGGACATATAAGAACTTGTACTGTAATATCATGTAACTCAGTAGTGTCCCAAATTTTCTGATCAAGGAGATCATGGGGCCAAAGAGGAAAGTGATCAATGATGTAGAGTTTGCCTAAAGAGAGTCACATGGAGAGAAAACATTCTCTCAGGCTTTCACAGAGAGCACATTGGCCAAGCAATGGCTGTGACTCATCCACGTGGCTGACATGACAAAGGTTCTACAATCTGAGGTACAGGATCTCAGGACAAATCTTGAGGGGATTTCACTGACCTTATCAGATCCAAAAGCTACAACTCCTGTTGCATAGGTCTTGCTTTATCTTGGTCTTAACCATCCAGCAGAAAAGTATAAAAATGAAATAGAAGAAGTAAGGCCATGCTGTTATGTTGAGCTGTACGGGACTCAGGTCAACAATTTCTGACATTGCCAGTCATGCGGAAGACCCAATGCTATTATGGACTACTGGACTCTTAGAATATTTTGCTGAGTTAACATACCTATAATATTCAAATAACGGAACTAAACAAAAAAAGGGGATACAGATGAATGCCCATTTTGTATCTGTGTATTCAAAATGGTTAGAATAGATATATAGTTACATTCTCTTAATGAATAGAGGGATTTGTTCTAATAGTGTTTGTAAATAAGATATCATGTCCACATCTTGTATAGCAATTAACCACTAGGAAGAATGTATGCAATGTGTTAATTATTGAAACTGTCCTACCAATTTGGTTTGAAAAAAATAAATAAATAATAAATTTTAAAAAAGAGAAAAAATGGTAATAAAAGAAAACAAGTGACAAGAAAACAACAGCAACAAAAAATATCCTGCAGAAACTTAGCAACTCCACCAGCAGGAGGTGTCAAGTGATCTCAAGGAATAGCAATGTAAATAATACTTTCTTTCCACAGACTGCTTTTCATCCCGGTGTAAGATGACTTGAAGCATTCAGTTCTCAGGGCAGAAGATCAGAGAGAGTGCTAAAAATGACCCAGCAATAAGACTGAGGATCAGCTTGGGCTGTTTCTAATTGTCCAGCAGATGCAGGCTTCCACTTAAGTGTGTCACTAAGGCTGTCTGAGATTCTCAGCATGGTGTCACCACTCAAGATTGTCATGGGGACACAATTATCCCTCCATGCAGACACGCTGGAGGCACAGACGGATTTGTGGGCATCTGTCCTCCCTTCAGTCTTGTGTAACATTAACCCTAACAAGCCACACTTCCTGGGCTGTCAAGTGGATTGCCACCATGTGCAGACTTAAAAGAACAAAATCTCAGGTGAATCACTGGTAACCCTCTCAGCTACTGCCATCCACCTTCGCTAAGGATGACACAAATTAAAATAGTCACTAAATGATGATCATGTATGTGTCTGCTTGGGATAAAATCATTTTCATCATTCTCCCCTTCATAAACCTGTCCAAAATATTCGCTCAATGAATGTAACTCTTATTCTAGATCCTAAGGAGCACGGAAATGTATGAATACTCCACTGTATCAGTGGTTAACACAATTTTTTGGCCTCTGACTTAGGACTGTCCCCGTGTTCCCCCTAATGCTCTCTACATACTCCACTGTAACTGAATGAGATCTATCCCTGGAGGAGTTATGAAAGTGGAAAAAGATATGCTTGGAAGTGGCAGCACATTGTATGCTCTCAATAAATATGACTTTGAAAATAATTTCTTTTCTTAAACTCTAGTAGTCCATGCAGGTAGGGTTTTCGCCAAAGAATTCAAAACATTTATCTTGAGTTTCCTTGAATTCTACACATTTACTCAGAAATGGATCCTAAAGATACGCCTTAGGACAAGACACGCCAGAGTCACTGGATGAGAATCCTCGTAAGAAAACACACATGTCAAACTCATTACGGAGCAGGAACACATTTCTTTAGCTGAGCTGTCAAATGATCCTCATGTGCATTATTTCCTTGTCACTGGGTCCAGGTGGTGTGGCCCTGGGGCAGCTTTGAACCTGAGAAGATTTGGGGGATGTGCACTTTCTCCCCCTGGAGAAAGAGGAGGGTCAGGAAGGGACCATAATTTAGGAAGCGACAGGGAGAAGAAGGCCTCCCCATTAGATTTTTTACTCCACAGTAAGTTTTAGATGAAGTTTTGTTGAGTATCCAAAGGATTGGAAAAAGAAAAAAAAATGTAAAAAGAGAAAGGAAAGGAAGTTTTCTGCCAAGCTCGTGGAAATATTGTGTGAAATGCAATATAAATCAGATGGCTCACTCTGGAAAGTGAATCAACCTTACTGGACACTTAAGCATGTGCTATCTTTAGCCTGACAAAGAGCAACATCAAGTCCACTTTCAAGATGGCTTTGTGGCCATAAGAAAAGGGATGAGCTGAAAGTCAAGGCTGCCTTAGGGAGGGGTAGAGGTGACGAGTCTCAATTGTGGCTTACCACCAGCGGGTTCCGACCTGTGCTAACCAGGGCACAGATGAGGGAGAGTGCCGTAACTTATCTCTCTAGCTCTCAGTTTCCTCGGGCAGTGGAGTGGGCCCTCGGCTGCCCAATTTCAATATTCTTCTTGTACTTAGCCGCTGGGACCCCGTGCCCTGTGAGCAGTGAGTCATAGTAGCAGACACTGACAGCTCACTGTGAGCTGAGACACACTGCTCAGACACTTGCAGATGTTATCTCCTTTTATGTTTCCTCAACAACCTTTGAAGTAAGTAAAATGTTTTTCTTTGTTTCATATGAAGAAATAAAGTTCTGAATAGGTGAAGATAGTTCAGAACTTCAGCAAGCAGAAGGTTCTGGTTGTAGCAAAGTGGCCTCTGGCCCTGCCAGTGGGAGCACTGTGTGAACAGGAAGGAGCTAGTTTTCATCTTGCCTGTGAATGGAGGGCATCAGGAGGAGCACTCTGCTGTTCTTGGGGATGAGGGTGGGGCCCAGGGGTACAGCCCTTGCCTAGTATCTTGCTGCAGATAAGCCCGCAGGGTCAATTTGTCAGTGGAGATAATTGGACATCAATAAATCCTGAGGAGGCATTTTACTTCTGCAGAAGGATGCAAGATGAAGTAGCGGGTTCACAGGACAAAGAAGGGTTGCTCTTCTTATCTCTAATGCAGGAGAACCAGCCAGTCTTTACATTCATTCACAATCTATCATAACTGACCATGCAATTGCTGAATAATTGAGAGAGGGGCTATGGGGTTTGGAAGGGAAAGTCCTTGGTTCTCATGGTGAGGAAGGGAGTTATTAAAGAGAAGGGACATGTGGTTTAGAATGCACAGTTCTTGGTTCTTTATCTTGGAAAATGGCTGTGTTGTGGGAAAGCATATTCACCATTTGTTTGAGCTGGGGAGGGGAGGGGAGTGAATAGTGAGTGGAGGGCCAGATCTTTTAAACCCTCAAGGTGGAGCTGCATTGGCCTCATACTTGACAAAAAAACAAAACCTGCTTCTTACAGTCACAAAACACCCACAACTAAAAGAAGAGTTTTACTTTAGCTCACATAATTTAAGTGGTCTTGGCATGATGGAAGGGCACAGAGAGAAGAAAGCTGCTCATGTCATGGTGGCCAAAAGCAGAGAGAGAAGAGAGGATCTGAGGAATCAAATAGCCCTTCAAGGAAGTTCATGCTTCCAGTGAGCTTCCACCCCTAGCCAGCCACTTCTTCTTAACAGCAAGTCAGCTATGTTGCCCCCACAATTTAATCACCTCTAAGATCCCTGCCTGTGAGTACATGAAGCCTTTGGGGGATGTTCTTGACCTAGACCATCATATCTAATTTATGTAAGGCCCTGAGTTTTATCACCAGCACAGCAAAGATAAACCCAAGGAGGAGCTGGAGGCCAGCCAAGGCCCAAACCTAGTGGTGATTTGCTATCAACTCCAGGAGCCTCTCCCACACAAGTGAATGTCTTCTTTCACACGAAGACAAATGCTAAGACTTGAACTCAGCCATGAAGAAGAGGAAATGGCTACTTTGGGACCTAATCAGGTATTCTTTTTGTGTGTGTGTGTGGTCAGTTCAGCCCAGCCTGGGGGTGGGGCTGGCACAGCATGTGGTGCTGGGGATCGACCATGTTCCCTGCACTTGCCTAAGCCTGCCTAAGCAGGCACTTTAGACTGCTGAGCTATCCCACTAGGCCCATACTGAGGTATTCTTTAGGGATCATAGACAACTCTGGAATTATCTGAGCCCCAGCTCTATGGAACAGTAACCTAGAAATCATCAAATCTTAGAATTTTAAGGTTCAAAGGACTTTTTTTCATCCAGCTAGTCTAGTGCATTAATCCTTTGAAACCAAGCTTCAGCTGCTAGGAGACAGATGCTCAGCCTGCAGAGACTCAGGCCTCTCTGGATTTCTCCCAGGAAGGCTGATCAGGAAGGTCTGAAGGCTGAAAGCAGAAATCCTTCTGGACCAAAAGCTTCCACAGCTACATGAGTCTAGACATGGACACCATTCTGAGGTGAGGTGATGCCCGTGAAATTGGAGCCTGGGTGCTCAGGAAGCATCTGGAAATGCTACTTGGCCTCATGTCAGGTATCAAGACCTCAGATAACTAGATGTCCAGATGCTTCTCCCTTTCCCTAACATAAGAATGTGGCTGTGCCAGCCTCATTGGTATCTCCTGGATTCAATTCCACTGTGCTGACTGAATGATGGAAGATCTAGTCCCTTGGAAATGTGTTTATAGGAAGAATGCTAATGATAATCTTTTTTTAATGCATTATTTATTTATTTATTTACTTATTTTTTCATAATTTTATTGATAAACATAGCAATGAGACAGTTTCAAATCAAATCGCTAGGACAGTTTCAATAACTAACACACTGCATACATTCTTCTTAGTGGTTAATTGCTGTACAAGATGTGGACTTGAGATCCTATTTACAAACACCATTAGATTATGACTAATGATAATCTAATATTTATTTTTCAGTATACTACTCTCTTGGTTTTGTTATTTAAGTGTTTGTTCCTTCTCTACTCCCTTGCATTTTTTTCTTTTCTGTGTATGAGTGTGTTGGGTGTTTTTGCCTTGTTTTCTTTACATTTTGAATATTGCATATGTTGGATAGTGTGGAAAAAAAAAGTAAGAGAAGGTCCAATCACAGATCCTGGTCTGGTGCTGGAAGGGAGGCAAACGATGGCAGGGACTGAGCAGTTTTTTTCAGATGGTAGAATTCAAAGTCTACCAGTGGGGCTCTACCCAGGCTGGTGTAAATATCCCAATGCCCTACTGAAATCAGGCACAAGTAAGGGCAGAAGGAATGGGTGGAGCTCTAAGGAGAGGTTAGGCAACTTTGGGATGGCGCGTCAGCTGTGCACAGTGGGCTCTGGGCAAGTCAGAAGAGAGAAGGGCTTCTAGGAAGCTGGTCAGAGGCACCAAGGGATGGGAACATCACATGCCACTTGTGCTCTTCCATCCTCCCTGCCGATGGTTAAGGTGCTTGTATATGGGTTGCCATTTGTTTGTCAAAAACAGTACAATGTGATGGAAAAAGTATTAGATTAAGTGGCCCCGAAAGAACTCAAATGCCCATCAACGAGAAATGGATTAAAAAAAAATGTGGTATTTTTATACAATGGAGTATTATTCAGCTATATAAAACGATAAACTCGAGGCTTTTATTGATATATGAATGCAACTAGAGACCATATTCATAAGTGAAACAAGTTACACCTGCATGTACAAACATTGTATCGTGTCACTAGTATAAGAACCTGAAAGAGTAAATAAAAGTTGAAAATCTGAAAGGTACAATAGATACTGTGAAATGGAGAGAAACAGTTTCAAAGTAGCAACACCTGGGATGAGGAAAAGGTGAAAAGAAAGAAAGAAGAAAGGGAAAAATATGCATGTATGTACTCAGGAGAGCTTTGATTATGGTACTGCTGACTTCTGCTGGTTTGTTGAAAGGAGCAGTTAATGTTTAAACTTTTTCTCTTTCCATTTTAATTTTTATAACCTTTTGAGCATGCTTATATCTGGTGATCTGAACAACTAATTTGAAGACAGCAATATGCAATATAATGACCATTGTTAAATTTCTATTATTTTGTTTAGCATAATTCTGTATCATTTCTAATGTTTTTTCTTTACTGTTTTTTATTCTATTTTTAAAAATTAAAAAGAAGAAAAGACAAGACAAAGCAGCGTCTGCCTTGATTCTATTCAGTATGTGTGTGACCTTAGGCATTTTACTTAATCCCTGCAATCCTCAGTTTTTGCTACTTTTAAAGTGAGGAGATTAATTTGGAAGGACCTAGAGCTTTCTTTCATCTCTAAATTATGATGATGACAACAATCAAAAACAGTAAAATGTACACTGCATCGGATGACAGGAGATGCTTCTTCAGGGGTCCATGTTTCTCCATGTAAATCCTTGGTGGGAAAAGCTATCTCTGAAGAGAGTATTCTGTTACTTCTTGCCACCTTTCATTGACTCCAAGAATTATGTGGGTTGTTGACTCATTAGCTGATGCCTGTAACACTCACTAGCTAACAGAATAGTAAAGCTAAGAAGTCAGTGAGGAACGGGATTGACTTCTAGAGCCAGTCAGCACCACCATTTGTCTTCAACACATTCACTTTGAGCATCTGTTTTGACTGGGAACAGTGCTGGAAGCTCTAGATAAAGAATTTGTATAAAGCAGAGAAACTGTGACTTCAACTGTGGCAATATTCGCAGTCATTCCTGCCTCCCCTTTATATATATTACATATAATATGTAGTTAGTACAGGATCTACAGGGTCTCACTACACAGATCTGACTCATAGTGATCCTCCTGTTTTCAGTCTCCCAAGCACTGGAATTACAGGTGTGCGCCACCATGCCCAGTCTCATTTGCCATCTCAGCGCACCCCAGAGACAGGGCTGGCAGGGCATGCCAGGGATCAAACCCTGATCCATGTGCCTTCCTAAGCAGATGCTTTAGTCCACTGAGCCATCTGGCTGCCCTAGTCCCCATTTTATATAAATCAAATTCTTGACAATGTTGGTCTATTTCCTGTGTAATGGGAATTCTTAAAGACGTTTTCTTTCTATTTTTTTTCTTCATTTTTATTTTAAGGTAAGAAGGCACATGTCAGAGAGCAGATGTTTCTTTTTCCCTCTCTTATTATTGGTATTTGAGAAAGTTGTCTATACTAGAAAGTGAAGTGTAAGACTAAAGTGATGAAGTTCAGACCATGAGAACACAAAAAAACCTTAAAATTGCCAAACTCTTTCCTATATATTCTCTTACAAAAATGTTTCCCCTAATTATCTATGTTATTATTATATTCTTTTTGGTGTACTATTTTGGCCTAAAAGTCAGAATATCTAGACTTTGAACTTTGTATCTTAAACTTTTTTGACCTTCATGACACTCTTAATTCTTTTAAATTGCAATCAAACTTTTTCAGTTTGGCCCTGAAAACTGGTGCTCTATCCTCTGAAGGAACTTCAGACAAAAATAAATAAATAAATAAATAAATAATAAAAGGACTTCTCCATCTTTTCAAATTTACTTGTTTGCTTGCTTGTTTCTTTGTTTGTTTGTTTTTGATGCTGAGGACCAAACCCAGGGCTATAGGGTTACAGAATGAGTTCAGTTTGGATGATGTTAATCACATGTTCACTATGTTATGCTTATATCTGGATGTCCCCCCACAAAGCCTCATGCTGTCGTAGGTGAGGCTTTGCAGAGGTGACTGGATCTACAGCATGAGATGCTCTGACTGAAGATGTGACACTAGGATTGAGTCATGGAGCTATGCTAAGATTAAGGGTACCCCATCCCGGATGTGAGTGCTACCCACCCTAAAGGTGTATAGCTTGGATAAAGCATAAAGGACAGAAAGAGGGGTGCTATTGCTGTTTGCCTTTTCACTTCTTTGCTGCTTTGCTTCCTTCTGTTTTCCAAGAACTATTTTTTTCTCTGCTATGCCAGTCTGCCCCAGAGTCAGCCAACTATGAATTAAAACCTCTAAAAATTATGAGCTACGATAAATCTTTCTTCCTTTAACTTTGTGTCTGATGTGTTTTGTCTTGGCAATGAGAAAATTAGCTCAGAGAGAAGGTAACAGAGGACTTCTCCCCATTAATAAAAGTTAAAATAAGGTATACTAATTTTAATGTAAAAAAAGTGTAGGTCTCATTTGGTAGTTCCAAGGTATCAGTTATCTAGGTGACTTACACAGTCTCTCAGCTTTCATTTCCAAGGTGATTAATGTAAGGAAGGACACAGAGGCCCAGGGCATTCGCTCAGTGACAGCACACTATGGCACTCCTGGAAACTCTGTTCTCTATGTGTCACTGAATTTTCCCATAGAGATGGTGCACTTCCACATGCGGTGTACCATTGGAAGCTCCATTTACTTCTTGTTAAGAATTTTTTTGAGAAGTTTTAGGTTCAGAGTAAAATTAAGGAACATCACTTTACTCAACATATTTAGCCTCAGTCCTGGCCCAGGTCCGGTGAATGTGTGGAGAGCTTCCTTCCACCCTGCGCCAGCGGGACCAGTCCCAGCCCAGGCTCAGCATGGGCCAGACCCTCTCCCGCCCCCTCGGGCTGCCCCCCACCACTCCGCCCTACGTCCCCACCCCTCCCGCCAAGTAGGAATTTCTGCTGACTTCCTGGAACCCCCAGACCCGGTCCTGGCCCGGGTCCGGTGAGTGTGTGGAGAGCTTTGTGCTGCCCTGCGCCGGTGGGACCAGTCCGAGCCCAGGCGCAGCATGGGCCGGAACCTCTCCCGCCCCCTCGGGCCACCCCCCACCACTCCGCCATACGTCCCCACCTCTCCCGCTGAGAGGGAATTTCTGCCGACTGCCTGGAACCCCCAGACCCAGTCCTAGCCCAGGTCCGGTGAGTGTGTGGAGAGCTTCCTGCTACCCTGCGCCAGCGGGACCAGGCCCAGCCCAGGAGCAGCGTGGGCAGGACCCTCTCCCACCCCCTCGGGCCACCCCCCACCACTAAACCTTACCTGCCCCACCCTTCCCGCTAAGTAGGAATTTCTGCTGAGTTCCGGGAACCCCCAAACCCAATCCTAGCCCAGGAATGCAGCGGGAAGGAGCTGAGCACAGCAGCCAGACCTAAGCCAGACACAGCTGGATAACTCCATACTCTGTAGAGCTCCACCTGAACTTCAGTACGTGTGAAGGTTATAACTACAGCAAAGATCTACAACAAAGGGCAGAAGACAGTGCTACACAA
>NW_004524600.1:7013827-7034944 GCF_000260255.1 Octodon degus | reverse complement strand
TAATATTATATTTTAGATCTAGCATCAACTGGTTTTCTGTTGAATTTTATATTGGAGCAAAAGTATTTTTATCACTATTAACTTTTAAACTGTGGTTAATCTTGTACATGATTAGATTGGGTTTTAGCTATCCAAAGTTCAGAAAGGCAGGATTCATGGGTATGAACTTAGCTGGTTTTAAAGAGTATTCCAAAACCAAGGGCCCCGACTGCAGAGAGATTTTTGCAAAAAGGGGTGAGTACTTCTGGGGTTGGGGGTAGTCAGTATGGATTTTAAAAATTCTTAGCTTCCTTACTAATTTATAGAGCAAAATTATGTTAAAGTTGGAGAGTAGTGAAGGAGTGTCTGAAAGTGGCTGTGAAGCTCTCTCCTCACTTGACGCTGTTCTCAGTGGGGTCAAAGGTGTCCCTTTGCCATGGCTTCAGCAGAGAAGTGATGTCTGCTGATTGTGTGTGGAGCTGGGAGCCTCCATCATCCTGGCTTTAGCTGATCATCACATAAGCAAAGGGACTGAAAGCCAAAGGGGACATTTTTTTTGCCCTTAATATAGCACAAGAATTGAACTGCTCCTAGACAGTGGTATGGGTTTCACAGACGGGAGTAGGGGAGGCAATATGTATCCAAGAAGCAGGGACTTTGTGCACATTGTGAGGGTGGGGTGGGTAGGACAGAGCGTGGACATGCTTAGACCTAGTGAGCAGGAAGAGACAAAGTCGGAGTCCTATCTTCTGCACAGATAACACCGCTTCAGGTCTGTAGAACAGGTGCACTCCCAGGCTTCATCTCCTCCCTGGGGCCCACCATGGACTCACTTTCTCTTATGGGCAAAGGCAGCAACAGCTCTCTTGAGAAGCAAAGGAAACTGTGGAAGAGAAATTTGGACAGTGCTTTCTGAGCTGTATAAAAATACCACATCTTTTCATTCATTCCTCAGGTGATGGGCACCTTGGTTGTTTCCAAGATTTGACAGATACTCTAGCACCCAGGGAAGGGCATAGTCTACCCAGCGAACTGGCAGCACTGGCTCAACTTCAGCCTGAGCCACTGAGAGGGTGAAGCCATTCTTGCGTGTAACTTGGAAACATCATTCCAGCCCTCACTGTAAGGCAGCCACTGTTGTGAGAGCAAAAGGAATTCCATGCTGATGAACAGGGTCATTTTCTTACCCAATGTTACTATTTTAATTATACTTATTTATAGGACAGGTTGTTGAAATGATGCATGTAAACAGTGTGTAATGATCAATCAGGTCCTTTCCATCTGTGATGTTTGTTTTTATGTGGTCCTTTCTGGGCTTATTTTACATAAGAATGCTCTATCTGTGAGTTCATTCAATGACAATAAAACCTCTCCTCTTTCAAAAAAAAAAAAAAATACATATTTAGCCTCCCGTACTGTGGACATCCCCTGTAACAATGACACATTTGTCATAATAAACTTACTTCAACATATCCTTATGCCCTGGAGTACATGCTGTCACCTGGAGTCTGTAGTTTACATTAGGGCTTACTTTTGGTATGGTACATTCTAGAGTTTGAGAGGATGTATAATGACATATATCAACCATTATGGTTTATACGGAGTATTTTCCACTTCCT
The DNA here is from genome assembly GCF_000260255.1 of Octodon degus. Lineage (NCBI taxonomy): Eukaryota > Metazoa > Chordata > Mammalia > Rodentia > Octodontidae > Octodon > Octodon degus. Next base: position 7,033,346 of record NW_004524600.1, on the reverse strand, counting down.
TAAAAATCCCCTATGCTACATTTTTTCGTCTATCCATCCATCCCCACTAACCTTTGGCAACCACTTATCTTTTCCCCATGTCTATAATTTTGCCTTTCCAAGAACACCATAGTGTTAGAATCATGCAGCATATAGGTGAAGTATCCTTTTCTTTGGCGATGTTGAGGACATAAGCCAGGGCACTTCTCATGCTAAGGACTCTACCACTGGGTCACACCTCAGCCCCTGAAAGTTCAATTGTTTTTGAAGAAACACAAATTTCCTAGTGCTTGCTGTTTAACAAGGAGTTAAGACAGAAGAGTGGTTTCATGACAGTAGGAAGTTTGCTATTTTGGAACAGTGCTCTGTTCTTCTACATAGTTGGCTGGTGTTGTTGCCACATCTCCTATGAATCTTCATATGGTCATAGGTAGTGCTTTTCAGAGGTAGCTGGATCTAGGGTATATGACGAAGATGTGGTACTGGGATTAAGGGTGTGTGACACTGGACTGATCCACTAACTGGCTTGTCATAGTTCTGGGTGTGTGGGTAATGGGAAGCTCCACTCAGGATGTGGGTGGTCAAAAGGCTTGCAGTCTAGATGGAATGAAAGGCAAGAGAGATTTGCTGCTATTGCTGCTGCTGCTGCTGCTGCTGCTGCTGCTGCTGCTGCTGCTGCTGCTGCTGCTGCTGCTGCTGCTATTGGTTTGCTGTCTTCCACCAGGCCATGGGTTGTTTCTCCTTCATGATACCCCTTCACTATGTCACTCTGCCTAAGAGGCAGCCAACTATTCACTGAGAACTTTACTGTGAACTGAAATAAATCTTTTCTCCCTTACCTTATGGATACTGGGTATTTTGTCTCAGCAAAGAGAACAGTAACCAATATAATTGCAAACCTAATTTCAAAATGGACCTTTGGTTCATTGAAAGCAATCTCTGGAAGTCTAGGGGTCACAAAAAGGTGAGAGTGCAGTTGCCAACAAGGGGCTTCATCCACATCCACAGCCTACGTTTGCCTTTAAGATGGTGGACATGAGCACTCGCTGTCCTTTGACGAACAAAGTGTCACCACTGAGTGGCTGCTTTCAGTTGAGTACAGTGCAGTGTGCTGCCTGGCATGACTTGTCACTGTCATCTGCATTTAGCTTGCAGAGTCTGTGCTGGATGACTGTTCCCGCAGAGATGATGCACTGTGTGGTCCATGAGTGGACATGCAGAATGACCTACTTCTGGGAAGAAGAGTAACCAACAAGAGCCACCAGGCAGGCATTCTGGGTTTTGCCTCTTGCTGGCTGGGCTGATACTTGGAGGGAAATGCCATTCAACAGCTAACCAGTCCCTTCTCATGAACTCCATTGCTGTCTCTCTCCATGACAACCCAGACAGGTATACAGGCCCCATTACTACAGATGAATGCCCTCTGCAAACATCTGGTCTTTGCCTCTTTGTGACTGTTTTCTTGGCTTATACCAAAAGGTTTAGTTCCATGTACTCCTGCATTTGCTCCTCTTTGTGTGAATGAGGCAAGAGTATTGTGGCTTTCATTTTTGTGTGTTACCTTGTTCATCTGAAAAGTTTGGATACATTCTTGTTCTCCTTTATCACAGCCTGGATTCTGCACAGTGGTCCAGTTAGAACAGGGGATTTTCATAGGAAGACAAAGCCTGGGTACACCTCCCCCAAGGATGTGCACAGGAGAATGAATACTAATTAGGCTACAGGTTGGATGGCTCTGGTCTCATGACCCTGATAACCAAGTCCTAAATGGGGGAACCAATTATTCAGTTACTATAATAGTTGGCCCAAGCAAGAAATCTAGAGGTCTTTAGCTTGTTAGACAATACTAAAGACAGACAAAACTCTCAGAAAAGCTGATCGGATACCATAAGCTTTAAAAAAAAAAAAAATCAGAGTAGCTGATTTTGAGCTATTAGGAGGTACCGAGCAATGGATAAGTTTAAGACAACAATATGCAATGTATTAATTATTGTAACTGTCCTACCTACCTGTTTTGAAACAATTTCATTGCTATTTTATTTTTTTCTCATTAATATGAATAAAATATTTTACTTACTTATTCATTTATTTATTTATTGTATTTTAGGACAGGGTCTACGGGGTCTCACTGAGTAGATTAGACTCATAGTGGTGCTCCTGTTTACAGCCTCCCAAGTGCTGGGATTACAGGTGCATGCCACCAAGCCCAGTGTCAAACACCATCTCAGTGTGCACCAGGAGCGGGGTCAGCACGTCAGGGATGGCATTGGATTCCTGGCCCCTATATCTGCCTAAGCAGGCACTTTAATCCACTGAGCTATTTGGCTGGTCCTGAATAAAATATTTTTTAAAAGATCAATTCATTTACATTAATTCAATATTATTTTATTTCCACTATGCACCCATTACATCTGATATTTTTAACAAAGAAAAATGAACTTGATTCTAACTTTATGCTTCTTGTTTTGGGATACTGAGGTTCAGCTCAGGGCCTGGCACCTAATGCCGACTTTCTCATCTTTCTTGTACCTAATATAATGTGTGGCTCAACTTTTCCTTCACTCTTTGATGCTAGCTGAGCAAAAGGGAGAAGCAGGTCCCTGAAAGTAGGATGCACTGAGTATCAGCCTTCGGAGTGAGTGGAAAAAGGCAGGTCAGATCTCATCACTTACAAGAAGAACTGCTTCTCTGCAACAAGAACACTTTAGAAATGATTGGCATAGACAGGTAGTGGACTGGGAGAAGAGAGGAAGGCAATGGCCAGTGGAGTTAGAAAAGCTTGCTCCCTGGGCTCAAATCCCGAGCCCCCTCTTACTCGAAAAGTTTCCACAGACTGCTTTCTGAGTATGGCTTCCTCCTTTCTCAGCTGGCAACTGCAGCTTCACTTTTATCTTGAGATGACTGTCAGAGTAAAGCTCACAGCAAGCTCACAATGAATATAAACTGTTATGAAATTGTTACTGGGCTGAGCGATGAGCTGCCCTGATCCTTTATGTTCCTGTTCCTGTCTCAGCTTTCATTACCGGGAGTCCTGCTCCTATGAGAGACCTGAGGACTCTGCACACTTGATTCCTATTCCAGATCAGCCACTTTTGACACTTTATTCATTTGTCTGGCAGGCTAAGCTGTCTGCCCAGTCATTTTTACCTAAGGTCCTGGGTTGATTTATAAGCTCCCAGTGAGTCTGCCAAGCCCACACTCTGAAAGTAAAGTGCTGCTGTGTCGTTCCTGCCTCCCTGCAAGCCTTACAGAGACGGCCGTCTCATCATGGTAAGCCATCCTCCCCTGCCTGGATACCAGCTTCTGCTCTGCTGAGTGCTGACCCTTGGACCATCTTCTGGGCTTCTGCTTCAAGTGTGCACTTGATTTTGCGTGCCTGTCCTTGTGTCTCTGCTCCACCTGCAAATTTCTCCCAGGCCACTAGTTCACTAGGGTCCTAATCTGTCTTGATAGAGCCTGCCCAGACAGCAGACTCAAGTGGTCCCCCAGGGCCTCCAGTCAACTCCCTAGAGCCACCATGTCCTGATTCCCTTCATCTCACTCATACATCATCTCAGGAGTGTAATGTGTCAAGTGAAATCAGTAACTCAGGTCACAAAGCCTTCAGTGCAGGCAGATAGTTATGCCTGAGTGGCAAGTCTCTCAGAAGCTGAAGGTGGAGAAGGGGAAATTCAGACAAGGAGTAGGCTGTGAGTGGCCCTTTAAATGGTTTTTAATCTCCCGATTCAATGTTTGATAATTCAGATGTATGTCATTTTTTTTTAACCTTGTTTCTTGGAAGTGTCACTCTTTACTTTACTTTACTTACTTTTTTGCATGGAAATTTCTAGAACTGAGCTCTGCTTCACTGCCTGCTTTCCAGCCTCCATCCAGGTTCAGGGGATACCAGTGTATCAATCCAGAATCCCTCAAAGAGAGATGAGACACAGAAGCAGGATCACAAAAGCAAACATGTGGGAGATAATGGTAGCCTGCCATACAGGTGGGCATCTGAATGAAACTGGGACCTCCATCATCCCTGGCCTTGCCTTTGTAGTTGTGAATTTGACGACAAGAAACAGACAGGACATCTTGTCTAAACAATAATTTGAAACTGCCTCACTGGTACCAGTAGCAGGTGTGGTCCCTCTACACTGCTGGAATTTTGCCACCAGGGGGCAGCCGCTGTTGGAACCTGTTTTCTTCATTAAGAGTTCTATGAGGTGCTCTGACTTGAAACCTATAGATGGTAAGTAGGGATTTTCCAAACCATTGAATAAAACCTATATATTGGGATATCACCAAAAACCATACTTTTAAAATCAAAATAGTAAATAGTAGATAATCTTATAGAGTAAACTTTTCAATAAAGTCTCAATTCAGTTAGCTCAGCTTGTCTCTGTCTCTCTCTGTCTCTGTCTCTCTCTGTCTGTATCTCTCTCTCTCTCTCTCTCTCTCTCTCTCTCTCTCTCTCTCTCTCTCCCATACACACACACACACACACACACACAAGTCAGATGACAGTTGATCTTATCATTTCTCGTCCTTTTGGCTAGATCAAGTTTGACCTCAGAGCAAAAGTTCAAAAGTTGTCCTTTGTCTACACATCTGAGGTCTATAACTCCCAGTGACTGCTGTCTTCCAGTTAAGTGATAAATGTATTTAGTTCCATGTTTCAATGACCATGCTCATCTTTATCCATGTCTTTACTATAACAGGTTGCCTAAAAGGTTCAATCTTTTCCTCTGTGATTTGTATGTGTTCTCTCTTACGCAAATTAGAAGGAAGAGAAGAGGCTGACCCCTTACTTTCTCCTTTAGGCCAAGCTCCTGGCTTGTTGTCTAAAAAAGGAGAGAAGTGATTCCCAATTCATTCTCAAATCAAGACAAGCATCTCTTTCTCATAGGCATAATTCCCAATAGCTACTGGCAGGGTCTGAGGACCTTCTGGAAGAGCTCCTGGTAAGATAGCTGTGGAAACTGAGAATATTCCTTCTCCAGCAGCCGATCAAGCTCATTTGCAATCTCCACGAGCTCTTTCTTCAGCAAATTCCTCCAGCAATAATTTTGTGAACCTAATTTGAACCTCTTCCCAGAAATGATTTTGAATATTACTATGGGATTTAAAAGCAGAATTATGCTAGCTCAATAACACTATGCAAGCCAAATCATTCTCCAAGCTTATATTCTACCTGAATTTATAATTTTTATTACAAATTTATGTTCTGTTTGTAAATAGGTATGAAAATATATGAGAACAAAGAAGTAAAAAAGCTCACTTATTTTAACACCAAGAAATAGTCTCTGAGAAAATGTTGTATTGCTTTGAATTGATTTATAAATTTTTACAAATATTAGAATTGAATAAACTGCTCTGAAAAAAATACAGAGAAACTTTTCTGTTTTTAAATATTTTCTGACATTGCTTTACGGGATGAATAGTTATTGTCATATGAAAATATAGTTATATATTTTACTATAGACCTAAGATGAACTAATTTTATTTTCATTTTTACATAATTAAAAAGAAATTGGAATTGCTTGGTAAGTAATAATCATTTGTAGCTTATTATTTTTAGTGTTATGCTAAACATATGACAGATTGTTTTGATTTTTTTCTTAATACAATTTGTAATTTTTTATTATTAATCCATTTAATGAATTGGGAAGATCCATTAAATTCTCTCTCTCTCTCTCTCTCTCTCTCTCTCTCTCTCTCTTTTTTTTTTTTTTTTTTTTTTTTTTTTTGGTATTTTAGGGAAGCTTCTACAGAGTCTCACTACTAGATCGTACTTGTACTGACCCGCCTGTTTACAGCCTTCCAAGAGCTGGGATTACAGGTGCGTGCAATCATGCCCAGTCTCAATTGCTGTCTCAGCGCACCCCGGGGGCGGGGCTGGCACAGCAGGACCAGGGATTGAACCCCTGGCCCTAACGCCTGCTTGCAGGTGCTTTAATCTGCTGAGCTATTTGGCCAGCCCTAAGATCCATTAAATTCAGTGAGACAAAATATCATAAATCTTTCAATGAAGAAACAATTAGAATTCAGTCTTTATAATAAATTCCATGAATGGAATTTTAGGGTCAGAGGATATGAATGCTTTTAACCATAGACATGTAATCAAATTGCTTTTCAAATGTGAATTTATACCAGTAGTGAAAGAAATATCTGTATTCTTTAACAATTTCCAGAGGGGGGGATTTGGTAACATTCCTCATTAGGCTGCCTTAGATTTTGACTTAATGTCACCAGATTTTTTTTCATTCAGTAACTACTAACTACTTTTACTATATATACTTGAGGTGTATAGCTTATGTAGATGTACTCATCTTGATGTACACATAAATTAAAGTTATTACCTCAGTCACGCAATCAATATACCCACTATCCCAGGTGGCTTTTCTACTCTCCCTCCTCCCCCATCTCTCACCTCCTTTCACAGTCCTCTCCCTCCCTTCCCACCACTTTCCCCTTTCTTTTCTTTTAGTTTAGTGGTAAGAGTTCTTAAACTTTCCTCTCTTGGAAAATTACCAACGTACAACACAGTATGATTGATCACTGTGCTCACATTGAGTATTTGATCTGCTCATCCTCTGTGGTTGCACCTTTGTATCCTCTGATGTGTAGAGCCTCCCCAGGAGCCACTTTTCCTTTGGTTCCATTTGACATTGTTCCTTGATTCTATGTAAAAGTAGTCTATCTAGCTATCTATTATCTACCTATCGTATTTCTGGGAATTGAACTCAGGGTATGCTGAGCTACATCAGCCTTTTACAAATTTAATACTCTTTAATTTTCCAGTCATTGAGGGTGGGTCTTGATAAGTTGCCTGAGCTGAGTCTGAACTTCTGCTTTTCCTTCCTCAGCTTCCAGAGTGTTAGTATTAATCCCAGTCACTTCTCCTGGTCTCTGCTCCTACCCTTTATCTTTTCTACATACGTTTTTTTTTTTTTTAATCTTTTTATTATTTTCTCTTTTCTGGCTCTTTTGAGTTAATCATTTTAAAGAGGAAAAGATTTATGTCAGATCTAATACTGTAAGAATTACAGGGTCCAAATGGATGGTAATGGAAACATGATTGTTTGGCTTTTAAATTCTCTCTTTTTATAGTTGCATTTCTTCCTGCTGAGCTATATCTTCTGAATCTTTAACCTTTGTGCATATGTGATGCTATTTCTTTTTTCATCTCGTTCCTGGCAAACTTTTGTTCCTCTGGGGACCGTTTGTTCATTTGGTTCAGGTCACTGAGATTACTTCTCTTTTCCAAAATGTTAGCCCTGCTGCTCCCCTCCGCGGCATCCACCGTGCTGTATGGGATGGGCGTACCCTGCTCCTTCTTCCAGATCAATGATGGCGAAATACAACCGAGCTCAGTGTGAGCCGGACCCCGAGCAGACATTGCTGGACATGTTCTTTAGGCATTGATCATACGCCATGGATAATGCAGAAGTGTACATTTACCAGCCAATTGCAACCCTGTGGAACCTGCCAGCGAGTCACACACTTATCTCCGAAGCTCGGGAAAGAGAACTGGAAGCGCAAATCTCTCCTGGAGAGAGGAGAGGAGAATGAGCCACCCCTGCCACTGCCTCACTCCGTGACAGTGGCAATTGCTCCCCTACTGCACCTCCACCAGTTGGAGTGCTTGGATGGCTTCCTTTCAGGGCTCACTCTGGTTCTGGAACCCCTCACTTCCCTTGGAAGTTGGCTCTGCACATCACACATCACCATTGCCTCAGACCTCACCATTTTCGTGAATTTTCACCCTCTCATTCTCTCCCTGTTCCCTCTCAGCTGCCAATAGGCTTCATGCTGTTCCACACGGAGGGTACAAGTGTTGCCCTTGCTCCTGTACCAGCTTTGGCTCCCTCTTTCTAGTTTCGACCTCCCCATGGAATGCTTCACGTGCATGACCTCTTCTTCACCTCCTCACATGCAGTTTCAGACACAGAGCCAGCTTTCTTCCTTCTGAATCAGACTATGTGGTTGTCCCAGCCAAAGCTACCTGGAACTCTCCACTTGTGGGATCCAAGTAGTTTGTAGAATTCTCACTGGACTGGCACCTCAGCAGGTCACACTGGGTGAGTTAGTTCTTGCTTCTCAAGGTCCATGTCACATCACTGTTATCCCCTTCAGCCTCCCAGGATACCCCTTTGCCATCTCCTTCATGATCTCCTGCTGCCCACTCTTCACACGTTGGTCTGTTCCAGGCGCCATCACCAGATTCATCTTCCTTCTTGGTGACCTCATTACTACCATCCTGTTAACTTGCAGGTAAGAAATTTCTGTCTACACCCATTTCTAGCTTCATCCCTCACTTGCCTCATGCTTTGTGTATATTCTTACTCTCTCCAGCATCTTTTCTCTCCAGAGATGCAAATACCAAGTCTCTAAAGCTGGATTCTCCATCTTCTCTCAAACCTGTTTCTGTTCCCCATAGACTTCCTCACCTTGTGATGCCATCTTGTACCCCCTGAGCAGGGAGTAATGCAATCATGCCAGAGTCTTCTCCTCTCAGTTTTCAACCTTGATCAGTCAGTCAATCTCTATGTCCTTCCTCAGAAGCTCCTCACAGCCACAAAGCCCTGCCGCTCCTCTCTCACCCTACAGGCTCCTGTCCTCACTCCCCTGGTTTCCTTTATCCTTCTCTTGAGTTTTCTACCTCTAATCTCTCTCCTCTCCCATCTGCTCTGTGTGCTGTCATAAGCAAGGTCAATCTGAAAAGCAAAAACCAAAACCAGTGGCTTCCTTGCCCTTCCAGCAGTGGACCTGACAACTGTATGTCTCTGCAAAGATTATGAGAAATTATGCAGACACAGATATTTTGAAGATGATGGCAGGGACTTTGGAGACTCCATTTCTGGATCCTGGGTTAAGAACTTTCCTGCAGGAGCAATGCATTCTGCTTGGTGGTCCAATCTGTGCCTGCTGATCTAGTCTTATCTGCTTCCATCTCAAGCTCCTGCATTCTATGTCAGCTTTACCATGGCCTAAATACTCCATGATGCTTCCTGCTTCTTTGGATGTCTCAGGGCCGCCTGTTTTCTGATGCTTCATGCCCTCCTCCTTCCCTGCTCCTTGTCTGGCCAGTATCTTCTACAGGGCAAGATGCCTCCAGGGAAACCTTTCTCCCAACCACAACTCTCCTTATGAAGTTCATTTCACCATTCTGAATCTTTAGAACAAGAAAATATCAGAGCTGTGGCGTCATTACTAATCATTCAAAATGATGCCCCACTTGCTCTTGTGGCTGTTCACAAAAGAAATATTCTTGTCATTCTTAATGGAAGAAACAATGATTGGAATACCATCACTTGGTGCTCCTGAAGGGCAGTGCAAATGAAAGATCACTAGATCTTCTGTCCTTCCCATCTCATTGGTTGGACTTCACTTGCTTTACCACATTACATATGATTAGTGACTGAGGTAGAGAATTAAACCCATCTGTGAATGTTAGGCAATCTTCCAAGACCATACTAAGGGCTCAGCCACAAGCAGCTGCCACATGGCCTTTGGGTGCCTTCTGCTGTCCAGAGCTGGTGCTGAGGACACTTGGGTCAGAGAGTGGTCAGCAACAGCTAAAGAGGAAGAAAGAAAAGACATTGAGAAATAGATGGGCTCTTTGATGAGAGAATGAAAGTAAAAGGCAGCAAAAAATATCAGGGGGTGGCTGACTCACAGAAACAAAGGGAAGTTGTCAGCCCAGGGCAGAGGAGAACAGGATGCTTTGATTGAAACTCCTGACCAAAATGTAGAATTTTCAGAAATGTATCCCCAGGGCTTGCTGTCTTTAGTAGAAACATACCAGGGACACTGGGTCAAAGATGCCAAAGTCTGGAAAGTAGGAGCTAATTTAGATTGCAAGGCACCAAATGTGTTTTCACTCTTACTTGACACTGGTGAAGGAGTGATCTTGAGCTGTCACCAGACCTCCAAGCCTCTGTGACATCACCTGTAAAAGAGCAGCTGGCCTGACTGATCTCAAAATCCTTTCCAAGTTGGAAATCTTGTGGTTCTATGATGGTATAGATATAACCAGCCCAAGGCAGTCTGAAAATAAACCATCCAATGAGATTAAAATAAGACAAGTTAACAAAATTAGAAGAGTCTTAGTTGATCAGTAATATTGCCCTGAAGCTAAATTAAGAAAAAAAGATCTTAGATCTTTATTTTATTTTGTCATAGCTTGTCTACTCTCCATTCTATTTGTGGAAGCCCCATCATTCTCAACATCCCTCACATGCTCTGCTCCCAGGCACCACCACCATACTGGGAGCCAGCAGCTTGACTCCACCTACTCCCCTCCTAGGACTCCAACTTTGCAAAGCCTCAATGCCTTTGGTCTAATTCCCAGGCATAGTGGAGAGGAATCACCTTCTGTCACAGAAAATCCAGATCTTTCTGGGACAAGGACAACAGCAAAGCCACCCTGGACAGCTATGAGTCCCCCAGGGAACTCACCCCAGCACATCCAGCTGAGTGGCTTCTCTGTGTTGCAAGCATCTATGTGGCAAGTAGAGTGGTAACATGAATTGGAATCTTCTACCAATTTTGGAAGATGGCCAGGATATCCAGTAAGGAGCGCATGTGACACTACTACTTTCCTGATGCAAGGTGATGTTTTTGTCATATAAGAAGCGCTGGACAGTAGAAATGTCTTGGTGTATGTTGTAGTCAGGGCTTGAAAGGGAACAGATTTAATATAAGACACATAATTTATGGGATTATTTCATCAGATTCACACAAAATGTCAAATGCCAAAAGGGTATGGGAGATCTACCAACACACTAGAGAACCAAAGAATCTAGCTGAGGGCCTGGTTCCCACAGTGATGCCCTGTACAAGTCCAGCTGAAGATCTAAATCCTATAGCAGTGTCCTTTATGTGTCCCTCTGAAGGCATACAGCCCACGACAATGTCTCATGTGAGGCTGTATCAAGGATCTGTACTGGGAAGGCCCAAAGATCAGAGGTACAAGCTAGACAGTCTGCACCAGTGGGATGCAGGATCTGTGCCAGCAGACTGAGGGATCTATGCTGGGCCAGGAAGTGGTGCTCAGGTTAAGGACCAGAGCTCCCCTGAAAAGTACCACAGCCATCCCCAGCAACTGCAAAGACATAAGCTCCTCCAATGATGAGAACAACTGAGTTCTGATCAGGAAAACTAGCATGACAAGCTTCTCCAGCTACCGCCTGACACCTCTCCTCCTCAGGTGGACCTTCCAAATCCAAAACCACACTGATTCAGCTCTGCTGGGTGTTACAAGCTGACCATTAGTTAATCCACCACAGTGTACAATGACAGAATGGAAACAGAAGCTGGGGTTGTTCTAGGATCCCACTTCTAAATGGTCATCCAGATAATGGGCTGCTAGAGAAGGGAAGTCTCCTTTCACCACCACCTCCGCCAAATCAAGCATGCAAATGTTATTTGCTTTACTACAACCTTGTGCTGGGTTGATATATAGCTCCCTGTTTGGCAGCCTGAAAAGACTAGGAAAGATGCAAGCATCTGTTTAAGTCTGCATGGGTGGGCTGTGGAAAAACAAGACATCAGAGCCAGTCCTGTTCACAGTGCAGCCCTCCAGCTGCCTGCTGCCCCAATTCTAGTCCCTCTGACATAAGTTCCTCCAACACCAGTCAGACATTAAGCACTACTGACACTCTCTTGCCTCAGGACCTTGAATTTGCTGCTCCTTCTGGCTAGAGTACTTGTCTCTCAGTTGTTTGCCTGACTTATTCCTGCTTTGCTTGTGGATCCCCACTTCAGGGACATCTCTCTAGATCATAGCCCTAACCTTGCCCTGCATGTTCCTTGTCATTCTCTGCTTTATATCTCTGCAGAACCCACATCACCAACACCCAGCACACAGGCCTTCCTCAATATCTGCTTCTTGCTCTGGGTGCAGGACTAGAATCTGGGTTCAGATCTGAGTACCAAGTAGTACTTTGCTCTATTTAATTCATTGCACATCTCCACTATCTCTTTAGAGCCTGGTTCTTCACCCATGCCCTGTTTTGTTGCCTGCAATTCTTTCAAGACTAAGAGTGGGATTGGGCATAGTATGTGTGTCTGGCATCTTTGGAATGAATGCCTATGTGGCTACCGTGACTGGAGAGAGGGCAAGTGGAGAGCAAGATGAGACCCAGAACCAGAGTTCAAGGACAGGTTGAGAGAGAACATTCTAACCTCAGGGACACAGGGTACCCAGGCTGGAACCTACGGTGGCCTCTCTTCTAGAGAACCAGTTGCCTCCTCTACTGCAGGAAGGGGCCAATGGAGATCCAGAGACACTCACAGTGTCCACATTCATGCAACATGGGTTGAGACTATTTTTCATTCAGCTACAGGTCTCTGTTAGGCCCTGAGCATACATGAGACATTGCTAAGAGGATGCCAAGGCCAGTGGGACAAACTGGGGGCATTGTATGTTCAAATGCAGGGGTTTCCAGGTTAAATCAGCCCCTTTGTGTGCCCAAGGCTCCCTGGAACCATTTCTGGCACACATACCCTCCATGCTGTTTGACACAGGGGACCTGATAAGCTCGTGGCTGGGCTGTGAGGTCTGATGACAGCGCAGTGAGCACAGGCATGGGCTTTGGGATCTGGGTTCTTGGGTTGCAATCTAGGTTCTTACACTTAACGATTGTGTGGTACTGGTTATACTACTAAGGGTTCTGTGTGTCTCTTTGCTTTCTGTGAAATGCAAGCATCCATATTTCCTTCATAGCATTATTTTGAAGATTAAATAAATGAAAATACAGGCAGTTACAAGGCCAAGCTTGCTATACACTTTTTAGTATCCACAAATACTAGCAGAGGTCTGGCACATAGTAGGTTCTTCTTAAAAGGCAGTCAGTGCAACGGAGGGGTCATGGCAAGGGCAGCACAGTTGAAGCAGCTAATTTATCCCATAGAATGAGGGCAGCTGGGATGGAGGGAAACCCTCCCCGCACGGGTCCCAGACAGGAGTCCACTGTCTGGCAGGCTTGGGAAGACTGATCTCAGCCAGGGCCAGGGAAATAAACCAAGACAGTTTCTGGTTATTAAAGCATAAAAGTATGGATGGAGTTTGTAAATATGACTGAAAACATAGTCTTGGTAACTAAGCAATTTGGCAAAGGTTCCCACTCTCAAGAGGAAATTTCCCTTTGAAAACTAGAATAACAGCACGCAGAAATGACTTCATGCAGGACTTTGGGCGTATGTCTGTGGGGGCCATTTTCCCCTGACATGAAGGGCCACGAAAGGCAGGTCAGGTGTGAATATGTGATTCCCTTTTCTCTCTAGGTACAGCCGGAGATAACTTCTACTGGGTCTTCCCTGGCAACAGCTGTGTTTGCCCCTATATCTCTGTCATGACATCCTGCACACCTTCTGTAGGATGTACCCTTCCAGGTGGGACGTTGGCAACCAATTTAGAGTTATGCATTTTAGCAGGTTGTGGGCGGGCTTACTCTACCCCTCCTTGCATCAGGGTTGTTTGGAAACACCTTAGGGGTGACCATCCCACTCCCAGCAGAGTATAATACTTGGACCTTTGCCTTGCATATCCAGGGCTGGTGGCCAGTGCCTCTCGTCACTTTCACAGATGGTGCACTGGCTGTTTCAGGAAGTCGGATTCTCTAGACTGCTGTCTCCTCAGGAAATTGCTTCCTCACAGAACATTTTATTTCTTCTTTTTTCCTCAAAACCTCCCAGTTTTCTCCCATTCTGTCACCATCAGCCATAAATCAGTCTCATGGAACTTGAATCCCTTACCTCAGAACCTAAGCTCTCAGCCTTATAGAACATTTAGGGTAAGTTCAGCAGCACCCACATGCTATTGTTTATTGAACAAAGAAAACATCCTCTTAGTTCATCTATGATAGGTTTATTTCATTCCAGTAAGATTCACTTGAGATCATGCTGGGCAGGGTCAATATGAGAACATTCATTGCCCCATCCCATGACTGAAAGCTGATCAATTTCCAAAACAATTCTGTTTATAAAAATCAGTGAAGTTTGGGGCCAGGTTCTTTCAGAAATAGCTAGAATTGGAAACTCTGTGATCTTTTTAAGTGAATTTAAACCCCACAGTTGGGGCCGACAGCATGGTGATTGGGAAGCCTGCTCTTTCTCAGTACATGCCAACTATCCACTGACATTTCTGTGTCCAAGGAGCCCTTGTGCACACAAAGTTATCATCACCACCATCACCATCACCATCACCATCACCATCACCATCACCATCACCATCATTGGTAGAGTAACAGCTACAGAGCAAGGGCAAGAGTCACCTCTGAGATGTGTAAAGAGGGCACCATAATGTCCACTGGTACCTGTGGGCCATGACAGTGACCATCAATATACCAGGAAATCTAGGCCCTCTGCTTCTGAATAACACCACCAACTCACCTCCATTGATTATCTATCAGAAATAGACATCCAAACTTTGCAACCTCACTCCTGCACTCTCCAGAGCAGGTAAGAGTTTGACATGTCCACAGGGTAAGGGGCTGGTATACTCAGGATCATCCCTAATCTGAGGGGGTGGTGGACCTTGCATCGTGTTTGGATTTAACAAGTAACAAAAACAGTCCATCTGCATGCTGAGTGTACTGAGTGTTGTTCCACCACATGCCTGACATTTCCAGCACTAGTCACTCCTTTGGGAAAGATCCTTCTCTCTGAATGGACACATGATTCCTCGGTCAGGTTTGGTAGTTGATACTGATAGAAGCAGTACCATAAAGGAAGAAGGCATGAATGAGAGAATGGGTACACAGAATGGATATGGAAAAAAGCTAGTCAACTATGTCTCCTCCTGGGTTTTGCATCATCATCAGTAATACAAGGGAAAAAACTAACTATGACCATGACATTTTGTGACTGTGTAAACTTCAGCTTGTTGCCAGTGAGGCTGTAATTCCATTATACAAGGCTATCTTTGAAGTAGTAGATGGCAATTGTGAGTGTCTTGGACAAGAAAGAAACCAAGGTGTGTTGTGCAGCATATCACATGCCATAGGAAAGGAGAGTTGCAATTAGTTTATTCATTTGGGTTCATTCATTCAAAAATATTTCTTGCAAGCCTTCTATGGCCAGGCATTGTCACAGATGTTGGGAACATAGTGCCGATAATGAGCATGGCTCTCATGAAAACTATCAGTTCACTCTGATCTTGTGGAGCTGTTGGGGATGAGCAACAACAGGCTCCAGGAATGGTCTGCCCACCCCACCCCTAATTCTCAGGTGACTCCCAAGGCAGGTATGGTGCTAGAAAATGGAAGATTTGGGCAAAATAGCATGATGCATAAACAGGACGCCTTGGTAGTTTAAGTCTCTGACATCAGAGTCCCTTGTGAATTTTTCCTCAGTTTTCTCATTTAAATATATGTATTGTGTTATGGAAAATCACGTTACGTTGTGTTAAGATGATGAATCTGATCAGCGTCCAGTTGTTTTTGTAGTTTATTCCTGTAGAATGAAAGTCAAGATTAACTCTCTTTCTTGCTTGAAAGTAGACTCAAGTACTTTATATACAAATGACCTTCTTATAGTAGCGTTAGTGAGCTCACGATGGCAAACTGGTTACCACAGCACTTGTGTGAATATTATAATTTAGATACACAAACTCATGTGCTACAATAAACACTTTGTAACAAATATATTTCTTGAAACAAAAGAGCAAGACAATACAATTTTCCATAAAGCCAGTGCAAAACAAACATAACCTGTAGATTAATGAATACATTCTCAGAAGAAATAATAATGATTTTACTTTCTTCTTTTTTTAGTACAGTGTCTACAGGGTCTCACTACCCAGCTTGAACTCATAGTGATCTTCCTGTTTTCAGCCTCACAAGAGCTGGTATTACAATGCCCAGTCTTAATAGCCATCTCAGCATGCCCCGGGGGTGGGGCTGGCACAGCACGCAGGGATCCAATACCAATGTCTGCATCTGCCTAAGAAGGAGCTTTAATCCACTGAGCTATCTGGCCAGCCCTAATAATGCTTTTAGAATTTATTTATTTATTTTTAAAAAGCATTTTATTTATTTATTTTTTATTTATTTATTTATTTATTTGCCATACCAGGGATTGAACTCAGGACCTTGAGCTTGCCAAGCGAGAGCTTATTCTACTGAGCTATCTCTCCAGTCCTAGAATTTATTAAAGTTCATATTACATAACAATTTCTGGCAAACAAATTTGCCTCCACTCAATTTGACAAGATGCAGAATAAAAATTTGCCCAATTATTAATGTTTCTCTCCTTAAGTCTCTTGGAATATTTATTTCACTTACAAATATTGTCCACTTTCTATTGTAGCATTGCAAGAAGAGGAGCAAGATATTCAAGTAACCACAAGCTCAACGCTTATATTCTCAAAATATTTGTGTAAAGCCGTTTTCATTCTCTCAGAATTTGTTGAAACCTCTCATCTCTGCCTTCAGGGTCAGACTGAAGTAACTGTTTCACTGACTAAAGTGAAATATAAGAATACAGTGCTTCTCACTGTTTGCAGACACCAAGCCTGCTAATGTACAGCTGCCCGCTTCTTAAGTCATCATGCTATGTTGTCATAATAATGAGGACGTGGGATCCTAAGGGGATGTGTTTTTCTAAACCATGGGAATGGATGGGGTCAGGGACGAGGAGGAAGGGTGGGAGCTTCATATGTATGGTGAGTGTCGTTGGGTATGAGGAGGTGCCTAAATCCCAGCCATAGAACTGGCCATAGCTGTAGAGATGAAGTCTTCTCCCTAGGTCTTCCAAATTGGGAATATCCTGGATCCATCTTCTTCTGGGAAAGAGAAACACATTGCTCCCATTTTAATTAATCAGTCTTTCCAGGGACCACTTGTACTTTTGTGAATAAGAATTCCCTGAAAATTCACAGAATAATAAAGCCTGTGTCATGGAATAAAAAAAAATCTGTAATAACACACTTTTGTAATATATAATCAAACAGGGCAAATGAGCTACATGACCTTATCCCCTATTCCTCTGAAAACTTTCCAAAATCACAGGAAAGAAAACTACATAACTTCAAGCACAAACAATGCTGGCTTGAAGAAGACCATGGCTAAACATGTCTTCTAGAGAAGTAATTGGCAGGGAGGTAGTTAGATCCACAGAGAGAAAAACTTAAATGTAGTAGCCCCTGATGGAGCTAGTGGGACATCTGATGTCACAGACTCACAGATAACTGCAATGAGAACATCTGAAATACAAGTGACTGTCACTCCAGACAACTTTGTGTCATAAAATGATTATCTGGATGTTTTACTTTGCCTTTCTGTTAATTCTTTTTTTTTTTTTTAGAGAAAGATGACTCAGCTGTTTCCAAACTTTTCCTGCTTAGTGAAGATAATACAAGAGAAGTATCTCTAATCCAAAAATTCAAAATCCAAAATGCACCAAGTCCCACAACTTTTTCACCACTGGCTTGGTGCCACAAGCAGAACACTTTACACCTGAACCCAGGCAGTAATACACTACGTATAAAAATATAGGTGAATTTAGTGTTTTGACTTGGCTTATTCCCATGACATTTTATTTGATATGTACAAATATTCAAAAATCTCAAGTCTGGCTCATTCTGCACTTAGAGTTTCAAAGGCATCCCTCACAAGTTACTTGGTTTCTTCTGGGACAATTTCTTGCTAACTTATCCTCCGGTGGTCACTCAGAGGTCAGCAGTTGAGTGTAGGAGACAGCCCAGGGAGGTTGCAGGTGTCTTGCCTCCTCTGTGGTTAATGAGTGGGGTTTAGTCTTCAGGGCATGCCCAGTACTAGGGAATTCCCAACCTGTTATGGTTTGGTTTATATCTAAACTATTCCTGTGAGCTCACGTGCACGCAGAGATGCACCTTTTGGAAGGTGATTGGGTCAAGAGAGATATCCTCACCAGTGATTTAACCCACTGAGTAAATGAAGTTGTGACCCAGAAGGGTGTGTCTCCTTCCTGGATCCTTCTTTCTCTTTCTCCACTTCCAGAACACCATGGCACAAACAGCTTTCCTGCTCTACATCCCTCTAGCATGCTGTTTCTGTTGTGGGCGAACTGAGCATGAATTTTTCTATCAGCCAAACTATGCCTCTCCTTCTTTAAATTGTGTGTCAGATATTTTGTCTCAGCAAGAAGAAAAGTGATGCAGACACAGCCTCACCCACCCTGGCCCCGGGGGACAGGAATACTGAACAATGAGCCTGCCCTGGAAAATATGTTTATTATCAAAGAACCAGCCTCAGCTTCCCAACCTGAGTCTTCCTGTTGGGGGTGAGTTTGTCCTGTTGGGGGAAGGGCCTTAACCTACCTAGAATAGTAGGCAGCCTTAAGGACTACCAGAATCTTTGTTAGTTATGGACATCTGAAAAAAATCTCTTTCTGGACTCCTTTCTTTGTTCATCCCCATGTTTATTCAAATATGTTTCTGAAGATAAGGCATCCCTTCTTGACTGGGTGTCCACAAAATATTTGGGCATTATTTTCTTGGGCTGTTTCTCATCATAACTCATAGGCAAATCATAAAGAATTTCAAGATGAAATGGCCCAAACTTATTTCTTCATGCTTTGAACATAACTTTCTGTCTGGTCTCTGTAAAGGTCCCTCTTTGGAGTCCCAATTCATGGGGGCACAACCAGGTAAAGGACATTTTTACATGAGTGTCAATCTGGCATGCTTGGAAGGCCCAAGATTTTCACAGGTGAAGTCCCAAAAGTTAAAGAATGCACATATTCAAGGCATCAGCAACAACAGCAGACAGCATGACCAGAGCAGACAGTACAAGAGAGCCACCTCATTGTATAATTCTTATACAGGTTGTTATCTCATATTTACATTCTTGCATAGTACCATAACCAGGACATACATGTTGATCTGTGTTGTTATAATTATATAATTGTATCCCACTGTTTGCCTGTACTAGCCAAGTGAAGTCACATCCTCACATGTCATTAGACACCCCTGAGCTTTGAAGTAGTCTGAGTGGTTCTCCACAATGAGCCTCATTGATCAGCCTCACCAGGCTGAGAAGTATAGGCTCAAGTACCTGTTGGAAATGAGAACGTCCTCTCACAGGGTCTCCTGGCCCAGTGAAGGGTCTAAAACTATGCTGAGTTGTGAAAGGCCATTCCACTGAACATCCAGAAGATCCAAGTAAGTGCAGATGTAGGCCTCTGTCACAGAACAAAACAGAAGATCTCTGTGGACACTTGATCCATGATGTTCATTTCCTCTGTGGATCAGTGCACATGTTCTTTGGTGGTAGGTATCAAGAAATAGTGGTCTCATTATACTAAGATTGGCTCTTCTTCTATCTCATCTAAAAATCAAACCCCTTGAGCTCTTCAGTGTATGGATGGAAGAAGTTCTGGTGATAAGCCAGTTGATATGAAAATTAAAATGCTCAGGTTGTTTGTTTCAAGAAGTTCTCAAAGAACTAAATGCAAGCAAGTACTTTTTTTTTTTTTTTTTTTTGAGCTCTTCAGTGTATGGATGGAAGAAGTTCTGGTGATAAGCCAGTTGATATGAAAATTAAAATGCTCAGGTTGTTTGTTTCAAGAAGTTCTC